>NC_139003.1:96998789-97598789 GCF_964374135.1 Grampus griseus | reverse complement strand
TTACCTTAAATGTAAATGGATTAAATTCTCCAACTAAAAGACATAGACTGGCTGAATGGATACAGAAACAAGACCCTTATATATGCTGTCTACAAGAGACCCACTTCAGACCTAGGAACACATACAGACTGAAAGTGAGGGGATGGAAAAAGATATTCCATGCAAATGGAAATCAAAAGAACGCTGGAGTAGCAATTCTCATATCAGACAACATACATAGACTTTAAAGTAAAAACTATTATAAGAGACAAAGAAGGACACTACATAATGATCAAGGGATCAATCCAAGAAGAAGATATAACCATTGTAAATATTTATGCACCCAACATAGGAGCACCTCAATACATAAGGCAAATACTAACAGTCATAAAAGGGGAAATCAACAGTAACAGAATCGTAGTAGGGGACTTTAACTCCCCACTCTCACCAATGGACAGATCAACCAAAATGAAAATAAATAAGGAAACACAAGCTTTAAATAATACATTAAACAAGATGGACTTAATTGATATTTATAGGACATTCCATCCAAAAACAACAGCATACACTTTCTTCTCAAGTGCTCATGGAACACTCTCCAGGATAGATTACATCTTGGGTCACAGATCAAACCTTGGTAAATCTGAGAAAATTGAAATCGTATCAAGTATCTTTTCCAACAACAATGCTATGAGACTAAATATCAATTACAGGAAAAAAATGTAAAATATACAAACACATGGAGGCTAAACAATGTGCTACTAAATAACCAAGAGATCACTGAGGAAATCCAAGAGGAAATCAAGAAATACTGAGAAAAAATGATGATGAAAACACGACAGCCCAAAACTTATGGGATGCAGCAAAAGCAGTTCTAGGAGGGAAGTTTATAACAATACAATCCTACCTCAAGACACAAGAAAAATCTCAAATAAATAACCTAACCTTACACCTAAAGCAATTAGAGAAAGAAGAACAAAAAACCCCAAAGTTAGCAGAAGGAAAGAAACCATAAAGATCAGATCAGAAATACATGAAAAAGAAATGAAGGAAACAATAGCAAAGATCAATAAAACTAAAAGCTAGTTCTTTGAGAAGATTAACAAAATTGATAAACCATTAGCCAGACTCATCAAGAAAAAAAGGGAGAAGACTCAAATCAACAGAATTAGAAATGAAAAAGGAGAAGTAACAACTGATACTGCAGAAATACACAGGATCATGAGAGATTACTACAAGCAACTATATGCCAATAAAATGGACACCCTGGAAGAAATGGACAAATTCTTAGAAAAGCATAACCCTCCAAGACTGAACCAAGAAGAAATAGAAAATATAAACAGACCAATCACAAGCACTGAAATTGAAACTATGATTAAAAATCTTTCAACAAACAAAAGTCCAGGAGCATATGGACTCACAGGCAAATTCTATCAAACATTTAGAGAAGAGCTAAGACCTATCCTTCTCAAACTCTTCCAAAATATAGCAGAGGGAGGAACACTCACAAACTCATTCTATGAGGCCACCACCACTCTGATATCAAAACCAGACAAAGATGTTACAAAAAAAGAAAACCACAGGTCAATATCTCTGATGAACATAGATGCCAAAATCCTCAAAAAAAAAAAAAAATACTAGCAAACAGAATCCAGCAGCACGTTAAAAGGATCATACACCATGATCAAGTGAGGTTTATCCCAGGAATGCAAGGTTTCTTCAATACACAGAAATCAATAAATATGATACACCATATTAACAAACTGAAGGATAAAAACCATATAATCATCTCAATAGATGCAGAAATAGCTTTCAACTAAATTCAACACACATTTATGATAAAAACCCTCCAGAAGATAGGCATAGAGGGAACTTACCTCAACATAATAAAGGCCATATGTGACAAACCCACAGCCAGCATGGTTCTCAAAGGTGAAAAACTGAAACCATTTCCACTAAGATCAGGAACAAGACAAGGTTGTCCACTCTCACCACAATTATTCCACATAGTTTGGGAAGTTTCATCTCCACAGCAGAGACGAAAAAGAAATAAAAGGAATCCAAATCAGAAAAGAATGTTTGCAGATGACATGATACTATACATAGAGAATCCTAAAGATACTACCAGAAAGCTACTAGAGCTAATCAATAAATTTGGTAAAGTAGCAGGATACAAAATTAATGCACAGAAATCTCTTGCATTCCTATACACTCGGGTCAAAGAGGTCACTCCTGAACGTGAGTCTACACACTGTGTCATCCATAGAGAAATGCTGGCTAGCTGAAAACTATCACCTGAACTTAACGTTTTGCAGGATGTGATTAAAACTATCAACCACATTAAAGTACATGCCCTTAACTCACGTCTGTTTGCGCAGCTCTGTGAGGAGATGGACACAGGGCACACACATCTTCTCTTATACACAGAAGTGAGATGGCTTTTTAAAGGTAGATCACTGGCCAGAGTTTTTCAGTTACAAGAGCTGCTCCAGAGATTTAGAAAAACAGTCACCACTGGCAGCACATTTCAGTGGCACAGAATGGGTCGCAAAACTTGCTTACTTGTGTGACATATTTAACCTGCTCAGTGAACTCAGTCTGTCACTTCAAGGGAGAGTGACACTGTGTTCAAGTTGGCAGATAAAGTGGCTGCATCCAAAGCCAAAATGGAATTATGGGGCAATGAGTGAACACTGAGATTTTTGACATGTTTCAAACATTAGCAGAGATTTTGAGAGACTGAGCCAGGGCCTTCTTTTTCCCAGCTGGTTCTTGATCACCTATTTCCACTTTCAAAAGAGTTTGAGCATTACTTCCCAACCACAAAAGACTCCCAAACTGGGAAGGAATGGATCTGCCACCCATTTATAAATAAGTCAGGTGAATCAACTTTGTCCGTGCTAGAAGAGGATCAAGTACTTGAGATCGCAAATGACAGTGGCCTTAAAAGTATGTTTGAGACAACTTCAAATCTCTATGCATTCTGGATTAAAGTCAAGACGGAATATCCTGAGATTGCCACAAATGCACTGAAAAGCCTGCTTCCATTTCCAACATCCTATCTTTATGAAGCAGGGTTTTCTGCAGTGACAGCAACAAAAACAAGATTACGGAGTAGGCTGCATATAAGCAACACACTTTGGGTGTCACTGTCTCCCATCAGCCCTAGATGGGGCCATCTAGTTGCAGGAAAATGAGCTCTACATTATGGTGAGTTGTATAATTATTGTATACAATAATCATTGTATAATGATTCTACATTATGGTGAGTTGTATAATTATTTCATTATATATTACAATGTAATAATAATAGAAATAAAGTGCACAATAAATGTAATGCACTTGACTCATCCTGAAACCATCACCCCCATCCCTGGCCCATGGAAGAATTGTCTTCCATGAAACTCGTCCCTGGTGCCCAAAAGGTTGGGGACCACTGCTATAGGAAGACACCAATTCAAATGACATCAGATTTCTCATTGAAACTGTAGAGGAGAGAAGGAAAGTGGTATAATAACCTTGAAGTTCTGAAAGAAAAGAACTAGCAACTGTGATTCTACCCCCAATAGAATTATTTTTCAGGAATAAAAGCAAAATGAAAACAATCTCAGGTAAAGGAAAACTAAAAGTATTTCCAACAGAAAGAAAATGATAAAAGAAGGAAACTGGGAGAACTAGGAAGGGACAAAGTACAATGGAAAGAGCAAAATATAGGTATATGGAAAGGTTTATCCTTTTCTCATTGGATTTATCAAGCATATTTGAGGATTTAAGACAAAATTATAACACTATCTGATAGCCAAAGTTGTCCACATTTCACTTAAAGTGGTAAACTATTGATATCAGTAGAATTTTATAAGGTACATGTATATAATTCAACATCCAGAGCAACCACTGTGACAACTATACAAAGAGATACACTCAAAAACATATGTAAATCAAAATAGTTCTAAAAATACTAAGTAACTAACAGGAAAGGAGAAACTGAGGAGTGAGAATGAGAGAAAACAAATAGAAGGCAAATAATAAAATAAAAGAATTAACGATTTTCATATCAAAAATTACCTTAGAGCTTCCCTGGTGGTGGTGCAGTGATTGAGAGTCCGCCTACCAATGCAGGGTACACAGGTTCATGCCCCGGTCCAGGAGGGTCCCACATGCTGCGGAGCGGCTGGGCCTGTGAGCCATGGCCGCTGAGCCTGCGCGTCCGGAGCCTGTGTTCTGCAGTGGGAGAGGCCACAGCAGTGAGAGGCCCGTGTACTGAAAAAAAAAAAAAATTACCTTAAATGTAAATGGTCTAAATGTACTAACCAAAGAACAGAAAGATTAAAACAACACCAAAAAAAAAAACAAAACAAAACAAAACAACAAAAACACCTCACCTATAGTCCATTTAAACTCACTTCAAATTCAACAACAGAGGTAATGGAAAGTAAAACAATAAAAAAAAAAAAAGATATGCCATGCAAACAATACTCAAATCAGAGCAGGAGTGGCTATATTAATACAGGATAAAGTAGACTTCACAAAAAATAAAATTACTAAGACAAAGAGGCACATTACACATGATGAAAGAATGAATCCACCAGGAAAATCTGACAATCCAAATGTGTACACACCAACCATCAGAGCCTCAAAATACATGAAACATAAAAGGATAGAACTGAAAGAAGAAATAGACAAATCCACAATGACAGTTGGAAAACTGAACATCTTCCTCTCAGAAGTTGATAGAACTACTAGACAGAAAATCAACAGGAATACAGAAGGTATGAATAACAAAATCAATGAACAAGATTTAATCAAAATAAAAACATGACACTCAACAACAGCAGACATCTTTTTCCAGGATTTACCAAAATAGACCATATTTTGAGCCATAAAACAAATCTCAACACATTTAATATAATTGAAATACTGCAGAATGTGCTCTCTGAACACAATGGAATCACACTAGAAATCAATAGCAGAAAGAAAAACAGGAAAATCTCTAAACATGTGGAAATTAAACAATGCACTTATAAATAATCTATGGCTCAAAGAAGAATTATCAAATAAAATTTTAAAAGAGAGGAATGAAAACAAAGCATATCAAAATTTGTGGGATGCAGCTAAAGCAGTATGACATAGAAATTTGTAGCATTACATGCTCACATTAGAAATTAGGAAAATCTCAAATTAATGACCTAAGTTCCTACCTCAAGAAACAAGAAAAACAAACAAATAAAATAAACTAAAAGCAAGCAGAAGGAAGGAAATAATAAAGATAAAACCAGAAATTAATAACATGAAAAACAGAAAAAAAATATAGAGAAAGCAATGAAACAAAGAGCTGGTTCTTTAATAAGATTAATAAAATTGACAAACCTCTAGCAAAACTTACAAAGAAAAAAGAGAAATGACATAAATCAGGAATGAAAGAGGACTATCAGTAGCGACTCTTCAGAAATTAAAAGGATAATAAGAGAACACTGTGATGTATATCATGATACTTCCAGTATACTTGAAGATGCAAACTATCAAAAGGAGAAATAGACAAACTGAATATGCATGTGTCTATTAAAATTAAATCAATAGTTAATAATTTTTTTTAAAAGGCATCAGTTTCAGATGGTATTACTGGTAAATCCTTTCAAACATTTAAGAAAGAAACAGTATGAATATTACAATATTGCTTTTAGAAAGTTGAACTAGAGGAAACACTTTTTTAACTCATTCCATGAAACCAGCGTTATCCTAATACCAACACAAAATGAGAACATTATAAAAATATAAAACTACACACCAAAGTTTCTCATGAGCATAGGTGTAAAAACAAATTGGTAAATTAAATATAACAATGTATAAAAAGAATTATATGTCATGACCAAGTGGGATTTATTCCAGGAATGCAAGTCTGGTTTGACATTTAAAAACTGTCAATATAATCTACCTCATCAACAGGCTAAAGAAAAAAAAAAACACAAGATCATATCAGTTGATGCAGAAACAGTATTTGACAAAATTTAAAATCCATTCATGTGAAAATTGTCAGCAAGTAAGGACTAAGGGGGAATTATTTCAACTTGATGAAGGGTATTTACAAAAATCTATACCCAACATTATACTTAATGATGAACAACTGAATGCTTTTTCCTAAGATTGGGAATAAGACAAGTTGTCTGCTATCATCAATATAGTACTGGACACTGCAATAAGGCAAGCAAAAGAAATAAAGGCATATATAATGGAACATTAGAAATAGAACATATCTCTATTTGCAGATGACATGATTGTTTAATTAGAAAAATTATACAAACTCTATAAAAATACACCTAGAAAATCCATTATATTTCTATACACCAGCACATGGGCCCAAGATAAAAAAATATATAATTGTATGTATAATCACCTCTCCCCAATGTAAATCTAACAAAACACATCACTACTTTGATACTGAAAACTACAAAGTGGTGATGAAAAAAATCAAAATACATCTAAATAAACGGAGATACATGTTTATTGACTAGAAGACTCAATATACTAAAGATGTAAATTCCCCCAAAATTGATCTGTAGACAATGCTATTCATACCAAAATCTCAGAAGGGGCTTTTGTAGAGAGAGATGAGTAGAAAAATTTGTACTGAAAGACATAGGCACTCTTGACCTGGAAGATTACAGTGGGAGAATCACTGTACTCAATATTAAGGCTTACTAGACAGCTGTAATATTTCAGACAATGTGGTGTTGGAGGAGTGATGACTGGGAAGAAAGAATGGAAGGGTGTCCAAGTTGATTCTGATGCAACATCATTAGCTACACCCTGAAGTCAAAATGACCTATTATGACATTCTGTACTTTGACAGCTGATTCTGACCTTCCTTAACACTCTGTCTCTTGCCCCTCACTCCACAGGCCCTAGCTCAGACTGGGACACCATACACTTGTACCTTGGTGAGGTGCACACACCTTCCCTCCATCCTCGTTTCTGGTTGGAGATCCATTCCACATTGAGGAAACTGGAGGTCCTTCAAAGACCCACCCTGGATATTGCGTCCTCTATAGAGTCTTATTTTGAATGCCTTAAGAAGGCAGTGATGATTTGCCCTGTGTTTTTACTCAATAAGCAGAAACTATTTTTTGAGTGTTTCTTACTGTATCTCCCTATTTTTGTATTGTAAACAACACAAAGAACACGCTGTCTGATGGAGAGGCATCCAACTGATCTGGTCATTTGGGTGTGGAGTGATAAGTGACAAAAGAAGGCTAAGGGAGCCACAGAAGTGTCTCTTCACTGGTCCAGAGGATCAGGGAGGACCGATGAGAATTCTACAGCTCCCACTAAAACATGCTCCATTTTTCTGTTAAAGTGTCTCTGTCTCTACTAGTGAGTTCCTCAAAGGTATGGCTTTTGTTTATTTTCATCTTGGCATCCCTAATGCTTACAATATTTCCTGGAACCTGGTAGGTTCCTGAAGGACTCACATGTATTTGTTGAAGCAACGTGGAATCACTTGGTAATTGGACATTCTGGATTGAAGACCTGAAGGTTGGAAGGCAGCACCTGGAGCCAGCACCATTGGGTGTTCTGGAAAATCCCAGCATCTGTTTCTCAAGTCTGCCTGTACCACAGCAACTGCAAGCTGACCACATCCAACACTGATATCTGTAGCTGTGGGGAACTTTTTACTCCTACTGCCTTCCTGTAAAATCCTATAAAACATTTCATTAGGTTCTGAGTTTTCTCTCTGGGGCTGCACGACACCAGCCCAGCTCTCTTTGATATAACAGCCCTTAAACTATTTTAAGAAAACTATTTGGAGTTTCCTCCTGTCCAGGCCATACTCCCTTAAGTCCCTAATAATTGTTTGTGTGGACCAAAAGGAAAACAAATTAAAACATGAAGGCTTTATTTTTTTGACATATGTTCAAATAAGAAACATGGTGTAACTGTACTACTCTTATGGGTCGTTTCCAGGGAATTCCTGCTAATTCACAGGAATGTCCCCCTACAGTGACCTTTTTGGTGGTTTGGTAATTAAACTTTCTTATACAGAGCCAAGAAAATTTTACATTATCCTACTTTCTACTGTAACAGTGTGACCTTGAGGTCCCAGAGCTGAACTAGAGTAGCATTCCTTATTCTTGTCCTGGCTGTGTTGGAAAAAAATTTCAGAGATAACAGGGCCCCATACTCTCATTTTACAAATGAGGAATACAAATTTCTGGAAGGTTAAGAGATTTGAGGTAACTAAACGAGGACTCTGTTAATAATTTGTAATACTGAATGTGACTCCTATCTTCCCCATCACACCACTGAGCCTCCATGAAAGGGAATTCATCCTGTCTCATATAAATATGTGAAAACAATTAAAGTACCTCTGTATACTTATATTACATAAAAAATGGTCATCAAAATGTTATTTTCTTAAATAACTTTGACAAGTTGAGTAAGGAAATTTATAGGTTTACGGTATGATAATTTAAGATGAAAAAGTGATGTTGAAAGCTATATAAATTATTTGATTTTGGAGCCTTACAAAGGCTGTTGACCTGCATTATATTTGCACTACTACCCTCTTAATTTTAAAATTAACTCAAGCCAGATTGAGATTTCCTCTATCTTTTTTATACTAAAGTCAAACACATTGGACCATGACTGTTATTTGCTTTTATTGTTTGTTTGTTTTGGATTATTTTTGTTTTGTTTTCTCTTTTTCCAAGAATTAGATAGTCTATACCCAGTTTTAAAACTCACACTAGGGCTGTATATTCATGATAAAATTTGTGCCTTATTGAAATATATTGAAACTGAAATTCATACTGGTTTATAAAGCGAAACGATTGAAACTGTGATGTTAATATGCAAATGCATAGAAAAATGAATCTTTCCCAAATCTCCAGTCTGCTGGGTTCACCTTTGCTCCAAGGGCCAGATGAAATCACAGGAGTCCTGACACCACTTATCTGTGGAATGTCCTCAGGGCATCTCATTTTTTCCCCAGGGTTCCCAACCAGGTCAGACATTTACTTTCTCCTAGGGATCCCTGTGCCCCCTCCCCCTGCAGACCAGGGCTGAATTGGTGTTTGATGACCCCTGTGCCTACTGCCTGCTCCAGAAACCTCTATTTGCCTTCGAGCGAGAACACAAGTGTGGTCTAAACTCATTCCACAAGCTGTCACCAGTTCAAAGTTGTTCAGTATAGAAAATGTAGGAACAGCATGGACATTATTTTTAAAAATTAATTAAATTAAAGTAGCCATTATAGATAAATGGTCTTGAGGTCAGACACCACAATGGCTATAATTTTCAGTCACAGTATCTGTAGGGGAACCATTTCAACAATGTCCGTCTGTATCCCTGATCTTTTCAAGCTCATCCTCTACCAGTGGAGTGAATTCCCTTACCTCTCCTTTTCACTGGTTCTCAAATATTCTTAGAACTCCTTTCTCTGGGATCTAGCCAGAGGGAACTCCCAAATTAATATATATGATCTCTCTCAGTCCCTGTGTCCAAAGAGGTCATTCTTTTTCTTCAGCTTATGTAGTGGCAGTTTCTTTTTAGACCAGCTAAGATTTTTGCTCTTCTACTAACTTTTTTCCCTAAGTAAAAGCAATTTCCTCCCTTAGATGAATTTTATCATTCCCCAAGGATAGGAAAGCAGCTGGAACATACATAAATATAAATTAAAAAGATATAAATTTAAAATATTAAATTAAATTAAATAACCACTATAGCCTTGAGGTCAGACGTTACAATGCAAATATATATAAATGTTTTCTTCTTACTAATTTGGAAGCTGCAACTACCTGCCACTGTGGCTAACATGCTCCCAATTTCACACTCGGAGCCACTTCTGGTCATTTATAGCATCCTTTCCCACTAAGTCTGAATATGGTCTTAATAAAACTATCCAAGCTGTCATGCTCAAATAACCAAGGATATAAGACTTTTTCACCAACCGGATCTCAGTCTTTTTCTGGATTGTCTTTGTGACCCAGTGCTTAATTTGATGCTGGCAGATATCTTTACGTGTTAGTGTTTCCCTAAGGTTTATGCTATTCAATTTCCCAGGAAACTATTACTCATCAGCTTTCTTTCCAATTACTGTTAAACTTATTTCCACACTCCTATCTTCCCCAAGGATCTATGTCTGTGTTATTCAATATGGTAGGAAAAAAACATAACCAATACACTCTAAATTTGTCATTGCAAAATGCATGATAACTTGACATTTACTGTAATGGTGATTAGTTTTGGTTTACTTCATGTGGTCATCTCATTCTCAGGCTAAGAGTTTGGACTGGGTGATGGGCTGGCCACTCATCTCAAGTCCAGGGTGGAGGAAGGCAGGGAACTCCCAGGGACAATCTTGGAGATGGAGTAGATGAAGGAGATGCTACCAATCAGGAGGCCCCTGGAATCAGTGCTCAATCCTGGATCGTAGAATCATTTTCATCACTGCTTTAGTCATGGTAGCAATATAATGCTAGTCAGTTTAGATCTGGATGGCCTGTGTAGTGGGATCCCTGACACTCCCGTCTGTCTAAGTGCATAGCCTTGACTCATTTTTTATTTAATCTTATAATAGGGAGATTGAAAGTTTTGACTTAGTAATCCATCACTGCACCACGGTGGGGTGTGACTGTCCATCATCACCCCTGCTCATACTTCTCTGCTGGGTGGTTAATACCATAACCACACAACCAAGCCCTCAATGTAGAAACATTTTGCTGCTCCTTGACCTTAATGACCTATTTTCTATTATTTAGTTTTTCAATTTCAAATTTCTGAGATTGGTTTGCTTCTTAGAATCAATATTTATATTTAGTATGGCAATGCTTTTTATTTCATTAAAAGTTTTTATAAATGAGCTAGTCTTTTGACACTGATGGCATTTCAGAATTAAAATGATTTCTGATTTTCCTTGTTTTCAAACTTAATTCTCACATTTGTCTTCTATATGTTCTCATATCCATTGTTCTCATCCAGACATTCTTCTCATCTAGGATAATGAAAATAATACACTCCTGGTTAGGGAGCTCCTGGATCACTGCCTCTTTTTGGTCCACTTCCAAATGCTGTCTCAGGCTTCTTCTCACGTGAGTTCTTCTGGGAAAACTGGACCAAAATATGCATTCTTAGTGGGAGCTATATTTTCCCCAATGAGGAAAAATTGGTTCTTAGGTGCTAAAACAAATCCTACATATATGCATACAATATGAAAAGAGGTATACAGTATATCTGTGGCATTAAGTTTTGGGAAGGAGCTATTAGGAAAACATACCTACAGGGATTCCTTAGGGGGCAATAATAATGATAACAATAATGATAATACAGAAATGCTACTCTAGAAAATGTCACTTGAAATACAGATAAATCATGACAAAACTATAGCCAATTGATTTACCCCATTGCACTTATGGGCAGTTTTCTGCATTGGGTTGTTAGCTCTTCTTCACTGGGATGGGCACAATCTTGCTATCTTGTTCCTCTCAGTATTTTTTGTAGTGAGTCTATGTCCAGCAATGTTTGCAGAAGGAAAGAGGCTGATAAAAGCTTGCTGTACAATACTTTCTCCAGTATATACTCTTCCATTCTCCTATTTTTAAACTCCTAATTTATTTTATATTTTTAAACTTTTCTCTTTTTCTTTAAAACTAGGGCTGCTAAAACATATCTATAAAACCAATGACAAGAGTATATTAAGGAGTATATATTGGTCAACTTTGTGAAATACTGCTAACAGGTCACATAAAATGAGAACAGAATTGACCATCAGGGTTTAGCAGCACACAAGTCATCAGTGTCCTTTCCAAGAGCACTTTCACTGAAGTAGTGGAAGTGAAAGGCTAATTAAAATGGTATAAGAGAGAATGGGAAGAAGGAAATACCAGTTTATAATCCTGCCAACAATATATGAGATCCTGCCTAGAATGACAGAAATAGTCATGTCTTTTGCCCAGCCTCACTCAAGTTATAACCATCCTCAACTTTTCTATTTATGTTATCTTCCATATTTAGTCAGAAACTCTTTTATTAATATCATCTGCATTTGGTAACTATTTAAAAAAGTTTTTTTAAATTCAAGTATAGTTGATTTACAATGTTGTGTTTGTTTCAGGTGTACAGAAAAGTGATTTTTTTTTTCTGTCCTCTCTAATCACTCTGTATTTTTTACCAGTTCCTCCTCTTCTTGACCTTTTAATGTTTGAATGATCCAAGAGTCAGCTCTTGGTTCTATTTTCTTCTCTACCTACTGTCACTTCCTTATAGTGTTATCCAGGATACTCTAACCTTTCCCAAATTTATATCTCCAGCTCACAACTCACTCTCAGATGCCAAACTTCTCTCTCAGAGAATAAAACTGTATATTTGACATCTTTACTTGGATGCCAAATAGTTATTTTAAACTTGTATGAACACATTCAAAACTATGTTCCTAATTTTTCTTCAACAAACTGTTTTCTTGTCAGACTTGTCATTCAAGTGATGGCAACTCAAACTTCTGCTTGCTCAGGCTAAAAGTCTTGGGGTTATCTTTGACTTCTGTTTGTCTTTACACACCACATACATTCTCTCAGAAAATCTTTTTCTGCTTAATCTTCAAGTGCAGGTATCCTCCACTTTCTGAAATTTCACTTTTATGAATGACCTCTATTAGTAGGAATTGGCTTTTTTTGTGAAAGCAAAAATCCTCTTTGAATTTCTTTTGGTTAGTGAAAACAGGTATTAAATTCTTTCTCTAATGAATTTTCAATGGAATTAAATTCCTCCTTGTCCCTGATCAAAAATATATATAGAGAGAGAGAGAGAGAAAGAGAGAGAGAGAGAGACTGCTTACCTCAAAATAGCAGAATGAACATTCTTCTCAAGTGCACATGGAGCATTCTCCAGCAGAGACATTATACTGGGCCTTGGGCTTCCCTGGTGGCGCAGTGGTTGAGAGTCCGCCTGCCGATGCAGGGGACACGGGTTCATGCCCCGGTCCAGGAAGATCCCACACGCCGCGGAGTGGCTGGGCCCGTGAGCCATGGCTGCTGAGCCTGCACGTCCGGAGCCTGTGCTCCACATGGGAGAGGACACAACAGTGAGAGGCCCGTATACCGCAAAAAAAAAAAAAAAAAAAAAAAGTATACTGTGCCTTAACAAACTTCAATACATTTAAAAGAATTAAAATAATACAAAGTATGTTCTCTAATCAGAATGGAGAGAAAAACATCAACAACATAAAGAAGTTTGGGGGAATTTAAAAATATAGAAATTAAACAATACATGCCTAAATAGCCAATGTGTCAAAGAAAAAAATCACAGTGGAAATTAGAAAATACTTTGAGATGAATGAAATGAATACACAGCATGCCAAAACTTGTGAGATGCAGCTAAGCAATGTCTAGAGAGTCATTTATAACTGTAAACACCCATATTTAAAAAATAAAAAGTCAGAAATTTATAACCAGAACTACCATAGGGCACCAGGAAAAGTGGAACAAACTAAAACTAAAGCAAGCAGGAAGATGGAAATAATATAGAATAGAGTGGACAATAGTGAAATAGAGGATAGAAGCATAGTAGAAGATCAACAAAATAAAAGGGTGATTCTTTGAAAAGATCAACGAAACTGGCAAGCTTATAGCTGTACTGACCTGATCAAGGAAAAGAGAGGAGAGAGTTCAAATTACTGAAAAGTGGGAATTTAAAAAGAATACTATTACTGACCTTACAAAAATGAACAGTATTACAAGGAATAGTATGAACACCTTCATGCCAACAAATTAGATAAACTAGTTGAAATGGAAAAATTCTTAAAGAGATACAAAACACTGAAACTGATTCAAGAAGAAATTGAAAATGTGAATATATAAGATGTTAAGTTAGTAGTAGAAACTTACCTACACACAAAAGCATCAGTCTCGATGGCTTTACCGGTGAATTTTACCAAGGCTTTAAGGAATAGTTAATACCTATTCTTCACAAACTCTTTCAAAAATTAGACAAGAAATATTTCACAACTCATTCTATCAGCCCAGTATTTCCTTGATATCAAACCATATAAAGACAGCACACAAAAAAAGAAAACTATAGGGCAACGTATACATGAACATAGATCCAAAAATTCATAACAAAATACTAGCAAACCAAAATCAACAACATAGATAAAGGATGGCAAAGTAGGATTTACCCCAGGAACACAATGTTGGTCAAATATTTGAAAATAATTAATGTAAAACATTATATCAGTAGAATAAGGGACAAAATCACATTATTTTCTCAATAGATTACAAAAAATAACAAAAAGCATTTGCCCAAATCCAATAGACTTTTATGATAAAAACACTCAACAAATTACAAATAGAAAGGAACCTCCTTAACCTGATAAGGGGCATTATGAAAAACTCATAGCTGACATCATACTTATGGTGAGAAAAACTGAGTGTTTTCCCCTAATATTAGGAACAAAATAAGCTCACCACTTCTATTCATCATATTGGAGTTTTTGCCAGAACAATTAGGCAAGAAAAGGAAATAAAAGGCATTTATATTGAAAGGAAAGAAGTAAAACTATCTCTATCTTGAGATAATGTATATATATAAATCCTAAAGAATACACTAAAAAACTATATAACTAATAAATGAGTTCAGCAAGCTTGCAGAATACAAGATCAATACACAAAATGAATTGTACTTCTATGCACTTGAACAATTTGAGAATGAAATTAAGATAATTTCATTCATAGCATCAAAACAAATAAAAAACTTAGGAAAATATTTAATAAAACAAGTGCTTCATGTGTACTCTGAAAACTAAAAATACTGTTGAAAGAAATTAAAGAAGATCTTAACAAATAGGAAAGCGTCTCACGTTCATGTATTGGAAGGCTGAACATCATTAAGATGTCAGTATTCCACAAACTGATATAAAGATTCAGTGCAATCTGTATCAGAATCCCAGCTAACTCCTTTATAGAAACTAACAGACTGATTCTAAAATTTATATGAAATTTCATTGGACCCAGAACTGTTAAGACAATCTTGAAAAAAAAAAGAACAAATATAGGAGACTCACACTTCTGGGTATCAAAGCTTATTATAAAGCAAGGGTAATCATGAGAGTGTGGTGCTGGCACAATGATAGACTAGCAGATCTATGGACTAGAATTGAGAGTCCAGAAATAAGCCCATATATGTATGGTCAACTGATTTTCAATTAGGGTGACAAGAGCATTAAATAGGGAAATGATAGTCTTCTCAACAAGTGATGCCAGAGAAAACTGGATATCCATATGCAAAAGAATGAAGTTGGACCTTTACCTCAAACCGTATTAAAAAATTAACTCAAAATGGATCACAGACTTAGATTTAATAACAAAAACTATAAAACTCTTACAAAAAACACAGGAGTAAAATCCTCATGGGGTCTTAATTTTGGCAAAAGATATCCCCTCAAAAGCACAAGCAAAAAAAAGAAAAAAGTTGATAAGTTGGAATTCATCAAAATTTAAAACTTTGTGCTTCAAAAGACATCATCAAGGAAGTGAAAAGACAATTCAGAGAACTGAAGGAAATATTTGCAACTCATATACCTGATAAAAGACTTGTATCTAGAAAAATAAAACCATTTACAATTCAATAATAAAAAGACAACCCAGTTTAAAAATGGGGAACAGATTTGAATAGACATTTCTCTAAGGAAGACATAACAAATAGCCAATAAACACAAGAAAAGTTGTTCAACATCGTTAGCCATCAAGGGAATGCAAATCAAGACTTCAGCGCGATATCACTTCATTCCCACTAGAATGACTACAGTGAAAAAGACAAATAATAAAAAGTGTCAGTGAGGATTTGGGGAAATTAGAACCCTAATATACTGCTGGTGGGAATATAAAATGGTGCAGTCACTTTGGAAAACCATCTGGCAATTTTTCAAAGGGTTAAACATAGAGATACCATTTGAACCAGCAGCTTCACTCCTAGATGTATACCCAAGAGAAATGAAAACATGTCCACACAGAAACTTGTCCATGAGTGTTCACAGGAGGATTATTCATAACATCCTACAAGTAGAAATAACCCAAAAGCCCACCAAGTGATGAATGGATATGTATACAATGGAATGTTATTTGACAATAAACAGGAATGAAGTAATTGATACATGCTACAACATGGATAAAGCTTGAAATCATTATAGTAAGTGAAAAATGTCAGTCACAAGAGACCACATATGATTCCACTTATATAAGATGTCCAAAATAACCAAATCTATAGAGACAAAGTACATTAGTGGCTGCCTACCTATGGCTTGGAGTAGGATGGTGTGGTGTGAAGGACAGGTAGTGACTGGTAATGGGTACAGGGTATCTTTTGTGGGTGATGAAAATTTTCTAAAATTGATTGTGGTACTGGTTGCACAACTCTGAATATACTACCTTTGTACCATTTTACAACCTTTGAATTGTACACCGTATGGGTTAATTGTACAGAATGTGAATTATACATTTCAATAAAGCTCCAATTAAAATGACAAGGGTCCAAATTTTGGAATATAGTAATAGCTGCTAGAAACAGTCTTGGTAGCTAGCATTCATCTGAAATGCTCAGAACTGTATGTTGAATTGCCATCATTTCCTCAGTTGTAGAGACAAATGACTAATCTGTGGTCATCCAGGGTGAAGGAAGAGCATCAGTATGTTTACAAAGACAGTATCTTCTTATTCCTTTGTTTCTGCACCAGATGAGCCCCTTAGGAACCTAAATTTCAGGGACAGAGTAGTCTCAACAAGAAAGAGGAGCCTCTGCAGTAAGGGGAAGGTGTCCCTGGACCAGGATTGAGGCACAAGCCTTCAGCTCTGGCTCTTACACAGATGATGGGACCCTGAGCAGTGATGAAAAACTCACTGTCTGATTCTACACCTAGAAAATGTAAGAATTGAGCTAAATATTCTCTAGAGTCCCTTCCAACCATGAAAATCTTGAAAGAGTAACCTACTAATTTTCTGAGAATCCACACTCCACTTCACACTCCGTTGCACAGGATGCTGGTACGTACTTTCTGTGGCCCTCTGACATGGCATTGATACTTTGCTGTTGACATTCTGGCATTTAGTTTATTAAAATGTAGTGTGGTTTTAAAGCTAAATATTGCCGTGTGACTCACATGCTGACCCCTTCATTTAATTTCACTCCATAAAAAAAAATGTTAGCTTCCTGCCCCCCTTCCTTTTCTGTAACCAAAATTCCTTCCATATAAGGTAGTAGAGAAGAGAGCATCTAACCATCTCGAGATTTGGTCTCCTGAGAGGCAAAGAACTTTTTAAATGATAAACAGCTTTTAATTCATAGGCACCATGCTTTCTGGGAAACTATACATTGCAAGTTTTTTCAAGGACGATGTCTCCTTCATATGGGTGAGCCAAGGAGTTTAGCTTACAGACTAAAGCAGAGGAACAACTGACAAATGTTCTCTAGTTTGAACATGGAGGGGTGACATTTTTGCTCGGCTCAAGGCTCAACTGAAAAATCTGAAAAACATTTTCACGGGACAGCTCAAAGAACGTCACTTACACAGCAACACTTCTGTGAACTTTTTATATGCTCCAGGTCCAATCCTAAAACGATGTTATATGGGCTTTGTAACAGATGTAAGCCAGACTTGGAGAAGTGACAGAGACCTGTGGGCTTGTGCTTAAGGCCTCAAAGCCAATTCCCTTCTTAGAAGTTCACTAATCACAGAAGGCAGTTTTAACAAACAGACAAAGGAACAATCATGTATTTTGCAAATAGCAACTTGCAGCAACTGAATAGCATCTCTGTCCTTGAATTGAAATTTCTGAATATTATTAATAGAAATAACAGCAAGAGATTGTTTTTGTACTGCTTTTCTCTTAGAACTACAACCATAGTCTCCTGAACCTTGGAAGCTCAGTTTGAATTATATCTCCTTAGGTATACGATAAATAATTACAAACCCTTCGTCCTCCTCTGAAAGGAGAAACTAAACTTGCCTGCCTTGTAATTCTAATTAAACCAGAAAGAAAGCAATATATTCTTGTTTAAAAATAGTACCAATCTTTCCATCTTTCTATTTCTTCAAGAGGAGACTGGCATGCCAAGTTTCTTATCACTCTCCTTTAAGATCACTCCTTTTTGAATTTATGAGACAGATAGAATAGCAGGTTTATCCAGTTGAGACTGGAGTTTCTCTTGCACAGGCTTATACTTTTCCAGGACTGGTCTGATCACACTGGCCGAGGAGCCTGTCCTTATGCAGAAGTCAGGCTTTTTGTGCCAGTTGAGGTCTTGTGTGAATATATCTAATTGGGGCCTGGAAATCACGTGAGCCCCTAGGTGATGCCGAGGGTCAGAGTTGAATGGCATCCACTTATGTGAATGAACTCAGAACCACAGATGTGGCAGGGACCTAGAAATTACCTGGTTGACCAACTCCCATTCTCTCTGAAACCTTTGTAAAATCTTATTTCATATACACAAATAAATACTAGTGTCTTTATTTCATTTAATTACCCTTATACTGAATTGTTTTTTCTGAGGCATGTGCCCTGACCTTTCCTCACAGTCCCACAGTCCCAGTAGCCTTTCCCCTAATTTTGCAACTGTTTTCAGTTGTTTGTTTACTCGTGTTTCATGAGCAGAATGTTGGGTTTTGCTTTGTGATACTATCACGTCATAGTGAGCACAGCCCATATTAGTTTAGTGCCTTTATCGTAAGGATAGAGAGCTTGTTCTTACCAGTAGAAACACACCCTCCCCATCATTTTTTACTATATGGTACTAGCTTCATTATTATTGATGTTTTAATTTTATGAGCTTCAGTTGTAACTTGGAAGGCC
This sequence comes from Grampus griseus, assembly GCF_964374135.1. Taxonomy (NCBI): domain Eukaryota; kingdom Metazoa; phylum Chordata; class Mammalia; order Artiodactyla; family Delphinidae; genus Grampus; species Grampus griseus. The sequence continues at coordinate 97,579,977 of NC_139003.1, read as the reverse complement.
TGCATTTTTTTCTAGTTGGCCATTTCTGATACACCTAATTATCCAGTTCCTTGTACAGTGTATATTGTCTCACTAGTGTTAGCAATGACAGGATAAGGATATTTCCTTTATATTCCCTCATTCTCTCCCTTCTATTACCCAAATTTACATTTAACTTTGTACCTTGAAATCTATGTATTCCACTGTGACTTTATTCATTTTAAGTGACAAATATATTATACTTCCTATTATGAAAGAAGAAATCATTTTACATCTTTCTCATTTATGCTTCCAAATTTAAATGGACATAATAATTATACATATTTAAGTCTATGACACTTCCTTTCTGTTCTTCAACCATAACTCCCACATTTGTTTTAGTCCTAGTGCTACAGTCAAATAAACTCAGTGTTCCAATTCCGATCTTCTACTGTGTTTTACCTTCATTACTTAGGTGGCTGAAGTTTATCCTACTGCATTTTTTTCAAGAAGGACTCAGGAGTTCCGCATTCCCTGAATTCTCCCATGTTCAAAACTAGTCAAAATACTTAGCTTGATCCCTAGAAGACTTTGTAAGTATTGTTCCCTGTCTCCCAAAAGTCAGTGTATCTGGGAAATCTGAGGTCAGTGTTACTCTCCCCTTAGATTACTTTATCCTTCAGGATGGTCATGTTAATCCTTTACACCTGAACAAGGATTCTAGGGTATATTTCCATGTTGATCATGGAAAAGATGAAGTCTGAGAAGTAGCAGGAAGTCAGATCATGTCAGTTATTTTATACCGTCTAGAATAAAGGTTTTGATTAAGAAAATCATGGGAAGCCCTAGACGGCTTGGAGCTGAGTTGTGACATCATCCAGCTGTGAAATTGGACACAGGTTCAGCGTTCTGAGGGCACATTCATCTAGGTCTGGATTCACACCAGGCTCAAACACAGGGGGTCTGATCTGCAATGCATGCAGGACCGTAGGAGCTCTTCATTGTTGTCTTAAATACAGGAACACACTCAAAGAGCATAGCGACGGTGTTCTGCATTGCTTATTTTTAACTTTTATTTTGAAACAATTATAGATTCACAAGAAATTGTTTAAAAAAATATACAAGGAGGTCTTGTGTACCCTTTGCCCAGTTTCTACCAGTGGTATCATCTTCCACAACTGGAGTGCAATATCAAAAATACAAAGCTCCTTTGATTTCCACCCAACTTTGTGCAGCCCCTGTGTTGATGAGTCATAGTTCATAGTATGGATGGTCCATCACAGTTTCTTTAACCATTCTTGTTGGAAAACAGTGGTTTGTTTCCAGTTTGGGCAGTGATAAATAAAGCTGCTGTGAACATTTGTGTACGTATTTTTGTGTGAATGTAAGTTCACATTTTTCTGGGTTAAATGCCCAAGATTACAACTGCTAACTTATACATCTAGTTTTATAAGAAACTGCCGTACTGTTTTCCAGACATTTATTTGTCTGTTGTTTCCAAGGACTTGGCCCATTTCTTTTCAAGGTGTAGAGTTAATGCGTACAGAGCTGTTTGTAGTATTTTCATATTATCCTCTTAGTTTCTCCAGGATCTGTAGTGATCTCCCCGTTCCATTCCTGCTATTGATTTGTCTTTTCTCTTTTTATTTTTTTCAGTCTTGCTAGAGATGTATCAATTTTACTGATTTATTTTAAGAATCAGCTTTTTCTTTCATTGATCTTCTCTATTGTTTTCCACTTCTCAATTTTGTTGATTTCTGCTTTTCTTTATTACTTCCTCCCTTCTGCTCAGTTGAGTTTATTTGCTCTTTTCTTTCCAGTTTCTTAAGGTAAAAATTTAGGTTATCTTGGTTCCTTTTCTCATTTCTAATGTAAGCATCAATAAAATTAATTTGCCTTTCAGCACTGCTTTAGTTGTGAGTCGTGAATGTTTTCTATATTGTATTTTTTATTTTTATTCACTTCTATGTATTTTTTTAAACAAAAAACCTGATTTTTAAAAAATTGAAGTATAGTTGATTTACAATGCTGTGTCAAGCTCTGCTGTACAGCAGACTGACTCAGTTATACACATGTATACATTCTTTTTTTATATTCTTTTCCATTATGGTTTATCACAGGATATTGAGTACAGTTCCCTGTGCTATACAGTGCTATTCATTAGGACCTTGTTGTTTAGTCATTCTAAACGTAATAGTGTGCGTCTACCAACCCCAAACTCCCAGTCCATCCCTCTCCCTCCCCCACCTTTGGCAACCACAAATCTGTTCTCTATGTCTATGAGTCTGTTTGTTTTGTACATAGGTTCATTTATGCCATATTTTAGATTCCACATATAAGTGATACCATATGGTACTTGTCTTTCTCTTTCTGACTTACTTCACTTAGTATGATAATCTCTAGATGCATCCATGTTGCTGCGAATGGCATTATTTCATTCTTTTTTTATGGCTGAGTATACACAATGGAATACTACTCAGCAGTTCTATGTATTTTTAAAATTTCCTTTGACATTTCTTCATTGGTCCATTGGTTATTTAGAACCATATTGTTTAGAACTGTATTGTTTACTTTACAGGTTTTTGGAGATTCTCCAGTCATCCTTCCATTATTGATTTCGAGTTTGAATTCACTGTGGTCAGAGACTCTTCCTGTATTATTTCAATCCTTTTAAATTTGTTGAGACTTGTTACATGGCCTAGGATATTCACTACCTTAATGAATATTCTGTGGGCACTTGTAAAAAAAAAATGTTCTGCTGTTGTTGAGTGGAGTGCCCCATATATGTCAGTTAGATTCTGTTGGTTGATTGTGCTGTCCATATCTTCAAATTCTTACTAATTTTTTGTCTAGTAGCTGTGTCAGTTGCTCAGAAGGTTGTGCTGAAGTCTGCATCTATAATTGTGGATTTTTCTATTTCTTCTGTAAAGATAGTTTTGCCAGATATATCAATTATGCAGTTGGCAGTTTTTTGTTTCAGCACTTGAAAAATATTTTGCCACTTCTTTCTGCATCCATGGTTTCAGATGAGATACCTTGTCATTTGAATTGGTGTCCCCTACAGGTAATTTGCTACTTCTCACTGGTTGTGTTTAAAGTTTTTTTGTTCACTTGTTATTAGTTTTCAGAATTTTAATTATGATATACCTACGCAAGCTTTTCTTGTCTTTTTGTTTTTTGAGATTTTTTTTTTAACATCCTTATTGGAGTAAAATTACTTTACATCACTGTGTTAGTTTCTGGTGTATAACAAAGTGAATCAGCTATATGTATACATATACCCTCCCCTCTAGGTGGTCACAAAGCACTGAGCGGATCTCCCTGTGCTATGTGGCTGCTTCCCACTAGCTATCTATTTTACATTTGGTAGTGTATATATGTCAATGATACTCTCTCACTTCATCCCAGCTTACCCTTCCCCCTCCCCATGTCCTCAAGTCCATTCTCTACGTCTGCGTCTTTATTCCCGTCCTGCCCCTAGGTCCATCAGAACTATTTTTTTAATTCCATATATATGTGTTAGCATATGGTATTTGTTTTTCTTTTTCTGACATACTTCACTCTGTATGACAAACTCTAGGTCCATCCACCTCACTACAAATGACTCATTTTTGTTTCTTTTTATGACTGAGTAATATTCCATTGTATATATGTGCCACATCTTCTTTATCCTTTCATCTGTTGATGGACACTTAGGTTGCTTCTATGTCATGGCTATTGTAAATAGTGCTGCAATGAACATTGTGGTACATGTTTCTTTTTCAATTATGGTTTTCTCTGGGTGTATGCCCAGTAGTGGAATTGCTGGGTCATATGGTAGTTCTATTTGTAGGCTTTTTAAGGAACCTTCATACTCTTCTCCATAGTGGTTGTATTAATTTACATTCCCACCAACAGTGCAAGATGGTTCCCTTTTCTCCACATCCTCTTCAGCATTTATTGTTTGTAGATTTTTTGATGATGGGCATTCTGAGTGGTGTGAGGTGATTGCTCATTGTGGTTTCAATTTGCATTTCTCTAATGATTAGTGATGTTGAGCATCCTTTCATGTGTTTGTTGGCAATCTGTATATCTTCTCTGGAGAAAGGTCTGTTTAGGTCTTCCACTTATTTTAGTATTGGTTGTTTGTTTTCTTGATATTGAGCTGCACGAGCTGCTTGTATATGTTGGAGATTAATCCTTGGTCAGTTGCTTCATTTGCAAATATTTTCTCCCATTCTGAGGGTTGCCTTTTCATCTTGTTTATGGTTTCCTTTGCTGTGTAAAAGTTTTTAAGTTTCATTCGGTCCCATTGTTTATTTTTGTTTTTATTTCCATTTCTCTAGGAGGTGGGTCAAAAAGATCTTTCTGTGATTTATGTAAAAGAGGGTTCTGCCTATATTTTCCTCTAAGGGTTTTATAATGTCTGGCCTTACATTTAGATATTTAATCAACTTTGAGTTTATTTTTGTGTATGGTGTTAGGAAGTGTTCTAATTTCATTCTTTTAGATGTAGCTCTCCAGTTTTCCCAGCACCACTTATTGAAGAGGCTCTCTTTTCTCCATTGTATATACTTGCCTCCTTTATCAAAGGTAAGGTGACCATATGTGTGTGGGTTTATCTTTGGGCTTTCTATCCTGTTCCATTTATCTATATTTCTGGTTTTTTGCCAGTACCATACTGTCTTGATTACTGTACATTTGTAGTATAGTCTGAACTCTGGGAGCCTGATTCTTCCAGCTCCGTTTTTCTTTCTCAAGACTGCTTTGGTAATTCGTGGTTTTTTGTGTTTCCATAAAGACTGTGAAATTTTTTGGTCTAGTTCTGTGAAAAATGCCATTGGTAGTTTGATAGGGATTGCACTGAATCTGAAGTTTGCTTTGGGTAGTATAGACAGTCTCACAATGTCGATTCTTCCAATCCAAGAACGTGGTATATCTCCCCATCTGTTGGTATCATCTTTAATTTCTTTCATCAATGTCTTATACTTTTCTGCATACAGGTCTTTTGTCTCCTTAGGTTGGTTTATTCCTAGGTATTTTATTCTTTTTGTTGCAATGGTAAATGAGAGTGTTTCTTTAATTTGTCTTTCAGATTTTTCATCGTTAGTGTATAGGAATGCAAGAGACTTCTGCGTGTTAATTTTGTATCCTGCTACTTTACCAAATTCATTGATTAGCTCCAGTAGTTTTCTGGTAACATCTTTAGGATTCTCTGTGTATAGTGTCATGTCATCTGCAAAGAGGGACAGTTTTACTTCTTCTTTTCCAATTTGGATTCCTTTTATTTCTCTTTCATCTCTGATTGCTATGGAGACAAAAACTTCCAAATCTATGTTGAATAACAGTGGTGAGAGTGGGTACGCTTGTCTCTTTCCGGATCTTAGTGGAAATGGTTTCAGTTTTTCACCATTGAGAACGATGTTGGCTGTGGGTTTGTCATATATGGCCTTTATTATGGTGAGGTAAGTTCCCTCTATGCCCACTTTCTGGAGGGTTCTTATCATAAATGGGTGTTGAATTTTGTCTAAAGCTTTTACTGCATCTATTGAGATGATTATATGGTTTTTCTCCTTCAATTTGTTAATATGTTGTACACATTGACTGATTTGTGTATATTGAAGAATTCTTACATTCCTGGGATAAAATCTACTTGATCATGGTGTATGATCCTTTTAATGTGCTGCAGAATTCTGTTTGCTAGTATTTTGTTGAGGATTTTGGCATCTATATTCATCAGTGATGTTGGCCTGTAATTTTCTTTTTTTGTGACACCTTTGTATGGTTTTGGTGTCAGGGTGATGGTGGCCTCATAGAATGAGTTTGGGAGTGTTCTCCCTCTGCTATATTTTGAAAGAGTTTGAGAAGGATAGGTGTTAGCTATTCTCTAAATATTTGATAGAATTCACCTGTGAAGCCATCTGGTCCTGGACTTTTGTGTGCTGGAAGATTTTTAATCAGTTTCAATTTCAGTGCTTGTGATCAGTCTGTTCATATTTTCTATTTCTTCCTGGTTCAGTCTCGGAAAGTTATGCTTTTCTACGAATTTGTCCATTTCTTCTAGGCTGTCCATTTTATTGGCATATAATTGCTTGTAGTAATCTCTCATGATCCTTTGTATTTCTGCAGTGTCAGTTGTTACTTCTCCTTTTTCATTTCTAATTCTGTTGATTTGAGTCTTCTCCCTTTTTTTCTTGATGAGTCTGGCTATTGGTTTATCAATTGTTTTTATCTTCTCAGTGATAAACTCCAGGAAGCACAGAGAGTCCCGTACAGGATAAATACAAGGTGAAACACAACAAGACACTTATTAATCAAACTATCAAAAATTCAATACAGGGCTTTCCTGGTGGTGCAGTGGTTGAAAGTCCACCTACCGATGCAGGGGACATGGGTTCGTGCCCCAGTCTGGGAAGATCCCACATGCGGTAGAGCAGCTAGGCCCGTGAGCCATGGCCGCTGAGCCTGTGCTCCGCAATGGGAGAGGCCACAACAGTGAGAGGTCCACACACCGCAAAAAAAAAAATTCAATATAAAGAAAAAGGAAAATATATTAAAAGCAGCAAGGGAAAAGCAACAAATAACATACAAGAGAATCCCCATAAGGTTAACAGCTGATCTTTCAGCAGAAACTCTCCAAGCCAGAAGGGAGAGGAGGGACATATTTAAAGTGATGAAAGGGAAAATCCTACAACCAAGATTACTCTACCCAGCAAGGATCTCATTCAGATTCAACGGAGAATTTAAAACCTTTACAGACAAGCAAAAGCTAAGAGAATTCAGCACCACCAAACCAGCTTTACAACAAATGCTAAAGGAACTTCTCTAGGTAAGAAACACAAGAGAAGGAAAAGACCTACAATAACAAACCCCAAACAATTAAGAAAATGGTAATAGGAACATACATATTGATAATTACCTTAAATGTAAATGGATTAAATGCCCCAACTAAAGATATAGACTGGCTGAATGGATACAAAAACAAAGTTGTATATATGCTGTATACAAGAGACCCACTTCAGACCTAGGAACACATACAGACTGAAAGTGAGGGATGGAAAAAGATATTTCATGCAAATGAAAATCAAAAGAATGTTGGAGTAGCAATTCTCATGTCAGACAACATAGACTTTAAAATAAAGACCATTACAGGGAAGAAGAAGGACACTACATAATGATCAAGGGATCAAACCAAAAATATTTAACAATTGTAAATATTTGTGCACCCAATATATGAGCCCCTCATTACATAAGGCAAATGCTAACAGCCCTGAAAGGGGAAATCGACAGTAACATAATAATAGTAGGGGACTCTAACACCCCACTTTAAACAATGGACAGATCATCCAAAATGAAAATAAATAAGGAAACACAAGCTTTAAATGAAACATTACACAAGATGGACTTAACTGATATTTATTAGACATTCCATCTAAAACCAACAGAATACACTTTCTTCTCAAGTCTTCATGGAACATTCTCCAGGATAGATCATATCTTGGGTCACAAATGAAGCCTCGGTAAATTTAAGAAAATTGAAATTGTATCAAGCATCTTTTCCAACAACAACACTATGAGACTAGATATCAATTACAGGAAAGAAAAACTGTAAAAAGTACAAACATATGGAAGCTAAACAATACACTACTAAATAACAAGTGATCAGTGAAGAAATCAAAAAATACCTAGAAACAAATGGCAGTGAAATCACGATGACCCAAAACCTATCAGATGCAGCAAAAGCAGTTCCAAGAGGGAAGTTTATAGCAATACAATCCTACCTCAGGAAACAAGAAAAATCTCAAATAAACAACGTAACATTACACCTAAAGCATTTATAGAAAGAAGAACAAAAAAATCAAAGTTAGCAGAAGAAAAGAAATCATAAAAATCAGATCAGAAATAAATGAAGGAACAATAGCAAAGATCAGTAAAACTAAAGCTGGTTCTTTGAGAAGATAAGCTTTTCTTTTGATTTAGCCTGATTAGGACCTGTTCAGCTTCTTGGAAATGTAAACTTATGACTTTTCTGTGTTTGCGAAGTTGTCACCCATTATTTCTTCAAATACTCTCTCAGCCCCACTCATTTTCTCCTGTCTTTGTGGCATTACAAAGGCACAAAGTTTAGGCTTTATCTTAGTGCCCCATAGGTCCTTGAGTTTCTATTCATTTATTTTTCATTATTTTTTTTCTCTCTGTGTTCAGCTGGGTGAATTCTACTGATCCATCTTCAGGTTTACTATTTCTATCCTCTGTCATCTCCACTCTACTACTAGCCCTATCCAGCAAATTTAATTGTTTTTTGTTATCATATTTTTCAGTTCTACAATGTCATTTGGTTCTTTTCTACAAATTCTATATCTTGTTGAGATTTTTCTCTTTTACATTTGTTCCAAGACAATTTGTAATTGATTGTTGAATATGCTTTTTACCAATTCTTCTTTTAAATCCTTGTCATCACATTTTACAACTCTGTCATCAATTAACTTAGCTTTAGTGCCCAGATCATCTCATTGCCCAACATCAGGTGTAGCCAAGACTCCCTGGACCTGAGTCATTATTTGACATATGAGGCAAGGAATGTATGACTATCACATTTGACAAAAGATGAGACTGAAGTTCAGAGTGGTGAAGTGATATGCTCCCCAAAACCCATCTAGTGGCAAAAATCATACTAATAGTTGTTATTGATTAATCAGTTCTCAGGCCCTGAATATGACTGTTACATGTCACCTTAAGAAAATCATTTCAGAGGTGGGAAAACTGCAGCGCTAGCAGTAGCCTTGTTGATACCACTACTATTCTCATTTTATAGAGGAGGAGGCCAAAGCTCAGAGAATAAGTAGTAGATTAAAACCCAGAGAGGCTGGCTCTAGAGCTTACCCTCTATGCTGGGGCATCAATCTAATAATATCCCATAGATAACTCTTTTCCCCATAACCCATGCGTCAGTGGACATGCACTGACTGTTTCTGAGTGTATACATGTGAATGACACATATTTCCCTTGCCAACCTGCTCTCAGTTGAGCTTCTCTAATCGGGGAGAAATGACAATCTTTACTTCAATATTGTTTTCATTGGAAATTCTAACAAGAATGAAGAAAAGCTTTCTGTGACCTTCCTTCCACCCAAGGTATCCGGTCTTCCAAATGTGTTACTATGGGGCTTCTTGACCAGGGTCGGTGGGTAGAGGTTTTTGGGGGGGTGGGGAATGCCATGTCTCTAAAATTGTAGAAGACAAATGACATCATTAATCTCACTAAGGTCTAACTGCAATTTAGCATTTCATTCCCTTTAAATATAGACAAAAGAAAAACACAGTAGTATCAACAATGCCAGTCACCACAATGTCACCACAATTGAAAGTAGATATATTTTTACATCTGATGAGTTTTGTTACAAAGATCTCAACTACATAATTGCTACTTTGAAATTATCTGCCATTACTCGACACACCTCTAGATATTATGTTGTACACACATATATTGACTTTATACAAATTCTGAGATGATCTCTTTATTTCAATAGAGTTAATTTCCATTGTAACGCCATGTATTTTGTTTTATGTGTTTAAACCCATTATTCTGAGAGGTGTCCCCAGGCTTTCCCAGACTAACAAAACTGGGTTCAGTGGAATGAATACAGTTAGTAGGAAAAATTCAGATTAAAAAATAAATCTCAATCTCTGTGAATTTACTGGTGTGATCATCTGAAAATCAGATTTTTCTGCCATATCTCTCTCAAGTGCCTGTTTCATCGGGAGCTTGTCAAATCATACGTATTAATTTGATTTAATATTCTAAAATGTCTTATATTTTAAAAGTAGTATTTTATATTTTGAAAAAGAGAGAAGAAAGGATTAAAATAGTATGAACAAATAAAATTGGTTTTTATATAGACTTTAAGCTTAGTTTCTAGGAAATTTGCTTCGGTGCTTACAGTAAGCTTAGTGTGACAGATGAGTGGAACATGAACTTGGAACCACATCATTTACTGGTCATTTATCTAGTAACGTTTAACCTTTGTCTTCACCTTAGCATTTTGAACTTCCATACCTCTGGATGGGACCAAGCCCATGACTGGTTGATGGTAAGACTGCAGAAACCCAAGTGTACTGCAGGGCATTTTAGGACAGGAGTGACCTTAGCGCCATACATGTGCTATCAGCAGTGAAGATGGGAACCCGCAGAATGGTGGGGAATGCACTTGACCCAGTCCTGCTAATGGCGTCAGGAATGGATAAAAAGTCTGGTGACTGGGGCTTCCCTGGTGGCGCAGTGGTTGAGAGTCCGCCTGCCGATGCAGGGGACGCGGGTTTGTGCCCCGGTCCGGGAAGATCCCACATGCCGCGGAGCGGCTGGGCCCGTGAGCCATAGCCGCTGAGCCTGCGCGTCCGGAGCCTGTGCTCTGCAACAGGAGAGGCCACAACAGTGAGAGGCCCGTGTACCGCAAAAAAAAAAAAAAAAAAAAAAAAGTCTGGTGTCAGTCCAGAGTTCTTCCTACTTTTCATGTTGAGGATAAAAATAATTTTACCAGGGTCAACGAAGAGCTGTAGGATTGATTTTGTTTGACCTTGGTGTTGGAGCCCTCTGAGGTTTCAGGAAACAAATACCCTAGAAACTTCTGACTTAGCAGTTACGTAGCGGCCACTAGCCAAAGCTCACCTACCATCGTTGTGAGCTGGGCAGTTGCCACGTTTGCTGAGTCCTGAATGGGGCTGAAGTGGACTGGAGTTCATCAGCCTACCTTTAATTTGGGATGAAGGTTACTGAGGTTGGGGGATAGGAAATGAAAAGCAAATAGAAAGCAGCCCTCTTTTCAAGAAAATATTCCTTTGCTCTGTGTTTAGATACTTCCCTTTACTCTGCTCCTCTCTCTGTATTTTTAGTCAAGGTGTGCCCTGTCCTTAGATCCGAGGTATGCTCAAATAATATGTCACCAATAATTAACAAAAGGTAAAGCTCAAATTATTTGTATCTCAATGTATTGGAACACACTCAAGGTGGATGTCGCTCTAGCTCATGTCCTATTTAAGAAGCTTTTTAATGATGAGCTCCACCTCTGATTTGATGAAATGTGGAATCTTCTCTCTCTACCACCTCTTCCCAGACAGTCTTCTGTGGACCTCTTCCCGCCATGTTCTTGGAGGGTGGGAGAGAATCATCTTGCAGGATCTGTGTGCTGGGCTAATGCTGGAGATGTGCCACCTCCTTAGGGACTCTGGGTGCACACTGTGTACAAAGCCCTGATGGGGCTTGTTCATTCCATAATTTCTGTGGGACACGTTTGACCCAAAACAAATTTTTAGTAGTGCATCTTCTGGCATCTTGTGGGTATGTTCTGCAGAGCACACAATAGGAAACATCCTTCTCTATGAGTATCTGGGTTTGCATCAGTCTTGTCCCATAATGAGGTGGGAAGAAGAGATGCAAATATTGGGGAGAAATTTACATTGTTAATAGGCATCCTGCTTGGAAATGTACATGTATTCACAATCCCATTTAATTCAGATAAGGAATTTGGGAAAGAAAGCCATATTATCTCCTTTCTCTCTCCTTCCCTTTTTGGGATCAGCATTGGCAATTTGGGTGATTTTGAAATCAGATCATTTTGACTGCAATATCACTAAGGCAAATTGGATGCAGGTTAAGTTATAATTATAACTTATAATCTGGACTGCACTTGTTCAGAGAGGCTGACACATCAACTCAGTCAAGCACTCTGATTCTTCCAATTCATATTTGGAGAAACACTGTCATATGTTTCATTAATAATCACTTACCAAATTGTCCTAAGATGCTCAAAAGCAGGGACCGGGTCTTGCGGACATGCCTGGCATGGCAAGATGCAGTCATTGTAGTGGCACAGTCAACTGTCCCTTCACACACACACTTGGATTGAAGCATTCATTGAGTCTCAGGTTTTACAAAGATAGATGCAACTAACAAGCTATCCATTGCATCCATCACTATGAATGTTGATCCCTTGCACAGCATCCTTTGGAGAAGGTTCTGTTCATCTCAGTAGGAAACACTCCATGGCAGGGAAATGTAGTCTCCTGAAGCAGACAGCTGTGTGTTTCATTGATCTGCCTTCATGGGAGAAAACAACACTGGTTTTAAAGGTGAAACACCAGCATTTATGGTCCAGGTCCTCCACTAATTGCCTGCATAGTTTGAGGCAAGTTAATGTAATATCTTTGAGTTTTGATGATTAGCCCAGAAAATCATCCCTGAAGTGAAAATTGTAGCAAGCACTTCCCAGTTGTCAGAGGATCAAATGATGCACACAGAGAACAGCTATGAAAAAACTGGTAAAGAGCATTTTCGAGGTAGATCGTAATTACTAAGATGAATTTGTGGGTGATCCTCATTAATATTCCCTCCATGTTAAAATTCCTTTCTTCTTAGCCATGCATGGCAAATAGGTCTAATTTCACTGGCTACCTGAAACAGTGGTCTGGAAGTTTCTTAATCCACATCAATGGGAAAATTGTTACAAGCAATGGAAGTATTTAAAGAGACGGTAGAAGGTTTTCTATTAGGACAATTATAGAAAACAAGGTTAGATATCTAATGAAGTTCCTTTTCAGTTGACACTTGATTCTATGAAGGCAAAGACTGCATTCCATGAATGCAAAGAAAATCCCCAGGCAGCATTTGTGTCAGAGTGAAGGGATGCTGTCTCTCCCCGTGGAAAAATTTTCCACTATTCCTCTGATTATCTGGTGCCCCTTCTCCCCTCAAGCTTCAGTGTGACCATCATTTCCATGCTGCAGCTTAAAATAAGACTGCAGGAAATTCAGCACTCTCTTGAGGATTCATGTTTTCTTGTGCCTGAGGTGTTCATTCTCAAAAAGGGTTTGATGCTACTGCAAAAATATTGCAGAAATCTGTCAAAGAAACATCTGAGTATGCAAGCCTTAAGGTTTTGTTCTTCAGAATCTTCATCAACCAGTTGTGTCCAGCACTTTAATAGTGCCTGATGGTTGCATGTTTTAGTTTGCTAGCATGAGTGATCAGTAAACAAGATAGAGTTCACAAAGTTTAATGTTATTAAACTGCTTTCTAAACAGTCCTCTTATTTACGAGAAATTACTAATCTGGTCGGCACCCAGCATTTATCGTATAATCCACAGTGTTTAAAAATGACTGTCACAGCCTCATCTGAAGAAAATGAACTGCCTGAAATATATTAAAGAGAATTTTTTTCTTTGATGTTCAGCTGTAGCTAAAAGAATGTTGAATCATGAATGTTTAAGAATGATTTTGGAACAATTATGGAAGTTGTCAAGACCAAACCTTACAATTTTTCCAAAGAGACCTTTCAATTTAGAAACACGATCTTGTTGCCTGTTTCCACTCAGTTGCCCAATTATAAAGTTGTGGTCCTCTATATTCTCCGAATTGCACCATGAGCTTCCTTCCTTGCAAGGTAGCCTTTATTTCCAGAGGTGATTCACACATCAGTGGAAATTGTCTTCCTCTCTCTGAATGTCATTCAGAAAGGGAGAGGGTTGGACCACGTGGAGCCCCTGCAGCTCCAACATTCTCATGGTTTTTCCCAGCGATGCAGATAAACGCAGATCTTAGCTCAGAGCGGATATACAGAAACATCTACAGGCACTCACACAAGCAATTTTTGTTATTCCAGAGTTGGGTTAAAGTCTGATCAAGTTCTAAGTTGTTTGTAAAAGATCTTGGGCTTTGGGAGAAAAGCCGAAGAGCTTTCCTGGTACAGCTGATCAGTGGTGACTGCTATTCATCCCAACACAGGCCCCAGGACAGTGTTGGGTGGTGCCACCTCCCACAGCCCAGGCCCAGGGCTGAAGACAGATTTCCTGCATGGCCGTCTGAGTCAGATCCCATCCTGGAAATAGCCCCTCTACCACATTGCAATCCTCTCACATTCTCTGCCTCCCAAGGCTCAAAGCCCTCATTCTGTACTAACTGGGGCTCCAACATCCTCTACTTGCACCATTAGAGGAGCAGCCAGACTGGCTTCCCTGTTCTCAGTCTTGGGCCCACAAATCTAGCCTCTACTGAGTAACTGAAGTGATTTATATAAATTGAACATCTGACCATTTCCTCCTCCTGTTATATAAAAGCTCCAGGGTTTCCCTTTCCCACAGGACCAAGGCCATGTTCTGGGCATGTGCCTGCGGCCCCTCGTGGTGTCCTTCATTCATCTAACTCTGCAGGGCCACCGCTTCTCCTGCAGCATTGCGAGGAGAGTCAATAGAGAGGATGGTCAAAGCCTGGGAACTTGGGAAATAATGTTATTTGTTAGTTTAATTTACCTATTGCTTTTTTAAAGAGCATATGTAATGAAACCTGAACACAATTATTGCCTGGCTACAAATGGAGTGGGAGTTGGTAGAATGAACCTGAGAATGTAGCTTCAAATCTAGACTTCCCCCATTTACTAGCTGTGCAGCTTCTGCCGAAACTCTTATCATCCCTAAGCCTGTGTTTCCACATTCACCCAGTGGTGATGACACCAGCATCTACCACCAGGGATGTTTGAGACTTCAGATGCACAAAACAGACAACAAATGTGGGTTCTCATGTTGCTATCACTTCTCTTCTCTTCTTTTATTTATGATAAGGAATACAAGCCAGTGAAATCCTTTGAAACCAAACATACATGTTATGAAGCTTCGAGCATCCTGATAGATACACCCCCAAAAGAAAAATGCATGAGTTATGTTGTTCATGATGGTTAGTCAAATTTTTTAGGAAAATGAACTTCCCTCACTGGTAAATACCCATATCGGAAGCTTTTGCAGAAAATGCAGAGCTGTTCTGCATGGAAATACTCTTCTACTCATGATTAAAATTGAGACTGAATGATAAACTGTGGAAGTGAGAAGGCCATTCATTGGGCTGGGCTGGGCTGGGGTGCGGGGATGGACTAATACCCTCTACCCCATAGCTGTCCAGTGCTCTGTCTGGCCCCAGGGTGAGGTTTTGAGGCCGCAAAGTGAAATGAGACACAGTGAGCCTCCAGGGTGTGAGCTCAGGTAAGAGCAGCTTGCTTAACCAGGACCCACAGATGATTTTTTTAGCATACAATTTTTTTCCCTAAGAAGCTGCTATAACTAATCTACTGTTTATTGTGTTTGAACCATCTGCCTGTCACTCATGCAATATGAGAGAGACAGGGTATGTGCATGCACATGTGTGTGTGTAACTGTAGCCAGAAACTCTGCCAGCTGCCCTCCATCAGTCAGTCATTATAACTGAAGCTTCATGTCATCAGTTATATCATTCAACCTGTTCAAATTAAATTCTGCTAAAATGACATCATCATAATGGAGCTCAAGGAAGGAAAACAAGTATGAACAAAAGTTCTTGTGCATGCCTCACGTCACGCAAGATGCTGTTCTTCATGCACACACACAGCCCCAAAGTCAAGACGACATTTCTGTGGCCGTGCATCTGGGGGGGTTCCAGCTACCCGAGAAAATTCTCGGGACTCCATCTCTGGTGAGTGCCCACTGAGATGACAATAAACCCTCACCATAAATGAGCCATGAGAGCCACTTTGCAGGGCGATATTCTTCTGTCACTGAAGTCTCAGAATCCACGAGGGGACAACACACTTCTGGGCCTGGAGGGGCTGAATGGGGAGGTGGGCCTAAGGGAGGTTTGGGAGAACTCACTCCAGGAAAGAACTGGAGGAGCAGATGGGCAGTGCAGTGGGTGTTTGGTTCCTCACCAGCCAAGATGTCACTCTTTTTTGAGACCAGAATCCAGAGTAAGAACTTTCTAGATTTCTGGAACTTGGCAACTTCTCCATCTTCACTGCAGTTGTATATGTACTGATGAGATACAGTTGTTATCTGTAGTGAGTTAGCTACCTGGCTTCTTCCTCTCTGATATGCTCAGTGGTTTATTTTGCCCTCAGTATCACCAGAATGTACTTTCCCCTTATCTCTTTCATGTAATCTCCTATTTATCCTTCAAAGTCTAGTTAACACTGTGATTCTGTGTAATATCTTTTGTTTAAACATCTTCATCCTTCCCTAGAACATGCTGGGTTTTCTCCCAGAGCCCTAATTCCTTTCTATATTTACTCTCTTAAAAACTTACTGCACTGGATTGGATGCTTTTAATGTTCTTCCCCTTCTTGTGCCAACCATCTCCCTGCAAACCCCTCGCCCCGCAAAGCAGGATGCTCACTTCCCTTGGTAGAAACCTGGAGGAAAGTGACTAACTTAGATCACCACTGACATCACCTTCAACCCTCAGGACCAAACAGTCCCCGAGGGAGGTACAAAAATGCATTTTGATTAAGATATGAAGGTTGAGATTTAGAAAATAGAAATATGCAAAAATCACAACTATTTATAACCCAATCACCTGAGAAGAACATCACTGCAATATCTATAGCTAACTAGATAATATCTTGAAATATCAACAATGATGTCCTGTTCTTTCCTTTCTGTGTATCATCCTTCCCTGGTGGTTCAGGGCAGCAAGAGGCAGCAAGAGGCTTTATGTACCATCATGGAGACAGGGTTGGAAACAGTTGAGACATTGGGCCAAATGCTTGTCTTTTATTCCCAGAGTTGATTCTTAAAGCATAGATCTGAAATCCACAGCTCTCAGTGACAGACAAATGGGCTTTTTGAGAGATAGTTTTTATTTTTCAAAAAAATTTAAATTGAAGTATAGTTGATTTACAATGTTGTGAGAATTTCTGCTGTACAGCAAAGTTATCCAAGAAGTTAAAGGTTTAAAAGACTTTGTCTAAAGAAGCTATACCATGAATGAGAGAATGAATATAGTAGGGTGCAAATGAAGTTTTTTCTTTACCTGTCTTATAATATCTGCATATTGCAACTTTCATAAGTTGCATAAAAAAGAAACACACATAAGCTGAAAAGTATAATAATGTAATGAACACAAATAAACCCACCACTGGACACAATAAATAGCACATCACTCACACCATGCCTTTGTATAGGTACCCCTCCCTTACTGACCTGCTGCCTGCAGCACAGTCAGCCACTCTTTCTCCACTTCCATTGTGTTGCTCTGAAGAAAGAAGTTATCACATGTCTCTTTTACTACACAGGTGGCAGCGGGTAGAAGAATACTGCCCACTCAGCTCCACTGTAACTGGGTGGGGGAATCTGTGGGGTTTTGTTGGTATTTGGCTGGAGTAGGGCAGATACTGTCAAAAAAGTTTTCTATTGTTAAGCCACTGTCTTAGTCAGCTCAAGCTTCTATAACGGAATACCATAGACTGGGTGGATTAAACAACAAACATTTATTTCTCTCAGTTCTAGAAGCTTGAGGTTCTAGATCAATGTGCTGGAAGATTTGGTACATGGTGAGGGCTCACTTCCTGGCCTGCAGACAACCACCTTCCCAGTGTGTCCTCACATGGAGGAGAAAGGGATCACTCTCTCCTGTGTTATAAGAGCACTAATCCCATTTCTGAAGCCTCCATTTTCAAGACCAAATCACCTCCCTAGAGCTCTACCTCCTAATACCATTGCATTGGCGATTATGGCTTCAACATATGAATTTTGCCGGGGCACGTTCAGTCCATAGCAAAAGAAAACAGACATTTTAAGGAGCTTTGTTTTCGGTGTGTGCCCATTGGCAGTTCCAGATTGAAGGCTCCTGCTGTTCTCCATCTAGGAAATGTTAGAGGCAAGAAGAACTTGCCATCTGGACCCCTCAAAGGCAAGTTCTATCGCTGAATTTTTTTCCTGCGCATGAGTCATTCATCACTGTTTCTTTATATAGCTGGTAATTTTTTGTTGAAAACTAGATATGGTAGGTAATATATTATAGTAAGCCTGGACACTAAGACCCGTCACAATGTTTGTTGTCGTTTCTTGTTTGTTGACTTGGCTGAGTGAGTTCAGCGAAGCTGACTACCCAGTGTGCAGGGGTTAATGCTGCTCCTTGAGCTGAAACCTTAGCCATGGGCATGGTCTCTGAACTGAGATGACAGTGGCTTCAGCTGGGCTCTGGTCCCTGACTCACCACTAAGTGTCTGGCTGGCCTGCCTCTATTGTCTCGTGTTCACCTATTAGCCTCCACTAATTGCTAGCTGACTACTACATTGTTTTCAACACATCCTGGGCTACAACTTTTTTTTTTTCACAGCCTGATCCAATTAAAGTTGGGCTCTTTGCAGGGACAGGGTGTTCACAGTTCCTGAAGCTTGTTTCAATGCCTGGAGGGCAATTCTTTTTCTGGATTTCTTTGCTAAATATCTAGCTGGACTACCATTTCACCTGATGCTGCTAGCATCATGCATCTCCAGCCTCCTCTTAATTGCTCACCACTAAGATCTCTGTTGTTTTTGACAATATCCATAGGCATGAACTTCCTCACACACTATCCCAAATAAAGTCAGTCCCTGTAGGGAATGCTGCAGAGCTCTCTGTTCTTATAGCCTGCCTCTTCCCCTGAGCAGACCTCTGTGCCAGTGAACTGGGCCAGAGGCAGGAGTGGCCCACTTCTCCTTGAGTGATGCCTCTGATCTTTTCAAGTTGCCCCTCCCAACACAAAGCTTCCACCCTATGAGTAAGAAGAGCTGAAGGAGATCCAGGCCTGGCATTGTTAGACCATTGCACTTGGATAGATCTGCAACCCTGAAAGTGCGGATGGTGGATAAAGAGAGCTCTCATTCTCTTGGCTACACCCACCTGGAAGGAAGCTTCTACACCCAGAAGCTCAGGGAGATGATGGATGCCAGGAGACAACTGTATCTCTAGGCAAGAAGCTGGGGGAGTGGGACCCCTGTCTCCCTGGTCACTCCATGTGGACTTCAGTAGTTGTGGCACACGGGCTCAGTAGTTGTGGCTCACAGGCTCTAGAGTGTAGGCTCAGTAGCTGTGGTGCACAGGCTTAGTTGCTCCACAGCATGTGGGATCTTCCCACACCAGGGCTCGAACCCATGCCCCCTGCATTGGCAGGTGGATTCTTAACCATTGTGCCACCAGGGAAGTCCCTGCCTTTGTTTTTTTTTAAATTTTGCTGATATCTTCTTTTTATGCCTTCTATAATTCTATCATTTCTCTCTCAGCATATGAATTTTATTTTAGATGATGAAGATGATGATGATGGTCATTGTTAGTTGCCTTAGCATTTGCAATGTACATTTACAATTTACCTATAACACATGGGTAGTGCAGGTACTTTATAACAGAAGATTCCTAATTCCTCCTTACTGTCTTTTATAACATTATCACTAATTTCATTTATCCATAAGCTATAACAAGCTAGTATTATTCTTTTGAGCAAACTGCTTTCTTTTAGACCAATTAAGAATACAAAATTTTTAAAAATTATTTTACCATGATTTCTTCCCTTCCTAATGCTCTTTCTTTCTTTATGTAGATACAAGTTTCTGACCTTTATGATTTTCCTTCTCTCTGAAGAACTTCTTTTAACATATCCTATAAGGTGGGTCTATGTGACAAATTCCCTCAATTTTTGCTTGATCAAGTCTTTATTTTTTCTTCCCTTTGTTTCTTCAAGAAAGTGTGTAGACACCTCTAGCTTTGGACCCCTGGATTTTTTTTTTTTTTTTTTTTATGGTACACGTTGCCTCTCACTGTTGTGGCCTCTCCCGTTGCGGAGCACAGGCTCCAGACGCGCAGGCCCAGCGGCCATGGCTCACGGGCCCAGCCGCTCTGCGGCATGTGGGATCTTCCCGGACTGGGGCACGAACCCGTGTCCCCTGCATTGGCAGGTGGATTCTCAACCACTGCGCCACCAGGGAAGCCCTGGACCCTGGATTTTTAAGTGTCAAGTCAGTTCACCCTGGGTCTCCGGCTATTCATCACTTGCAGTTTAAGTACTGGTTCCAGTTGTGGCCTTCTGCTTGCAGTAAGCTGTGATTCTTGCTAACCACTTCTTTCCACTTTTCCAGGCAATTAGGCCTGTGATGGATGAGGAAGTGTTAGCAATGTTCAGTTTGGGTTTTTTTTGTTTGTTATTGTATAGGCCTGAGTGATAACTTCTAAGCTCATTACATGTCAGACTGGAAACTGGAATTCCATACATTACTTCTTAATTTTTATGTGTTAAAGTATAGAATCATTATCTTTTGTGATTTTTTTATTCTTTAAAAATTAAAATATCCTTGTTTATCTCATATGTTGATATTTTTCCTTTTAAAAAATTTAGAACTGTTCCATATTTTTTCATATTCAGTTCCAAAACAATCTGGATGATAAGTATTAGGAGAGATTTATTTAAAAAATTGATTTTAATTATAAAGTGAAAATATAATTTGGGAAGCAGCTATGGAAATACTTTAAGTATTTCTTTCAACATTACTTTTATGGCAATATGATTGATGAGGTTCATGCTTAGAATTTCATTAAAACCACAGCAAAGTTTGGGAAGTTTGAAAAAGCATCATTCCTCCCTCTTACCTAAAAGTTCTCTTCTATTACTGCCCACAACTCTCTGCAACCTTCCCAATTCTTACCTTCTGCATGTTGCTGGTGGTTGTGTCTGTCTTTGACTTTCACACTCTGTGGCTCGTATGGAAATTAATGGGCATTTAAACACTTATAAATTCCCAGTGTTAAACTGAATGCTTTTGATATTGCCAAATGTCTGCAGATTGTTATTAGACATATTAATTTCTCTCTGAATATCTCCTTTCTTCTTAAAAGTTGCATCACGTTGTCACAGTTTGAGGTCTCATTACAGTGACAGAGAACTTGTCTCAATGTGTTTGCTCAAGATATTTAACGTAATTAACTTGTATTTTCTTTGGTTACAATGACCAGTTACTAAAAACTACAATAAAAGTCCCCCAAACATAATCCAAAGTGTTTGTGAAATGATTGAGATAACTGTACTGCTCATTTGTTTTCTGATTCAGTTATTTTGACCATTCAAACAGACCACATGGGCAACTGATCTTCCTCTTTGCTAATCAGTTTGAAATGAGATGGCATGAAGTACATTATTCTCTGAAAATAATTTTGGTTTGTTCATTTCAGCCTTTTAAAAAGACATAGGAAAGAGGCATCAGCATCATTGGTGTTTCATACCACATTGTCCCCCTGCTTTAGACTCCTTTCTCCCAAAGCCATCCACACACAAAGGCAGACACAGGCCTGTACTGTAGGGTTTTGGCAAGCTCTGGCTCAACTAACCTGGTTTCCTCAGTTATAATCTAATGCATTGTGAGGAATAAATGAGATGACATGGGCACAGTTACAGAGGTGACCCCACAGTCTCCTGTGTTTCTTTTCCATATGACTGCCAGGCACTCAGCCTTGTGCTCATTTGTTATTTAGGGAACATCTAAAATGTTTCATGTGCTCAGAGAATAGACCCAATTTCTTTTGATATGAGCAATGTTCATAAGGTTTAATATGGCAAAGGAAAACTGCATTATGGACTGTAAACTGAAAGCTTGTGCTTTGACAACTATCAAGCCTAAGAGTAAGAATAAGGCCACTGGATTGGGTGATCGAATTTCAAATTATGGCTGAGTCATTTACTGGCTGTGTATACTTGAGAAAATTTCTTAATCTCTTTAGATTCAATTTTGTTACTTATAAATTGAATTAATTTCCCTTCCCATCTTTTGTCTAAAATTATATAAAAACACTTCTGGAACTGGTATAGTACCCAGCTCATGCTAAATACTCAAAATATTGGTCTTGTTATTATCAAATTGTTAATAGAAGCAATTATAATAATCATCATAATTTTTTCCAGTAATATATAAGAGAATGGGAATTACTAATCAAACTTTATTCTCTAAAGGATTAGACCAACAATTTTATATTTTATCAAACTACAATTATTGTAAAATGAAGATAAATTAATCATAGGGATCCAAATTCAGCAGAAATATATTAAAATGTAAATTCTAACATAAAGGCTAGAATCACATCACTTTAAGATACATAAGGAGAAAACACATTCTTTTCATTTAAAACAATCCATAATATTTGCTAGAAAACTTTGACAAACTTAAATTTGTACTTCTGAATAAAAAGTTGGCAAGAATTGATTCAAAACAATACTTGGCTTTTGAGCTTATAGTAGAAGTATCCATAGACTGGGAATTGGAACAAACCGGTTTTTAGTCTGTTTATGTCTGACTTTTGTCAAGCTACTTAAATTTTGATGATTTGTATTCTTTAACCTTTTGTGAAGACAAATTTTTCTCTATTTGCTGCACAGAAAAGCTTTGGATAAACAAAGGAGAAAGCAAGTTACAGTTTGTCCTTGGACTCTGCTGTGAGACACAGAGCAGAATTTCAAAGCTGCACTTATTATTTCAGGTCATATTCTAAAATATCCTAAAGGACAATAACAGAATGGTAATCTGAGACCAAAAGAATGAAGGACTTTCCCTACAGAGTCTTACTTTCCAGTCCTCATACTGAATTATATTAATCATTCTATCTTCAAGGTCACTGATTCTTTCTTCAGCCTGCTCAAATATGCTATCTAACCTCTCTAGTTAAGTTTTGATTTCAGTTCTTGTACTTTTCAGCTCTGGAATTTGTATTTGGTTCCTGTTTATCATTTCTCTTTATTGATATTCTCAATTTGTTCCAACATCACTCTCTTGATTTTCTTTAATTTTTTGGTCAATAGTTGTCTTTAGCTCTTTGAACATATTTTAAGACAGTTGATTTAAAAGTCTGTGTCTAGTAAATCTAATGTTTGTGCTTCTTCAGGGACTGTTTGTGTTAATTTCTCTTTTCCTGTGAATGGGCCATACCTTCCAGTTTCTTTGTACACCTTGTAATTTTTGACAAAATTTGGGTGTGTTGAATATTATAAGGTAGCAACTCTGGAAACCATGTTCTCCCCCTTCCACAGGGTTTGCTGTTGTTGATTGTTGAAGTTATAGTCTCTCATGTGTTTAGTGACTTTTCCAAAATATTTTTTGGTAAGATTATATTCCTTGTTGTATGTGGTCACTGAAGTCCCTGTTCTGTTATCTTTAGTAGTCAGCAGTGACTTGGTAGAGAGTTAATGAAATGCCTGGAGTCTAAAAGAAAAAAAATTTTCTCCCAATCTCAGATTGGCTCTGAGCTGGACACTCCTTCAATGTTGAGCCAAGCCATGTATATCCCTACATTAGCCTTCACTTCCTGCCTGCATGGAGCCCAGAGGGTAGACAGAGGTACATGCCTAAAGTCTACTCAGTTCTTTTCTGAGCATGCATCCAGCCCTGAGCATGTATGTTTCACTTCAGACTTCCCAATATTCATTCCTGATTCCTTTGTTCCCCCAAAGAGTCCTCCTCATCAGCCTCCTGTTTCCTAGGCTTCTGGTAATTTCTGCTGCTTGCCGTACCCACTATCTTTGCCCCTGATACTTATGGGTACTATATGTCTTAAAGGCTTTCATTAGACGACACCTGGAAAACCACTCCAGCCCAAGACCCTGGGGCATAGGGGGAACTAGGGGGGTAAACTAATGCACCACAATATGCTGTAACTGAGACTTAGATGCCTCTTTCTTCTTTAAGCTCTCCCTTAGCAGTTGTAAGGTTTTCTTTAGATCTCAGAGTTCTGTAAGAGTTGATTCTGTCAGCTTTTGGCAGCTTCATTGCTGCTTCAGGGGAGGGATTGATTCTTGGAGCTTCCTACTCCACTATTTATATGATGTCATTTCCTCTTCACTTTCAAGGACTAGTGTATTACTGGAAAATCTGATTCTTTAATAAATCTAATTCATGAAATAACAGTTAATGTGAGTTCCCAGGCTCAATTTATACACATTTCATACTTTTCTATCAAGTGAATCAGAATATGTAAAGCTATAATTTATGCATTAATTGAAATTTTGAGCAGGTCAGAACCTTAGAATCCATCTTGCTGAAATCAGATTACTTACAAGATGCGGAAACTGAGAGCTGACAGGAAAGTAAATCATCTCTTGATACTTTGGATGCTGGTACTAATTTCCCTTCTCTTGTGGCATAATGTTCTCTGCCAACCACACGAGTAGTATATAACACAGACCATGAGAAAAATATGTGACAGCCTTTGTCTTTTTTGAATATATGGAGGAAAACTAGGGGCAATAATGATGAGAAGATAGAGGAAAAATCATTTATGTACCTCAGAAGCCATGAGAGCCAACCAAACCTGTAATGAAAATAGCCTAAATGAAGACAACAATATAAGCTTTTAAAAGAATTATTAAGTTGTTCATCTTGGTTTTCCAAAATGACATAATGTCGCGGTTGGTGGAAATCTCTTTTGTTTTACTCTTTGAAGAATGGATGTATGGCTTTTATATTGTCTGTGGCGGCAACAAATCATTACCTTAAAATCATAATTTGGAACTAATAAATTTATTTATTTACTAAGTAATGGCTACAGCATCATAAAAAGAAAGCTATTATGTAAAAGACAAAAGAAATTCCCCCATGCTGCTTAAATGTGGTATAATTAATAATTATTAACATGTCATTCAAAAGAAGAACATACTTGTAAACAGCTATTACAACCTATAGAGCTACCTCCGTTTGGAGTTCCTAATTATCTTCTAACAACCATTAAAAAAGGAGGTGGAGATGCTTATGTAGATTTAGTGACAAAAATACGTAGACTTGTAAAGAGTGATTCTGATAAAGTAGCAAAGATAATATCTGGAACTGATGATAGAAACTAAGCCTATGTTATATTTATATTTCTAAGTTTGGTTGGCTTATTCATTTATGTTTGCATTCATCTATTAAATGTTTAGTAAGCACTGTACTGGGAATTTCAAATTCAAGAATACGTTCGATGTCATTTTTGTCCAAGGCAGCCCATAGAATAAACAATTGCAATCAATAAATGTGTCTTCAAACCAAAGGTGATGTGCTAAATTGCCTGTTGTTGACTGGGCCTCATTACCCTCTCCTTCTGCCTTCCAAAACAAAACTGGGAATTGCACCGCCCAATATTTCCTTCAACCTGTGGCTCTGCACTTGAGAGCACCAATGAAAGGCGCTCCCCTAAGGTGTGAACAGAGAGATCATTATTCTCCAGGGGCCAACGTGCAGGGGCAGGTGTCTTCCCAGCACATTCTCAAGGACCATGTGCTTTGCTATTGTAGCCCAAGGAAGGTGGTGGGAGTTCCCTATGTGTGGGAATCCTACAGGTTCCCAGTGAGTTCCTGAGAACCAATCACTTTCACTTTCACTTTGACCTTCACTCTCCCAGCTCTCCACTTGAACCCTAATCTCTGTTCTGAATCGACAGGGATGATGCATTTCTGTTTATAAACCACCCCTTATTTAAAGAGACTGTTAATTTAACAAAATGGCTAACTGTGCTTGGGAGATCCAGAGAAGGAATGACAAACGTGACATTTGATCTAGACTTTGAAGAGTTTCTAGAAAGAGAAGAGAAGTGGATAATGGCTCCAGGTGGTAGAGACTGTGTGAAATTCATGGCCTCTCAAAAGAGCAAGGGGTTTTGAGTGACTGAAGAATAGTGTGCAAGGGCATCCTGGAGAAAAAGCCTGCAAAGCTGAGCTTGCCCAAGATCATAAAGTATCTCAAGTGCTAAGACAGGCAGTTGAGGTCTTTCCTTGGGAACACATGATCAGAAATGCATTTTGAAGACTTTGCAATTGTTCATGTTCAGATGTGTTGGTTACAAGAATTAGCAAAATTAGAATATATTATGCCCAGTTAAATTTGAATTTCAGTTAAAAAAATAATTTTTTATTAAAAGTATATCCCATTCAACATCGATGACACTAGAAATTGTTTGTTGTTTACCTAAAATTCAAATATAACTGGGCGTCCTGCCAACCTTTTACATAATTAGGGCCTTTATGTGGCCTGGATTCCCCAAAACCAGGGATAACAGATTCTTCAATTGTTTGCTGTAGTTATAGATCATGTTGATCAGTCATCTTTTGGCTTTGAAATTGTTTCTCCGTGGACCTCAAGTCAAGAAAAAAAGAAAGGTGGATTTGTTGTTTGCCTTAGTTTGTTTCCGTTGCTAACAAATTACTATAGATTGAGTGGTTTATAAACAATAAACATTTACTTCCCACAGTTCTGGAAGCTGGAGTTCCAAGATCAAGGTGGCAGCACATTTCCTGTCTCATGACAGCCCTTTTTCAGATTTATAGATGACCATCTTCTTGCTGTGTCCTCACATGGGGGAAGGGTCAGGGGATCTCTCTGTGGTGTCTTTTATTAGGGCATTAATCCCATTCATGAGGGCTCCACCCTCACGATCTAATCACCTCCTCATCTCCTAATACCATTATATTGGGGGTTAGGTTTCAACATATGAATGTTAGGGGGACACAGACATTCAGCCTATAGCATAGGCTTGCCTGGGAAACACTGGTTAAAACCTAAGTTCAAGGCAATAGACTGTGATGTAGGAGAAGTCAACCTTTGAACCTGTCTTCTCCCATCATCCTTCCTTCTCCTAATAATCAGTAATTGCTTACAATCTGGGTTATCTTGCCCATAGATTACTTATTAAATAATCACCAGGTGAAGAAATAGTTGTAGTTAATTTATTAAAAAATACAAACGCATACACCCAGGAGCTCTATGATTTTAGGTAACTTTCTTAATGTCTCTAAATACCAATCTTATAATATACACACTAGGCCAGTACTTGTAGTCATTATTTGTTGTTTTATATAAACAATACCTATTTCCCATCCTTTCGGTAACAACAGCAATATTTTGCTTTAGAGGAACCACCAATTAATTCCCTATGCTAAAATTTACAGTTTGATTAAGACTGTCTTTTTCCCAGCTCCAAGGTGAGCCTTCATTGGCTGAAGTAAGTCACTTTATCCTATGCTTTTGGCCATGAGGAGGGTTCTGGGATGGGCATAGTGCCCAGTTAGGATCAACAAGGTATGAATAGAGGTTTACTGCATTTCCAGAAAAGAAGAGGTTCCTCAACCCACCTTCCATGTGAAGTTGGGAGGCTGTAGTCCCAGTGGCTATTGGCAGCCACTTTATAACCATGAGGGCAGATCCTGCCTAATGTTGCAGCCAATCCGGGGGAAAAGGAGCAGAGACATTGAGGGGGAGGAGAACTTGTGTCCCACTCACTTTCTTTGAGTGCTAGGTCAAGGCTTAGGTGAAGCCCCCTAGACCATTTTGTTCTCTGACCTAATGGTTTTCCAGTTTTACTTGGGTGACTTAGAGTCCAGTTTTTGTCTCTTGAAGTAGAAGTATCCAATCTCCCAGATACGTGGGAGTAGTTGTATCTGCCTTGCTTTTCTTTCATTGTTCGAAACAAATAAGATGTTACCCCCTTAAAGAGTAATTCTTTTTCTTAGTATAAATAATTATTTTAAAATATAAATTTGTTTTTGAAATACAGCACATTTGATATGGTTTCCAAAGATATTCACTTAAACTTTAAATTTGTCATTTCTCCTCTTTATGAAAAGTTTAAATTGGATATATAGATACATTAAAGGGCACTCTAAACCTTAAAATAATATAGGAATGGATAATACTCTTCATTTATTTTGCAAAATGTTAATAACTATGCTATATGCAAGGTCCTGTGCTGGGTGTTCCAGCTATAGGGTTGAACAGAGCAGATAAACTTTGAAACACTACCTAAAATATATCACATTAAAAGGGCGAAGGATAGAGTACAATGGTAGATTGGACAAAAACATCAGCAGAATGTGGATTTTTACAAATGTGAATGAGATGCAGATGGTCAGGCCATTCAGGAAACCGCAGGTCATGACTGGGACTTTTCCTTAGGGCACATCTGGACATGTGTTAGCAGAACACTGCTGCTTCATGAAGGCACCCACCCTCGGGGCAGAGATAGAGCTATGCCAGCCCAAGACAGACGGGCATGACTGCATTCTAGGACAGTAACATTGCCCAGCAGAATCCACCTGGGTAATTGCATGAGTCAAAACTGACTCGTCAGGCTTCCCTGGTGGCGCTGTGGTTGAGAGTCCGCCTGCCAATGCAGGGGACACGGGTTCGTGCCGCGGTTCGGGGAGATCCCACATGCCGCAGAGCGGCTGGGCCCGTGAGCCATGGCCGCTGAGCCTATGCGTCCGGAGCCTGTGCTCTGCAACGGGAGAGGCCACAACAGTGAGAGGCCCGCATACCGCGAAACAACGAAAAAACTGACTCATCCATGACTGGCTCTGGTTACAAGAAATTAACCTGTTTGAGTTAATCAAACAGTACCCCAATCTGGCCCACGGGTTAGGGCATTCTCCATCATGCTTTAACTTCATCATGTTTTTCTTCTTCTTCCTTTTTTTTTTTTTTTAAATAAATTTATTTATTTATTTATCTTTGGCTGCATTGGTCTTTGTTGCTGCGTGCGGGCTTTCTCTACTCTTCATTGCGGTGCGCGGGCTTCTCGTTATGGTGGCTTCTCTTGTTGCAGAGCACGGGCTCTAGGCGCACAGGCTTCAGCAGCTGTGGTGCATGGGCTTAGTTGCTCCGTGGCATGTGGGATCTTCCCGGACCAGGAATTGAACCCGTGTCCCCTGCATTGGCAGGCAGATTTTCAACCACGGCGCCACCAGGGAAGTCCCTGTTTTTCTTTCTTTAATGTGGCCTGAGAAATTACAAGGAACACAGCCCCCAAACATGAGGAACCATGGATAGCTTCCATGGTTATTTTTGAATTAAATTATTTTTATTAAATAATTAAATTAAATTAAATTAATTATTTTTGAATTAAAAAGAAATACAGCACAAAGTCTGCCATGGTTTTCTGTTTGTTTCTTACAACAAGTGGGGGAAAATAATCAACCACACAGAATTATTTGATCCTCTCCTAGCTTGGCACACATCATTTACAAATGTCTGTACCCCTGTCCTTCCAACCTGGCCTGCCAACTTTTTTTAAAGGAGAAGAAGAAAGAAAATAAAGTAAAGAAGATTGTCCCATTCTGCTTTAATATTTAAATTATGGCCACAAAGACAAATTTTACCAACTGCATGCCTTTCCTTCCTGCAATGCTCAGAACACTGGAATAGTCAAGGCCTGGGATGTTCTACCCAGACCCAAGCCAAACACTCAGAAACACCATTTTCACAAGGGCTTTGCTGGAAAGCCTTGATATGAACAAGCCTGTTGGAACACTTTACTAAGGTCAAATGATTGACAGCAGCGATTGTGAAGCTGACCATGTTTCAGAACATTCATCTTCCCCAGGGATATTTTTGAACATGTAGTACATGGTTAGTGGGATGACTGAGTTCCTGTTGAGCCTGAATGTTTCAGTAAATACATGAAGTTATGTGGCCGTGTCTGTAACACTTGAGATAAATGAGTGAAGTGACCCCCACTGCCCCGACTTTGCCCGCAATCAACAGGACACACACTCTGAGAAAGTATCTGTGATGGTTCTGGTCAATAGGCAAATGGTAATTGAGATGCTAAGACGCCAGAAGGCATGCAATGATTAGGTAGAGAGGAAACATGCATGAAAACTGTTAAAACTAAACCTCAGGAAAGCCAGATTTAGTGGTTGGGAGACTCCTCCCCAGGGCAGGGATTGCCCATGTTTCTGCTCATCTTGTGAGCACCCATAGCTTTTTCTGGGGACTCTGCCTTTCCAAGAAGGTACATCGAGGGAACAGCCTAGGAAGAGAGAGACTGTTTTGCCTGAAGCAAAGGGAAGGTTTGCCTACTGATCAGTGTGTCAAATATAATGTCTCCCCCAGGGCAGAGGGCAGCTGGTTTCTAGTCTATTATAAAAGACTGGGGTTCCCTCAGCTTGGGGCTTTTCAGCTATGATGCAAACAGGCCATGTGTGCAGCACGCACCTAGATTGTTTGCCTTTACCCCGTGGGACTTTTGGGGGGAGTAAGGAGAATAGCTGCACCCCTGAATCACAGGGAAAATAAATATTCCTTATCTGGTCATAGCATCATGAAGACTACAGGCTATTAGAATGTTTATTCCAGGAACATCCAGGCTTAGTCAGTGTGTGACTAGGCAAGACCTTGCAGTGCTACATCTCTAGGCATCTATGAGGTAGACATCATGGAGATTGGGTTTTCCAGGTTCCAGAAAATTCCATTACCAGTCATGCTGTTGAACCAAACTCCTCATCTCCTTCCTGATGAGCAGGCAGGCCTAGAAATGCTTGTACAATTCATCTGGTCCCTGGTATTTGTCAGCTGGGTGCAAAGGCCGTGGCTAGTAGGATAACCTTGGCAGCATGATACCTTCAGAGAGCACTGGACCAGAGTCTGTGACAGCCGTTGGCCCTCTGCCACTCACTTGGATGAAATTTGTAGGTTTAGATCTTGGGGGAATCTATTCTCTTCACTTGGCTTCTGTTTCTATCTGAAAGTCTTTCTGAGATCTGTGGTTTTTAAAACCACCTTGAGTTGCAGAATTATTTATTCAAGCAAAATTGAATGTGAGGTATGACCCCAGAGAGCTGAGGAACAGACGTGGCCTGGCAGGTGGGGTCCTGACTCTTCCTTTCCTGCCTCTGCTTGGTCTTGACTTCTCCTTGTGATGTGTGCCTGGAGAAAGTGTCAGAGCACCACAATGCAAGGGCACTCAGGGCATTGCTCGAAAGGACTAGACGTCCCCAGAGGGTCCTTCAGGCTCTGATAGTGTCTGCTTTGCAGATACACGAATCCCATGAGAAAATGAGAGTGCACAGTTTGTCTGGGGGATCCATGTGGGTTTTAAGAAAGAAGACTGACATCCATCAGGCTGAAAAGCCATGAGTCATTCATGGGAATCAAGTTCTAATTTGGATGTAGGCTACTAATATTTCTCATATTTTAAGTTGTACTATTTAAGGGTTTTCTCCCTGCCCTTTCATGCATCCCTGAATTTCTCTCCTTGGACCATAGGGCTCTTCCCCTAACTAGACAAGAGGCTTAATTCCCTGGGGGGAGGAAACTGTCAGACAGACGCAGCCAACGTTGGGTGTTTATAATCAAGGGTCTCAACCTCCGTAAGATTTTGAAGGATGTAAGACACAGTTTATTTTTCTCCTTCTTCGAATAAATGAAAATCTCACAAGCTAAGGGAGGGAGGACAACTGAGGCTTGGGTAGGAGCTGCTCACTCACGGCAGAGTGCAGCCTGGCTCTGTCTGACAGGAATGGCTCCTGTCTGTCCCCAGGGCTGTGCTTTGTGCTCACCTTATAAGGATGATCCATGGTCAGTGACCAAAGGTAATTAAATGGCCCAGGAATGAAGTGTTTTTGCTCTGGGCATGTGGAAAGGTAAAGGTGGAGCTCCATACCCCACCCTACCAGTATGGGAGTGACAGAACCCGGCAGAGCCCCACGTGGTGCAGCAGTCACACGGGCGCCCACACCTGCACTCCCCCGGCTCTCATGTCACATGGTGCATTTTCAGGATTGAGGCTCAGTCTTCAACAAGCCGCCCACCATCACACTGGCTGGAAAGGTTCTTGTCCTTCCCACCTCCTTCCGCTCCTGTCACTGCTCTTGCTTCAGTTCTTGCATAGTTGGTTATTTTTTGAGCCAACAGTGTCTCACTCGCAAGTGATGGGGATGCAACCAGGGAGGAAGGTCCAGGGGATCACTGAGACATGGATAGTCTGTCAGCACGCCGCGCCCTGGCGGCTCCCATGTCTTTGCTCTCATGCTAAGATGGCTTTGTGTGCACGTCTCTCCTTCAAAATCATACGGTAAGGCTCAATCTTGCCTCTTTGGGAGACTTTCACCTCTAGGCAGAATAAAGGTCGTATAGGTTGTTCAAAACTGCTAACTGCACCTCTCTCTGTGCCAGGCTCTGGACTGATGGGGAAGGAGGAAAGTGATGCACCCCTGGCTGAAGAAGCTCCCAGACCGGAGGGAGGTGGTGGAACACAGGCATCCTGCTACACTCTAAATAGTTTTCTTTTAAAAATCAATATTTCTCTTTTTACTCTTTGTGCATGGCACATAAGAGAATAGAGGAGTTGAATGTCTCTAGTTCCTAAACATGAGGGGGAAGGCATTTGGGCGTGAGTGTCAGGGAGCTCTCCCAGTTTTCTTCACTCGTTTTCTACATTGCAATGAAATATAGGACTAGTATAAAAGAAAGTATGTGACCTATGTGCATAGTTCAAAGGCCAACAACATCCCTTCATCACTGACGACGCCTTTGAAACTCTGCTGGTTGCTTCTGCCCCCAAGAGTTAGCTACCCTCTTGGATTTTGTGTTAATTCTCTTCATTCTTTTAAACATATCTCCATCTTATTCGTATACTTTTGTAAACAATAGATTATTTAGTTTTGTCTGTTTTTTTTTTCCGTTATATAAATCATGTCTTCCTGTATGTCTTCTTGGAGCCGACATCTACTCTTCATTATTAATTGCTTTAGATTCAATTAGGTGACACTACATTCACTTTTCAATGATAGATTATCCAGTTATATGTGTCTGCATCAGTGTCTTCTCCTCCCAACTGCAGATGGACATTGGGGTGCTTCCCGTTTTGCTAATAAGGGCCATGTCCCTGGACATGCACTTATGACACTTTCTCTAGAAGGCATGCCTGGAGGTGCACATGCTGAGCCATGGGATAGGCACACCCTCCACCCTAAGCCTCATTTTAAGCGATGCTAGTTACTGGTGTGGATGCATCCTGTGTGCCAGCCGAGACCTCAGCCAGAGAGCTCACCATCCATTCCCGAGACTGTGAGTGCTGGGTAGCATCCTGCCATGTGACTCCTCCCTGATCTCAGCCTTCTTCCTGCATACCTCCCATTCCCTTTCCATCCCCTTTCCCTTCTCTCAGTCCCTTTGACTCCATTTCAGACTTGCCCTCTCGAATGGCATCTCTGGGTCGGTTCCTCAGGTGAGCGACTTTGGATCTGGTATGTCTTCAGGACTCTGTCTTGCCGTGGGTTCCACATTCTATAGAAAAAAGAGATAAGGAGTTCTCCCACCGTTGTTGTGACTCAGACCCTGCAAACCTGCAGCCTAAGAAAGGTCCCATTTATTGGTGAATCCTTGGTCAATAATTTTAACATACAGTAATTTTCCCCAAAATCCTCAGTTATCAGAATCTATGGTTTGATGCTGAGGAAGGAATCCGCTAGAGCTCTTTTAGGTGAAGGGACAGAATAGAAATAAGTATCTCTCCACAACAAGTTAGACTTAAGCTGTCTTTGGAATCATTGAGTAAATCAAAGGCAGACTCAGAGGAAACCACATGACCCATGGAAAAACAAGCTCCACTTACCTCTCCCCTCTGGGACTGTTGGGGTTTTCCAAGGCAAGAACTGACCACTTGTGAAATGTCTTAACTTTGAAGTTCAAGGATGGATGGAATGCCAGTCCAAGGTGGCATGGCTCTGGGGGTGAAGGAAATTGATATATAAAGAATGGGAAGCCTTTCAATGGCAATTGCTCCTCTTTTTTCTTCTGTTGTGGGTTTTGTAATCATTATGTTCTGTAGCACAGTATGTGCTTAGGCTGATCTTGGGCTGCAGGAGACTCACGCAAGCCTCCACACAGCATGTAGAATGCAGCACAGGAACCACGGGAAAGGCCCCCGAAGGGATAGAATGTGTCACGAGGCCTTTTACAAAAGGCCATAGAAGTTGACTGGGGAGGAAGGACTGCCTATCAGTGGGTGGAGAGGTGGGAGCCAGTAGAATTTTCCAATAAAGATTAAACCCACTCAAGCTCCATTTAGCCCTGATACAAATAGGCTAATGATTTACCCCAGCCATCCTTCTGAGACCCTTGGAAATGGAATGTGGTTTTGGTCCTACTCATTCATTTGACTTTTTCAATGGCAAAGAAATTAAATTAACACTGAGAAGTGGTAGCCTAGTTCTCATATCCTTTTATGCACCAGGATTAGATCCCTATCTCTCCAACCAGTCTTGCCCATAGGGGGCACTGGGGATTGTCTTACTCATGGTCATGAAGCATGGTTCGGTCCTAAAGTCAATGCAAGGGGAGAGATCAACCCAGTTAAGGGGTTTCAAAGTTTGACGTGCTATAAAATAAGTTGGCCTGCAATCACTGCCATGCTGGGAGGCTCTTGAAGACACAACTCTTCCCTCTTTGGACACCAGTGTCCAGAAGCTTCCAGAAGGCACTAATTAACCACATTTTTAAATAAAGAAAACTGAAATTTACATCTGATAGAACAATCTGGCTTCAGGGCCCCACTTGGAAGCACTGGGCAGTGCTGGAGCAATTTAAGGGAGATTTATAACTTATTCAGCTTTAGACCTTTCCTAGTCTTCACAGAAGATGTCAAAAAGCCATTCATTAATTCTTTCTACTAAGTTAGTGGAGGCTCTGCCTCACAAAGACTATCAGCAAAGCAGAAACAAAAGGTTTGGTTGAAAAGTATGAAAATTTTCACTTGTTTTCTCAACTCAATCTGAGAAATTGGTTGGAATTGCCCACCTAATGGGTTTTCTGGCACACATTTCAGATTCTTTGTTTCAGGAAGACCAAATCAGGAGATGGTTTGCTTTGCTTTCTCTGTAATTACTACTACAATTGACATATTTCCTGGATCAAACATCGGACCATGTTGTCTTAAAAGTATATGTTACTGTGAGAATGCAGCCCAATAACTGAATGGAATAGAAAAAGAGCAGAACTCTGAGGAAAGAACACTGAAGGGGAGACCACGCTTCTGAGAATCTAACCCTCTCTTTGCCGGAACCAGTGTCAGCATGCCCCTCCCTGCTGTCAGCCCAAGTCTCAGACTCTGTCAAATGAGGATGATATGCCAGGTGATTTCTGGGGTCCCCCCTGAAGGGGACATTCTGCCATTCTAAAAGAAAGATTATTTTATTTTAAATTTTTATCCCAACACTATTTGCCTTGAAATGACCCAATTACTATTAATGAAGGCTTATAATTTAAAGAAGAAAACCTAACTTTGTTTGAGTTCAGTTTTCATTAATTTAGAGCCAGCACATGCCATGTACTATCAAGAGGCATGTTAATAATCAAGGAAGAATAATAAAATTTCCAATTTAAGTTAGTATTTCACTTAAACAAACATCCAGTGAGCACTGACTATGTACCAGGAGCCACATATTCTAGAAAAAATAAACAAGCATTAAGCACAGCTCTTTGAAGAAATGCATATCTTTACTCGTATCCACTTGTCACATACCAACTATGATATAATAAGCTAAGGAATCTTTTTTTACATCTTTATTGGAGTATAATTGCTTTACAGTGGTGTGAGTTTCTGCTTTATAACAAAGTGAATCAGCTATACATATACATATACCTCCATATCTCCTCCCTCTTGTGTCTCGCTCCCACCCTCCCTATCCCACCCCTCTAGGAGGTCACAAAGCACCGAGCTGATCTCCTTGTGCTATGTGGCTGCTTCCCACTAGCTATCTATTTTACATTTGGTAGTGTATATATGTCCATGCCCCTCTCTCACTTCGTCCCATCTTACCCTTCCCCTTCCCCATGTCCTCAAGTCCATTCTCTATGTCTGAATGTTTACTCCTGCCCTGCTCCTAGGTTCTGCAGAATTATTATTATTTTTTAGATTCCATATATATGTGTTAGCATACGGTATTTATTTTTCTCTTTCTGACTTACGTCACTCTGTACGACAGACTCTAGATCCATACACATCACTACAAATAACTCAATTTCATTTCTTTTTATGGCTGAGTAATATTCCATTGTATATATGTGTCACATCTTCTTTATCCATTCCTCTGTCAATGGACACTTAGGTTGCTTCCATGTCCTGGCTATTGTAAATAGAGCTGCAATGGACATTGTGGTACATGACTCTTTTCAATTATGGTTTTCTCAGGGTATATGCCCAGTAGTGGGATTGTTGGGTTGAATGGGATTTTTATTTTTAGTTTTTTAGGGAACCTCCATACTGTTCTCCATAGTGGCTGTATCAATTTACATTCCCACCAGCAGTGCAAGACTGTTCCCTTTTTTCCACATCCTCTCCAGCATTTATTGCTTGTAGATTTTTTGATGGTGGCCATTCTGACTGGTGTGAGGTGACACGTCATTGTAGTTTTTTGTTTGTTTGTTTTGCTTTTTTGCGGTACGTGTGCCTCTCACTGTTGTGGCCTCTCCCGTTGCGGAGCACAGGCTCTGGATGCGCAGGCTCAGTGGCCATGGCTCACGGGCCCAGCCGCTCCGCGGCATGTGGGATCTTCCCAGACCGGGGCACAAACCCGTGTCCCCTGCATCAGCAGGTGGACTCTCAACCACTGTGCCACCAGGGAAGCCCCTCATTGTAGTTTCGATTTGCATTTCTCTAAGATTAGTGATGTTGAGCATTCTTTCATGTGTTTGTTGGCAGTCTGTATATCTTCTTTGGAGAAATGTCTCTTTAGGTCTTCTGCCCATTTTTGGATTGGATTGTTTGTTTTTTGGATATTGAGCTGCATGAGCTGCTGTAAATTTTGGAGATTAATCCTTTGTCAGTTGCATCATTTGCAAATATTTTCTCCCATTCTGAGAGTTGTCTTTTCGTCTTGTTTATGGTTTCAGCTAAGGAATTTCTAATCAAGTTTTATTCCACTTCACTGTGTCTAGAGAATATTAAAATGGATTTTCACTGGGAAAAATTTCTTCCCCCTCAATCCCAGATGGATTGAGAGGAGGGGCTGGTCAGGTCCTTTGGGGTCTGAAAGTCATCCAATTTGAGGCTGATCATGAAGGAAAAGATTGTAGAACTATGAATATAAAGTTAAGTACAAAAACAAATATTCAGTAGGGTAAGGGTAAAATTACCACAAATTAAAAAACAAACAAACAAAAAAACCTTTAAAGATGACAAGTACCACAAACATCACAAAGTCCAAAAAATAACATAGTATTCCTTCTGACATAACCCTAGAATAGCTTTATTCCATATTGTTATCTGAGACTCTAACCACTTAGTCACATGCATTATTTTTCCACAGAGGGAATAGAATGACAATTCAGACTTTTATCTAAAAAGTTTGATCAAAATTTGATTTCAATTACTGGATAGTTTGAAAGTGTTTCTCTTAGTTGCACAACTGCTTGTGGTCAATGTTGTATAAATTTTTGGCATTGTTGTCAAACATGGTAAAATGTCTGCCAAGTATATTTACATCTGAGTAGTAAGAGTTCAGAGTTATTAGTTTTCTTATGCAATAATTGATTTTAAACAGTCTTTAATTGATTACTCTTATTAACTGGAGAAGTGCAAGTGCAGCATATAATTTTTGCAGGATTGAACAACATTGTATAATCCGATTACCCTTATACTACATGCATTAAATTTATAATGAAAATGCAAAAGTTTTGCCACTGGGATACTTGCGTCTTTAGCCTGTTTGGCCATATTGGGACAATTTTGTATGACCTTTTATCTCACATTCCCAGACGTCCTCAGGACAAGATGCTTCAGATCTGACCTGTTAGATGCATATAAATCGTGAACCATTCAAACAGAGACCTACATCCTGTGTAGGTCTGTGCCCTATAGACAGGATTCTGATAAATTCTGTTTTGTATGAGTTACCATCATAATGAAAAAAATCATCTTAGCACATTTATAAACATGTAGGCTTTGTTCTTGAGTCTATCCTTTCCAGGAGAGAGCTTCCTAAGATCTGGTGAGAACTTAACTTTCTGCTCATTGTGATACATTTCATGGTTGAGAGAATTCCCCTCAGATAAGCTTCTGAATCTATATATTTCAAAGAGTTTCCTTTCTACTACCCACCTGCTTCCAGTGTTGAGTGCTGTAGGACACCAATTACATTATGATAAGAAGTGCTGTATCTTCGGGTCAAAATTCTGGGTGAGTTGGCACCGTGGGAAGGAGTATTTCTCAAAGCTATTTCCACACAGGGCACAGGAAGGGGAAGGGTTAAAATCCCAGATCCTTAACCCAGCAATGCAGCAGGAGTGAAGGGCCAGGGATGCTCATTATCTATCACCTGAGGAGCAGCACAGTGGGGACAAATAAGGAGGAGGGCCGCGTGCCTGCTCAAGTTCTAAGAAATGAGCTAGTGTGGGGTGTGGCATGTGTTTGGTACTGGGACTTCTGATCCATCCTTCCAGAGTAGCTGGAACTTGGGAAAATGGCTTCCTGAGTTAGTGGATAGAGATGTGTCTCTAGTGAGCTGTTGCTTTTGAAGAGAAGATTCACAATGACTTGGTGTGATGATTAAAGAGAGTGATGTTATACAGAGAGGTGGATGGGGGAAACCTCTCTCTTCATCCTTCATGTAGGTGAACTGCTCTGAACTTGTCATGGAATGACATGCACTGAAGCAAATGGATTCCACTGGGACTTCCAGGACATGGAGTGAGGGACCTCCTGATTGTATAACAGCCCACAACTTGAGGCCAAGGGATATCCTGCTGAGAACGTGATTCCAGTTTTCACGAGGCAATACTAACTGGATATAATCTCTTGGAATGAGTAAATTACTTGGTGTGGTTCTTGAGATTATCGTGGAAGGGTGACACCATTGATGGGAGGTCTTTATGCATAAGCTAAAGGTGTGAGATAATATAATTTGCATATTAAGAAAGTGTTCTAATTTTGTACCTCCTAGGTGAAATGATGCTTACATGTGGCATTATTTGTGAATTACCACATGAGTAGTGATGGATCTGTTCAATGCCAATAACAGGGGTCTACCATGGACAGGGACTTCCATGAACTAATTAATAAACCCACAATGATCCTATGAAATGGGGATTGTCTCCATTTTATCAATTACAAACATAAGGCTGAGAGAAGTAGCTTTCTCGAGCTGTGTTGCCTTCTGACTCAAACTTTAGGGCTCCTTCCACTATGAAGGTGAACAGCATCTCTTGCCTATACACATGGAGCATGATACAATCTCTAGAATAATTTTCTGTGATGACCTCCTTTGCAATTGAATATGCACTATGCTAGTACATACAATTATGTAGTTCTATATTTGCAATCAGAATACTTAACTGAAAAAAAATCCTTTCCATCTGATGAACAAGTGATTTTTACAGGTAGTTGAAAGTTTTCTAGATTGAATTACTAAATATCAAAAAGACAGCTCACTGACTCATCTTCAGGCCACACCTACCACGTCTCTAAATGATATGCAGCATTTTGATTTAATGGAGGAGAATTCTGTCATGAAGGATGACATTCATCATCACTCAATGGTCATGGTAACAGTTAAATATGCCCACTGATCTGAA
Source organism: Grampus griseus (assembly GCF_964374135.1). Taxonomy (NCBI): domain Eukaryota; kingdom Metazoa; phylum Chordata; class Mammalia; order Artiodactyla; family Delphinidae; genus Grampus; species Grampus griseus. The sequence continues at coordinate 97,540,919 of NC_139003.1, read as the reverse complement.
AAGATCCCTATAAACCCAGAAAGCCCCATAGCGACCCAGGACACATACAAGGAAACCTAAGGTAGAGTTGGTAACGGCAAAGGCCGAGAGAAGCCTGTCCTACATCTACTCTCTAGGTAGGAGCTTATATCCACCTCCTGGGTTCTTCTGGGGTTCTTTACGTTCTGGAGTTGTTTGGAAATCTGGAAATTCTTAGGTCGTTTTGATCTTTCTCAGAAGGAAACAAGCAAGCTGGCAGGACGCTTGCTGCTGTGATCTCCAGCCTGTTTCATAATATTGACTTCCTAGAGAGAACATCTTCTCTGACCATAAATTTCGCTTGGTTTTGTAGGAATCATGGCAATTATGCTCTTGATTCCTGTATGCAGTGTATTCTCAGGAAGGCCCCTCAATGTCTGTGTAAATAAAGCTGCAATGCTGTAATAGCTAAAAGTACAATTTTCCTGAAATTTGTGATTAGTCTGAATTTCAGGACTGAATTTCATGTCGGTAATAGCCTTTCCTACCAAGGTAAATTTGGCAGCTAGTTATAAACTTGCTGGTACAAACACTCTGGAGAAGCCTTCACTTTTGTTTCTGTTGTTGATATCAACAACAGAAGTTTCCAGTAAGAGAAAAAGGTAAAAACATCAAGTTAAAGAGAGGCCCCTGGGGAGATTGGCTAGCGCAGGGCTGATGACCATTTCCCGTAAAGGGATTGAGAGTAGATATTTTAGGATTTGTGGGCCTTAAGGTCACTGTCACAACCACTTGACTCTGATGCTCTAGCACAAAACAGCCATAGATGATACATAAAGGATGGGCATGGCTGTGTTTTAATAAAACTTTATTTACAAAAGCTCCCCCCATGCAGTCCCCTTTTCCCCTGATTCTCCACTTAAGAATTCTGCATTAGAGTTGGCTGGCTCAGAGGCACAAGGCCTATGACACATTCCTCCCTCCAACTCCAAAACCCTGCCAAGAAATCTGAGAGCAGTTCCCTAAGTCCTCAGTGCTGAAAGCAGGAGGCCATAGTTGCCAAGCAGCTGATACTTCGCTTTACCCAGAGCCACAGCCCACAGAGGGTAAGGGCTGCCCGCACTCAACAGGGAGCTCTTCTTCCTGTAACCTTGATTACATCACCCATAGTAAGAGGTTGAGAGCTTTGCTCTGGGGGATAAAACACAGGTAAAGGCTGAAGGACTCCAGCAGGACTAATCCAGCATAAAGGTATCTAGCCTGAAATATTTTATGTAGCTGTTATCCTAAAAGAAATCCTACTCTTAATCTTCACATCTCATTTGCTCAAAAATACATCTATCTGTTAATATATGCTATTTTTATGGTGATGTAATGTACAGCATGGTGACTATAGTTAATAACACCGTATTGCCTATTTTAAAGTTGTGAAGAGGGTAAATCTTAAAAGCTCTCATCACAGGAAAAAATATTCTGTATGTACGGTGCTGGATGTTAGCTAGATTTACTATGGTGATCATTTGGCAACATATACAAATATCGAATCATAATGTTGTACATCTGAAACTAATATAAAATTTGTGGTCAAAAACCTAAACTTCGGGCTTCCCTGGTGGCGCAGTGGTTGAGAGTCCGCCTGCCGATGTAGGGGACACGGGTTCGTGCCCCGGTCCGGGAAGTTCCCACATGCCGCGGAGCGGCTGGGCCCGTGAGCCATGGCCGCTGAGCCTGCGCGTCCGGAGCCTGTGCTCCGCAACGGGAGAGGTCACAACAGTGAGAGGCCCACGTACCGCAAAAACAAAACAAAACAAAACAAACAAAAAACCCCCCCTAAATTTCATATAAGTAACAACATTTCCTACAAAGTAACTTACCGTGCTGGTCAAGAAAATAGAAGAAAAGAGGGGGGGCAAATAAAGAGTACAGGGTCTTAAAATCAATCACTGCTTTTTTCTCATTTTAAATATAATACATGACATTGGCTAAAATTAGGGAAATATAGAAAAACAGAATGATTATAATAAAAAAATAATAATTTACCTTACAGTGATCCATACTAACATTATATTGATTCCTCCCAGTTTTTGCGCTACCTAAATGCATCTTTATTATTTTGCTTTTTCTACATACATTGATAACATATCTATTGCCTTTTGTTACTGAAAGAATAGTGATCTTTTGTGAGGTACATACTTGGCTTTCTTTCTGCATTTACAAAGAAGAGAATTTATTCCAAAATAAATAGATTTAGAATACTTTCTTGCTCGTTTCCTCATGATTTGTACTTTTTAAAGCATTTTTTAATGCTTTTTTACCTATTGAGGTCTGGTGTTTCTCTTCCAACTTCCATGAGCTCTTTAAATAATAAAGATATCACATGTATGTCGTATTTGCTGCCAATGTTTTGCTAAATCTGTTTTTACTTTATCAAAATTACTTGCTAGTTTTAAAGCTGATTTTAATTTTTATGCAATCAAAACTTGAGTTTTTTCAAGAACTGCTAATTGAATACACATACAGCTCACAGATGATGTTTGACATTGCCCTGCAGCTCTAAGGAACTGGAATATCCTCTGATGCTGGCCCCTGTGCAGGTTGGTTCCCCTCCCTTCTTCACCAGGCTGCCATCCCCCTAACATCTGAGCTTCAACTCAGACACGACCTTCAAGAAAGCTGTCCCTGCTCATCAGACAGGGTCCCAGAGAGTTATCACAGTGGGCAGCTTTTGCCGAAGCATTCCAGCCCAGACAGCAAAATCCTTGAATTCAGAAGAGGTGCGCCATGTACCACTTTATCATGGAAATATGTATTATATGAAGACATGAATATGATCATTTTTTAAGTGTCATTTTGTCACTTTGAAATAATTCCAGGTTTGCTGCAAAGTTACAGAAATAGTTCAAAGGACACCTATATGTCTATATTGATAATTTCTCACATTTTTATTACTAATTCATTCTCTATCTGTATTACAATATGCACATACCTAGTAAAATTTTGTAACTTTTTATTCTGATGTAATTCCAAAATTACACAAAAGTTGAAAGAGTTGTACGAAATTCTTCTGCATGCCCTTTACACAAATTCGCCGGTTGTTTACGTTTGGACTTATGTACTATGTCTTTCACTGTTTTTCCCCACACACATACACATTTATTCTTTTTTTTTCTGTTGAAGTAGAGTTGATTTGCAATGTTGTAACAATCTCTGCTGTACAGCAAAGTGACTCAATTATACACATATACACATTCTTTTTAAAAATATTCTTTTCCATTACGGTTTTTCCTAGGAGATTGGATATAGTTCCCTGTATACAATAGGACCTTGCTGTTTATCCATTCTAAACGTATAGTTTGCATCTACCAGCCCCAAACTCCCAGTCCATCCCTCTCCCTTCCCTCCTCCCTCTTGGTAACCACAAGTCTGATCTCTATGTCTGTGAGTCTGTTTCTGTTTTGTAGGTAGGTTCATTTGTGCCATATTTTAGATTCCACATATAAGTGATATCATATGGTATTTGTCTTCTCTTTCTGACTTACTTCTCTTAGTATGATAATCTCCAGTTGCATCCATGTTGCTGCAAATGGCCTTATTTCATTTTTTTTATGGTTGAGTAGTATTTCATTGTATATATGTACCACATCTTCTTTATCCATTCATCTGTCAATAGACGTTTAGGTGGTTTCCCTGTTTGGGCTACTATTAATATTACTGCTGTGAACATAGATGTGCATGTATCTTTTTGAATTATAGTTTTGTCTGGGTATTTGCCCAGGAGTGGGATTGCTGGATCATATGGCAACTCTATTTTTATATATATGAGGAACCTCCATACTGTTCTCTATAGTGGCTGCACCAACTTACATTCCCACCACCAGTGTAGGAGGGTTCCCTTTTCTCCACACCCTCTCAAGCATTTGTTATTTGTAAATTTTTTGATGATGGCCATTCTGACCAGTATGAAGTGGTACCTCATTGTAGTTTTAATTTGCATTTCACTAATAATTAGTGATGTTGAGCATCTTTTCATGTGTCTACTCCCCATCTTTATGTCTTCTTTGGAGAAATGTCTATTAAGGTCTTCTGCCTGTTTTTCGATTGGGTTGTATTTTGTTGTTGTTGTTGAGTTGTATGAGCTGTTTGTATATTTTGGAGATTAAGCTCTTGTCAGTCTCATCATTTGCAAATATTTTCTCCCATTTAGTAGGTTGTCTTTTTTTTTTTTTTTTTTTTTATGTTTTCCTTTGCTGTGCAAAATCTTGTAAGTTTGATTAGGTTGCATTTGTTAATTTTTGGTTTTATTTCTATTGCCTTGGGAGACTGACCTAAGAAAACATTGGTACAATTTATGTCAGAGAAAGTTTTGTCTATGCTCTCTTCTAGGAGTTTTATGGTGTCATGTCTTATGTTTAAGTTTTTAAGCCATTTTGAGTTTATTTTTGTGCATGGTGTGAGGGTGTGTTCTAACTTCATTGATTTATATGCAGCTGTCCAACTTTACCACTTGCCGAAGAGACTGTATTTTTCCCATTTTATAATCTTGCCTCCTTAGTTGACCATAGGTGTCTGGGTTTATTTCTGGACTCTCTATTCTGTTCCATTGATCCATATGTCTGTTTTTGTACCAATACCACACTGTTTTGATTACTGTAGCTTTGTAGTATTGTCTGAAGTCTGAAACAGTTATGCCTCCTGCTTTGTGTAATTTAGGAACTCTGTTGCCTTATTGATTCTCTGTCTGGAAGATTTGTCCACATTGACGTGAGTGTGGTGTTAAAGTCTCCTACTATTATTGTATTCCCATCAATTTCTCCCTTTATGTCTGTTAGTATTTGTTTTATGTATTTGGGTCCTCCTCTATTAGGTGCATATATTTTAACAAGTTTAATACCATCTTTTGTATTGATCCTTTTACCATTATATAGTGTCCTTCTTTATCTTTCTTTATGGTCGTTGTTTTAAAGTCTATTTTGTCTGATATGAGTATTGCAACTCCTGCTTTCTTGTCATTTTTGTTTGCATGAAATATCTGTTTCCATCCCCTCACTTTCAATCTATGTGTGTCCTTTGCCTTAAGGTGCATCTCTTGTAAGCAGCATATTGTAGGCTCTTTTTTGTTTGTTTTTCTCCAGTCTGCCACTCTATGTCTTTTGATTAGAACATTCAGTCCTTGACTTTTAAGGTAAGTATTGATACATCTGTATTTATTGTCATGTTAAACCTTGTTTTCCAGTTGATTCTATGTTTCCTCTTTGTATCTTTCTTTTTTTGTGTGTGTGGTTTGACGATTTCCTTTTATTTTATGCTTGTGTTCTCTTCTTTTTGTTTTTTGTGAATCTATTGTATGTTTTTGATTTGTGGTTTACTCTGTTTTTCAAGCATGCTAACCCCTTCCTATATCTGCTTACTTTAGACTGATAGTCATAGGCTTAAACACATTGTAAAAATAAAGAAAAAGAAAATAAATCTGCACTTTCTTACTCCCCTTCCCTGCATTTTATGATTTTGATGTCCTTTTTACATCTTCATGTTTATCCTTTTGCTGTTCCTCGTGTTTATCATTGCTTTCACAAACAGATTTTGCCTGTGTGCTCTCCCAGGAGGTGGGGGGCAGCTTTTGGCTTCTGGCTGCGGGACCCTCAGCAGCAGCAACCTGCACCTGCTCAGAGGACTGTGCCCATCTCTGGATTCCAAGGTGGCAGCAGCTGCGCATGCCTATCCCTGGAGCTCATGCAGATGGTTCTGTGCCACCCGAGAGCACATGGAGAAAGAAGCTCCTGTGGCAGGCTTAACCCTCTCCTCGCGCACCCCTCAACAATGGTCCCTTGCCTCTCTGGTGGGCCCAGGCTTCTTCCTGTACTCTCTGGGTCGTGGTACACCACAGCGTAACCCCCTCAGACTGTCTTCACGCAGCCAGCCACAGCCCTCTCCCCAGGGTCTGCCTCCGAAGCCTGAGCCTCAGCACCCAGCCTGCGCCTGCACCAACAGACAAGCATCTCAGGCTGGGGACTGCCAGGCGGCACTACCATCTGTGCAGGTTTCTCTCTGCTTTACCCTCAGCACACCTGTTGTTGTGCTCTCCTCCAAGACTCTGAAGCTCCTCGCTCTGTCCCCGCCGGTGAGGGGACTTCCCAGTGTGTGGAAACATTTCCTCTTTCACAGCTCCCTCCCAGAAGTGCAGGTCCCATCACGATTCCTCTCTCTCTCTTTATTTTGATTCTGATTTCTTTTTTCTTTTGCTCTACCTAGTTACCTGGAGATTTTCTTGAACTTTTGAAAGTCTGAGATCTCTGCCAGCATCCAGTAGATGTTCTGTGAGAGTCATCCCACATGATGTACTTGTGGGATAAGGTGAGCTTCATGTCCTACTCCTCTGCCATCTTAATCTGAGCTCTTCCACATTTTTTTTTTAATCTCTAGGTAGTATATTTTTTTAATTTTTATTTTATATTGGAGTATAATTGTTTTACAATGTTCTGTTAGTTTCAGGTATACAGCACAGTGATTCAGTTATACAGGTACACACATCTATTATTTTTCAGATTCTCTTCCCATATAAGTTATTACAAAACACTGAATATAGTTCCTTGTGCTACGCAGTAGGTCATTTGTGTAGTTTTTGGGTTTTTTTTTTAGATTTCAAATATAAGTGATATCATATGATATTTGTTTTCTCTGACACATTTATTTTTATTTATGTACATGTGTATTGTTTTTGTCTAAATTATCTTAGAGCAGCCTGGAGCCATCATGCCACTGGCTCCTTAATACCTTAGTGAGAACTTGTTATGAAAAGGGCATTCTCCTAAACAGCCTCAGTATCAGGATCAAATTCAGGAAACTTAATGTTGACGAACGCTTTTTTTTTTTTTTTTTTTTTTGCACAATATGCGGGCCTCTCACTATTGCGGCCTCTCCCGTTGCGGAGCACAGGCTCCAGACGCGCAGGCTCAGCGGCCATGGCTCATGGGCCCAGCCGCTCTGCGGCATGTGGGATCCTCCCGGACCAGGGCACGAACCCGTGTCCCCTGCATCAGCAGGCGGACTCTCAACCGCTACGCCACCAGGGACGCCCCGACGAACACTTTTTTAATTGACAGATCTTATTCAAATTTTGACAAACGCCACAATAATTTCCTTTGGAGCTATTTTCCTGGTCCAGGATCTAACCAAGAATCTCCTCTATTCTGGAACATGCTGCAACCTTTCTGCATCTCTGGTGACATTACACTTTCTGAAGAGGATAGCACAATTGTTTCATAGAATGTTTATTTCATAGAATGGGCCAGTCCATTGATTCTTCCTGGCAGATTCCTGTGCGCTTTGTCAGGGATGTCACAGGAGTTGTGCTGTGTCCTTCTGGGAGGGAGCATCATGCCAGGTGCCGCTCACATCAGGTTGTTCTGTGATGGGGGCTATTCACTCTGATCACTTAGTTAGACTGCGTTATGCCAAGTTTCTGCACTGTGAATGTCTACCAATGTGATTAGTAGGTCCTTTATGAGGAGATGCTTTGAGACTACCTAACTCTCCTGTTCATCAGGCAAATTTCTTCCACTAGTTTTTGTATCCATGATACTTCCTGTCTGACTCAGCTATTACCATGTTGTGTGCAAAGTGGTGACTTTTACCTCTATCAGTTCTCTGGGAGTTGGCTTCTGCCGTAAGGAGGACCATTCTTGCCTTCCTTCTTGTTTTATGTGTGCATGCATATGGTTAAAAATATGAAATATATGCAGCCCCTCTTCCTGGGGTTTTATTAATACTCTCAAGAAGTGATATAACATTATTTTTCTCCTTTTTAACAATGAGGAGGCTGAGATGTTGATAACTGCTTACAGTGGCACATTTTATAAGTAGTAGAGCTAGGATTCAAACCTGGAGGGTCTAGTCCCAGAATTCAAGCCAGTCAATTCTCTACCAGTTGGGATTTTGAGGATTGTAAGCGACAGAAATTCATCTCAAATCAGCTTAGGTGGAAAAGAGAATTCATCCAAGAGACACCAAGGATCTCATCAATCCAGGTAGGTGTTGAAGCACCCAAATGTGTGACGGCAGTGATGCCACCAGGTTCAGGAACAATGACCCAGGGATGCAGATAGCACTGAGTCTCTCTCGTTTTCCCTTCTCTCTGTATGTGGCATCTTTCCCTTCCCTGTACTCCAGATTAGGGCAAGTCCTGGGTGACATGGCCACCAACATCTCAATTCATCATTCCCACAGCCCAGATATCTGCAGTAGGCCCTACTGCTTACCCCAGTTTCAGATTTGAAAATTTTAGGGAAAACGTTAAAGGAATCATTTAGTAAATGGTCGAGCTTGGAACAGGTTTTTACTTTTTGCCCCTTCAACTGTGGTTAAGGTACCAGGTCAGATAAAAAATGTCTGCTCCCACAATGCAATTTTATGTCAATGGAGGAAATTGGCTGGAATACAGGACAAAACTTCATTTCTGTCCAGACCTGGGTGGGAGGTCTGCAGAGAAAACAAGACAATCTCCCTTTGTGCATAGAAACAGCAAAGGAAATGCTGACCATTCTTATGTGTGGGGTGTTTGTAAATTAGCTGATCATAAATAGGAGAATTCGTACATATATATATTTGTATGGTTTTACAGGACACAGGATGCATGCTGGTGGGCTTCCCTCTCTGGCCTCTGCCCAGTCCTACAGATACCTGGACAGAGCTGCCCTGCTGTGCGGGTGTAGAGACCTGCACTGCTGGGCAGAGGGTGACCCGTGGGGCCGGCTGAGAGTCGGAAGGGAGAGACAATCCGCATGAAGGTCTGGCTCCGCAGCGATGAGCGGCCCTGCCCACCTCGGCCGGACCCTGGACGCGGGGCTGCTGGCTGTGGGTGTGCAAGGAGGGCACGCTCACCTGCACGGGGGAGCCAGAGCACAGTTGCCTTAGCAGAAGGAGCAACAGCGCAGGAAACTCTCACCGGGGCTTTGTAGGCTATGCTGCTCTTCCAGAAACGGTTTCCTCGTCACCTTTCACTTGCGGTTCTTCGGTCCTCACCAGGACCGATGTCCTGAGTGCTTTGCGCACAGCGGTGATCTGGGCCTATCTGATTCTCGGGGGCCGGCTTCTGTTGATGGAGGACCACCAGGAGGTCTTGGGGCAGCCTCCGGAGGTGGCACACAAGGTGCTTGAGGCTTGATTATGGCTTTATAAGTGCTGCTGTGATGACACACTCTGGTGATGGAATGTGGGCTTTTCAAAGAAAAAAGGCAAGCATGACCTTGATATAGTTTGTTTTCCTAGAAAGGCTGTATGTTTCCTCCTCCTGATGCCTTCTCTTCTGCCTCTTTCCTGCCCCCTAGTACAGTGACCTGGTGTCACCTTGAGGTCTTCTCTCCAAGTCCCAGCACGCAGTCCCACACCCCTAGTGCAGGCGGGCCATTGCCCACCCCTGCACTAAGAACGTGGCTCAAGAGGCCAGGCCATGACCGGGGTAGGACTGGGGCATCTGAAAGTAATGCCTGAGAAGGTTGAAATGACAAGAAAGTGAGGAGTGACACACGGGTCCAAGCAGAAGAGTGACGTGGTAAGACTTTAATTGATTTATTTTTTTATTGTGGTAAAATACACCTAACATATATTTACCATTTTAAGCCAACAACTCAGTGGCATTAAGTACCTACCTACTGTTGTGCAAAGATCCATCTCCAGAACATCTTGTCTTCTCAACCTGAGACTCCGTCCCCATTAAACCCTAACTCCCCACCTCCTTCCCCAGCCCCTGGCGACCACCTTTCTACTTTCTGTCTCTATGAATTTGGCTATTCTAGGGACCTCACATAAGTGGACTCACACAACACTTGTCTTTATGTGACTGGCTTATTCCATTCAGCATAACGTCCTCAGTGTCCATCCATGCTGTTGCATGGGTCAGAATTTCCTTCTCTTTTAAGGCTGACTACTATTCCATCTTATGTATATACCATTTTGTTTACCCATTCACCTGTTGATGGACATTTGGGTTGTGTCCATCTTTTGGCCATTGCGACTAATGCTGCCGTGAACATGGGAGTGCAATTACCGCGTCAAACAGACACTTGATTAATTTTGATCCTACTTATCTCCTGATGCTTTTAAAGTGATAGATCTTCCTCTTCTTGAACATCCCTTGTTATTCGGTTTCCTGAAGTAACTTTCCCTACACCCACACACACCCAGCAGGCCTGTCAGGTCTACCTTCAAAATACATCACTAGGCTGAAAATTCTCACTGGCCCTTTGTACCCTCGAGCACCGGGTCTGTGGCTCAGGGCACTGCGGGCTCCCAGGAGTTCTCTCCCTGAAAATAGCCTCCAGAGGCAGCACACGGGCCTCCCACCTCCTCCCTGCCTCCACAGACCCCCCGAGGCTCCTTCCTCATGTGGCTACAGGTCTCATGTGCTAGCCTCTCATCCTCAAGGTTTCCAATGCCCATTTCTAGACCAGCTGCCCCAGGCTGGCCTCGCCTTTACCTGATTCACTATTTTATTTATAACCTTTATGTGGCCAGATACTACATCTTACATTTTGTATTAACCCTGCCTTTTATTTTCTGTATTTCTAATCTGGGGTTTGGCTGATGCTAAAGAGATTGCCCCTGCCCGCACCCTCAGGGCTAGCCAAGTCCTAGAGACAGGACAACTCACCAAAGAGCATACTTTTCAAAAGCAAACCAGCCGGGCTTCCCTGGTGGCGCAGTGGTTGAGAGTCCGCCTGCCGATGCAGGGGACGCAGGTTCTTGCCCCGGTTGGGGAAGATCTCACGTGCGCCGGAGCGGCTGGGCCTGTGAGCCATGGCCGCTGAGCCTGTGCGTCCGGAGCCTGTGCTCCGCAACGGGAGAGGCCACAGCAGTGAGAGGCCCGCGTACTGCAAAAAAATAAAAATAAAAAAAATAAAAAAGCAAACCAACAAATGCACAGGCCACATCCCCACCACCTCATTTATGGGGCTCTCACAAGCCACTGTCCCTGCCCTAATCACCCCAGGGCCAGGTTCCAGACAACTAAAGGCAGCCCCTGTGCCCCAGATCCCATTCAGGTTACTCAAACTAGCCAATCCTAAGCCTGCTTGCCCTCCCTCGCCCATTCCTCCCCGCGGAAGCCACAGTAAAGACTTCCTTCTCACGCTGTTTGCCCGCAACTGACCCTGCTGCTTCCCTGTGTGACCCCTCCTACAAACTGTGAGTAACAAACTATCTTTCCCATGGCAGTCCCTCCTGGTCTGTTGGCATTTGCTATACCTAAATAATGACAAAATCTACATTTTTTAAAAGATGCCTATTTATCTTTTGATTGTCTCCCCTACCAGAGTCTAAGGCCCATAAAAGCAAGACTTTTTTCTCTGCTGTACTTGGTTCATATTCATTGCTCAATACAATGAATCAAAGTTTGAAAAAAATTTTGCTGACCTCCAAAACCTCATTGGGAGAGCCTTTGTTAAGCACTCTTCTCATATCCCCAAGATTGGGCATCTCCTAAGGCCTGTTACCTGACAGTCCGTGTTGCTCACCTATTCTTTTTTTTTTAATTGAAAAAAGAAATATATATATATATTTTGACATCTTTATTGGGGTATAATTGCTTTACAATGTTGTGTTAGTTTCTGCTGTATAACAAAGTGAATCAGCCATATGCATACATATATCCCCATATCCCCTCCATCCTGCGTCTCCCTCTTACCCTCCCTATCCCACCCCTCTAGGTGATCACAAAGCACCGAGCTGATGAAGTGAGAGAGTAGCATGGACATATACACACTACCAAATGTAAAACAGATAGCTAGTGGGAAGCAGCTGCACAGCACAGGGAGATGCACAGCTCACCTATTCTTTGACCTTTGGTTTTGAACGTGCTACGTTCTGAACATGCACATTCCCCCAGAATTTGTATGTTGAAACCCTAACCCATGAGCACTGAGCCCTCACAAATGTGATTAGTGCCCTTAGAGAAGAGGTTCCAGGACTTTCCTCTCTCTTCCGCCCTGTGAGGACACAGTGAGAAGGCAGCCGTGTGCAACCCAGAAGAAGATTTTCACCAGAACCGGGCCATGCTGGCACCCTGACCTTGGACTTTCAGCCTTCAAAACTGTGAGAAGTCAATGTCTGTTGTTGAAGCCCCCAGCGAATGTGGCTCCTCTTACAGTAGCCCAAACAGAACAGATTCCAGAGTCTCGTCCCTTCCTGCTGCTTAGCTGAGCTGCAGGCCCATGGCTCTAACTGCTTGGTAAGCAGTTCTGCTGTTGGCCTCGTGTCCACGTACAGTCACTGGCCCTACCTTTGGCATTCAGTGGTGATGACCCTTTGGAGCAGAAGAGGCCCTTGTGTAGCATTGTTTCATTTACAGTTTACAGATGGTAAATCAAAGGTCCAGGGAGGGGATGTGACTTGACTAATGACATGCAAAATGCTGGAGCTTGAATAAAAATCTGAGAGACATTAGTGCTCTTTCCAAATATACCATTCTGCTTTTCTCGGTTAATTTGTAAAATCACTATAAAATGTATCTGTTTCCTAATAACAAATTACTACCATCAACAGCAAAGAACTGTTCTGAAGCATGTTTGTATCTCTTACCTAAGCTCATAGATGCCATGTGGCTTCATGCTGCAATTCAGCATCTTCTCCTTTTCCTCCAGTAGGTATCTCCTGGAGTCTCCACCCCTTCATCACCTCGGGGCATGTGATGCCCCATGAGAGCTGTCCAGACCCTGACCCTTTGTGGTCAAGTGCTCCGAATCCCCCAGCACCTTCTGTTGTATCTCTTCGGCCCAAGCTCCCAGGAGAAGGTTCTGGAAGACTGTCACTGCCTAGCCTATGTGTCAGCTCCATCTGATGCAGACCCATGCTCACCAGTCAGAGGAGCCTGAAAGCCATTCACAGCCCACTTAGCAGGATATGAGAGTTGAGATGCAGAGAGAGGCTCCAGGGTGAGATGAAGGGCTGTCCTTTTAAGGCAGTGCAGCCGATAGTCACAGGCTTGGTCACCTTCTAAGAAACCATGCACCATCCAACAGCTCTCCCATAGCCAAGGGCACAAACTCTTCTTTCTGCTAGATTCTGCCCATCTGGGAACATTGTCAAACCTGTCGCCAGTGTAAGGAAAATTGCCTTGGCATCATATCCAGCTGACACCCTGCAGCTCTTTGCCTGCCAAATAAACTTCTGAACAGAGCTGTCTACACTTTCCCACTCCACACCTTCCTGTGATGTGCTGTTCTCTCACAGCCACCAGTGTGACCTTCTTAATGGCTCCTGTTACCTGTTCCAGAGCTGCCAATGTCATTATGTCACTCTTAGGTTAGTCTTGAAACTGAGTTCCTCAAAGGTGCCATGTTCCTCCCTCAAACCCAGGCCCTCTGTTCTTGTGCTTGTCTAGCAGGACTCTGGTAGGAGTGGTGGGACAGTCAGTGTCCTGGGAAAGAAGCTCCAAAAATAACACTAAGCTCTTCAAAGTCGGCTTCTAAGACCAGTGCCAGGAACACAAACTTCCACATGTTTAGCTCTTATCACTTCCAAAGATCTCCAAGCATATATATTTATTTTCAATCTCACTGCAACTCTGAGAAGTAGGTAAGGTCTTATTCCCATATTAAGTGGAGAAAACAGAGGGGTGGGGAAGTTTGGAGATCCCAAGTCACCCCAAATCCGATCACACTTACATCTCTGATAGAGATTCCTCAATACGTGTCTACGACATGACAGAGACCTCTAAGTAGAGTTGATGGATAAAAAGATGTGGGGATCTTTCTTAAAACAATCTAATCCTCCAAGAAATTTATGAGATGATCTCATCTCACCCAACTCTTCCATCCTTCGTTTCCCAGAAGATTTATTTTCTCTCTATTATCTGCATGGGAAGGATAGAAATGTATCCTCTGTCAGCCTTTGGATCTCACTTGTCTACACCCTTCTTACTCTGCCACCTTGGTTTCCCTCAAAAAGACTGTGCTCATGACCACTTCAGTTCCTTTCTTCAGAATACCCACCCTATCCTTAAACATATGTTCAAATATTTCCCATTTTGAGACGCATCTTAATCTTTTTCATAAGGCTTCCTTGAATACTCCAGCCTCAACTGATAGCTCTTTCTCACAAAAGCCCATGTTAATGCATGTTCTTTCATAATAGGAAGAGTAAATTCAAATGCCTCGACCAGGGATTGGGTCCTTGACGTAAGCATGAAAAGCGGTCAGTGAACATCAGCAGGAATTCTTGCTCCTCTTTAAAAGCAACTCCTGGCATACATTTGGAAACACAGTCTGACCAGGCAAAATGCACATTTGATGTGGATGCCATCTTGTTCCTGTGCCCTGAGTGCCCTTCTGTTAGATGTGATCATCCACCTTCCTTTGTTCTGTCCTCTTTCATGAACAAAGTTGCTAAGTAATGAAATGTAGACATGATGTTGGAAAGGGAAATTCAAAATGACATCAGAAGGAATTTAACTAGGGGAAGAAATGAGATCAGAGCTATACTTGATGGAGTTGAATAAAGTGTCAGAGTTAACCATCTGTGAGACAAGAGACAGGTCAAAGGAGAGAACATTCGGTTGGGCAACCATCCAGGTGGGGCAATGGAGACTCAAGTCAGGTTTGCTGTAATGGGTGTAGTGAAGGGAGGAGAAAAATTCAAAGGCATTTTGTATGAACATTGTGAATTATCTTCACTGACGATTTCAGGTGCTTAAAATTATTCATCAGGATCTGCATCCCAAAGTGTTTACAGTTATCCTCACAGCGGGTAGAAGACCTCCACTCCCTCTGAGACCCTCATTCCCTGTGAGGCAAGCCCAGTCCCTGGTTCTGGAGCAGCCTTCCTCAGATAGACTGTGACAACAAGCACAGCATGCTCTCACCCTGTTCTCAACATCAAAGTCCAAACTACACTCTGTGCTTTCAGCACCAGAATCCCCAAACGCCTGCATGTACTTGCCTGTCATAACGTCCTACCACTCCCCCTTTTCTGAAAACTCTGTCAGCTGTCTGATGCTGGCTGGATCTCATTCTCACCTCATAGCCCTCCTCCAGCCTTTTATGACACCTGAAAGGTGGTTCTCCCTTGAGGACTCTGAGGCTCCTGCAGCCCCTCAGAAGAAGCTTCACTTTTCATCCCACATATCTCCGGGTCAGAAAGTGGGTTGGGGTTCACACGTCACCTCACGCTCTTAAAATAAAAATTCTTGAGATGAATGCCTCTCAACTATACTACCCCCCTTCCCCTCACAGCACAGGCCTTGAATCCCTCTCACTGCTTATCTCACAGAAAGTTACTCCCCCCACTCTCTTAATGGTACAAGTCCCACCATCATTCTGGGAGCCTCCAGCGTGTATATGGATGACCTATTCAGACCTTGGCCTCTCAGATCCTGAGACCTTCACCTCCAAGAACCTTCTCATCAAGTCTTCCTCAATTGCCTGTTTCCAAGGCTACCCTAGATTTTGTCACCACCTCCAGCTGCTTCACGTCTAGTACCTATGAAGAAGGCCTGCTGCTTGTCTACGATAATCTCACCTTCTTCCAGTTGACCTGTGTGTCTACTCTCCTTCTGAGTATTCCTCTTTTGTTTTTACCATCCATAAACCCTCTTCTTCAATTCTCTCATTTTTGTAGTTTATTTTTTATCTGACGTATAGTAAAATTCACTCTTTTTGGTGTACAGTCTGGTGTACAATGAATTTTGACCATTGCAGAGAAACATGTAAACATCACTACAGTCAAGATGCAGAACAGGTTCATCATCCCTAAAAGTTCCCTGATGCTGCCCTTTGTATTAAATCTCTCCCTTAGCCCCAACTACAGATCTGATCTGTTCTGTGCCCCTGTTTGACTTTTCTAGAATGGAAATCTAATCAGGATGTCAGTGACCTTAATCCATGGCAGAAATCACATTCACCCAGTTATTCAAGGGAGACATTTAAGAATCATCCTAAACACTTCCTTCTTCAGACCCTACATCTAATCAGTTATTGTGTCTTAATATTTCTGGAATCCCTTCTCCCTTTCAGTGAGCTAGGAGAAGTAAGAAAAAATAAGTTATAGGGGTTTCACACATAGGCAGCATGGTTTTGATATTGATGGTCATTATTCTTCAGTTTTACTTGAGGCTGAACACAGATTTTATCATTGTTGATGTTAGGAGAAAGAGTTGAGAAGGTTTAGAACAGAAAACTCCTAAGCTTTTTAGGCTGTAGCCTTCTTTTGGAAAAGAGAATATTGCTATAGTATTTATATGTGATATATTTTACTGGATTAATTCCTCATCAGGGGATTGTGATAACCTTTCACAATGTATAGCATTCCTATATAAATAAATATTGGAGCAAACTATATGCTTTATTCTTCCACACGTTTTGTGGAATATTTTCTAGTGTGAATCTTACTATGAGTAAGATACCCCTTCTGTCTTGTCAGGAACTTCAGAGTATCCACAATCTCTCTTTTTTTTAATAGAATTCTATTATATTCTTCTTATCCCATGATCTCTTACTGCTTGTCCATCTACCTTTTCACTCCCAACAGGTCATTTCTTACAGCTTGTAAGTAAGTTCAAATTTCCTCCCAATTATAAAGCAAAGCACTTCACCACCACCCCGCCCCAAAGCCTCCCCATCTCTCTTCTCCCTCATACTCCCTACAACCTTTGCAAGGGCTGTTTCTAGTCTGACTCGGTTTCCTCATCTTCCACTCCCTCTCTCTTCTGCATCCCAATTCTTCTCAGTTATCAGCATTACTCCACACTACCGATGCTCTCAAAGGCAGGAGTTCTTGATCTTAGGTCCACAGAACTTAGGAATCCATGGAAATAATCTGAGGGGTCCATGATTGGTGGAGAAAAGTATATCTTTATTTTCATTAACCTCCTACTGAAATATAACACATTTTTAAGTTGTGAATATAGGTAACAAACACAAAGGTATTTGCATCATTTTTGTTTTTGCCACAAGTATAGGTCAGAGATATATTTATATTGCACTATAGTTGTTGCAAAAGTCTCAAAATATCACTTTATCATTACTTTCACATGATGGTATTTAAAATGTTAATAGTACAAGTGTTGCTATCAAAGATCAATTAGAAATATTTTTACAACTGAAATTCAATTTCAATATGATTGTTTTATTTTGTAATGTTTGGCACCTTATTTTATTCATTTAGAAGCATTATTCTGAGAAGAGGTCTGTCGAGTGAGCATACTGTTGAAGTTTGGTGACACAGACATACACCATGTTTAAGACTCCCAGCTCCAGGTCAACAGTAAACTCTGTAATAATAATTTTACAAACATCAATTTAACTTTTGTCAAGCTTTATCATCCTTGACCCACAGGCACACCTCTTTCCTCAAATACCAGCTTCCCTTTCCCTGACCCCTACTTTCCTGTCTCCTTCTCCCATCCACTTTTCTGGCTGACATTCTCCATGTCTGTTGAAAGCTCAGCCTATTTCGTATGCCTACCAAATGTCGGTATCCTCCTGAGCCGTCCTCCTCTTTTTTATTCAGTCCTTCTAACCATCATGTCTTATCCCACAGCTTTAATTACTCCCGTTGAAGAGACAGGTCACAAAATTACGTTTTAATTCAGACCACTACCTTAGATGATCCAATGTCATCTGCACTCAACATATCAAAAACTGGGTTCAAAATCTTGCTCTGACACACCCTCTCTGCAATACAACTAACAGTGATATAGAAACTATCCTGTTCATGCTTTCCCTGAAGGCAAGTCCACTCATCCAACCAGGAAAACTTTCACACCTTCCTCGTCTCACCGAACATCAAATCTGTTCTCAATTCCTAAAGATTCTACTCCTAGGTCTCTTCTAAATGTGTCTACATCCTTCACTCTGAAGCCCCACCCCCGGTCACCCTACAAAGGCTGCATTCCCTCCATCTATTTTCTTTGTGGCTGTAGTTAACTTTTAATACAAATCATCGTACAATAGTGTCCTTGGGAAAGCATATCGAGAACTTTTCACAGCACTCAAGACAAAGAAGACACATCTTCAAATGCCCCACAAGACCCCTCAACCCTTCTGTTCTGGGGGCCGGCCACGTGGCTCACCATTGTGGTGGGCCCCCTGCTTCCTCCCCACCCCAGGTCAATGTAGGTTCTTTCCTTCTTAGACACCACTCTCTCCAATCTACTCCCCATCCTACCATCAACCAATTAATTCAATCTAATCAGTGTTGGATTGCCACTTTTTTTTTTTTTTTTTTTTGCGGTACTTGGGCCTCTCACTGTTGTGGCCTCCCCCGTCGTGGAGCACAGGCTCCGGACGCACAGGCTCAGCGGCCATGGCTCACAGGCCCACCCGCTCCGCGGCAAGTGGGATCTTCCCGAACCGGGGCACGAACCCGTGTCCCCTGCATCGGCAGGCGGACTCTCAACCACTGTGCCACCAGGGAAGCCCTGTCTTCTTTTCAAAAAAAAAAAAAATCTAATATCACTTCTTCAGGGAAGAATTCCCTCCTGGTATCTCTGGGTTAGGGGTTTCTACTCCCCCTCTATATCGCCATAGCACATTGTACATTTATAGCACATTGGAATCTTGTGTTATTTAGGACAGTTGCAGTTTTATATTTATTTATATGTACTGTGTAATTATTTATTTAAGCCTCCCTGCCTCCAACAGAGGGAGGCCAGTAATCTCTACAGAAATTGAGGAGATCAATCCATCTTGAGCTGGATCCAGAATGCCAGAGACCCATTCACTGGGTCATTATTTCAGCAAATATCTAGTCAACCTACAGGTGCAAACATCTAATCTTGAATTAAATATAAAATAAGAAGGTGGTTACTAAGGAACAGAAGATTTCCAGCTTTGCTCTTTCATCCCCTAGGCTCTGGCACCAATTATTTCTGCAATGATCATTCCTTTCTTGGAAAATCCATCTTTAGACTTGCGTTTTGCGACTTCATGAGCGTGATGAAAAGTTCCATCACAAACAGTGCCCTGGAGGAGCTGATGCGTTTGTGATTTTCCTTAGGTAAATGGTTCAGGCAGCCAATTTGACTGTTTAATGTGTGAGGCATGCATAGCTTGCTCCTGAGCTCAGGGCTCTGAGAAAAAAATGAGTAGAGTAGGTTATCTTCAAAGGTGTTATCAGGGTTTTAGACAGAAGGAAACAATAGACATGCCAAGTAAAGCTGTGATGTGAAAATTACTGTAATTATCAGGGATAAATAAATTTGAATTGGCACATCGTCAAGGATAGCTCATGCTTGGCCCATCTTCTCTCTTGCTTTCACCGTCTGTGTTCATTTTCAGGACCTCTGGAAGCAGAGCATGGGCATGATCCAAGGCAGAATTTTTTGTTGTTGTTATTGGGTTTTTGGAGAGTAGAAGGCATGACATGAATTATTAGACATACTCTTACAACTCTGAATCAATTAAGAGAGGACACTTCTAAAATCACAGCTAAATGGAATCCTAGTGACTTTGTAGGTGCTAGTGAAAAATAATAGAGATCTGGGCTTTATACAGGTCTCCAGATAACCTTTTGCTTACCTTGTTCTCTTAGAAATACCACTTTCCTATCCTCCCACCTGAGGTCCAAGAACCGACTGCCCTCCACTGCAATTCTTGCCTTGATTCTCCTCTGCCTCAGAGAACAGGTCCTTCTCTGAATGCGCTAAACATGCCATTTCCTCACCTTCTGTCTCATCAAACTGCTTGTCTCTAATTGGCCCATTCTTCTTATTTCCCTCCTTTCAACTGCACGGACTATGGAAACTCCACGTCCTTTGTGTGAGGGGTTCAAAGAGCACCCCACGAGGAGGCCACCAGGAGGTATCTGAAAGGAAGAAGACACAGAAAGGGAAGGAAGAAAGTGCTGAAGAGAGGCCCAGACTTCCAGCTGATGCCTGCAGGTCGCAGGAGTGTTGGGGAGAAATAATCATAGTCAGGATCAAATCATAGGATGTTTGCAAAGTACCTGCTATGTGGGTCTGAACAAATGGTGGCCATTATTACTTTTATTTTAGTGAATGTACAAGGCTAAGGATGTGGCTTTGGCCATAGGTAACCCACAGATCACCAAAACGAACCAGGTTGTTGAAAGGCAAGCATAATACAGTCACGTGAAAATAAAATATAAACAAGTCAGTTTGCCCCTTTTCATGGAAAGACTCATCTCCTCCGCCCAGAAATGGAAAACCTGTTGCTGGATTTTCCAGTGTTTCATTATTAAAAACAACTCTTTGATATGGTTCTTGATGTGTTTAAAGATTTCTTCCTATTTACTTAGGTGAGGTACCAAAAAGTGGATTCACTAAGCCTAAAGAATATAATTTTTAAGATGTTTGGCTCATTCTACCAGTATGTTTCTCAAATTATAACAGGCCCTGTTCATTAATATCAACATTGGATCAGCTAGTCTTTTCTGATGTGCTAAGAAAAGAATCCGATTCTTAATTTACATTTGAAATTTCTAATTAATTTAATTTTTAATGTGTACTTCTAGCAGTGTTAAAGTTTAATTTCTAGTGAACTTCATTTTTAATTCCCAGTGACTTTTAACTTATTCATATATATTTTTTAGCCATTTGTATTTATTCTTTTATGCCTCCATTCTGGTCGGGGCAGGGGAGCTGTTCCTGATCTTATATATTTTAGACCTCTTTATGTATTATGTGTGCCTAATCTATAATATCTATTGAGCATTCTTTCTCGGTATGTCATATGTATATTTTATTTTTGAGTATTTTCCATTGTTTTTAAATTTGAAAGATTTTTTCCCATCAAAGTTCAGATACAACTGGGTCATTTGTAGTGACGTGGATGGACCTAGAGACTGTCATACAGAGTGAAGTAAGTCAGAAAGAGAAAAACAAATATTGGATATTAACACATATACGTGGAATCTAGAAAAATGGTACAGATGAACCAGTTTGCAAGGCAGAAATAGAGACACAGATGTAGAGAACAAATGTATGGATGCCAAGGGGAGAAAGCAGGGATGGGGATGGGGATGGTGGGATGAATTGGGAGATTGGGATTGACAAACATACACTAATATGTAGAAAGTGATAACTAATAAGAACCTGCTATGTAAAAAATAAAATAAAATTCAAAAAAATAACAAAGATAAAAGAGTTTAAAAAAAGGTCGGATACAAATCCATCCTTATTTTCTTCTAAAACTTTATTTTTATAGTTGCTATTATTTTGATGTTTTAAAATAAACTTATTGTTGAGACATGGTAGATAATAAATCTCTCAACTAATTTATTTACGCTTAGTTATCCAGCTCTTCCCAGATCATTATTAAAACTCTCCTCATTCTGTGTGAAGTTCATCTATACTCAGGATATATAGTTTGGCTTCTATTGTATAAGTATCTCTGTCTATTCCTGTTCAGAATTCTAATAGTTACATATTAACAAGGTTGTTTAGGATCTAGTAGAGAACTACTATAAATGTTTTTGAAATTGTATACTATGTATTTTCCACATAAATACTAGAATAATCTTGGTAATTTTTCCCCATCCCATCTCCCAAGCGATCCCACTGATTGGGCCTGTGTTAAACACTAACTGGGAAAGGATTTTCACCTTTACAATATTAAGTCTTCCAACCCCTGGACATGCTCTTTGTTCACCCCACATGAACCCTAAACTTTCCTATTGAATGTGGTTCCACAGTACAGATCTATCTGTTACTGTAATTAGGAATGCCCTTTGTTTCCATTTGAATATCTTCATAATTACTGCTGAAATATACAATGAAGCTATTATTTTCCCTTTTTTAAAAAAAATTCTGATCACTATGTCTTACTCTGTAAAAAAAATCTAATGGTATTATTTGAGTATATTAAGTAAACAATTATATAATCATATATTCTGCAAATGATATTTATTTCTTTTTCAACCTTGTTTCTCTTGCTAGCACTTCCAGAATAAAATTAAAAAGCCATAAGGATGCTCTTAACATTTTCTGATTACAATAAAGGAGTTTTAACTATGTTACAGCAAAGCATACCGTCTGTTGCTGTATGATAGACATTCCTAATCATGTTCCACGTTTAATAATTTTTTAATCACGACTAGATATCTGGTTATTTCAAGTTTCTTTTATTAGCAAAATTAACTATTAAAAGTGGTCTATCAATACAAAAATGTAATGTGGTCTCTTCATTCCTTAGTGAAAACCTACCTGATGATGACAATTAGTATTTTAGCATACTGTTTAATTCAGTTTGCTAGTATGTTCATCTATTATTGCTACATCTGTGTTCATGAATACATTTATCTGAATTTTCATCTATTGGATTTGTGTGAGGTTTCATACTATTTTTTTTCTTATGTGCTTTAGGGAAAATGAAACCACTTTTCTTACACAGCTGTGGTTAAAGGCAGGATTGTATCTAAAGTGCTTAGTCTAGTCCCTGACAAGTACTATCAGTAATAGCTTTTAAAAAAAAAAAAATGTTACTTGTTTTAGGTTTATTCTAAAAGTAACAGATGCCCATTAAAGACATGTTTGAAAGCAGAATTTTTCACACTGTTAGCACCAACGGCAGTAACGTGTGGGCTTATCCCACCTGGAGCTTGAATATACAACATATCTTTAATTCCTTGGCTTAAAAAGTTTATCTTCTAGGGGAGATTTCAGATGTGAATATTTGCTTTAGTTGTAATTTTTCGCAGAAGAGGTGGGACAGCCTTTGTTATGCTTTGGCAACAAACAGCCTCAACGCAAGTTTATTTCTGTTCCCCTCATCACCACTCTAGGGGGGCTGGGGCCCGGCTGTGCACCATCCTCACTTTCAAGCCCCCTCTGAAGGGGCAGCGGTAGCTGAACCAGCTCACTGTCGTGTAGGGGAGCCAGGCTTGCAAGTCAGGCAACCACCCCCGGAAATGCCCCGTCACACCTGCTGCCTGGAGATGTCGAGGGTCGGCGGGCCCAGCAGGTCAGGTGGCCAGATGGAGACTGGAGGTGTTTGCAGGATAGATAAAAGACAATCAAGCCCCTCATCTCAAGGCAGGGAGTTTCTGCTCTGTCTCACAGGCCCTTGGCCTGCCCAAGGCCTCCCAGCCAGGAGTATCCTGTGGGATGCACGGGAAGAGGGTGAGAGCAGGGTCTCCTCCACCCTCGGCAGTAGACGGGCCTTGCCATGCTCCACGTCCTGCCAGCAGCGCTCCTCTCCTGCAGACAGCACCCAAGTGCTCCCCTTTCCAGCAGACGGCCCCTGTCTGCGACCCTCTCGTGCACAGAGCTCCCCTTTGCAAGCACAGAACTCAGGCTCTTTGGGCTCCGGTCACTTCATCTCCTACGTCAGCTCCCTGGGTTGTCTCCTCGCTCGTGTGTGCTGTTGGAGCTTTTCTGGCAGCCCCCTCCTCCCCACTTGGGCGCCCCCCCCCGCCCCCTCCGAGATCCCTGCTGTGGGTTCTCTGGTTTCCATGGCCAGGAGCGTCGCCCAGTCTGCACTTGCCCAGCCCTGACTCGGGTACACACTGTGTTCCAGCCTCGGTGCTGATGCTGCGGGTTTACCTGCAACACCCAAGGAGGTGATGGAGGGGAAGGGGGGGCTGCCCAGCTTCTCGCGAGAGCTTTGCTAGTTGAGCCCAGGATGTGCGTTGAAACCACACCTGGAAGAGACCCGAATCATGAGGCTTTTGGTCCTACTAACCCCATTTTCTCTCAGAATACAGGGACATAATTTTCCTGTTGGGAAAATGGATTTTCTTTTAATAAAATTTAATCTTCTTTTCTCCCTTAACATGAAACATTTGCTGGAGCTCCTTCTCAAAACTACATGGCTGTAGGAAAGCAATCCACTCTGGAGTCTGACCTTTCTAGTGATAACAGTCCCCAAAGGTGTCCCGTCTAATTTCTGAATATGGAACCTTATTTGGCTCTTGCTTGACTCTGCAGATGTGATTAAGGTAACGATCCTGAGATGAGGAGATGATCCTGGAATAGCCAGGTGGACTCTAAATGCTGTCCCAAAGGGCCTTGACAGTGGAAGAGAGAGGGCAGAGTGGCTGGACGTGAGAAGTGTTCTGCCCACCGTTGCTCGCTTTGATGTTGGAGGTAGGGGCCACAAGCCAAGGAATGTGGGCGCCTCAGAAGCTGAAAGAAGCACGAAGATGGATACACCTCTTGAATGAACCAGCCCTGCCAACCCCTTGATTTTAGCTCAGTGATATCATGTTGGCCTTCTGACTCACAGCATGGTAGGATAATAAATGTATATTGCTTTGAGCGCCTCCATTTGAGATAATTTGTTATTGCAGCAATAGGAAATGAATATAGGTAGATTCTTGCATTCTTCGGTTGATGAGAATCAGCCCTTTGTGTGGGAACTCTTCAGGTTTCTAGTGAATTAAGAAAAGGAAACTCTTCCTCTTGGAGCCGGCAGCCTCAAAGAGAGATGAAATTCCAACACCTGTGCACTGGGGCAGAGGATGCATTTCATCACTGCCCATGCTTTTCGTTTACTGGAACAGGCCACTTCCCATCATGTTTAACTTGCAGAAAAGACCTCTGGCTTCGGAACCAGGCACATTCCCTTATCCTGACTCATGTCAGGGTGTGATCTCACCCATGCAATTCCCGGGAGACTGGTGGATTTTCTGGAGAGGGAGAGACATACTCCCAGAGCCAGTGACAAGCCTGAAGCCCATCACCCAGTGCCACTCCAGAAATTGTCCCCAGGATCTCCCGGGCTGTTGTCCACAAGTATTTTCACAGGTATCCTATTCTTACTCCCAACTAATCAGAGCATTGCATTCCCAGAGGCCATTCCTTTGGGCTGGCATGGCTGAGCCCTATTTCCCTGAGCCCCCAGTTACCTCCCCCAGCATCCCACCCTCCACCAAGTGGCAAGGTTCAACCTCTTGCACACTCCTGCCCTCACGGCATCTCCTTCCTGGCTGGGACTCTGCCTCTTTTCTCTCTCTCCAGCCTGCTGTCTGACTTCAGGCTCTGGTCCTGCCATTAACAAATCTGTTCTCTCTGCTTCCAAAAGTCTCTTTCTAAAATGAACTTCTGTCTGTCCCTCTTACTTCCAGGCCAGTGGTTCCCCATTGCCTGCAGGAAAATTCTAACTCTGTGGAGTTATTTATAAGGTTGTCTACAAACTTACATCCGCTCATGCCTGCAGCTCACCATTGCTGCCCCAACTCCAGCATTAATGTCCCATCCTGGGGAGCTCTTAACGCCCTCCTGAAGTTATCATATTTTCTTACTTTACATCATTGCCCTCGATGATCTTTCACCTGAAACGCAGTAGATCCCCCGCCCTAATGTATCTTGTTGAAAGTGTGGATGTTCTCCACCCTCAGGTTTCTGTCTCCTGTAGGGAGCAGTGGCTGGTCTTTTGCAGCTGGGTGAGAACTTTCTTTGTGGTGCTCACAGGAGATTTCTGTCAGAGCTCTGTCATCGCTTGGGTAACACAACCGCAATCTCAGCTGTGAATCAAACAGACTCTGTCTCTTCATCTGTGAATTCCTCGGGGTGGAACTGGCAGCGTATTTATCCTGGTCTCCCCAGTGGCTTACACAATCTCTGGCATACAGCAAATGCTCCGTAAATGTTCACCAAATAAATGAGACCAAAAATAGGTCAATGAAAGTCCATCTGAACCCCTCTCTGAGCCTCAGTTCCCGGGTCACTTCTGTTAGGGAGGGCATGGCCCGAGGGACCCACTGAGGTAATCCTGCAGGCCTGGCAAGCATTCTCACTCCTCAGAACTCAAGTCTTTCCCAACAAGCAAACAGAGGTGTAAACAGTTCTTCCAAACTTTTTTTTTTTCATTTAAAAGTGGGTTAGCTCATCATTTTTATGTGATGTGTGGGAGTTGGAGTTTATAAACTATCAGGACATTAGAAACTTCAAACATTTCCATGGCCATACACTTTTGATACTTGTCTTCTTTTAAAAATGACTTGACTTAAAAGGGCTAATCCCTTTTTACTATGAGAATGAAGGAGAAGTGAAGGCCAAAGTTCAGGTTCCATTTGCTGTGATAATAATCTTGTGTTCTGATCTTAGTAGCATTTTAAATGTTATTTTTTCTTTTTGTTTTTTAACCCGCACTTGAGGTAGCAGCTGATGCTCTTAATTAGAGCAAAGCCTGGGAGGGTAGAGGAGGAAACTGGCCTGCTAAGATGTCTCCCAGAAACTTGAGATGGGGGATTCGCCGAGGAAGGGGTCAGCTGCAGAGCAGGTCTGGTGGGTCTGGGGTCTCTGAGATCACTGAAGGGGTCATTTCCCTCCCAGTGGGCTCAGGCCTGCCTCCACCTTCTCACAGCGTCCTGGGGATGTGGGTCCCCCATCACCTGCTCTGGTGGCTGAGTGCAGCTCTGGACAGAGAAGAAATGCTAACACATATATATGATATCAAAAAAAAAAAAGGTTCTGATGAACCTAAGGGCAGGACAGGAGTAAAGATGCAGACATAGAGAATGGACTTGAGGACATGGGGAGGGGAAGGGTAAGCTGGGACTAAGTGAGAGAGTGGCATGGGCTTATATATACTACCGAATGTAAAATAGATAGCTAGTGGGAAGCAACCACATAGCACAGGGAGATCAGCTCGGTGCTTTGTGACCACCTAGAGGAGTGGGATAGGGAGGGTGGGAGGGAGGGAGACCCAAGAGGGAGGAGATATGGGGATATATGTATATGTATAGCTGATTCACTTTGTGATACAGCAGAAACTAACACACCATTGTAAAGCAATTATACTCCAATAAAGATGTTAAAAAACATAATAAAAGCCCCCAGATGTGACTGAATTTCTATCTCCAAGCACGTCCAGTGCAACCAATGTGAGTGGAGAGCCGAGACCATGAACAGAAGGATGAGCAGCGTCCCACTCAAGCCCTTGGGTCCACGTTGCTACATCCATTCACAGGCTAGGAGGTCGAGGCTCTGGGGGGACCCAAAACTTCTCCAAACGCAAACCAAGCTGGACAAGTGACTGGAGCTCAAATCCTGACGGTCAGACTGCAAAGTGACTGGCTGTTCCATGCTGCACAAAAGGGAAATTATACACTAGGGAAATGTCAGGGACGGTGCCTTCTTCGTCACCCATGTATGAGTCAGAATCCAAATGTAGTCTGGAAAAAGAAGACAAGATGCATTAAGGGGACCTCTGGGCTCAGAGACCCTACAGGGTTGGATGAGCAGGCCGAGGGTCATGTGCTCTGTGCTGGCATGATGGAATGTGCTGGCTTGGCAGCTGTCACAGGTGATGGTTAATGTCATGTGTCAACGTGGCCAGGCCGTGGTGACCAGCTGCTTGGTCAGTCCGGATATGGCTGTAGAGGTATTTCGCAGACCTGATTAACATTTACCATCAGTGGACTTTAAGTAAAGCAGATTACCTTCCATAATGTGGGTGGGCCTCACCCATTCAGTCAAAGGTCTTAAGAACAAAGACTGAAGTTTCCCAAAGAAGGAATTCCATCTCAAGACTGCAGCAGAGAAACCTGTCCTAGCTTCCACTCCACCAGACTGCCCTGCATACTTCCTCTTTGCCCATCCCCACAATCACAAGCCAGTTCCATAAAATAAACGTCTTCTTCCTCTCTCTGCATATATATATATATATATATATATAATCACCATCTTCATGGTAGGAATATGCATAACTGAGAAATAAAACAGATAAATGTAAAAGTATACATTATCCTAAGAGATATCAAGGGAAGAAAACAGGATGTTGCTGTAGAGAAGGACAGGAGGGTACAGGATTTAGATGGGGCCATCTTGGACAGCTTCTCAGAAGAGCCGACTCCAAGAGGAGATGTGAACAATGCAGAGGTGCCACCTGAATCAAGAGGAGCAGAGGACCAGTGGGAGATGAATTCAGGCACTGAAAGGGGATCTGTACTGAGACTCCTGAAGGAGGCCGGGTCTGGGAGAACATCAGAGTGAAGAATGGAAGAACAAGGGCACGGGTGTTTTGTGGGAGCCATCCAGGTGCCAGGCACTTGGGGAAGCCCTGTACATGAATTGTAATATTAATTTAATCCTTGCAAATTCAGATGGGCTTTATTTATAATCCCACTTTATACATGGGGAAATTTGCCCCAAATCTCACAGCCAGCTTTTATTCAAACTCAATCTTGCTCAGTTCCAAGGCTCTTTTCCCCACTGTGTTGCCCACATGCAGGACACAACTAAATGCATTTTTATATTTGAATCAGCTGCTGGCTTTGTTTACAGTTAGGTTTACAACTCAACTGTGATGCTCCAAGAGCAGATCTTCTCTTATTTCTGCCTGTAAGTTTCCAGATATCTCAATACAGAGTCATTTTCTGCACAGGCCAAACTGACATTCACTGTTAGATTAGTCTGAGTTGACGGCTAGGAGACGGCAGAGCAGTGCACCCCAGGGCTCCAAGTGGCTCTGACCCTGGGGGCTCAGGTCACACGCCCTCTGCATCTGTCTTCATCTAGTAGTGTTTGCAGCAGCCTCTGTCTCCACACCTCCTGCCTCTCCTCTCCTCTCCCCAGCTCACCTCTCTACTGGTGTCTGAGAGGGGTCTTTCCTTATAAAATATCTTCTCTTGGTTAAAACATTGCCAAGGCTGCCCATTACCAACGTGAGCCAGTCTACTCCTTTTCCTGCCATTCAAAGCCCTTCCTAACCTCTTCTCAGATGATCCTGCAAATGGGTCTACCTCGTTGCGTACAACTTACTTCTCAGACTCACCAGCTCTTTCATCAACATGCCCTTTCTTGTAGGTCTCCATGAGTTTACAGTGTTCCATTCACATACAATGGATCTCTCCCCTCCTCTGCCCTCCATTTTCCTCCCTTCTCCTCTCCCTCCTCCTTCCCTTCCCCCGTGCCCTCCCCTCCTTTCCTCTCCTCTCCCCTCACTTTCTCTGTCTTCTCTGCCTAGACGACCACTTTGCTGATCATCTGCAGCAGCCATAGTTCATCCCTTTATATTCTATCAACTGTGTATCCACAACTGTGGCCTAATGCTTCTCATAATGTAGTGAAATTATTATTTGTTGCATGTGGGTATCCAGTTATGAGTTCTGAAAGAGCTGTGTAGTCTCATCACAGTGTAGACACTGTGATGAATGTTTGCTTTGAGTTTCTGCTTGGCGTTTTCCTTTGTGCACCATGAAAGACTCTGGGCTCATCACTTCTCTTCTCTGGAGATCTATGTTCTTAAATAAAAAAGCAGTGTCATAGGAAGAATGATTTCCATGGTCTGCTGCCGTGTTGACAGGCTGGGTCACCACCCCCTTGTCACTCCCTTCTTGGTCAACCACGTTTGGAGAGCTCACTGTATTTCGGAAACACCTTTAACATTCCCAAGAAAGATGGAAGTTGAGGGAGGGGGATTAAAAGAGTCCCCAGAAGCAGCAGAGCTTTGGAACCATCAACACTGAATTCACATTTGTTGCTCATGAAAGAGAAAATGTAAAGTGCAGTGCTGGCTGACTACAGAGTGTGGAGAGTTCCTTTGTAACCTGTTTGGATTTGGGTTATATGAATCCAGCTGGCCAAAGACTTCTTAGGGTTCCCCTGTTGGGTTTATGGATGAGGAGGAAAGTGCCAGCATGAAGAAAGTCTGTCTGAGTGTCTTGCTCCTCCACCCAGTCTGGACCTGTCAGGCTCAGCTCCTCCACATATCTGAAGAAGAAGAACCTCTGTCACTGGTGTCCATGGGCTACGTCTCTACATTTTCAGTTTTGTTTCGTTTTTAAATTTACATCGTAATATGATAGAGCCTGAAGGTGCCATACTAGTAACCAGCACAACCTCTTAATTTCAGACAGAAAGAAAATGAAGCCCAAGAGAAAATATGCCATCCCCCGAATCACACATCAACTGATGGGGCAGAAATCACTTCCATAGGAAATTGGATGCCTCCCCCGGAGCCAGTGCTTATTTTGCTACTCCGTCCTCTCTCTTCTTCGCTTGAAATTCAGGAGTTTTCATAGTATTTCTTTACAATTACTAACAACTCTTCTGGCTGCGGTGAATGCTGTCTGAATCAGAAAGTTGCAGGGCCAATGTTCTCTTGCCCATTGGCATGGACCCGGGCTTGAGTGGGGGTAGGCTGTCTACCTGGAGAGCCTCAGGTCCCGCTGCTGTGACCTTCAGGGCCTTTGTGGCCAATGGGTGAATGAGTGGCCCTGGCAGCCACATTTTAGAGACATTTTTCTAAGCCTTGTTAGTAATTCTCTTACGGGAATATGATATGTTTATAATTCCAAGAAGGTTGAAAACATGACCTCCTCAATTGGAGTACTTCTCTTTTCTGTGTCTGGCATACAAACAAAGCATGACTAGGAAAGAGAAGAGTTATGTTTTATTTCTCACCCTGATCTGACCTGGAATTGGAACAGAGTGTTGGGGAGGGGGGAGGGGTGTCTAACTCGTTTCAAATACCCTAAGTGATTTAGTGAAGTTACTGCATTAGAAATGGTAATAATAATATTAAAGATATCTACAACTGAAAAAAAACACATTTCAACATGAGCGCTTGTATGTTACATAACTTTATCCACTCTAAAATGCAATGTTTGGACTTGACTTTTACAGACTTAGAGAAAACACAGTGACATTTCAGGAGATTGGGCCCTGGCATCATAAACTAAAGTAGGTGTCAGAGATCAGGCAAAATAGCTGGTCCAACAGCAAGCACTTACCCAACACTGCTGATTCTTTTGGCTTGTTTCTGGAAGGTTTTCTCTTTTTCATCTATTCCCTCAGGGATGTTTCAAAGAAATTGAAAGGAAACGTTTTTAAACCGTAAGAGCTAAGAGATGGGAGGGGGATTTAAAATATATTTTAATTAATTCTGATGAAAAATTCTACTCTGAAATCTTACCTTTTATCTCTAGAAAGTGTATGGCACCCAATCCTATGAGTTTAAAAAATGCTGTGTAATGCACCTTGGAATCTAAGTCCTAAGAGAGTCAATTGTGAATTTTCTCCAGTGGGAGAGCAGGGCTTCCCAAACTTCTGTCAGCATTCCCAGAAGATTTCACCCCCGGGCGGCTCTGTGTGTGTGTGTGTGTGTGTGTGTGTGTGTGTGTGTGTGCACTCAACTAAAGATTAAAATTATGTTAGAAAGGAAGATTATAATTTTAAAAACACCTTCAATCTCAATTGACATGATTATTTTGTTGGATACATCTGAACAAGGAATTTAAATTTCTCTTTCTGACAACATTGCAAACTTGATGTTACCAATATGCCTTTTCAAGGAGAATTTTTAAAACATATGTATTCAAGAAGAAAGTAAATTATGATAGAAGAAACATCTAAGATGCAAAAAGGAATGGAGAAAAAATTACAAGCATGCAATTATGCATAAAAGTAAAAACTAGCATGTAATACAGTAAATATTTATTACTTAAATTTATATCATTATTTATAATATTTTATAACAATACTATTTTATAATTATTAATATTTTATTATTATAAAAGATATTGACTAAATATGCTAAATAAATATTGACTACCTAAAATCACAATATTTATGATAGTTTATAATCTGTAGAGTTAGTTAGGAAATAACATGAATCTAAAACACTAGTCTAGTGTAAGCTATAAATCAAGACAGGGATAATTGCAATTAAGTATCAGAAGGCCTTGTATTGTTTTGGGAAAAGATAAATATATTTTCTAATTAGACTTTGTTAAGTTAATCATGCATATTAAAATGTCTAGTGTATGCAAACAGAAAAAAACAACTTTCAAAATTAGTAGATAGAAAGCAAGGAAAGTGAAAATTTTAAAGAATGTATACAAGGAAGAAAAACAAAGTAACAAGGTAAACGTAAATGTAAACTTAAATATAACTGTATTCCCAATAAATGTAAATGACTCAAATTTTCTAGTTGAAGAAAAAGATAGTCTCTATTTTAAAAAGGTGTGGGGAGGAAACAAAGAAAACAAAGAAAGTTTGAAAGTAAAATAATGAAACTATTGTAGTGAAGAAGATTAACAGTATGTAGTAACAGAACTGTCACAAAATAAATTCCTTAAATATTCTGAAATTTTGCTGAATTTTGAGAAAGGACTGATGCACATACTGAAGCTCACTTTCATGGGCTCACACATTTTAGATTAAAAAAAAATCAGGTGATCAAGCAGTTAAGTCTATCTCATTCAAAACTGTGGAAGCAAAACATATTTAATAGAAGTTCTGATAATCCTTTTCCTTAATGTGTGTCAGAGACCTCAGTGTTACTGAATCATGTGTACAAAGTTTTGGTGTTTTAAAGACTGATAAAACACAAAAATAGCTTAAATAGGTAGAAAACATATGCAAAAATTTAAGTGAAATATTAGTAAGCCAAATCCAGCAATGTATTAACAGATGTTACATCTTAAGAAAGTTGGAATTATTCTAGAGTTGCAAAGTTGCTTCACTTTTAGAAAATGCATCAATAGAATCCATGCTTTTAAAAGAATAAAGGAGAAAATCCATGTGCTTGTCTCAAAAGAGTAAACAAAAGTATTATAAAATATAATTTTTGAAAATATTATTTATTATAGCTACACTTAATACTTAAAAGGATGGACATCAAAAACTAGCAAACCTATATGTATAAAATTATAATTTATTAAAAGAAAGTAAGGGAAGCCTAGGTGAAAGGAGGAACACAGGTTTTCATGAAGATCCAGTGTTGGAAGGTAGGCACATTTCCACAGTGACTTATGGATTCAAGGTATCCCAATCAAATTCCCAACAAGATGTTTTGTAGAACCCGATGAGTTGATTCTAATTATTTTATGAATTCCTAATTAATATTAGAAGTGAAGAATTGTCTTCTCAAATATTAAGGTTCATGTTAAAAGCATAAGTATAGAACAAATATACCCATAAAACAGAATAGTTTGCAAAGAGACCCAAGCATATTTTGAAAATAAATATGTGACAAAAGTGACATTCAGACTAGGGGGGAATTGGAATGAGGAACATGGTGATACTGGAGAATTTTTTCTACTGCTTCAAAAAAATTACTTCTTAATAGATTTAATTCTTAAATAAGGATGCTACAGCTTTAAAATTTTTAGAAGAAAACATAGGGAAATTCTTTTATGACTTTCAGGAGGAAAAAGAAGACATAAAAAATGTCTTTTTTTTTTTCAAGACAAGACATAAAAATGGTAATGAATAAGGAAAAAGACTTATTGACTTAATTATATAAAATTAAAGAACGTAAATCTAACATAAACACTGGTTCTGTTGTTAAGCTCAACAGGTGGTATATTGGTGTCTGTTTATTAATATTTAAATGGGGATGTGTAGTTTATATGTATTATATATGGTTTATATATTATATATATATTGTGTGTGTATTTCATAATAAAATAAAATAGAGAAAAATTAATAGTAAATTGAAGTTAATTGGAGAATGAATACATAGGAGAAAGGGGAACTGAACACATAGTGGTAGCCCAGCCCAATCATGAAACTCAACCAAAGGCAAACCGGCAGTCCAACAAAATCTGGTTCATTTATTACCTGATAAATGGTGTACCTGGTATTATTATTATCAGGCAGTGAGGGAGGCTGCACACTTGAGGGAATGTGTGATTTCCCACCAAACAAAGACCAGCATAGAGCTGTTACAGGATTTGTGGGAAGCTGGGGTTTAGGTGAAATTTGAAGGACCTAGGGTAGGCTTAAAGCAGATCAGGGCTCCTTTCCAAGCACTCAGCATCAGGTCTGCACTGCGAAGTGGATCCAGGGCCCTGCTGCCTTGGAAACTGCCAAGGAAAGAGACTTGGAATGTGGTGATCAGAGGCCCCTTGTCTGAAGCCCTGCACCAGGGCTGGGGATTGAGATGGCGTCTATGTGTCAACATGACTTATACCCTCCAGACAAGAAGGAGTTTCATTCTTACTGATAGGATTTCAAACAGCCAGACTTCCATGATTTGAGAGAATGACATTCCTCAGTGAGTAGGAAAGCAACAGTCACTCAGAGAAGGGGGTTGTTAGGACACAACGTGGGTTTGGGAGAAATATTTCTTCTTGCTAAATTTTCCGCTGGATTTTCCTGTGTGTCTTATTCAAGCCTGATGAACATCTGGACAGATTTGTACAGTTTAACCTAATGCTTACTTCCACAGTAGAAAGAATGAGAAGGGGCAATGCATATCTGATAGGAAATGCAGATGGAGAAGTTAAAGATAACTAGGGGAAAAAAAAGATAACTAGGGATGCACATTTTCAATGAGAATTTTGTATAAGTAAAGAAAACATTTCTCAAAGGATCACACTGAATCCTAGGAGATTAAACAAGATCATATCCACACCTAGACACCCTAGAGTGGGACTTGGCACAGTCAAAAACAATGAGAAAAACTCCAAATCTTCCAGAGGGAAGGAAAACTTGTGGGAAAATGATGGTGTTCAAAATGAGATCAGACTTCTCATCAATAAAAGCAAATGCCACACGATGTGATTACTATCTCAAGAGCGCCCAGGGAAAATAACTAATGGTATCTTACCGAACTAAAATTCAGGTGTGGGATGAAATAGGGGCATCTCCTCTACACAACATCTGGGGTTATTACATCTCTGCAGACCTTCAGTGAAATAAGTATTGAGTCATATTTCAGTAGGAAGCAAAGTAAATCCACAAGGCATAAAATATAAGACACAATGAACTCCCAGATGTGCTTCAAGCTGCCTTCCTGCAGAGTTTCATGAAGCTGATGACCAGTGGAGAGAAACACAGAAAGGCAAAAGTAAAAAAGAAAATAATTTTATATTTAATTATAGGACAGCTTACTAACAATCTGTTTTATTTTGAAGTACCTGTAGGGCCTGTGAGATATGGATGAATGAAACCGGTATGCTGTATATTTAAAGCAAAACAACCATAATAACAATAAACTAGAAATCAGAAATTCTTATTTCCATTGAAAATGATTCCATAGTTATGAGCACCATCTGATTTTCCTATGTCATGTTTGCATCTCTGGTTTGAAGTTCTTTGGTAGACTCATGTATCTTTGTGCTAACTTAGTCTAACATAGCCTTAACTAGTCCAGGAAAGAGGAAAATCTAGTTAGACTTTGCCGTTCATTTAATTCTTGCTCACATTACCCAAGTAAATAATTTTGCTATGTGATTTTTAAAAAGACAATTAGTCTCATATTGTTAAATTTCAAAGACCTCCTCTTAGCTTTTGAGGATGGATTTCTCACTAATGGAGAGAAAAAGGTACAGTGAGATTTCAAGATCTAGAATAAACTGAAGACAGCTCACTAGTGAGTTAGAGAGAGACAGCCCACCCCTCAGGCCACACTCCCACTTTCTGCCACTAGCCCTCCATGGCCCGAGAGCCAAGATTCAGAAAACTGGGTTGTGTGTAAAATGGGTTGTGAAATGTTCATAAAATTTACTGTTATGAGCACTTTCATGTTTTTAATCTCAGAAGTCTTTTCTTTCTTTCTGAAATATGTGTTTATATTGGAAGTCTTTATATATAAAGATAAACACAAATGTATTAAATTATTATTAATACCTTGTTTTGAAGAAAACCATATTTTCTCATTATGTTAGTGCTAGTTGTGTCCATAATCCTGTAAAAGCCGCAAAGGAGAAATCATCATCAGAAAAAAAGATATCTAGCATTCCAAGGATAAAATACCCAAATCGTGGCATTACTTGAAATATTTTACTGAGCCAGGAAATTTATTATAATGTAACATTTATTTCCTATTAAGTATTTGTGAAAACATTAAATTTTTTATTGAAGTAATTGGTTAACCTTAAGAAATTCAGAAACTACCCATTATATGGCCTCTTAACAGAAAAATATATTACCTACATATTACTTTGCCCACAAATGTCTATGTATTTTAAATTATATATGTTATTTGATATTTTAAATGTTCTTTTAGTAGTTAAATGTTTACATAGTTTCATATTTTCTACTTTTCATATATTTAATAGTCCAGCTTGTGGCTATGCCTGGCATTTCACATTATGTTAGAGATACATTTATTTTTCTTATTTTAGGATGTAGAGAAAATAGAACCCTTGTACACTGTTGGCAGGAATATAAATTGATACAGATACTGTGAAAGAAAGCATAAAGGTGTCTCAAAAAATTAAAAACAGAACGCAAGACATTATGCCCCAGCAATCCCACCTTCAAGTGTATATCCAAAGTAACTGAAATCAGAATCTCAAAGAGTTATCTTCACTTTCACGCTCATTGCAACACTATTCACAATAGACAAGGTGTGGAAACATCTAAATGTTCATTGACAATATGATCCAGCCTTAAACAAGAAGACAATCCTTCCATCTGCAACAACATGGACAGGCTTGGAGGACATTATGTTATGTGAAATATGTCAGACCCAGAAGGGCAAGCACTGCATGATTTCACTTATATGAGGAATCTAAAAATAGTCAAACCGTAGAAATAAAGTGTAGAATGGTGGTTGCCAGGGGCTGGGGGAGAGGGAAATGGAGAGTCGTCATTTATCAGGTATAGAGTTTCAGTTATGCAAGATGAATTAGTACTTGATATCTGCTGGACAGCATTGTGCCTCTAATTAACCAACTGCACTGTGCACTAAAATCATACTAAGTGAAGTAAGTCAGACAGAGAAAGACAAATATCACATGATATCACTTATTAAAAAGAATGATACAAATGAACTTATTTACAAAATGGAAACAGACTCACAGACTTAGAAAACAAATTTATGGTTACCAAAGGGGAAAGGGGGGGGTGAGGGAATAAATTAGGAGGTTGGGATTAACCTATACACACTACTTTATATAAAATAGATAATCAATAAGGACCTACTGTATAGCACAGGAAACTTTACTCAATACTCTATAATAACCTATATAGGAAAAGAATCTGAAAAAGAATAGGTATATGTATAACTAAATCACTTTGCTGTACACCTGAAACTAACACAACATTACAAATCAACCATACTCCAGTATAAAATTAAAAATTTTAAAAAGAGAACAAAGAAAAAAAAAACTTGTGAAGAGGATACACCTTAGAGGAAGTGGTCTTACCACACACACAAAAAGAAACATCTCATAAACAAACAAATAAAATCCTGCAACGAAATTCTTCATATGTATATCTTTCAGCATCTGCTGAATTTTTGTTAGTTTCCTAGGAGTAGTTCCACTAGGTCACATGATATGAATATTTCAACAACTGTGGCCCCAAATTCGTATTTCCACATTCAAGAAGGTGAACCAATTGCACACGTCATCAGGGAAGAATATTTGTTCCTGCCTCCCCTCATCCTCTCTTCCTTGCAGCCTGAGGCTCTGTTGAGAATTTATCCACGGGTCCTCGTGGCACAGGCAGGAGGATGAAGCCTAAAGGGAATGTGACATGGGCAGGGGGCCTCCAGAAGGGCATCAGTGCATTTGGGCATCAGTTTTATTACAAAATTACTGACACTGAATCTACAGTGGGTGCTCATTTACCTGAGCCCCGGGTGGCAGTAGAAAGAATGTGGGTCCCAGGCTACGCACATCCCCGTCTACCCCAAGAAGCCATCTGGCCAGGCCATACCCTTGCTGGGTTCCTGTGTGGATCAGTGATAACAGGCGGGATATGCACAGCACAAGGTCTAGAACGTAGGATGGTAACCAGATTTTATTAAAGAAATGAAAGAAAACCTAGGTTTAGGTTCTATGGGAGAGATTGACAAAGCACTTATGAAAAAACTGAGTGTGGGGTTTTGTTATCCTGAAATGCCTTCCTCTGTCTGATCCAAGGCATATACACTGTGAAATTTAACACTGTATCACACACACACATATACATACATGCATACACACGCAGGCGTGTACACAATGCACACACACACACACACACACACATCCACAGACATACAGAGGCAGAATATTTTCCAGTAATTGAGATGATGCTTTTTGATAATCTTTTATATTAAAAACAAAGCAAAGTAATTTTTCACACATATTGGATAATATCTGATTTACAGTATTTGCTTAATATTTTTAAGAGATTGTTGAATAAAAGCAGATGTCACTATCCTCCTCTTTACCCCCGCAAAATACCTCCTCAGCCACTAATTTTAAGGAGATTGGGGGATTGAATTGACCCCAGTTTTAGGAGGAACCCGTTAAATTCACCAAAGCATTGTTCAAGTCTACACTTCTCTTTACTTAATTTACATGCCTAGTAACATTTCAGAATATGAATGGAAGGTCACATTTTTCCAAACTCAGAACCTTGTTTCAAAGAAAAGCAAAGCTTCCTGGTACAGAAGATGAAAGGCTTGAAAAAAAAATCTTTTGATGAAGACTCTTTGGACATTAAATAGCTTATTAAATAGTGCTTTGATGAATTACAGTAAGTGTAAATAAATAAGAAACATATGGATTGGATTTCCTTTGAAATATAAATGGATTTGAATTTACAAGAAAAAGAACTGTTTTTTAACTCAACAAACAAACAAAACCCTAGAAATACAACATATGGTATTACTGCTCCAAGAAGTTCCCATGTCGATTTTCAATTTATATAAAACCTAATGATTAGGAGACAGAAAAAAGGCAATGATTTTGGATATTATTTAGTTATTATTCAAAATATATTGCTTGTGAATATACATTGTGTTAAGCATGTTGATGTATTTTAAGACAACACATGTTGTCATCTGTTAAATCTGACTTGAATGTTCTCAGGTTGAATAAAAACACAATACTTTCTCTAGGTCATTAAAACTAGACAAATCCCCATGACTATTTCATGGGTAAAACTTTCCTGTCTTCTCTCCTGAAGAATTATATTATTATTTAAAACTTTCTTTAAAAAAACACAAGGGCTGGAAGAAAAAAAAAAAAACACGAGGGCTGAAATTGGAGTTGTTTGAAATCAAGGTATTTTCCCTGCAGAATTAAGCCTCATCCAGCAACTCTGTTTCCAAATGAGAAGTACATGGAGCCAGCAAAGAAGCAGGAATGTGAGTTATAAATAAGTATGAAATAAGCCTGAGGTGCATTGGCCTGGCCCTTGGGAACTTTTACTATGGGTTGAGTTTTTGTCCTATCTAGTTTCCATTTCTTTCCTTCATGCAAATATTCATTTCCCATGTAATGCTTGGTGTAGCTAAAATTAGGTGAATAGGGAAAAAGAGTTTGGACCTCCCAGAAAACAATAACAACAGCAGCAGCAATAATAATAATAACAGTGGTAATAATACAGAATGATATTAATTCCCCTTAGTGCCTACTCTTGCAGGCCACTGTGATGATTTCATTTTTCTTTCCTTATTTAACTTTCACAGAAAACTTGTAAGGTAGAGGCTATTGTCTCCGTTTTGCAGTTGAGGAAACAGGCTCATCCCGAGCTCCTGGCATCCCGAAATAATTATTGCTAATCTAACTCTAACTTAGTACTGTCATCTTAAGTGGGCAACTTAGAAACCCCCCTGCCTGGGTGGCCAACCTCCTATTTTCCTTATTTTTTCTGGCATGAATGCTCTATCACAGCCTTTTTGACCAACACACTCATGCTGGAGATTGCAGAATTAAAAGGGAACTCAGGGAGATACCAAGGGTAGGAAGAGTATTTTTCCAACTGTTTCAAGTTCTAAGTGTTATTACTTTAGAAAGCAAAACAAGACACCTGGTTATCATTCCCCTACCACCTGTGCGGTCCACCCACCTGCTATCTGTGTTATTTGCTGGTTCCTTCTAAACTTGTGTAAGATTAAGTGAGTTCTGATGCCAGGCTCAGTAGCATGGATTTCATTTCAGGAAGGGAAGGTATGGCAGAAATATTCATGACTCTCAGGTGATCACAGGTAGGATTCCAGTTAGTGGAGACCATTTGTTCTTGGAAACAGCATTGTGAAAGGGCAAGGCTCCCCAAGAAGGCTCTCTGGTGGCTTCTTCTGAAGCCTGTGAGATTTCAGAAGGTTAAGTGGGGTAGCCTGGCATGGGTGCATGAGTTTATGATATACCTCTGGCATCAACTCACAGCATCAGCAGAGAGCATGACCAAGTCTTTCCTGTGCACAGTTCATGACTGTACAACTGAAACGTTTCAGGATGTTTCAGAGTTGTTTTGGAAAGGTTATGTGGTTTTCCCATGAAAAGAAACAATCAAAAAAAGCTTTTCTGTTTGAAAGGAAAGGCCACGTTGACTATTTGAAAATACTGTCTGTTCTAGAGAATGTCTCTATTCTTTGTTGCAAACCCCCAATAATCATTCCCTTATATTTTTATGGTACTTTATAGTTTATAAACACTTTTATATGCATCCTATTATTTTGTCACCTGATCGTATTAACACCTAGGTCGTAATTCGTCAGAATAGCTTTGTGATGTACCTCTACTGTCCCTGAGGTAGAGAACCCATCTTGCACAAGAGTGACCTCTGAGTGGCCAAGCCCAAGGACTCCACCATAGGGTGAGTCACTGTGTGGTCACCTCTTGGACAGGCTGAGGAGATTCCCTTTGTTCTTAGCTTTGATGTATTAACATTTGTTAATTATGTAGAAAGAAGCAACCAAACCCTCTTTGAGGCTCTGTTCTCTTGTCTGAAACGTGAAGATAATAATGCCTATGTTCCAGGGCTGTTATGAGGAAGGATGGGATGGATAGTTGTGGAATCCCTTTGAACTGTGCTTGGGTTCTACACAGTGCTCTAGCATTTCCTCTTTGGGCCAGGTGCCTGGCCATGAACAGTGCATATTAGCTGAACAAATGAGTGAAGTGCTGTACAAATAATAGATGTTGTTACCATGATGATAAAGGTTAAATACATGAAGATCTAGGACCTTTAGTCATCATCATTGATGTATTTATCATTGAATTATTAAATGACCAGCCTTAAATACCCCAAATGAACTTCGTGGTGTTACCCCCCACTAAATAAAAGTCCTGCTCCTCGGAAAATGGCACCACTATTGTTCAAGGTGGAAACCGAGGAGACATCTTTGAAGACTTTTTTTTAACCCCTAGATCTAAATCATCTGTAATCCTGTCAAGTCTACCTCCAAATTCCATCACAGTTAAAATTTTAAATATTTTTGTTTCTGGGTGTATTTAACCCCTTTATCTACTGCCTTGGCCATTGGAATCTAAACTCTAAGAAGTCTGGTCGTGCCGGAGTGGTTTTTTTGTTATATCTCCAGCACTTTGAACAGTGTCTGACATGTAGAAAGCAGTCCAATCATCATGTGTTTAAAGGAATAATAAATTGGTCATAATCTTTCTATAAAATATCAAAAATAGAGGTGTATTTATATAACTTATCTAGTATTTATCTCACTAGACTGAGTAAACAGTGTGAAAAGCAAATGTCATATTTTCATTTTCTTGCTAAGTACAAAATTCTAACACTTCCCCTCCATGCAAAGATCCCCTTCTATCTACAGGACAGAAAAACACAAATCAGGGACAAACATATGTCTTTATGAGTTTACTTCCCAAATTGGAACGCTGTTGAGATGATGTCATCCTAGGGCACCTACAGAGATTTTGACTTACTTGGACACTTTTGGGGATATTGGTTATTGCCATTTTTTAAAGTCAATGTAAACTTTCCTCTCTAAATTCAGAGTCTCATGGTAAGTCCAGGGCCCACTTGCAAGGCTTGCTGGGTTTCTAAACAAAGCTGACCCAGGATAACTCCCAAACTTGGGAATTTGAGTTTTTAAAAAAGCCATGCTGAGACTTCAGCAAGTGAGGGAAACACAAAGGTTGTCCAGAAAGCATTGTCTGGCAGAAGGGGGACTCCATCCACATCAGCAGGTTGCAGAGAAGGGGAAGAAAAGGCTGAGGGGAAACAAGAACTAGCGCCTCCTTGTGGTACATATATGCAATGGACTATTATCCAGCCATAAAAAAGAATGAAATAACATCATTTGCAGCAACATGGATGGACCTAGAAGTTATCACACTAAGTGAAATCAGTTAGACAGAGAAAGACAAATATCATATGATATCCCTTATATGTGGAATCTAAAAAAAAAAGAAATGATACAAATGAACCTATTTACAAAATAGAAACAGACTCACAGACTTAGAAAACAAACTTATGGTTACCAAAGGGAAAAGGCAAGGAGGGATAAATTAGGAGTTTGAGACTAACAGATACACACTACTATATATAAAATAGATAAACAACAAGGTCCTACTGTATAGCACAGGGGACTATATTCAATATCTTGTAATAACCTATAATGGAAAAGAATCTGAAAAAGAATAGATATGTAAAACTGAATCACTTTGCTGTACACCTGAAACTAACACAATGTTGTAAAGCAACTCTACTCCAATTACAAAAAAGAAGAACTAGCACCTCCTTGAACTGTCACTTCAAACCAGGTAGCACTTCATGCTGTCCAGACAGACCACCTGTGCCACATGCCCTGTATGATGCTGTAGTGATAAACCTGTGTTACCAGAATGAACAGGGACAGAACCATAAAGATGAGGACTCACTGTAAGAAAAAGGAGGCTCCTTGGGTCCCTGCAGGGGTTTGAGGGGCAAGTGGTGCCCCGAGATAAACCTGTAGCCTCAGAGCCTCCCACACTGTTTCAGTCTCTCTAAGGACCCACACTCAGAAGACAAGGGTTAGAACCAGTGTTCATTTCCTCCTCCCATCTTTATGTTCTCTACTCTGGAAGTAATTTTTACTCATTGGAGAGAAATACGTAAGTAATGATACGAGAAATATCCCCACAAAGGAGCGGCTGGAGAGAGCTGGCTGCAAGCAGCCAATGTGACCACTGGTTCATTTCTTTCATTGCCCTCCCTTCTCTTCATTCAGTCACTCTTGAGAATCCACTGTGTGCCAGGAACACACTGATATAGATACAATATAAATATATTAGACTGAACTTACATAGGCATAACAAAGAATCAAGACAGAGACTTTGCCTTTAAAACCCTCGGTCCAGTGAGGGAATGCCAATCAATACACAGACCATTACAACATAGAGTGATGTGTGAATGTCACCATGGAGGTAAGTGATGCACGGTGCGGTGTGGGGACCGGACAGCGCACTCTTTCAATTATTTCTTGTTGTTGGAACCTGGCTCAACGTGTATTTAGCCATCATGCCTTGCTGCTTGTTTGTTTGTTTTTCCTTCATGACTCATTGAAGAACTTGCTCTCAGAGTTTCCTGACACATACCTCCATTTTCTATCTATCTCCTTTGAAATGGCCCATCTACAGGTACCCATCTGTCTGGGCCCTGCTTGTTAGGAAGGGCAGCATCTTAGGAGAAACACTTTATTAGGGGTTCCTGGAAGCCAGGCAGTATGAGCTGGGATGATTTCTCAGGAAGGCCGAAGCCATAGAAGAAACACTTCCTAATCCAGGAAGGAAGCCGTGGTTCCAGACAGGGAAGATGTGCAAGGCCAGGAGTGGGCAGGAATCTGCTCCCTGGGACCATAAGTCAGGAGAAGCAGGTCCTAATTGAAGTGCAGGGTGAGGTCAGGGCAAGAAGGTCAGAACTAAAGCCACTCTGCTCACAGGATGGAAGAGGCGTGTCTCTAAGTGAAGTTGGCTGTCAGCTCGGTGGGCAATGGTCCAGGACTGGGGCGGGGGGGGGGGTTAGGAAAACTGGGAGAGTCATGCCACAAAGCCCCATGTCCAGATGCCAGTGGGTTCAAGAAGCCGTTCCCAGAGGAGTTTCATTCTGAGAATCTTTAATCCCATTCCAGTTATGGATATGCCTCATGCTCTGTTCAGGCTTAGCACAGGCACCAGGACAGCTGGACCTGGTCATGTTTCCCATTAAGATGCTGTGCTGCCAGCTGGGGATGTCGAAACAGGGAACCAAGGCCAGGGACAAGGGACTCCTCCACCGCCCTCAGTGCCAGCCCATCGGCAAGCCCTCCATGGCTCCAGATGGTCCACAGCCTACAGAGAGCAGTAGATCACATTGATGAGCCCGATCTCAAGGCCCACTGCAAAGGGCAAACGGCCCATTGAATGTCGGGAAATAGGGTTACAGACTGAGGCATACTTGTGAATCCATGAAATATGGTGGTTTGAATTCCATTCATTTGCTCAACAAATATTTATTGAGAGCTTTATATGTCCCAGGAAAGCTAAAGCAGCAGTGAAGAAAACATACAAAGAGGAAGGGAAGAAACAGAAAAACAGTAGAAAGAATGGTGTTTATCTTTG
Organism: Grampus griseus; assembly: GCF_964374135.1. Classification (NCBI taxonomy): domain Eukaryota; kingdom Metazoa; phylum Chordata; class Mammalia; order Artiodactyla; family Delphinidae; genus Grampus; species Grampus griseus. Next base: position 97,496,849 of record NC_139003.1, on the reverse strand, counting down.
GAGGTGTTTGATAGATTTGGTGTCACTGTGACTTTACAGGAGGGCTTTTGAACTTTGAGGTTAGCCCTCACTCTTCCTCACGTGTGGGAATGACGAATTTGAGCAACCTCTCTGAGGCCTCCTTGCTATATATAAATACCCTTGTGGCAGAAAGTTTTAAGAAATCTATAGTAGATTATACTCCCCAACATCTCCTTCTAGAAACAGCACGCCACTGGCCAGTCGCTTCCAAAGGAGTCTGATTAAAATGTGACCTTGAATTTGGAATAGAAGGGCTCGGTCGGAAGCCATGCCCCTTTCCTTTTGGAATCCACTTGGGGTCTCTTTGTCTCTGTTTTCTAATCTGTAACTCAGCATAGTGTTCGTAGACATCTGGCTGTACCACCACAGAGAGAGATAAAATAAGGTAGTTAATATAAAAGCACATTGTAAAGTACAAATTGCTACCCCAAACAGAGCAGCATTAGTTGCAATTATTATTAACACCCTGCCTATCTATGTCGGCAATGACATATGAATAAAACAGAGAAACTGCCTGACAAGGGGAAGCTGTCTGACACATATTTCGGAAATGGACACTTCAGAAATAAAATACAGAATGTGACTTTCAGATCCCTGATAAGTACAGCAAAAATGAGAACAAAATGAGGTTCATGACTCTTTATCCACTGGCGAGACACACACCAATTGCTTAGGAGAAAAAGACTGAATGTTTAAAGCTATTTATCACACGTGTTTTTCTTTTTAATGAGGAACATGGAAAATGTTAATCCAGTAAATATTTATAGAAGGTCTACTAGGATTGTTTCTGTGTTAAAGATTCACAGATATAACCCAGTTACTATTTTCAAAAGCACATGGACCCATGAGTGATGCAGTAATGGGAACAGTCGAAAGCCCCGGAGGTGAGAGCTCCCCTAAGCTTTCCCAAGCTGCAGCTGCTGGCCTGGAGGAGCCAGGAAGGAATGGTATTTGGGCTGAGAGGAGGGGAGAAGGCATTCCCCAGAGCAAGCATCCCCGCAAGGACATCTATCTTCAGGCTGTGCCTGGCTACCTTGCAGCAGTCAGACCAAGCCAGGCATGGGAGGGGTGAGGGAGGGTGAAACAGGCAGGTAGGCCAAGATCCTGAGACAAACTTCTGAGTTTTCCCTGGGTTTCTCAACTATGTTCCCTTACCTGGTATGGCATAGATCCAGAGACAGGACTGGGGTGGGAGCAAACCTTGTATACAGGGAATTGTTTGGGACTCCAGGCCTGTGTTATTGACAGCCGGAGTGAACGGACGCTGCTAAAAATGTACTGTGTCCAGAGGATCCACCAGATGGGAAGACTGGTCACTGCACGGCTGGGCTCAGGACTGTCCTCTCTGGAGGATAAACCTGGATGGTATCTCAAGAGGTGGTGGGCACCTGGCATGTGGGGAAGAGTCCAGTGGCTCTTGAAGTGACCCTGGGGCAGCAGTGTGGACATCCTTAGGGCCTGCGAGGAGTGCACATTCCCAGGCCCAGCCCAGACCTGCAGAGTCAGAGACACAGCACGCCCCCTGCACCTGGCCTGAGGAAGCTCTGCTCTCCTGTGCTTCCAGCCCTGTGTGTCGCAATAATCAACATGGTGCTTGGAAACCAGCCTGCGGAGGAAGAGCCACCCTGGGCCCCCTTCACCCCAGGAAATTCCTCCCACTGGGGTCGTGCAGGAGGCCTAGACTGGGGATCAACTGAGAATCACCAGGGGAGGTGCCCCCCGTATGAGTTCTCCCTGCAGAAACCTTCAGACAAGCTGGGACAGTGTCCTCACAGCAGCCCTGTCTGTAACCTTGGGCCAGCCCCCTAACCTTCAAAAGCCCTCTTTTTCTCCTCTTTAAAATGGTGACCATAATAGGACCTTCCTCCAAGGTTTTCAGAAGAGCAAAGTGTCTTAGTGCCTGGCAAATACCCAGGGAATGTTAAGGATTTGCAAATGTTAAACGTTAGCATCATCATTGCATTAGTGTATCATGTACCCAGTGGTTCCACGGGCCAGACTGTGTGAAGCTGTAGGAGACCAAGGAGAAGCAGAGGGGCCTTCCCTCCAGAGACACCTTTAACCAGGAAACAGGCAAAGGGGTTTTGAGGAAAAGAGAATAAAGGCACCAACCGGAGTGCAGGAGCGTGCTGGCCAGGGGCAGCTTCTCCAGGAACCAAACACCTTCCACACCTCTCCTCCTGTCCCCACCACAGGCCTCGGTCTCTGGTTTGCAGACTAAGCCCTTTACGTGCATTTTACTTGAAAGTCAACTAATGTTTCTACCTGATTCTAAGAGTACTGGCCACTCTCGGCAGTCTACTGACCACTCACGCTGTACCTTGTCTACCTGCGGGAGAAGTTGTCAAACGCTGGGTAAAATTGGAGAAAGGACAACAGAGCCTCTTTTGCAAATGTCACCGGGCACTGGGTTTTGAGCCTTAAAAGAATAAGCATGTCACGTGTATGAGTTCCTGATCACCTTCAAAACATGGTATTAAGTTGTACTTTGCCAAACTTTCTGCGCAGATCTAAATAGTGTGAATTATTTTTCTGAAATGATGCAGGGCTGGGCAAAGAGTAAGGATCTTATGGACAAGATGCCCCTCTGCAAGCATTTTTATACTAACATTCTCGGTATAAAGATAAAACATATTTATGAGTTGGAATTTAGAATTTTTAAGTGGAAAAATTACCCCAGTTCTAAGACAAAACTATTAATATGTGGTTTTATTTTTCTATTTGTTGTTCTGTATTTTAAATCACTTTCATTAATACCATCTATGACATAATAGACTCTAAATAAATAAATAAATGACCAGATGGACTTATTTCAACATGCTAAGCGTGATTGAGGGTGGGACCTTGCAAAGAGTCCAAGGAGCCCAAGGGGGACATTTCCTGGGAGTGGGTGACATCTCTCACCCACCCTGTGCTGTGAGGTAGGCTTGACTTCCATTTGTTTATGCATTCACTGAGCAGTTGATTATTAAAATAAATACCACAAATGTAGCTTCAGGACAGTATTTCCTTTATATTTCATATATGTCAAGTGTTATTTTGCATACACATCACAAATTTATATTCCTGCTGTTATGTTTTCTAAGACAAAAGTGCACGTTTTGATGGTGTCTCCTTGCTTTTCAGCAAAAGTGTTGCCTACATTTTCAAATGATAACTTCCAGGCAAGTTAGTCTGTTCAGGTCTCTGTACAGTGGGAAGGTGGGCAGGTTCCCGCCAGCCTTTCCTAAGAACACAGATTCTAAAGGGAATTGATTTCACAATTGGAGGCATTCAGGGGGAGAAATTTCACCCAGGTTTTAGGCAGAAGCCTGGAAAAGAAGCAGAGCCCCCCCTGCCCCGTGAACACACCCGGAGCTGAATTTGCCCTTCTCCTGGCACTTTCTGTGTCTCCCTGGCCCCTGTCAGTACGAAGCTGCCAACATAAGGCTGAGGGACCAGAGACCTTCTGTCTGCACGTGATGCTCTGGGTTCTTGTTTCAGCTCATACTGTAAGTGAGTGTATTCAGTTCCATGTCTTTCACATTTTTGTACTTTTCACTGGCAACTTTTCTGTTTCAAAAGTCCCCCAAGCGCAATGCTGAGGCGATCCCTAGGGCTCCCCAGAGCAAGAGGCCGTGATGTAACTTATGGAGAAGTTTCGTGTGTTAGATGAACCTTGTTCAGGCATGAGTTATAGTGCCATTGGTCAGGAGTTCAATGTTAATGAACCCACAATATATGTCCAATAAGGGGTCTTTAGACAGAAACACAAATAAAACAAGGTTGTATTTTAATCTGCTGATGAACATGTTGCGACCAGAAACTTGCAGGAAACTAACGCTATATTTCTCTAGCCGCAATGACTCCATATTCATTGATTCAGTGTTCAGGGAGACTTTAATAGAATGTAACTGTCATGAATAATGAGAGTCAACTGTGTCTTAAATTCCTATATTGGAATATGGGTTCCTGCATAGTTTGGGGCTCATCCAACTTAGTTATCTTCCCAACTCTCACTTACATTTAACATTTGAACTTTTTATGTCAATATTATTATTTATTTAATTTTTCACTTAGACACTCTTTCTGATAAATTCAATCTATTTATACCCCCAAAACACTGAGATTTGGTTTTCTCATCTCTTTTCTTTATTCTATTGGTTCCTTTGATTCGATTTTCAGAACTCTAATATTGTTTTATCAATCTGTTTCCCTTCATGCCTTCAACGAAATCTCCTCTACTTTCAAAACACAAAAGTGAATGACTGTATTAGTCAGAAAGGGCTAAGTCTTGCTGTAGGAATAAACAACGCCCAAATCTCAGTGGGTTGGAACAATGAAGGTGCTTTTCTTCTTATACTACAGCGTATCTCAAATCAGCTGGGGGCTCGCGCCACATCATTCTCACTCAGAAATGCAAACAGCAGTTCTCTCCCCACCCCTACCATGGGTGTGTCGCTGTTTGTGCAGCAGGAAAGAGAGAACCCAGAAGTGACATATATCACTGCTTCTTACATTTCTTTCATCAAAGCAAGACATGGGGCCACCATCTCACGTAACCTTAGAACCGCACTCTGACCATGTGTCTGGAAGAGAAATCTCAGCATCAGTGATTGCAGGCTTATCCTCTGTACACACAAAACCCATCCACCCTCTCCCCAGGTAAACTTAAGTAATTAAACCCGTCCTTTCCAGCATAATCCTCAAAGGCCGGAACTGCTGGGGAAAGAGGTGAAATAAAATCAACATTGAGGTACTAGGGGTTTTTCCTAGATGCCAGCACTAAAACCTTCATGATGACATCTATTGGATGCGTTCTGATTGATTTTCCTCTCCAAAATTAGATGACCTAAATACAAACCATTTCTGCCAGTGTTTCGATAGTGCAGGACACAGAAGAACTGCCAACCTAATGTTGCTTCCCAAACTCGTGAACTTTCCAAGCCCCTTTATCTCTGAGAGCCATCCTTGCCTCGTGACCACTTTATAGGGTGCGACCATGTGCGTCTTGGACAGTTATTCTATCATTTTACCATTTTGTGTTTTCACACTTTCTCGTGGAGCAATCGGCCCGCACCAGAGGTCGTGTTGCCTGATTTCTGTAAATTCCAGCAATCGTGTTGGAGTCACGCTGCTTGGGTCACACAGCCCCAGCCCCAGTATGAAACGGATTGTCTCTAGTTCCTCAGCTCCCACACCACCACCCCCCGCGATGCATCCATGCTCTGGGGAGAAATGTTTCACTAACTGAAGTTGTTTTCAAGTTGAATTTTCACCAGTTGAATAAAATACATACTTAATTAGGTCATAGCCCTCTAGAATAAGCTTAAAGTACGCCTCTGGAACTAAAACAAGGTCCAGATTCCTTGGTTATATATTCCAGTCCCACGATAATCTTGTCCCTGAATTGTTTTCTGTCCTCATTTTCTACTAGTGACTCCCATCGGGGAGCCATAGTACACTCTTTATATTTTCATATTTGAACTGGACTTGGCCTGACTTTCACTTTTGTTACTGTCAACCGCTCCGCCAGGAATTGTTTGTTTCTGAACTGATTCATTCACTCAATCTTTCATTCATTCATGCATGCATTTATGCATTCACCTAAACTCAATTTACTCTGACTAGCACTGCGCTCAAAACTGAGGATACAGATATAAATGAGAGACAGTCCATTATGCCAAGAATATCTATAATCTTGGGAAAGAAAATTGACACCTAGTAAGCCAAGTTCAACTCCATAAATAATAAAACATATTCCTAGATGTCTGCCAGGACCAACCCAAATCAACGCCTTCCATTTTATCTTCTCTGACCACCCAAGCGATATGTTAGCCCGGAAAGCCTTGTTTTGTTTAAGATTAATTATTTCAACCTGTGGCTTTCTGCTCTGTGTGATTTTAGGACCTTTGATGACGATAAAATCTCTCTATATCAACTGGCGTTCATTGGATTCTAATTAAATATCAGGGGATTGAACGAATGCTTGTTGCAGAGTTCCTTCAATCAGTGATTCTTGGACTTGAGCAAGCATCAGACTCACTTGAGGGCTTGTTAAAACACAGAAGGCTGGGTCTCACCCCAGAGTTTCTGATTCAGTAGGTCTGGAATAGGGCCCGACAATTTGCATTTCTAACAAGTTCGCAGATGATGCTGGGGTCTGGGGACCCCACTTTGAGAACCAGTGTGGTATTGACCTTGGACAGCAGGCACCCTGCCTGCCGAATCATGCTCCTACTTATGTCCCTTTGTGTATCCAAGTGGCTTACCCCACATTTCCCATATCGTAATGGAGCAGCATTCGCGTTCCCTGAGCTCCTTAGGTCTAGCTTGTCCTGTTTGCTGAGTATCTGACTTGTGCATCACGCTGGGCTGTGCACCAGGATACAAAGGCAATAAGAAGCCTGCCAGGCTTTAGGCAGCTCAGGAATCAGTGCACGGAACAGACACAGCCACAGTGAATGGCAATGAGATGCAACAGATGTGATGCTTTGGGGATGCCCAGGTGCTGAGTGCCAACCTTGCAAGGTTGATGGAATGTAGACAGATGAAGACAGAAGGGATTAAAACGTAAACACAGAGTGTAAGTCTATACATTATTCCTTAATTCCACAAACATTTCCGCAGCAGCTGCTTCGTACATAGTATTTTGCTGAGATTTTTTTAAAAGTAGTAAGCTAAACTCTCATCCCAACAGGATTCATTAAGCCCCACTGAGTGACTTCAATCTGGTTTGGTGAATGTTGCAATTGACATAAGCACCGTGAGCCACGAGAGCCAAAGCTTCGGGCTCCAGACAGGGTCCTGGAACAAAAGGCATCTCCCCTGTTGCTGATGTGCTGCGTTCCTCGTCATCTGAGCTGGTTGTGGGGTGATGTGAGGTTGAGCACCCTCCCTTGCTGGGACCCCTTCTCTTGCCTTTCCTCATGCTGCTGCCGGTGAGCTTGCGTGCGTCTCTCTCCGGCGAGGAACGTGGACAGAACTCACTTTCTTTCACTGGTGATACGCTTCCATCTTCTCACGGTCCCCTCGAAGGACTTGGGATAAATTCCCTCTGGAAAGGGTCAGCAAAACCCCTAAGTTAGGCCATGTCGTTATTTCCTTTCTTGGTAGAGTTACTAGACCTGGTATTCTGAGAACTCCCTTGTGGGCCTCACGATTGCCTCCCCACCACTTCTCCTGCATCTCCTTTGTTCTCTCGCGCAAATCGGATGTGGTGCATGCAAACGGAGCCCGCAGTGTTTCTCAGGGTGGATCTAGATTCCCACATAATCTTCCAGTTCCTGGAGCTCCCCATCCTGTCCCCTCCATGGAGAGCAAACATATTTATTCTATCAAGGGAAAAGTAAGATGGTATCAGAGATATTTAATATTTGCTGGTAAATATGGTAATTTTCCCTCCTCTATGTGTCAGCAGGCTTTCCAGTCCTGAAATCCATCATGTTACTTGTCAAAGCAAAACCTCATAATCCTCACTTGCATTCTCAGAACATCTAAGATATTTCCTGTGACAGTTTGCCACTCCGTATAAAGATACCAGATGGGCACTGCTTGTCCTGGAGGCATTCTGTTTTCCACTGTATAGAATCTGCCTGTTGACTCGATTCCATCTGTCTGCTTGTCTGTTTTCCTTAATCCTGTTTCCTTCATGGTTACACACAGCATTACATGGTCAGTTGACACTCCATCCGTCATCTTTTGCCTTCATGACCTATCCCCAAGTTTTGCAATATACGTCTGCCAGGAGCTCTGGTTTGCCTTGTGATTCCCTTGTTAACACACACATTTCTGAGGATCATTTTTATTAGGACACTGAGCAATGCACTACCTATATCTGTGACACTGATTCCATGAGGCCTTTAAAGTCACTATTTAAATCAACACAAAGGCAAACTTCAAACACGACCAGATTTGCCCCAAATTAGCAAAAACTGATTTTACTTTAATTCAATTTCATTTTTAACCTCTTTAGAAAGAGGTAACAACTATAACCACCCCTGGAGTGTGTGCGTGTGAGAAGGTGGTGGAATTCGGGAGAAGGGAGGGCACTGAATTCAAATCTGAGCGTGAACTTTGGTCCTGGCTTATGATTCTGAGAAGACACTTTATCAGTACTTTGAGTAGCAAGTCCCATACCCCCTACCCCTGGCCCTTTCAGACCAGAAATTCTTTGACTTTGAATCACAGAACTACTGCTTGAATTCCAATCAGTTGGAAGAGAGTTCATGAGGAATACATTTTGTTGGGTCTACACCTCAGGTGCTGTCTCAGGCAGAAGGATGGGAGGCACTGGAAACCTTAAGGGACGTGGAATTCTCGCCTGTCTGCAGCAGTACCGCGACCTGCATGCATGTTACCGTGAGTGCTCATCTGGGTATCTACTCATCGGCGTAGCTCAGCATACCAGCTGTTGTTGCTGAGGTCCGTGCAATTTATCTTCTAGAACAATTTTGGCTTCAAGGGGTTCAATGTGGGTTTCTCTCACCTTCCACCACCCAGAGAAAATGTGAAAGGGACAAAATTGAGGTAAATGAACTCCTTCTGCAATGTTGATTTCACAGGTGGTCACGGGTCATGAAGCACCAAGGTCAGAGTGCTACGGAGACACGGAGCGGGGTAAAGCACAAAGATCAAGCTCGCCTAACCAATACCCCTACTGAAAATGCCCTTGACCTCCCACTGCCAGGCTCTGTCTCAGATTTGCCTCAGACTCTGCTCATTTTGTTTGCCCTGTGGACACTTGGCCCCTGGGCTTCGGATGTGATGATTAATTTGATCTATCCCCACATTGCATAATTTTTAGGGAGTGGTCACCTTTGTCACTTCCCCTTCACAGTCCTGGGTTCTCCTCTGACCTTTCTGAAAATGATAGTAAAAATGTTACCATATATTGCTAGATATTGTTAGGTTCTTTCATGGCAGCACTTTTGTTTAGGACCTTGGGTTTGGATCCTCTCTCAGCACTGCCAGACACATATAGTTGGCTCTGTTTTACAGAGTAAAGAAACTGAAGCTCAGAAAAAATGAAGTGATTTTCAAGAGGTCACCCCGCCACTACATCCTGGCTTCAGGGTCACCCCCCGGCCGCGAGGCTCCATGTGCATAGCCCATACATCATGGCCCCGCTCTCTCTCTCTCTTTCTCTTTTTGCAAAACATTATCAATGTATTTAACTAAAAAGTTCACTTGATTTTTTTTAAGCGTCTGTTTTTACCCGTTTACACAGTATTAAATCCTGTGTTCTAATCTACATTTCTTCACTGTTATAATTGGAAAATAAGAATGGTCCCATTGACCACGTAACATTCTCCAACATTTAGTGTAGGATTCTAGATTAAAATTCTAGCTAAGATGTCTGCTTCCCGCCATGACTGAGTCACTGGCACTGGATTAACCGTCTGGCTTTAAACTACTCTAAAATTAAACAAAATATACAAAGCATCAGATATAACATTTTGATGACAGGTACCACAGAACTGTAATCCACGAGAGAAAGGAAACCCAGGAGGTAAAAGTCCCACAACCGCCCAGACTTTGGTCTGGATGCACTTTCCAAACGACTGTATAAATATGTGGAACCCAGCAGAGCACAGCAGTCTCCTTTTTGTAGAACTGGACAAAGCTGTTTGTGAAATTTATATTTAAATGGACGTGTTTTCAGTTTCCACCTTTGTCATCCCGCCTTGGCCCTGGTGACTCAGTGTCCTGGCCCAAGAGTCAACCCACGCTTTATCCGCCCCTGCTGGCACTTGGTCACAACTTCACTATATGCTCAGTAGAGACACTTCTCTGTACATCAACTTGGAAGCATCCTGGACCAGACAGGGAGGCACTTTGGATAGGACGGCAGAGCTGGGTTTGCAAGAGGACCTCGTTTCTTCTCGTTAACTGCGTTCATTGATTCACTCACTCTTAACTCTTCACTGAGCACCTCCTGCAGGGCAGGCACATACCTATCGTCTCTGAAGGGCAGCGTAGCCTAGCGGTTAGAAGTTGTTGCAGACTCTGGAACTAGGCTGCCAGGGCTTCCATTCCAGCTCCACCTCTTTCCAGCTGGGGGATATTCACAGGTGATTTAACCTCCATGTGCCAGGATTTCCCCGTTTTTAAAAGATTATTCCTTCGAAAACGTTGCAACGAGGACTAACTGGCTTAACACTGGTGTGTAAGTCGTAGGACAGTGCTAGGCATGTGGGAATATAATTTATATCTTTGTCATCCCGGGTTACATGCCTTCCTTTCTTTTGGCCCCTGGACCCAGACACTGAACCACTTATTTGGCATTTCCTCCTGGAGGTCAGCAAACCCCTTCATTGCAACATGTGGAAGACGGAACTCATTATTTTCCCCTAAATGGTTTCACCCCTGGGCTCCCCATCTCAGTGAACTAAACCACATTGAACCACGTGGGTCAAGATGGAGTCGCTGGGGTCATCCTCAACACCTGCATTTCCAACTCTCTCTGCAATCACCTGACCCTGCAGAGTTTATCTCCTTTATTGTCTCAAATGTACACACATTTTCCCATCGCCTCTGCAGGTGCGAACTTTGTTCAAAAGTCAATGTCTTATTCAGATTATGGTAACCATACTTGAAAAGTTCATTCTCCATTCTGCCCCAGAGGATCCACTTAAACCCTGCACCAGCCACCATGAAGGTCAACGTCATGTTCAAATACCTTGGCACCTCACGCAAGACCTTGCAGGCTCCCAGTCTGCTCAGCCCTCCGTGCAGATCTTGTCACTCACCTATCACACTCCAGGGTGCAGGGGTGCTAAACAGACTGGAGTTCCCCCAACTGTGAATTTTGGTTTTTCATTTTGTTTTTCTTTTCAGTACCACTGCTCAGAAGCCCTCACACGCTCAGCAGGCAGCCCCTCCTGTCTGTCTTGAGTTGTCATCTTGGGCCCTGGCTCCCGGGGCCCACCCCCTGAGCCCCAGTGAATTTTTTTCCAACTGGAAGCCTACACCTCACCCTTAGACACCGCTCCACTCAGCCATGCACGTCCCTACAGCCCCTGAGATTATGTCTTAGGAGACTTCCTATTCTTAGGCATCTAAAACATTGCAATGACATTAAAAATAAAAAGACATTCCCACAGATTTGATGAATAGCTGTGTGGATGAATAAATGAGCAAAAGGAAAGCTGGAGAGATGGATACACAAATACGCATATGAGAGGGTGGATAGAGTCACGGCAGGATCCCAGCACAGACGGGCAAGGATGTTGGTAAAAGTCAGCGTTGCAGACACACGGGAGGCAGGTCCCAGGGACACTCTGAGCCAGGCTGGGGCAGGCAGAGCATGTGTAGGGATGTGGTGACGCAAAAGTTGGGGCCAACTTACTGTGGCCTCGAAAGCCACAGACAAGAGTATGGAGCCCATTCCATCCTCAAAGGAAGGCATCAGGTGTCTCTGTTTAGGGTATTATTTGATTTTTCAAAAGACCATGAACTTAGACAAGGGATGTGAGAACCCACTGAATCCATTCAGTGGGCTGCATTTCAGGGAAGACACTGTTTTGGAACCAGGAGTAAATTAACATCATCTGCAAAATGCTCAGAGTTGAAAGAGCCTTCCCAACCCCCCACAGAGCGGAGAAGCCTCTGAGCATTTCCCTATTTGAACTTGAGATGGCTCATTTCCTGAAATCTAGATGGAATGCTGGCCTTATAACCTCAGCGAGTAAGTTGCAGGATATTGAGTAAACTCAGCCCTATCTCAAACATAACTTATTCAGACCGTGATAAGAACATTCTTGATCTTGAAACCATACTTTGTAAATCCCTAATTTTGCAAATTGGTTAGAAAATTGGAGCTGACTTTATGAGGAAGCAGGAGGGGTGCCCTGTTAGGTACGGCTATGTCTTACTTATGAAAATAATGGGGTTTCAGTAACTATAGGGAATGTGAGTACATCTCTTGGCATAGCTGTTGAGCCAAACAGTAATGACTTGCTGTATATTCAGGAAGCCTCTGAGTTCCAGATAAAGGATCCAAGCTCTGGCCTGTAGGGACACTGCTGAGCTGCTGTCCATTGTCAGCTGTTTTCCCTTTATTGACCCAGCATCTTTCAGTACGAATGTCCCGGTGGTAGCCCGCCCAACCAGGACTGAAAGAAGCAGGAGGTTTGCAGTTAATGGATTCAGGCTGAATTCTGAGTATCAGGCCCAGCTTCACAGGCACAAGACCTGCGATCTCACTGGGTCCCTCACTCAGAGGGCTCCACCCTTGGTTCAGCGCTCTGCTGTCATCCTCTTGAAGTCCTTAATAATTTAAGAACAAGGGAACCCCCATTTCCATTTTGCACCAGATCCCACAGATGACGTAGGCTTTCCTTCCTCACTGTAAATGGGAAAGTTTGGCCCTGAGAACGAGTTTATTTGGGCTTGTTTGAATCAGTTGGAATAATAGAGTCAAACGTGCTTCTGTGAATAGCTATGAAGTTCTATGCAAATATTATTGCGACTCATTTATTTGCCTATCACCATGAGTATTCAGTGTCCTGTGGCTGAGAGACATGGTTTTTCTGTCCTGGTTTGTTAAGGACTCTGAAAAGTCTTTCTCAACTGCCCCACCCCAGTCCCTTAGATGCAGCCTGCTTCAAAATGGAGAGGCACTGAGAGCTTCACCTGGCCCAGGTGCTGGCCACTCCCTGCCCCTGTACCTGGAATGCTGACTCACCTGAGTCCTCACTGCTGTCCTGACTACCTGACCCCAGGATGTTCTTCTCAGGCTTCCCATCTGCCTGCCTCTCTCCACAGACTGTGCTCTCGGCTTCAGCGTTTTGGGTCTCTGATTAGAAGGGCATACGCTTTCCTCTCAACAGCCCCCTGGAGACCTCGTCCCACAGAGCTCTCACCACTGCCACCCTGTGTTTCCCACACCCTTCACTCAAAACTCTTCTATGAGACTTTTCGTATGGTGTCATCACAGTAAGTACTAAATAAAGAGTCGATGAATCATTTCATGAGTCATATAATTCTGTTGGGGCTCGGTGCCACTTTTCCCTATTAGGTATATGACTTAGAGGTTCTCTATCGGAATGGATCATTATTACGGGTCATTGCTTATGATCCCTCACAGTGATCCTATTAGTCTATGATTCAGTTTGTAAGAAATGCTGGCTTTATTCCTGAAGGAAAACATTTTAAAATGAATGTTACAAAACGAATGTTGAGTGAGCCACAAGGAAAATGAGATCTTTGGGAAGAACCTGAGGGTCACTCCCTTCCACCCCCAAGGTCACCTCCACAGTGGAAGTGACCACTGTCCCACCATCCTTGGCTTAAATGACCACCGTGGTCTTCTGATCCCTCCCTGCCGCTCTTGTTTCATCTGCAGCCCTGTCAGCGAGACATCCAGGGTCAGGATTTGGAATATAAATCCACACCATCATTACCCAGATTTAAACTCCTCACCCGTCTCCCATACCTCCCACCCAGATTGAAATCCAAACTCCCAACCTTTCGCCCTGGTGGGGAAGCCTTGACTCCCTCCCACGTTCTTGGCCACTTCCTCCCCACTCCCCCCCTCCACCCACGCAGGCCTTGTTCAGGCCCTCGGAGTGTCCTAGCCTTATCCTGCTATGTAAGTCACACGTGGTTCCCCTCCTTGGATTCTTCCTCCCACCGCTGGCCCTGCTGGCCACTCTAAGCCTTGGCTCCCATCTTTCTGTCACCTCGTCCTGGACCTTCCCGAGCATCTGTCTGATCTCATGCTCCACCTGCTTTTGTGTCCTTGCATAGATCTTAGTCATTGTTCAGGATATAAGGCATCCAGTGTGTAAATGTACATCCATCTGGGTGTTGTATTTGTTCACAGGTCATCCAAGGTACCAGGCAGACCATCAACTTCAGCTCCAGGGCGGTGGACACCAGAGCCCTTTCTTTACCACTAATTATTTCCGACTCTAGTGCAGGACCCATCCAGTAAAGATGGGTTGAATAAATGAATGGATTTATTGATACAGTTGATTCAGTGCTGTGCTCTGAATCTACATGCATGAACCTTCTGACACTGGAATTCAGACTTAGAAGTGGATGCAGCAGCAATGTTTAAGCTCACATTGTCAGGGGACCCAGGACCTCTCAGGTGAGGACCACTGATTCTAACCAACGGGCAATGACAGGAACCAGATTTATGCTTCCACCTGAAATGCTTTTAAAAAGTAAATAAAATGTATACAACAGTGGTTTTCAAGACTTTGGACATAAGGCAAAAGAGACGTTGACCCCTGAGAAAGGGAGAATTGATGAGGTGGTCCCTGCAGTTGCCCCCGACAATTTCCAGGCCACAGCATAGGGAGAGCGACCAGGGCGGACTCGGGGTCTTTCTGAGATGAAGATGGAGCTGGGGGTTCAAGGAGGCTCAGGCAGCTGGGGTTTTCAGAGCAAGTCCCAGAGAGGAAAGAGATGTGCTGAAAGAGAGAACTCTGGGACCAGCATGGGTGTCCCCACAAGTCATAGCTAAGTCAGCCCTCACGTGTGAGGAAACTAAGTGCTCAAGGCCGGGCTCACATGGGGAAAGGATACTCCATTGCCACCAGTCAGTGTGAAAACCCTCTAATTCTCAGGACACTGAGTGTAGAGTCTCAGTGGTAGGGAAGCAATTATTAGCTCTGGTCTCACTTAATAAAGCAAGACCTGAAAGGAATAAGAATATCTCTATCATCTATCTTTCTATCTATCTTTCTATCTTTCTATCTATCTTTCTATCTTTCTATCTATCTTTCTATCTTTCTATCTATCTATCTATCTATCTATCTATCTATCTATCTATCTATCTATCTATCGTCTATCTATCTAGTATTTCTTGCCTTGGGAGGAAAAAACCATAGATTAGATGATTCAATATTTTCATTTCAGATTTTTGTTTTCTTGTGATTGGTTACCAGACCTGAACATTTTCTCTCTATTCTCTTCATTTTGTAAGCTTTCTAAAAAAAACTGCCAGATGATTAAGAAACTAGGATGAATGCATTGATTCTCATAAAATAAATGTTGACTTATTCAATAATTTAAATCAGCCTAAGCCAGAGGAAGAGCACCTGGGAGACTCACCCCCCACCCAGAAATTCCATTCGTCAGCTGTGTGCTGCCCGTCTGCACTTCCTGTCCTCGCTGGGCCAGACGACCCGAGGCATTCCTCAGCCTCTCTCGGGTCTGCTAGAAGGAGGGAGTACAGGAAATCCGGCAGGAAGGCCTCTTTTCAGCATTTCCATTCTTGTTTACAGGCCTCCGCACAGACATTTCTGGACCCAGTGCCATCCGGAAGGACTGCCAGGTGGTGAGGTGCTCTGGTGGTGGCACTTGTCACCAGGCTGGGCCCACACCAGCCTCTGCACCCTATGCCTACATGTGGCCCAGAACCCTGCACTGGCTCTCCCTGCAGACTCTTGCCTTGCAAAGCATCCTCCCCTTAGGAAAAGGAGATCCACAATGCATCAGTCACAGCAGCATACCAGGGCCACTTCCCAACAAAGGGGTCATGAGACCAACAGGCAAGAGACAGGTGACTTTAAAGAGAAAAGAGCAGGGTGAGCTTAAAAGCCCATGGCTCCAGAAGCTCCATGGGGTCAAGCCTATCTGATCTGAAGGTATAGTCCAACCACGGTGGGTCCACCTGAAGTTAACAAGGGAAGAGCTAACATTTACTGAGCTTCTACTAGACTCCACATGCTTCATCTAGCCCATCGCCTTTAACTTCACAGCATAAATGAGACAATGCCTATGACTTCATTCATGTGAAAATGAACAGAGATCCTATTAGCCTAGATGACTACCCTCAGACACAGACATGGCAAATGGAAGATCCTAGAAAAATTTGCAGGTGAATCCTTTGCTTCAGATCAAAGCAGATAAAAGATAAAGAGATAAAAGAGCTACAGATGCAAGGGAAGACCGCACATCTCTCTCCCAAAGTATCCCTGGTGATTCTCCAGGGAACCTCAGAGTTCCCCAGAATGCAGTTTCTAAACCACACTCTTATCTCCATCATGATGTTCAGCAGCAGGTCATGCTTGAACTGAGTTAGCCCCAGTGATGAGCATGGGATGAAGCATCATTTTCTTCCCCCAACCTGGGTGTCCCAGTGGCCCATCCCCTGCTGGTGTCCCTGTTCCAGAAGCCTGCACAGCCCACCAGCCTCCCAGCACCCCTGGACCTGGGCCTGCCTTGTTCTACTCTCCTCCTCCCTTTGGTGTCAGCACAATTGGGAACCTGTATTGTGATTCCTTCTTCAGGTCCCACCCACAAGAGGTGCTCCTAAGATGTGCTGGGTTAAATTGTCCCACTGGCTCTCATGTCCACTGCAGAGGGAGGGTGTGCAGCAGAGAAGGAAAAGTGAGGCCTTCTTGTAAGATTACTTAGAGTCCTTGTTGTAAGTGGCTGCTCAATAAAGGGCTGAACACAGGATGACAAGCAGGCCTTCTGAGCCCCCAGAGGAACCCTGTCTTCAGTTCTTCACATTAAGCTCCTGAGCAAACAAGAAAAAACACGGGCTGGTTCACCTTGTGCGCTCTGGGGTGTGGGATAAGTAACCGATGAACTCAAAGGGACGGGTCTGTTGAAACAACGGCAGCCTCCACTTGGGGCCCCAGGCCCTGCCCCTCACTCTGCAGTGTTACTTCCCAGGTACACCGGCCACACTTACCTCCTCACCCAAACCCACACACGAACCCCCCACCCCGAGTAGGTACCCTAAAGCTCCACCTACCCTTCAGGGCCCATCAGCGGTCACTGAGCCCCATCCCACCCTCACTGCCTCTTCCTCCAGGTACGAGTCAGTGCACCCTGCTTCCAACAATCATGTCTTGCAGGCGAGTTCAGTATCACCTGGGAAATTCTCCCTGTTTTTTTGAATTTTATTTTATTTATTTTTTTATACAGCAGCTTCTTATGAGTTCTGCCCCTCGTCAAAGTGACCCCGATCGGCCGTAGCTTCCCGTGGTCTAAAGCTGAGTAGTGAGAGTGCCTGCGGAACGGAGCCAACACCCAACAGGAATGAAACAAAGGCCTGTGGGCCAGCCGGCCAGCCTGGCTGGGGGAGGCTTGGGTGCCAGGGCTGTGCCCAGGAAGCCACTGCTCCACGGACTGAGGTTGTCCCCCCCCATCCCTACCTGGTCCCATCCAACCCTCAGGGCTTCTCCCCTGGGCCAGAGACATGTGCATAACCCACCTGTGCTATCCTGGGCTGCCCACAGCCCTGTGATGATCCTAATGGGGTCAGCAGCTGCTACTGTTTTGTGATAACAGAGCAAACAACCTCTCTCTCGGGCATTCAGTCACCTCCTTCATGGAAGATTGCCCAGCAGGAGGTCAACGGAGGGACACTGTCCACTCATTAGGAAACCACATACTCTTTCTCCACCATACTTTGTCTTAATTTTCTAAAGGTCCTTCCATATTCCTGAGGCAAGGGGACTAGGGCCCCATCCATCACTTCACTATCCCAAAATGGTATGGATGGTTCTTTTCAAGGAAGCAGATCCTAGCTATCCAGTTCACCCAGTTCTCCCTCCTCAGTTCCTTATCAATTCATCTGTTCCATAATAGGGCTGTGAGCAAAGACCTCAGAGAGGTGACAGCTTTGGAGAAAACAAACTGAGCAGCTCCTTCAGTTTGGTAAAGATCACATAACAGGAATTGTGCTGGATGCTGGAGATGCAGGGATGAGTGATAGTTTCTCTATGCTCAATCGGCTTACAGTCCAGGTAGGGGGCAAACATATACCCAGTTATTTACCACAGAGTCAATTCTGTAACAGAGATCGGATTCACTCTGTGGGAAGGTCCACACAGTCTTGTCCTCATGAGAGAGGTAAACTGTGATCTAGGCCATGAGGCCTGCAGGATGTCACCAGTAAAAAGAAGCAAGTGGCATTCTTCCTAGTAGTAGAAGGCATAACAGAAGTGACAGTAGTTACAGTAGAGTGGTGCTGATATGTTAATAATGCTCATAGGGCTGTGAGCATCAGTATGGGCTGAGACCTGTGTCAGCAGCTTTGGGTGTGTTATTTCCTTTAGTCTTTGCAATACTCCTGTGAGGCACATACTGTAAAATTTTAGGTGATGCAAAGGCTTTGAGAATTTAAGAAACACTGCCAATGTTAACAGCTGGCAGGGAGAAGGTTGATGTCACACCCAGCCCTCATGGAAAGGCCTGCGAAACCTTGCTTGTGGCTCCCAGGATGGGAAGAGAGACCTCCAGGGAAAACGGAACAGTGAGCCCAGGCCTGGAAGCGTAGGGTACCGTGGTAAGCGACAGAGAGCCTGCAGGCTGTTAAGCAGGCAGGCGTGTCTTCATGGTCCTTCAGAGGAGCGAGGATTTTGCCCTTATCCCAGGAAAAGAGCATGGGCCAGGGGTTGGAAGGACTGAAATGCCACACATCCAAGCAGGTCCAAGCTTCAAGAGAGAATAAATAAATCATGGGTAGGGAGGATGACCGCTATATCTTAAAACTCAGGATTTCACAGAAAGAAGCACGGAGAGCACCCATGCACTTGTATTTCCATGTGTTTAAAAGCAAAAACTCACATGCTGTCGAGGCTACAATGCTATACTCTCTGAAGAAATGCATCCTCATTAGAGATCCCAAATATCAGGCCAACGAGCCTTCTGTTTGGAAATTATAGGGACACATCCTCCTACAATATTAGAAACAGGTAACCAGGAAGCATCCTGCAAGGCTGGACCAAATTACAAGAATGCTTTGATGGAGCCTTCTAAACACGCAAATGATCTGTTTCTCAATTTGCAAAATTTGTGTGGTTTTTAGACACACAATCTAGCACTGAACTAATCTTTTCTTGTTCATTTACTCAGCTCCTGTGTTCCAGATATTTTTTTCGTTGCGTCTCCGTTTCTGGTGCTCAGTTCAGATGGCAATCGTTTAGAAGAACACTGACAAGGAGACAACTTCCTAAGTTTCTTGAAATGCTTGTCTCTCCCCTGGAATCATAGGAATTGCTGAGTGTGTATGTGAATGCTTATGTTTCTAAGAAGAGGATCCAGTGTCTCATTAGATAGTCAGAGTTCTGTGCTCTCTCAAAAGCCAAGAATTGCTGCCGGTAAGCCTGTTATAAATAGTAAATCTAGAGCAGAATGCCTGCCAAAGCGTGCATGTCTTTCTCTTAGAAAGGCAAGGAGCATTTTTATAATGTTACGAGCATGTTCTTTGAAAAGGTGATTTATAGATGTAATAAATAGAGAATTGAGACCCACAGATACAGTTCACACTAAACAGGCCAGAACGCTCAGGATGAAGTTCTAAACTTGATGCTAACTCCCCATGTGGTCATAGATGATTCCTTATTCTTCCTGGGACTGGTTTCTTCATCCATAAGCCTGCAAGACTAAAACACATGGGCTGTAAATTATGTCCAGCAATTAAGTCTCTGTCTTTAAAGAATATGTATACATATATGGACTTTATACACTCTCTTTTTAAACTTTTCACATGCTGAGGAATTTGCTTGCTATTTACACTTACCTGCACATGTTTTATGTTACAGGTTCAACCTCTGAGGTGTCCTCACACTTCCTGTCCAAACAGCTGAATTTACACCACATGCTCGACTTTGCACACAAACTCTGAGTAGGGACCTAGTTCAGGAATGTTTACTTTTCCTTTTTTGCACAATATCTAGTTATTAACAGGCATTTAACTTTTAGATGGGCGTTCTTTAAATTCTAATAATGGATTTAAATATTTTTGAAGATGATAAAGAAATGACACATATCTGATAAAATGAAATGTCAGTGATCTCATAATTCATCTGGGGAGAAAACACAGGATGAAAAGGGGATGCAATTACTCACATGAAGTATGCCAGGTCATGCAGGCAGAGGCTGTCATCCCTTTTGTCATGGGCCTGGGCGCACCAGGCTAGATGTGTTTTGTCTTGATTAGGTCAACAATGGCTTAGTGTAAATCATTAAATGCTGATAAGCAAGTGCTTTGGAAGTGGGAAAGGTATATAATTGCCCCAGCGTATTGCTCTGCATTCCTGCCTCATTAGATACCTAAGAAAACTGGGGTTTGGCTGAAAGACACTTCGAGGATCTGCACTGGCTCACTTCACCCAACTAACCAAGTTCAGAGTCTGAAGCTTTCATAGCCACACCCTCTGAGACAGCCAAAGGCTCCCTGTACTGTCCTCTCTCCTCCACACCTGAGATATTTCCAATCAGTCATATTTGAGCCCCTCCTGGTATAATTCCCTATGACAAAACCTACTGGAGACCAAGAAAAGAAAGATAAATTTATTCTGGCTCTTTTCAAGTTGCTTTCAACAGTACATCTATCTATCTATCTATCTATCTATCTATCTATCTATCTATCTATCTATCATTTATTTATCTATCTACCTATCTAGCTATCTGTCATAGATCAAAATAATTAGCTTGAGAGAAAATCAAAGGGCAATGGAAACTCAGAAGAGGGAGAACTTGAGTGTAGGTAAGGGGCTAAGGAAATACATTTTAAATTTAGTTACTTTTCCAAAGTGTGGGCTTGTGTATAGAGAGATATAAGAAAAGAATACAACATTCTGCGTGAAAGGAGAAAGTAGGTAAATACAGGGCTCCTTTCAAGGGAAGGGCATGTTCTAGGGGTGATCCATGGAAATAAAGTACAAAATAATTTGGGATCAGATTATCAGAACAAGAAGGAATGTGGATTCACATGGTAGCCAATAGAAACACATTGTTGTTCTGGTTTTTGTTTAGCTGGGTTTTTTAAAATAGAATATCCTTTCAGGAGGATAAGCTGGCCTCATAGAGCTGGGTTGTGGTAGCAGTTGCACCCCCTTCCATAGCCCCGTATTAGTTAAGTGTCCTAGGACAGGATGGTGAAACTCAAAAAAATTTGGGAAGAGACACTTCATGTGGTAGCTAGGTACCTGGATTTGGGGCCAAGAAGGTCAGGTTAGAATCCTGGATCTAACGCTTTTTGTGTGATCTTAGGCTTTAATCTCTGCACCACCTCAATTTCCTCTTGTGTAAAATGGATGGGCATAAAAAACAAAATAAAACAAAAAGTAGTACGGAGGTTACTTAAAAAACTAAAAATAGAATTACCATATGACCCAGCAATCCCACTACTAGGCATATGCCCAGAGAAAACCATACCCCAATGTTCATTGCAGCAATATTTACAATGGCCAGGTCATGGAAACAACCTAAATGCCCATCAACAGAGGAATGGATAAAGAAGTTGTGGTACCTATATACAATGGAATATTACTCAACAATAAAAAGGAACAAAATTGGGTCATTTGTAGAGATGTGGATGGACCTAGAGACTGTCATACAGAGTGAAGTAAGTCAGAAAGAGAAAAACAAATATTGGATATTAACGCATATATGTGGAATCTAGAAAAATGGTACAGATGAACTGGTTTGCAAGGCAGAAATAGAGACACAGATGTAGAGAACAAACGTATGGACACCAAGCGGGGAAAGCTGGGGGAAGGGTGGCAGTGGGATGAATTGGGAGATTGGGATGGCCATGTAGACACTAATATGTATAAAATAGATAACTAATAAGAACCTGCTGTATAAAAGATAAATAAGTACAGTAAAATTCAAAATAAAATAAAATTGAGAGCAGTAAAAAAAAAAAACGCCTAACTCATCGGGTTTTGTGTAAATTAAATGAGTTGACACACATTTAGAACAATGAGTTCTACATAATTATTAGCTACGAATTACTATTAATGGATTCCTCTGAAAAATAACCAAAGAAAACAAAAGAAAAAAATGCAGAGGACAATGTGTAGTTTACTTTTCGAAGAGTAAGAGGGGACTCCACGCCTGGGATCCTCTGTCCTCCTCCCCTGAGAACTTTGACTATTTCCTCTAAATCTACCACTCCCCTGTCCTTTCTCAAGTTCAGACCATTGTCTTGGTCTCCAGCCCAGTATGTCTGATTTCTCTCTTATCCATCTCCCCTGGACAAAGGATGCAAACATCAAAAACTGGGCCTCTTGCATGGCAGGTCATTCCCCTTCGTCTGTACTCACACTTACACCACTGTGACTCAGGAAGTCGAGCCCTCCTGAGTCAGTGAATGGTCTTTCCATCTGCCCCTATCCCATAAGCCAAGAATCGGGGTAGGTCACCTCTCCTCACTTGCCACGTGAGACTGGCTTATCATTTCTGGGCCTAATCTATTTTACTCTCACTCTTCCTAAGCTTATCTCCCCAACAGAACCCCAATTATCCCCTAAGTTGACCTGCCTCCTCTGCTCACAGATTCATCCTGCATAAGCCAAGTACATCCTCACCTTCCTGGCCACCAGAGAGAATGGTAAACGATCTAGGCACCGTCAAACACATCCACCCCAGACTTCCCATCAAGACAGGATGTGAAGAAGCTGGACCATGAAGCACTACAGGGCAGAAACACAGAGAATATTTTCAGCACAGACAAAAGATGGTTCACTAATGTGTGTGTGAAAGTTCTTCAGTCATGTGTCAGGGACAGGGCAGATACCTGTGGTGTGATTAGACAGCTTGGCAGGTGGAAGTACAGCCCAAGATGTGGCTGGAAGGGCTTCCTGAGGCTCCACCACTGAAGCCTAACTGCCATGCTTAGCCACATAAATTATCTTCAGGAAACTTAAATATTGGAGACCTGGCATCACCAAGATTTAGTACTTTACCTATCAACACTCAAAGACTTTTGTGTGTACAATTTTTTAAACTCATCCAGTGGCGTGTCAGGTGAAACCTCATAAAACTGTAATAAAACCCAGCTAAGCGATTTTCATGTTCCACGTTGGCTCAAAGACTAGGAGGACAGTGTTCTGGGATAGATTACTCTGGCCTGCTGACACGAGGCTCCAACCAGGAAGGCAGAGCGTGGAGAAACAGAAGGCAAGGCAGGGGTGGGAATGCAAACCTTCCCAGGTTCAGGCACAGTTCACTTTGAGTTTACAGTGAGGACTCGGGACATTTATCATCTTATCTGAGCACGTTTATCTGCTTCATAAGAGTGATGAGCTCACGTTTATGATTTTGTCTTGCAGGCTTCCCATGAGAACTGAATGAGGAGCCCATAAATAAGCGTTTATCTCTGTCTCTAACATAATTCAAGTTTTGTTAAACTGGAAGTTATAGTAAAACAATTTCTATATGTCTGAGTAAATAAAACTATACTGCCACTCATGTAAGTAAAAAGATATTAAAAGAAACACATTCTGTGCCTGACCGATAAGTCTGGGATACACACACTCATTTTTAATAGACAACTTATTTGCTATTGTGTAAGCCGAGCAGTAGGGTGTGCAAATATAAATTATACTGCCTTATTTTAAAATATAAATTAAAATCTGACAATATTAATAGATATGAAGTACCTCATCTTGTAGTTCCTTTCATCTTTAAGCTGTGACGCTTTCTAATCTTTATTTCAACATTTCTGTGTGTTATTTCATAACAGAATGCAAAGTAACAGAAATCATTAGTGATTTTGTTCTTACCCTACAGCTGATTTCTAAGTTTTAAGCCAGAATATTTATCAGAGATTATAAGAACTATTTTTGTAGAAAGAGACCATTAATTTTATACCTGTCTTTTTTTGTAATTAGGTATTTAAAACTATACATTTTTTGAGAACTGTTTAAGATGTATTCCATAATCTTTTTAAAGAATTTTCATCCATTTAAAAATATCTTCTAATTTTGATTGTGATTTTCTTCTTTGACTAACATTGTTTATTAATTTCTACCTATTTGAGGATTTTCCAGGTCTCTTTCTGTTATTTATTTCTAATTAATTATTGTGTGATCAACAAAGATACTCTGTATGATTTGAATTCTTTTAAATTTATGGTGATTTATTTTAAAGAGCAGAATATTATCTATTTTAGTAAATGTTTCACAGGCACTTGAAGAGAATGTGTCTCCTGCTGCTGAGTGAAGTTCCATAGATGTCAACTAAGTCAAATTCATTAGTGGCATTGTTGAAGTCATCTATTTCTGTTCTGATCACTTATTTATGCGGTTGGTGAAGAAGGGATACTCTGCCCTAAGTGGTACCAGAAGTCTGAACACGTGACACCAGCACCAGACAAATGAGGTGAGCCCTGAGTTATTAGTGACATATTCTCACAACTGGAGAGGAGGGCACCACACACCATGTAGGGCCATGTGGGGTTGTACTCGGCAAGAGAATGAACAACCAGGGGCTTTGGAAGGCAGGCTCTGTGGTAGCAGGAGAGTGGAATGACCCTTGATTCCTATAGATGACTTGTTTGGATAATTTTGCAGCCTGGCAGTAGGGTTAACCCAGTAGGTTGAAGACCAGGTGGGGAGCAGCTGGTCCAGTTTATAGGGGAACGAGTGGGTGGAAAGACTTTCCTGCTGGGTTGGGGGAGCGTATCTGGAGAGAGCAGGGGAGCTCATGTTTAGGCTTCTGGAGTCCTGTGAGGCTCCAAGATGCTGAAGCAACACTTGAAATTTTAGGTCTTACAATATGATATCCTTGCTGATTTTTTTTTGTTTGATTATTTTATCAATTGCTAAGAGAGGACTTTTGAAATCTCCAACCTAAATTTTAGTCTATTCTTTTTATTTTCATCCATTTATATTTCATGTATAGTAAAACTTCTTTATCAGACTTATTTATCCAATACATATTTAGAATTATGTCTTCTTGCTAAATTGACCACTTATCATTGTGTCATTTCCCTCATTATGACACATAACATTATATTTACTCACATCTGCACTGATATTAATTAACTCCAGGTTTTGCATATATGGGCTTACCTTGTTTTATGGTGCTTTACTTTATTGCATTTCACGAATAATTTGGTATTTTTACATACTGAAGGTTGTGAAAACCCTGCCTCAAGCAAGTCTTTGGCATCATTCTTCCAACAGCATTTGCTCACTTTGTGTCTCTGTGTCACATTTTGGTAGTTATTATAATACTTCAAATCCTACAACAGCAAAAAGATTATGACTGCTGAAGGCTCAGACGATGGTTAGCATTTTTTTTAGCAATAAAGTAGTTCTTAATGAAGGTATGTGCGTAGTTTTTTTGACATAATGTTATTGCACACTTAATAGACCACATTATAGTGTAACGGTAGCTTTTATATTTACTGGGAAACCTAAAAATTCATGTAACTCACTTTATTGTGGTATATGCTTTATTGCAGTGGTCTGGAACTGAATCCACAATATCTCCGAAGTATGCCTCTGTGGTATATCTTTTCCCCTATCTTTTCTTTTTACCCTATCTATGTCACTTAGTGTTTTTATTCAGTTTTTGTACTTTAATTAGAGTGATTGTGCCTTTTACGTTTAATTAATTATATACGGTTGACGCTTGAACAACACAGGGTTTACGGCTGGCTGCTAACCCTCTGCAGCAGTTGAAAATCTGCATATAACTTAGAGTCAGCCCTCTATATGTGCTGTTCCTCCTCATTTGCAGTTCCTCTGTATCCACTGTTCGGCATCCTTGGATGCCACCAGCCATGGATTGTGTACTACTGCAGTATTTACTATTGAAAAAGATCCATATACAAATGGACACTTGCAGTTCAAACCCATGTTGTTCAAGAGTCAACTATACTTGGGTTTGTGTTTATGTTTGTTTTTTGTTTTCTGCCTTTTGTTCTCCTCTTTTCCTCTTTTTAGATTCATTGAGTATTTTTTAGTATTCCGTTTTACCTCCTCAATTGGCTGCCTAGTTACAACCTTATTTTCTTGTATTGCTCAGGGTTTATAATTTGTAGCTTTCACATATCAGAATCCAGCTTTATGTACACTACCATTTCGCTTGCATGTGAATTTTGCTGTTTCTTTGCTATGCATTTTGCGTTGACAGATGGTCTGATTCTAAATCTGAAAATATTCAATATATTGCTATTATTTTTGTTTATTGTATTGTGTGTTGTATATTGCCTATCACTGTTTTTCAGATTAACATGTTATTACTTCTTAATTAAGCCTTTTATTTTGAGAAAATAATAGATTCACCTGCAGTTGCAATACAGAGAAATACCATACATACTTTATCAGGTTTTCCCCAGTAAGAGCGTCTTGCAAAATTATAGTGAAACAACACAACCAGGATTTTGACATTTAAACAGCCAAGATGCAAACATTTTATCACTACAAGAGCCCTCCTGTGGCCCTTTGTATAGCACACTCACCTCACTAGTGTGTTTTCCACCTACATGCCTGGCAAACCTACTCCATCTCTATAATTTTGTTATTTCAATAATGTAATGTAAATAGAATTGTACACTATGTGACATTTTGGAACTATCTTTTTTCACTCAGCTGAATTCCCTAGAGAGTCTCTCATGTTGTTGCATGTATCAAAATTCAGTCCTTTTATCACTGAGTTGTGCTCCTCAGCATGGATGTACCACAGCCTGTCTGCACATAGACTTGCTGAAGGACATCTTAACTGTTTCCAGTGTGGGGTTCCTTCCAATAAAACGGCAATGAACATTCATATAGAGGTTTTGGTGAGAACATAAGTTTTCATTTTTCTGTGATGAATGCCCAGAGTGCAATTGCTGGTCGAGTGCAATCATATTGCATGTTTAGTTACTGTTTAAGAAGCTGCCATGTTGTTGTCCAGAGTGGCTGTTCCACTTTACATTCTCACCAGCATTTGGTATTGTCACTATTTTTTATTTTAACTGTTCTGATACGTGTGAAATATTATCCTATTGTGGTTTTAATTACCATTTCCCTAATGGTTAATGATGCTGAACATCTTTTAATGAACTTGTTCACCATCTGTACATCCTCTTTGGTGAAATATCTCTTCATGTTTTTTGAGCATTTTCTAATTGGATTGTTTGTTTTTCTTTACTACTGAGTGTTGAATGTTCTTTATCTATTCTAGATACAAGTCCCTTATTAGATATGTGCTTTACCATATACTTTCCCACTCTGTAATTTGCTATTTTTATTCTCTAAACAAGGTCATTCATGAAACAAAAGATTTCCTTTTTGACAGGTTCAATTTATCAATTTTCCTTTTAATATGTTATGCTGTTTATTTCACATCTAAGGATTATTTGCATAGCCCTGGATCCTGAAATTTTTCTCCTATATTGTTTTTCCACAAAAATTATAGTTTTACATTTTATATTTAAGTGTGTGATTTATTTTGAATTAATTTTGGCATAAGTTTTGAGATGTTGAGATTATTATTATATTTTGGGCCTATAAATGTCCAGTGGCTCCAAAACCATTTTTTTAAGTTCTCCATTGTATTGCTTTTATACCTTTGTCAAAAACCAGGGAGGCATATTTGTGTCAGTCTATTTCTGAATTCTCTATTCTGTTCCATTGGTCTATGTGTCTATCCCTCCACTAGTAGCACAGCTAAATCCCCATAATCCTTGTAAGCACTGGGTGACTATATAGTAGTCTTAGAATCTGGTGGTCCTCTGATTTTACTCATTGTCAAAATTGTTTTAGCTCTTCTAGTTTTTTTGCCTTTGCATATAAATTTCAAAATAACCTTGTTTACAAAAAAATATTTTTGAGAATTTTATTAAGACTTTTGATAAACCTGTATAAAATTGGGGGATATTTTACATACTTTCTATTTTGAGTCTTCCAATTCATGAACACAATATGTCTCGTCAACCTTTAAAACAAAAAGGGTAAGCAGTTTAGCCAGCAGAATTGAATTTATTCAGGAATAACGGAGGAATTGCAATTTGAGACACACAAACTATGGAGAACCGTAGGCAAGTCTGGAAAACAAAGGAGAGCAGCATTCTTTTCTAGAGACA
This sequence comes from Grampus griseus, assembly GCF_964374135.1. NCBI lineage: Eukaryota > Metazoa > Chordata > Mammalia > Artiodactyla > Delphinidae > Grampus > Grampus griseus. Next base: position 97,469,065 of record NC_139003.1, on the reverse strand, counting down.
AGGAGGAAGTTGGGAGAGGCTATTTTGAATGAAAATTCATTGGAGGAGAGCAGGAGTTTGGGATTGTGTGGGTTTCTCATTGACTGAGTTGTGGTTTCTCATTGGTTAAGTGGATATGGGACAAGAAGAAAATCTCCCTTCTTCCTCCTGGGGTATATAAAGTAAGCTGCAACCAAAGGCATGTGTGTGAAAGCTCCTCCTTCAGGGCTTCCCAACTCTATTTGGAATGAGGTTTACCTTTATTCGTTTCACAGTCTGTCAATTTATTAAAGACTGATTTCTTTCACCAAAATTTTGTAATTTGCAGCAGACAACTACTGTAGAAGTATATACCTGTTATAACTTTTTATTTTATTTTTCATTATTATAAATGTCACTGTGTTTTAAACTTCAGTTTCTACATATTCATTGTTAATATATAGAAATGCAATTGATTTTTGCATGTGATCTTGTAATTATAACCTTGATGAACACACTTACTAGATACAGGAGGTGTTTGGTGGTTTTTTTTTCTTTGTTTTTGTTTACTCAGAATTTTCTACATAGAAAACCATGTCATATGTCAACAAGGACAGTTTATTCCTATCTTTCCATTCTGTATATATTTTATTTCTTTTTTTTCCTTATTTCGGGAGTTAGAATTTCCAGTGCTGTGCTGAACAACAGTGGTGAGAACAGACATTCTTCTTTGTTTTCAGTTTTCAGGAGGAGGAAATGGACCATTAATATTATATTAGCTGTAGATAAAACCACTTAGAATAGGCTGTTTATCATATTAAGAGATTTTTTTCTCTATTCCTACTTTTTGAGAGTTTTTATCATGAGTGAGTGTTGTAGTTTGTCAAAGTCACTTTCTGCATAAATTAATTTGATTTTTTTAAATTTAGAATGTTGAACCAGCCTTGAATATCTGCAATAAATCCTACTTGGTCATGGTAGGTCATGGCGTAAAATATCTTTTATAAATTGCTAGAATTGATTTGCTAGTATTTTTTGAGAATTTTTGCACATTACTTCATGATAGATATTGGTCTATACTTCTCTTTTTTTCCTACTGTCTTTTTCTGGTCTTTGTATTAAGGTAATACTGAACTCATGAGATGGGATCTCTACTCTTTCATTTTCTGCAAGAGATTGTGTAAAACTGGTGTTAATTCTTCTTTAAATGTTCTGTAGAATCTTAAAGTGAATGCACCTGGAGATTTCTTTTTTTGAGGGCTTTATGATTAAATTTTTAATTTCATAAATGGCTCTAGAATGTCTCAGGTTGTCTAACTTTGGTTAAGTTTTGGAACTTTGTGGTTTTTGAGAAATTGGTCCATCACTCTAGATGTTGAACTTATAAGTGTAAAATTGTTTCCAGTATTCCTTTTAGTCTTTTAATGGCTTCAGGTTCTGTAGTGATATTCCCTTTTTCATTCTGGATGTTGCGATTTGTACTTTCTCTCTTTTATGTTTGTCAGTTTTGCTAGAGGTTTATCAAGTTTCGAATATTTTTCAAAGAACTAGGTTTTTGTTTTATGATCTTCTACTGTTTTCTTGTTTTAAATTTCATTGATTTCTGCTTTAATCTTTATCATTTCCATCTTTCTGCTTGCTTTGGATTGATTTTTGCTTTTATTTTTGTAGTTTCTTGAGATAAGAACTTAGATTACTGTTTATGACCTTTCTTTTTTTCTAATGTAACAATTTTTTGCTGTAAATTTCCTACTCACCACTGCTTTAGCTGCATTCCATAGATTTTGATTTTTTAATAAAAATTCCATTAAGTTCAAAAATATTTTCTATTTTTTTAACTTTCTATTTGATTTGTGAATTATTTAGAAGTCTGTTATTTAATTTTCAGTTATTGGCAGTTTTTCCTATTATCTTTATGTTGTTGATATTTAGTTTAATTTCCTTAAGGTCAGAAAGTATGCTCTTTGGGATTTCAATTTTTCTAAATTCTACGAGGTTTGTTTCATGGGCCATGATATGGTCTGTATTGGTAAATGTTCCATCAGTACTTGGAAAAATGTATAAATATATGTTTTTATCATTGTGTAAAGTGTGCTATAAATATTAATTTGATACTGTTGATTTACTGTGATGGTCAGATATATACTTGCTATTTTTTCATCCAAGAGTTCTATACATTTCTGATTCTTATGTTATAAATTTTGCTTCAACCACTGAACATGATTTAAGAAACTCATGAGAGGTAGGACAGTCTATTACATTTACCTTTAATTTGTACATTCTAACGTTCTTCTTTCCTTCCCAAATTTCCAGACCTTCTTTTGTTATCATATCTTCTATGTTTAAAGATCTTCCCTCAGCTATTCTTTGAGGATAGCTTGCTAGCGGAAAGTTTTCTCAATTTTTCTGTGTCTAAAAATGTTTTTATTTCCTCTTCATTTCTACAGGACATTTTTACAGGAATTACAATGGGCAGTTGGTAGTTTATGTATTTCAGTGCATGAAAAATGTTGTACCACATCCTTCAGTCCTCCAAGGATTCAGATAAGAAATCCGCTATCATTCAAGTTGGTGCCCTTCACTTTGGTTGCTTTCAAGATGTTTTTCTTTGTCTTTAGTTGTCAGACATTTAATTATCATGTCTCTTCACATGGAATTCTTTGGATTTTTTTGTTAATTTCACTCAGCCTCTTGAATCTGTAAGTTTTAGTCTTTCATCAAATTGTGGAGTTTTCAGCCATTATTTCTTTGAATACCTTTTCAGTCTTCTCTTCTTCTTCTGGGACTCCAATCATATAAATATTAGCTTCTTTTTTTCAGTCTATTTTTCTTTGTAGTTCATATTGAGTAAATCTATTGATCTATCTACAAGTTCACTGCTTCCAATCCTCTGTCATTTCTAATCTACTATTGAGCTCATTTAGAGAGATTTTTTTTTTACTTCTGTGATTTTATTTTTCAGTTCTGTAATTGAATTTGATTCTTTCTTTCTTATGATTTCTATTTATTTGTTGAAATTTTCTATTTATTAGTTTCAAAATAATTTAAAATTACTTGCTAGAGTGTTTGATTTTGACTACTTTAAGATTCTTAACAGATAATTCTAACATCCGATTCATCTTTGTACTGGTGTCTTTACTCATTTATATTCTGATTTTTCTGACTCTTCACATGACAAGTAACCCTCAGTTATATCCTGGTCTTTTTTTTTTTTTTTTTAATACTGGATCCAATTTAATTTCCCTCTCTTAGCAGAAACCCCCATGTTGAGGCGTGAGGTGGAGCATGAAGACCAGGCTGGTGTGTATGCTCAGTTTCCCTATGGGCCCTGCCAACACCCTGGGGCAAAGTGGGGCACTGAGCACACTGCCTCATTACAGATGAGGACAGACATCTGGCTCCACCCTGACTCTGCTGGTGGAGAGCTAAGTGCAAGTGGGGCATCGACTTGAACCACCTCGCTTCCTTTGGGTAGGGGTGTAGGCCCACCTCCGCTGGACACTGCTGACACCAGAAGAAGGGACATGGGAAGTGGAGTGCCATCTGGGTCCACCTCCCACAGCCTGGTCTGCCTTGTTGATTCTGGATGGGGGTTGAGACTCAGAGGTTACTGGGCTCTGCTCATACCAAGGGAAAAGTGACACAGAGTGTGGACCCCCTCCTCAAGCCACCCAGTTCTGACTAACGTGTGCCAGGTAAGGGGTTGGAATCCTTATAGCCAGATGACATGGGTCAGAAAAAACATGGCAGGACTATACGATCTCATTAGTAATGTTTTCTGGGACTTAATTTTTCAATGTGCATCAAATGCCTTCTAAATACTTACATATTTTACCCATTATGTTTCTCAAGATATGTCCTAATACATAATCCAGAATAGTAACAATGCTATATTCCCAAAGATGGTCATTACAAAATAAGTAGTCATGAAAAATGAGACAAATGCAGCCTTACGGATAACATTTGGGTACACTGATTACATCTACAAGAGACATATGAAATCGTTAAGATCTATGAAAAGGTTAATAGTAGCATAAATATTCATTTCAGAATGTTAATTAAAAGAAAGCAATGCAAAATCATTACTAAATTATTTCAGACATAAAAATATGTATGTTCTTCTTTGCGTTCTTTTCACTTAAAGTCAGCAATTTTATAGGATTCAACTTAATAAATTAAGTTGAGTCTAAGAACTTTTAAGGCACTGGCTTATGTAAATAGAAGTATCAGTCGGCATGGGACAGGCTATGCTACATACCAAAACACTCCCAGTGGGTTACAAAGTAAAGGTTTATTTCTTGCTCCTGTTTCATGCCTGTTGTGAATGAGGGAAGATTTCTCTCCACTGGGCACGCAGTGATTCAGGTGAGGAGGAAATGTCCATGTCTGTTACCTCCAGGAGATTACAGGAAAAATAAATGATTCCAAATCATGCAACAGCTCTTAAAGCTTCCGCCCCGAAGTGGCAATGAACATGAACCCAGTTCTCTTTTCTACGAAACCATAAAGTCAAATGCTTTCTTTAAAAATTGAAGTATAGTTGATTTACCATGTTTTATTAGTTTCAGGTGTACAGCAAAGCTTTTAAGTTTTATACATATAAATTATATGTATATATATATTCTTTTTTCATATTCTTTTCTATTATACAAGATATTGAATTTAGTTCCCTGCACTATACAATAGGTCCTTGTTGTTTATCTGTTGTGTATATAGTAATGTGTATCTGTTAATCCCAAACTCTTAATTTATCCCTCCCCCGCTTTCCCCTTTGGTAACCATACGTTTGTTTTCTATGTCTGTCAGTCTGTTTCTGTTTTGTAAATAAGTTCATTTGAATGCTTTTGAAGCAAACCACCTCATTGATCTTGTTTCTATCAACATTTTCAGTTTGCTATGTAAAACAGGCTAAGAAATCCAGCATTTAATTATAAATAACCCCTTTTCTCAATAGCATAGATTCTTAAATGATCATCAGAAATCCTGTTACAGTTTTACAAAGTATTCCTGAAAAGTGGTAACCAGACTAGACCCATGGTCTGTCACTGACATGATAACAAGTCAGGGTCTTAGAAGTAGTACTGACAATTTCAACTGAAATTCTCCCTGCGTTTTACAAGCTTTTAACACTCTTAAGAAATAGTATGGTTTGTAGCTAATGTCCCCATTCCCAGCAATTTAGATTTATTATGCAAAGATGAAAATATAGCTGGTAAACTCATGTGCTTTATACCTCGTTTAAACTTGCACCAATTTACTCTATGATAATGAGAAAGCTGAATCTCCATTGGTATTTTGGATCAGTGGAAAGTTTTTTTTCTGGGCAAGAGGATATTAACTTAGCTGTTGAGAAATGGCACGCTCAAACATTGCTTAACATGCGGAGTTCCAACTTGTTCAAGCTGCTTTCATTACATGTTTGAATCCCTTTTGGAACCCAAAGTAAGGTGAATAATACTTTTGGCAACTGCATGAGCTAAAGGTGGGTACAATCCTGACCTTTGCTCGATGGAATCTGATATCAGAAGCTTCAGCATATGGCCCATTTTCTTGAGTCAGCATAATTTCACGGTAAAGGGAAAACCATTTGGCCTCTTTTTGGAATGCAGAACATCTCAGAATCTGTCCTGAGTGATCTGTGGTAGTAAAGGCTTTAGGAACAGAAGGGACTGAAGAAGAGAAAAATAAAAATTTATACAGAAACTCAGGGAAGATCACTGTGTGTCTGCACTAGGATAATGTCTTGGGGTCAGGGTCAGAAAGACACCAAAGGCAAGGAGAGAGCAAATAACATCTAGGATTAAGAGAACATCTTGTATAGAGAATGGACTTGAGGACATGGGGAAGGGGAAGGGGAAGGTGGGATGAAGTGAGAGAGTGGCATGGACATATATACACTATCAAATGTAAAATAGATAGCTAGTGGGAAGCAGCCACATAGCACAGGGAGATCAGCTCCATGCTTTGTGTCCACCTAGAGGGGTGGGATAGGGAGGGTGGGAGGGAGGGAGATGCAAGAGGGAGGAGATATGGGGATATATGTATATGTGTAGCTGATTCACTTGGTTATACAGCAGAAACTAACACACCATTGTAAAGCAATTATACTCCAATAAAGATGTTAAAAAAAAAATCTTGTAAGCAAGGTTCTAACAGTACACTTGAAAGGGACAAGTGTGATGGAAGATGTTGTTTTATACCTTTCTGGCTGGCAAACTATTTCTGAAGTGTTTTCAGAGTATAGATTAAAAGTATATCCTTTTAGGGCTTCCCTGGTGGCGCAGTGGTTGAGAGTCCGCCTGCCGATGCAGGGGACACGGGTTCGTGCCCCGGTCCGGGAGGATCCCATAATCCGTGGAGTGACTGCACCCGTGAGCCACGGCCACTGAGCCTGCGTGTCCGGAGCCTGTGCTCCGCAACGGGAGAGGCCACAGCAGTGAGAGGCCCGCGTACTGCAAAAAAAAAAAAAAAAAGTATATCCTTTTAGATTACTGCAGAGGGGTGGGTGGTAAGAGTCTTTTGGAAACATGATATATCACATCACTGAAATTTTAAAAAGAAAACACATATAATGTATTCATCTTAGGAGCTACTCCTCAGAATTAAAATCCCAGTTGTGTAAATAGTGCTTTATATATAGTATAAATATGAAGCATCTATATAGCTATTATTCATGTATATAACATAAAATCATTGAATAAATTGAATATATATGTATGTAATCATTGGTTGTGATAGCAAAAAAACTAGGAACATATAAATACACATCACCAAGGAAGTACTTAGAGAAACTATAAAACATGCATGCACTGGAATATTATATAACAATTAAAAGAATGAATTATATCTATATTAACTGACTTTGGTATGCTAATTTAGTCATGACATATATTAAAAAATTAACTGCAAAGAATTAAAGGGTACTATTTGATAACCTTTGAGATAAGTATACACCCATGAAACCAATAACACAGTCAAGATACTGAACATACCCTTCCCCCCTAAACATTTCCTTGTCCTTGTTACAATTCCTCCAACTTGCCCTCCACCACCCCCATTTATCCCCAGGCAAGCATGAATCTGCTTTCTCCTCCCTGTAGAGTAATTTGAAATTTCTGGAATTTTATATGAATGTAACCATACAACATTTATTCTTTTTGTCTTGCTTCTTTCACTCATCATAATTATTTTGAGACTCCTCCACACAGCTTGTATCAGAGGTCGTTTATTTTTATTGCTGAGTATTCTATTGTATGGATACAACCCAATTTGTTTACCCATTCACTTGTGGAAAACCATTTGTTTCCAATTTTTGACCATTACAAACAGAGCTGTTCTGAACATTCATGGCCATGTTTTTGTATGGATGGATGCTTTCATTTCCTTGGGTAAACACCTACCAGGAGGAAGACTTGTGATGCAGTTGGTGTATATATAACTTTATAGCAAACTACCACTGTTTCCCAAAGGGATAGCACCAGTTTACATTTCCACCAGCAGTGTACTAGAGTTCCAGGGCCTCCAGATTATTACCAACACTTGTTAGAGTCAGTCTTTTCAGATTTAGCCATTCTAATAGGTTTGTACTTGTGATTTTTCTTTACATTTCCTTAGAGACTCATGATACCAGTCATCATTTTCATGTGCTTATTTACCACCTGAATATCTTCTTTGGTGAGTATTTGATCTATTTTTTGGTCCATTTTTATTTGTTTTTTTTAATTTTTTCTTTCTTTTTTTGCAGTACGCAGGCCTCTCACTGTTGTGGCCTCTCCCGTTGCGGAGCACAGGCTCCGGACGCGCAGGCTCAGCGGCCATGGCTCACGGGCCCAGCCGCTCCGCGGCATGTGGGATCCTCCCGGACCGGGGCACGAACCTGCGTCCCCTGCATCAGCAGGCGGACTCTCAACCACTATGCCACCAGGGAAGCCCCTGCCCATTTTTAAATTGGGTTGTTTTGTCATCTTATTACTGAGTTTTGAGAATTCTTGTTATATTCTATTTTTTTTTAAGTGAACAAGGGAAAATTAAAAGCTGTATATACTACGTACTCATTTGATGAAGAATATTATGGAAGGATACACTTTGCTGTTAACATTGTTTACCTAGGAATTTCGATATATTGATAGAGGAGATAGGAAAAGAGAGTGAGTCAATGTCAGAAAAAAATGCAAAATATATTCACAATAAAAAAAAGAAACAGGCATTTTATGAAGATATTTGTGTAACCTTATAAAGAAGTGCATGAGGAAAGGATCAGAAAAATATTTATGGCAGTTGTCTCAAGATGGTGCAATTGCAGGTGATTTCTACCTTTTTCTTTTAATATGTTTGATATTTTTGAATTTATATAACTGAAAAACCAGTTTTATTTGCTACCAAGACAAAGCATCCATGAAATTAAAGGCCTGGGTCACTGGGAGTATAGTGATGATTTGAAGGACACTTGCAGGGCCTCAGAGAACACTGTGAAAACTTAGGTGGGCAGCCACAGCATGACTGTTTAAGTACAGCTTCTACTTACCGGCTTCCATTTTTGTCAAGAAGAGCTTGGAGTCACAAGAAAGCTTAGAGACAAAATCATTATAGAAGTGCTACATAGTCACTTACTTTTCCACGTATTGGGTCCTTCATTTCGTAACAAAGCTTTCAGAAAATTGTGACTATTCCCTCCACAGATTCAAAGAACTGTTACTTCTGTGAACTCTGGGGCCTCAGATCCTGGATTTTCCACTCCAATCAGGTCTTTTATTTCCATAACTAGTGTAAGTGCTTGCATTCAGGTGATTCATTTGTCAGCTTTTGTAGTGACTCATTTGTTTGATTAATAAATAGGAAAAAAAAGCTCAAGAGAGTTTTTTCTTAGATACCATGGCGATAGCTACTTTTAAGAAGTTAAATGAATACCAAAATGCAACCATGGTTGTTGGGGGTTTCCCTACATTTAACTATGTAATAGAAACCTTTTGACATGAATTCAACATCTAAAAGTTCTGGAATATCATAACTGAAAGTGACCTCCGAGGTCAAGCTGCCCAACTCTAAGACTGAGAGTTCCACAAGTATTCACTGAGGACCCACCTTGTGCCTGGCACTATCACAGGCATTTGGGGTAACTCTTTGACCAGAACTCATACAGTCTTGGATTTTCTTGATTGATAATGTTGTGAGTGCAGAGTAGGAAGAGAAAAGTAGGGGAAAAAATTGTAAATGTTATAAACAAGAACATCATACCATATGTTGGAAGGAGGAAAGTGTTATGGAGAAAATAGCCCAGGAAGAGGGGGAGACTGGTACAAAGTTGTAAAGTGGAAGTGTGCATTGAGAAGCAGAAGGAAGAGCAACGTGGCTAGAGTCATGGGAGAGGGTAACAGGAGACGGGGCAGAGAAGGAAGGGTAGGGAATTTCTTAAAATTGTAAGCAATTATAAGAGCTTTGGCTTTTGCTCCAAAAGACATGAAGAGTCCTTGTAAGACTTGAAACAAAAGAATGATGTGTTTGGATTTTTGTTTAGAATGCCTTATTCTGGCTTCTGCACTGTAAATCTACAATAGGGAACAAAGGTATAAATGGCAACAACAGACAGGAGGTTATTTCTGATGATGGCAGCTAAGATGTAGCAGAAGAGATGCTAGGAAGGGATCAAAATCTAGGCACATTTTAAATGAAAGCCATGGTTATTTGCTGGCATTTTGGATGAGAGATAAACAGGTAGAGGGAATCAGTATCTAGAAGGGCAAAAGACTGTAGGTTCTTGGCAGAGAGAGAAGATAAATTGTAGAGTAGAGCGTCGTCTACTAACTATTTTCTCAAGAAAGTGCAAATGTTACTTCCACTAACATTTTATTGGCCAAAGTAAGTTGATACAATACTTCAAAGTTAAAACTTATGTTTATTAAAATACACCGTTAATAAACTGAAAATGTCAAGTCACAGAGTGAAAGAAGATGTTTGCCATACAAATAACCATCAAAGGAGCTTGTATTATGAATTTATAAGGCACTCCTTTGGATGGATATGGAGATATTTTATTTTCTGGATGAAGTAGGAAATAGAAGCTTTCTTAACTGATAAAGGTCACTAGCAAATATGAATATCACCCATCCTATTTACCAGTGAGATATTAGAAGCAGTCCTTTCTAATCAAACAAACTGAAGGGATAAGTCATATAAAAGAGATGTCATATAACTGACAATTAATTTTTTAAAACAGTGTAAAGAATCATCACAAATCAATAAGAAAGACAAATAACCCAGAAGAAAATGGTCAAAGTATCTAGAGGACAGTCCCGAAAGAGGAAATGCAAATGGTCGATAAACATAGAAGTAGATGTGTCCTAACCATCAGGATGCTGGAAATTGAAACAATGGTGTGCTACTTCACACCTGACGGGCAAAGAGGAAATGTATGTCAGGATTAAGCCTGGGCTAACTTGTAGAGAAACATCAAGTCTCACCTTCGCTGGGGAGCAAATGAATTGATATCAAGACTCCGGAGAACAATTTGGCAACATCTAGTAAAGATGACTATGTGAAGACGTGTGGATCTATGAAAGCTTTAGAGAAATTCTTACTCGTGTGCATAAAGTATCTTATTTTTCCGTAAGACTTTTCTTTGAGGCGTCAAAACAAAACTAGCTAGGTCAAACAGTGAAATCTCTTCAAAGGCAGTGTGGGTGAGAGGTGGCCAGCCTCCCTGGTTCAAACCCAGAACTGTTCCTTATCAGCTAGGATCCTGGGCTAGTTCCTAGTTTCTCTGTCTCAGTGTCCTCTTCGGTAACACGTAGACGATGTCGATGCCTACCTGATAGGACTGCTATGAGTTCCGTTAGACAGTACAGGAGCACTGCTTACAACAGATCCCAGCATGTAACAGTTTGATAAGTTGGGGTTAGCATCAGTGTAATCGTCCCGTGCAGCAATTAATATGCAGTCACTTGAGCTATATGATTCAAAGAGGTAAATTTAAAGCATATAAAGCGTTGTGTGGACAAATCACATCGCACCACGTAGATCCGAAGTCAGGAAACTGTTTTTCTGTCAACTGCCAGATAATGAATAGTTTTGGCTTTGTGAACATAGGTCAAACTACTCAAGTCTGTTGTTGTATCATAAAGCAAAGATTATATGTCACACAGAGATGGTTCAGTTTAGGTGTCTCTGTTCACATCTCTGCTCACTTTCAGCTCTCAGGTTTCTTATATGGATCCTTGAGATAACTACGTCTTTGACACTGGGTCCTGGTGAGAACTAAAGAGATGCTTCGCATAAGTATCTAGCATGGTTCCAAGTACATCACAGTTGCTAGGCAACTGTTAGTGTCTCGCTCTTCCTTCATCTGAAGAGGGACCTCGATCCATAAAACAGAGGCTAGAGTATTCTGGAAAAGTTCGTTTTTTTGTTTGTTTGTTTGTTTTTTTGAGATGACAAAGAAGCGTGATTTTGGCCTTAGAAAGATTTCCATCAAAAATGGTTAAAATTAGTTTGGACATTCAGAGAGGGAGACATCGTCATCAAGAAAATGGGCTTCTCCAGAGCTATGTTTTCCTTATTATTCTAAGCAAATGAGACTTTCTATTCCCGAGGCTGTGAAATTGTACTGGCAGGCTCATGAAATTAATCTTGCTAATTATCCTCCAAAGTGTTTGCTCTCAGGTTCTTAAGTGTTTTCCAGCCCCCTCACAAGGTGTCATGTGAGTTCTTGTACTTTTTAAGTCATGAAACAGGTTCCCTAATTCTGCAGAGACCAGCAATTTCCTTTCAGCATCCCTGGTCCTGTGGTCACAGACAGGTTCTTGCTTGAGTCCTGGGTCTGATAAGAGTCGTCCAGGGCAGCTCGAGGGGATTATAAAACCCTGGTTCCTTTATCTGATCAGCCCACACACCTCACTGATGGCAGGAGGCCTTGGTTTAAATAAAGCTTCTCCTCCACCTTTGCTTCCCACATCCTTTTTGACAGGCCTCTTAGATGCGCAGATGAGCTCTTCTGTCAGGAAGCATGGAGGAAGTCCGCTAGCCTTTGGCCATGCATAGCCGTCCTTCAGGTTATCCCGTGGTCCCCAGGGGAGTGAGGCATCCCTTCCTCTGTGTTCTTTAACGCAGGCTTATACGTCCGTGGTGTGGTCTGCAAGAGCAGGCAAATCAGAAATCTCAGAATCAGCACAGAGGAGCGACAACATGTAACATTAGCTACAGGGTTGGTTTGGACTGTGCTCAGTTGCCCACCATTACTGGCAGGCTGACAGCCTCGCTCCAGCTCTTATGCTAGCATTTGCTTGACCTTTTGCTAGCAAAGGCAGGTTGAGAAGTGAAACTTCCATTCAGGATTCTGATTCCCTTGTGCCTGAGGCTGCCTGCTCCTCCCCAGGTCCCCAGGAAAACAGCCCCAAGACGGTTGTCACTGTTCTCCAAAGCCTTGAACAAAACAGCAGCACACTTCAGACTGTGTGGGAGGAAAGCTGTGTGAGTTTCATCCTCTCCCTCGCAGTCTCTCCCTGGTTCCTCCAACTCTTCCTGTCTTTTCCCAGAGTCCCTCTCGTCCACATCACCATCATTTATCCTCCAGCTGGTCCTCTGGGGCCCTGGCCAACCCCTCTCTGGGCAGCAATACATCTGGCTGTGGACTCAGGTTGGAACTCCTGAAGCCTGGCTGAGCAGGGGAAGCCTGAGTTGTGAATGTGTTCTCGTCCAAGGCTGGGAACTCTTTGCTATAGAATCATGTAAATATAGTTAATTCCATTAAAAGCGTATTTCACCTTCAAGGTACAAACTTCCAGTTATAAGATGAAAAAGTCATGGAGATGTGACCTACAGCATGGTGACTATACTTATTATTGTATTGCACATTTGAAAGTGGCTAAGAGAGCTTAAAAGTCCTCATCACAAGAAAAACAACATTTTTTAAACTATATGAGGTAATGGATGTTAGCTGGACTTACTATGGTGATCATTTTACAATATCTACAAATATTGAATCATTATATTCTACTCCTGAAACTAATATATCATTAAATGTCAATTATACCTCAATAAAAAATAACTAAAAATAGAAAGAGAAGGGTTTAAAAAAGCATATTCATTGAGCACCTGTTACACATTAAGTCCTATGCTTGGTACAGAGGAGAGCGAAACAAAGACAACTTGGCCTCAGCCTCCAAAGATGGCTTGTTTCGACAGGGAGAAGATGGTGTCAGCCAGCAGTGCTGCTACCATGTGACAAGAGCAAACACACAGGCAAGGGTGAAGCTCAGGGAGGATAAATAAGAAAGTGATTTCCCACTTGGAGCAAGAGAGGGTGAAAGAGGGGAGATCTTCAGAAAGAAAGGTGATGTTGGTGGTTGTCTTAAGAAGACAAATGGACAGAGAAGATGGTGTGGGTGCTAATGTGAACAGAGACGTGAAGGTGTGTAGTGTGGAGAGAACCAAGAATGTGGAGGACAAGTGGCTGGAGATGATGTAAATCAGACAAGAGATCGTCATGCTGGATTGGCCACCACACTGAGGAATCCTGGGATTCCACCATGAAAGCAATGGAGAGACACATCACAGAGATTATTGAAGGAAGGTAGGAAGGGATGAAATTAACCATGACGTTTAAGCTGATCTTACACTAAAAATAAAATTCTAAGTTTTTAAGCTAGAGAGATTTGAAGTTTCTGTGTTCTGAACACAAATGCATAGACTTAATAATACATTCAGGCTTGAGTTCTTTCTGGAATAAAAACTATCATTGCTTTTACCACCTGCAAATTTTCTAGAAAATGGCAAAACCTAATTGGAAAAATAGTCCCAATACTATTTCTTATTTGAAGCTGCTTGAATATCTTGTATATTTTCATCATCTGTTTAGTCACCTCCAATTTCCTGATATGAATTTGAAATAGCTTTGAATTCACATCTAGAATGTTTTGTAAATGTTTATATGGACTAAAAGTAGTAAAATTGGATGAAATGTAACTAGTGGCTAGTCTCTGAATGGATATTATCTGTATGATGTTATACTTGCAACTTCATGTTTTCAAAGAAGTCTGTGTTGTAGACATGGTACATACCAAATCTTCCCAAGTAATCACAAAGCGCATGACGGTATCCTCGTTCTTCCCACTGCAAGAGTCTCCTTCCCAGCATTGCTGAGAAATCAGCATGATGTTTACCATAACAATTACATGAGCTTTAGGGTGGCCAAAGGGAAGACGGAAAAACAATGCTTATTATATCTCACTTCCCCAAGAACATTTCACATAACTCTAAACCAGAAAAATGTTTTGCAATAAGAAGGGTTCTGTTTGTCAAATAATTTGGGGGAAACTTTTGCTTTCCAGTGGACCTCCCCGTGTACATCAGAAGACTCAAAGTTGCTTCTCAGTTACATCAGGATTAACTGTATTTATCCCAGGATTTCCCAAGTGTGTTTAATCACAGAACCTTTTTTTTTTTTTAAGTGACAGCTTAAACCCCTCACAGAACTAATAAGAAGTAAAATACATTCAATTAAATGCTTGAATTTACTCAGGTCACTAGGAAGAAAACCTTTTCCTGGCAATGAGTTCTGGGTGGATTTGGGGTAGTTCTATAAATAAGGTGGTATAGGAGAATGTATTTAAGTAACAATTTCCTTAAAAGAATTCAGAAAAATTCTATTTGACACATTGTTAAATATACACGTGACATTTTTTAACTCATAGCTCAGTGGATGCAGTTTTAAGAGGAACAAAGTAATATTGATCAGTTCTACAGTTTGGGGATATACTGGCTTTTTGACTCAATCTGTCAGAGAGCAATATTTTCCCTAAACTATAGAGTCTTCTATGCTTGGTGTGTCTGAGTTCACAGTCCAATGGGACCTGCGGAGCTTCTGCTCCCTCACTTTGATTTAGTGGTACTTCCTTGATTGAAAGAGTTTATGAAAATATCCCCTTCTTACCATCTTTCATCCAAGTTCACTGGACTCCAGAACATGATGCCATACAAAGACTTCTAAAACAGAAAAGTTTCACGTGTCGTTTGTACGTGATGCAGAAACACAATGGTGGCTTTTTCTTTGAAGTAAGTGCGCAGTTGACAAGTAAGTGGAGAGGAGGTTGGCTAGAGCCTGTTTCTGGATTCTCCAATCCAAAAAACACTTGCAAAAATATTTCAGCTATTTCAAAGGACTCAAAGTACTGCTGGAACTTCCTTTATTCTTCTTATAATTCTACGCCTGTTTGCTGACTCAGCCCATGCATTTGGTTGAAGAGACCGTGGAGGAAACTGAATCATGCTTGAATACTCGGGGTTTCTAGCTCTGAAAATAGCTATTCCATAGGCAGAGAGACCTCTTTCACAAATTCCCACGAGGAAGCATGAGACCCAGGCTTAGCACGGCTCACTGCTGTGCAAGACCTTCCTGAAATGGCATCGTTTTGAGAGTCTGTTTATCCACCATGTCCTTACAGGTGGGTATTGTTGGACAGTCTTGGGATGTATCCAGATAGTGTTGGTGACATGAAGCACAGATACGAAACTGCCACTTTAGCTGGAGCTGAGTATGTTCTGGGCAAACTGGTTTTGGTACGAATGAGAAAGTGAGGGTTTTATCTGAAGAATGAGCACTGTGGACTAGTCTAGACAAATAACACAGAGCATGGATGGTAAAGGATCCTGAGCAGGGAGAGAGGTAGAGTTCCACTGACAAAATGTCACCCACTCTCAGATAACTGATGATGGTTAACAGTGATAAATTGAGGATGGGCTGTGTTTGGAAGTATGAAAATTCAGAGGAGGTCATAGAGAAGTCCTCCCATCGTCACCATGTCTCCGCACTAGATTGGGGCTCTATGGAAAAGGGGTACAGGTGCTATGAGGGTTACTTGAAAGAATAAGTCAAGGATTCGGGCCTCTATCTTTCAAAGGCCAGCTTAATTTTCACTCCTTTATTGTACATTCTACAAGCATTTATTGAGCAACTATTGCATGCCATGCACTGAATCAGGCACTAGAAATGGAATTAATGAATGAAATCTGGTCTTTATTTCCAGAGAGTTTATGGGCTAGTGGAAATGGGGACAAGTAAGCCAGCAATTATGGTTTAGGATGATATATTTCATTCTCTGGACAAGAATATGGACACAAACTGAGACCCATCCAGGCTTATGCGTCCAGGGTTGTTTCCAAAAGGAAACAAAACCTGTTAGGAATGTAAAGCTGAAAGGATGAGTAGAAGACAAAGTTAAGGAAAATGATGGCTGGTGTGTGGGCAGAGGGGGTCTGGAGAAGTCCTGCCATAAAAAACAGTGCCTGGAGGCTAAAGGGAGAACATGTCCCAGCTGGAGAGCTGAAGTAATTCTGTCTGAAGGAGTGTGGGCTTCAGGGAGGAAGTGGTTGAAGCAGCTTAAAGGATCCTAATCCTGAAAAGGCACTGCAAGCTATTCAGCCCAATGCATGCTGTGCTCCGGTTATAACCAATATCCCATGTCACTGTGATGGGTTGGATTGAGTCTCTCCCAAATTTGTATGTTGAAATCTTAACTCCCAGGACCTCAGAATTAGACCTTATTTGGAAATAGGGTCATTGCAGATGCACTTAGTTAAGATGAGGTCATTAGGGTGAGTCTTAATCCTATATGACTGATGTCTTTATAAAGGCAAAAAAATTTGGAAACAGAGCAGGAAGGAACACAGGGAGGACATCATATAAACAGGAAGGCAGAGACCAGGGTGATGCTTCTGCAAGCCAAAGAACACCAAAGATTACCCAGAAAACCACCAGAAGCTAGACGAAAGGCATGAAACATTCTCCTGCGCAGCCTTCAGAAGGAAGCCACCGTGCTGACACCTTGATCTTGGTCTTCTGGCCCCCAGAACTACGACAGAATTAATATCTGTTTTTTAAGCTACCCAGTCTGTGGTGCTTTGCTATGGAAGCCCCAGGAAACAGATATAATCATTAAAAACATGTTCTCATTCATACTTCTTTATTTCTCCTACTGTTCTTTTGTGTATCCAATGCCCAGCCTTCCCTAATTTGCCTGGAGAATTCTTCATCCCCAAGATGCAGCATGAAGACAGCCAGCTAGCTCTTTCTATGTTCCATGTGTACCCAATATATACCCTCTTTATAGTACTTCACATCCTAGATTGTCACTACTCGCGTCTTTACCACTTAAGCCAGTCTCCTGGGGCAAGGCTGAGCCTTGTTTTCTCTAGCCCTCCTCTTGATCTTAGAGGATGATGAAGTGTTGACACCAGGAAATGTGTGTTAAATAAATTATTTGGAAATGGGTGAGATTTTTGTCTCCTCCTCTTTTCTAATGCGTGGAGATCATCTCCTATCAGGGGCCTCAGAACATGCAGTTCTTCCTCGCATCTGAGGTCAGTGGAGGGCCATAGGCTCCAGAGGGTTCCCTGAGATGTTGTTATTTCAGCTGAGCTCAGACATCACTGATGAGCCCCTGGATGTGGACACAGGTGCTGCTCCGGGTTTGCTGCCATCATCCCACCCCTGCTCACCTCCAGTCTGATCGTACATCTTCCTCTCAACCGTAACGAAACAAAAAGATGAACATAGACATTCGGGGGAGGCACTGGCTGGTGGCAATCTTCAAAGTCTCCTCACTTGCGCCTTTTCTTGATGACTCATTTTTAAGAAAAGGCATGAATGAGGACACTTGGAAGAAAACTCAGTAGAGCTTGGTGAATGATTGGTTATAGATTCCAGTTGGGGTCAGATCCGTCTCAAAGTGTTAAATCACTGGACGTTTTGAGTACATTAGCACCAAATACAGAAGATGCCATGGCATGCATGCCTCTTCCAGCTGAGCCCCTGTGCACCTTCCTACCTGGCCAGCACAGACTCCCTGTACTCTTCAGCCACACAGGACTCGCTGGGCACTCCGGGCTCTCTCCTTCCGTGGCACTGCTCCCTCTGTCTAAGGCCTCCTGCCCTTCATGGCTGTCTGGGAAGTGTCCACTTACCACCAACTGTCTCACCCCAATGTCACCTTCTTTTGATGAGGTTCCCTCTTGCTTGCTCTTTTGGCTGTGTCATGTTCTTTTCTCAAGGTTCTGGCAAGAACCCACTTCTGTACTCACACAGGTTTCTCCTGAATTCAGACCCCAATGTCACCTTCTTTTGATGAGGTTCCCTCTTGCTTGTCCTTTTGGAGTAGACTCCTAGCCCTCTCACTCCGTGCCACCATCACCATGTGATGGACACATGGACTGTTCACCCACTTCTCCATCTCACACTAGGAAGCTCTGAACTGATGGAAAAGAGGTGTAAGAGACAAACAGAAATTAAAAGAAAAACAAACAGACAAACAAAAAAACACCAGCTCGTTGCCGGTAACACCGGATTGGCAAAAACAACAGTTTTTCTGCATCCTTCCTCCTAGACAGAATGTATGCAGTTGGCCTCATATAATTGCAGACTTCCCTTCGAGGGGCTAAGCCTCCCTCGGGGTTCACCATGCCAAGGAGGCCAGAGTGAAAAGATCCACAGGTTCAGCTTGAAGTCAAGTCAACCAGAAATTCTGGGAAGGTCTGATGAAGCATGAGATAAGCCATTTTCCAATCCAGAAGTAGATCTGTGTGAGGAGTGGAAAGGAGAGGCTTCCATCCTGGCAATTGGAAGGCAGAGTTCCCATACTCTGGGTGAGGGCAGAAGAGTGGGAGAGAAGGGAAAACCCCTCCACACTTCTGTTATTCTCTGCAACAAAACCCTGCACACGACCTTCGTAGAAATTATCGCAATTTAAATTAAGCTCTTTGTTATTGTTTACTTGCTTTTTTTATCTGTCTGCCTCCCAAGATTATAAACTCCCCAAGAGTGAGGATCATGTTTGTCTTACAATGCACAAACTTGATTCTTAACAAGTGTTTAATAATCATTTTGTAAAATGAACAGGTGAATACGAGCCAGTGGTCAGAGGTGGGAAAAGATGCCCAAAGGTGCCCTCCAAAGAGGGAAGAAAAGAGAAAGAATCAGTGTTATTTATCATTCCAGCCCGTGGAGTGAGTGTGTGAAAGAAAGGGTGCCTTGATAATGACCGGGGTTGTGCCTGATGCTGGGATGTGTGGAAGGACCAAGCTAAGTGACAGGGAAAGGGCTTGGAATGCGGTCATCTCCCCTGTGATGGAGCTCTGCTACGTTTGGTCTTGTTATGGCAATCAGCACAACTGTGAGCTCCTCCTGGGCTCACGGACACATCTACAGAGCTCATTAAAATGCAGGTGACAGCCCCTTTTCAGGCCAGGGTGAGAGTCCTGGGGACTCCAAGGAGGAGATGCTGGCTCTCAGATTTCCTGAGGGTGAGTTTTCAGGGACCTGCACAGAAGACAGGAATGCCTGGGAGAAGGGGAATCAGTGCAGTGGGGCTTAACTCCAAGCCCTGGAGCAATCAGCCCCAGCAGCTCTGCCCTTATCTGTTGCCCTTATCGTTGAGCTTCCCATGTGAGATTTTATTTGAAGGCAATGTTCAGATACAAAACATAGTTTGCAAACCATTTGGGTAGATGTCAAGGTCTCTGAAGTGTACATTGGTCAGTTCATCTTTCGGACGTAGCAGAAGCCCAATTCAAATTAGACCAGGCAGAAAAGATGGTGGATCAGAAGGACATCAGGGTTCTCACTGAGCCAGAGGAAGAAGCTCCAGGTGTCTGGGGACCCCGTAGATTGTGGTCAGGTTCCCAGAGGCACCTGCTTTCTCCTTAAGACGGCTCTTGAGAAAAGTGTTGGGAGAATCTCCACTGACCCTTTTTGTAGCAGTTCCTAACATTGGAGCCATCACCAATGGGCCCAGTGCCTTCCCCTCCAGCTAGAGAACCAGGGCTCATTACCATGGAGAAGCACATTTATGCAGAAACAACATCTTGTCAGAATGTGGTGATGTGCTGCAGGAGTGAATAAGTTTCTGGCTACCTGTCTAGGTGGACCTTGTCCAGAGAGAGGCTTTAAAGGGGCCGGACCACAGCGTCCCTGAAAAGTAGAACTACGTGAGAATCTTTCATTTCTCCAACAAACATTGAACAAACTCCAATGCGTATCGGACACTCAGAATCAACTCTGAACTGTCTTTGTTCATGGCTGAATGAGCAATGCTACCAACCTCATTTTTCCTCATCTGGTTTCCATTTTCTAGTTTTTCTATTTATTTTACTATTGGCTTGTTTCTCTCTCCACATTCCACACCTTTCTCTCAGAAGCTCACAGGTCAAAAGGTTGATATTAGTTTTCTCTTGCTGCTGTAACAAATTACCACGAACTGAGTGACTGAAAACAACTCCCATTTATTATGTCCAAGTTTCCATGGGTCAGACATCCAGGCACAGCATGGGTCACTGCTTCTCGGTTTAGGGTCTCAGGAGGTCAAAATGAGGGTGTTGGCTGGGTCATGTTCTTTTCTCAAGGTTCTGGCAAGAACCCACTTCTGTACTCACTCAGGTTTTTCCTGAATTCAGACCTCTATGGCTGTAGGCCCGAGGTCTCACTTCCTTGCTTGCCATCATCTGGGAGCCTCTGTGCTCCTTGGCCACCTGCATTCCTCGTCCCACTGCCCCTTCTGTCTTCATACCAGCAACAGTGCATAGAGTCCTCAGGTGTCAGATCACTCACACTTCTCCTTCTTCCATGTTGCTTGGCCCCAAGACAAAGAAAGGTCTCTGTTCTTAAGGTCAGAAGTGATTGGGCGCCCCTGGATAATTCAGGATAATAATTCCCTATTTTAAGGTCCATAGTCTCAGTTTCATCTGTAAAATCCCTTTTGCTTTGTAACCTAATGTATTAGTCAGAGTTCTCCAGAAAAACAAAACCAACAGGAAACAGGATAGGTAGATAGATGAGGAGAGATAGATAATAGATAGATGGATAGATAGATAGATAGATAGGTAGATAGATAGATAGATAGATAGATAGATAGATAGATAGATAGATGATACATTGATGATAGATGATGGAGAGAGAGAGATTTATTTTAAGGAATTGGCTCACATCCTTATAGAGGCTGGCAAGTCCAGAACTTGCAGAGTGAGCTGGCACAGTGCACACAGGGAAAAAAGCTGATCTTGTAGTTCACGTCTGAGGACCTTCTGCTGCAGAGTTCCCTCTTGTTCAAAAATCTGCTTCTAAGTGACAGAGTGGCATGGACATATAGACACTACCAAACGTAAGGTAGATAGCTAGTGGGAAGCAGCCGCATAGCACAGGGAGATCAGCTCGGTGCTTTGTGACCGCCTGGAGGGGTGGGATAGGGAGGGTGGGAGGGAGACGCAAGAGGGAAGACATATGGGAACATATGTATGTGTATAACTGATTCAGTTTGTTATAAAGCAGAAACGAACACACCATTGTAAAGCAATTATATTCCAATAAAGATGTTAAAAAACAAAATCTGCTTCTTTGTTCTATTCAGACCTTCAACTGATTGGATGAGGCCCATCCACATTATGGAATGCAGTCTGCTTTACTCAAAGTCCACCAATTTTAAATGGGAATCTGCAGCCTGTCATGCTGGTAATAATATCAGTGTTATGAGACTGCTTTTCTTGTTCTCATGGTTACACACATTTAGAGGACTGTGTTTCCTTTGTCCTTTCTTTTGTTAAGAAAATGTAGCCTTTCTAAAAGAAAAAAGCAATCTCATTCAAATTGTCCATTAATTCTGTCAGCTTATATATTTTAGTCATTCATAAGTCTCTTCACAGAAAATACCTTCACAGAAACACCCAGAATAACGTGACCAAATATCTGGGCACTGTGGTCCAGCCAAGGTGACGTATAAAATTAACCATGGTACATAACAGGTTCACAGGTCCAGGGAATGTGGGTGTCAACAACAAGGTCAGACACTAACTGTATCACGTCAGACGCTAAAGGCAGGGTAGCACTTGGGACTTAGAATAACCCAACTTCCCAGGACAATGAATGGCCCACTCTGTAGTTCTACTGTTTTATTCTGACTGGTATGCTCGCCAGGACCCTCTGAAGATGGACGGTTTGCCTTGAAGTGATGTGTCCCTGGGAGCAGTCTGGACGCCAGGGCTGCAGCTTCCTTGTCACCCTCGCATCCCCGAGGGAATGATGAAATGAAAAGATGACAGAGGCCCCTCAGAGGCTGCGCTAAAAGGCTCCAGCAAGAAAAGGTGAGTGGGATGGGGAGAGGACAAGTTGGACGGTCCTGAAAATGAGGGTCCCCTAGCCATACCACTTCCCGATCTCCAGCTGCTCTGGCAGGTGCCCAGGGCTTCCCCAGCTTGTCCCCTCTCTACAGACCTGTCTGCCCCTGCTCTGTGGACAGCGCTCCCTGTGGCCCGTGACGCAAGGGCAACATCACTAGGCCCTGGGACTGCCTATCTTACCCAAGATTCTTATCCCTAAAATATCCACAAAAGAGCTGCTCAATCAAAGACCCCTTACTGCTCGAGGCACCAGAATCCACTGGGACCCGCAGTCACCATCTGTTGCTCTTTTCTCTACAGTCTCCCCTTTATCATTTTCCCCTTTAATATGAAAACTACTCTTAGAAATTAGTTTTTAGTAGATATACTTAAATGATTTTATCTTAAGGGCGTACTAATCAAAGCTATCAGAAGAGTTCCTAAACAATAAATTTGCTATTGACTCACTTGGAAGGTCGTTGCTATGGAAAAGCCACGTCCACTATCAGCTGTCCCCACCAGACACACCTTGGGACTCTCCTGCCTGGCTCCCCTCTCACCAGTATCCTTTTCAGCTCAGACAGCAAGTGAAGCTTTATTCCTTCTCAAACAAGCTTGTCACCCCAAGTAGGAGAACCAAATGTAGTTTAACAAGTGACTTAGTTTGATTGACAGCGCTCCTGGCAACATGCCAAACCGAGTCCCATCCTGCTTCAAACATGTCCCAAAGCTGGAGACAACATAAATTAAAATAAACGATCACACACTGTCAGGCCCCAAAGCAAGATAAGGGACTTCCCAAACAACAGAAACGAAGGAGAGACGTGCAAACATGAGGGAGGAGACCTGGCCACACCATGGAGGAACAGCGGGGAAGCACGGAGGGAACCATGTTCAGTGACCGCCTGGGACTGAAGGTACCAGGGTCTATGCAGAACCAAGATCCCTAAAATGTAAGAAAGGTTTACCCTCCTGAATAAGAGGGAAGAGATTTGCAGCGATTTGACTGGAAAATGGGACAAGAAACCATCAGACTGATAATCTGAGACCCCAGGGATGGCCAAACACACATGAGGTCCAAATTGACCTGCCCCGAATGGTACAGGATTGAACTCAAAGCTGTCGTCATCAGATCTCATCTCAGATAAGTGGAAATCATGGGTGTTGGGAAAAAGGTAGGTTCAAGTCCTGAATATTTTCCGTTAGCTTTTCCATCTCCGATCTTCCCTATGTTCTGCCTTGTGCCTGAGAGGGTTGGCCTGGACAACCCCTGGGATTTCCCCACCCTCCTTAACCCCCTCCCTTCCTCCAAGGAGAGTGCAAAATGGCCACACAGCATGGCTATGGGAAATCCAACAGAGATTAGCGCCAAAACAAAAAAGTGAGACATGCAGGCATGGCTGTTTGTACTACTTCCTTGGATAACTTATTTTGCTAGAGCCAAAGCTAGGGAGTCATGGAGGATGGGATAAATTTAGTGTCAGAGGAGTCATGGAGATGACAAGTTAGGACCAACCCAGGAGGTGGCAAGGCATCTACTTCTGCAGTACCAGATGGAGCATTTTTACTGAATGCGGCCCCTGGCATCAGGTAGGCAGCCCAGTAGATGCTGAAGTGGTGAGTTCTCCCCCCACCGCCACCTTCTAATAGTCCTTTCAGGAAGGCACAGTTAGAATTGCATGCACCTCACACCACACCTGAACAATGAATAACACTCTCCCAAGATACACTATCAAATTTCAGAGTACAGAGGTAAAGAGGAAATCCCATGAGATTGTATTCTTGTAGAATGGCTTTAGACTTTTAATAGCACTATTAGAAGCAAGAAAATTATGGGGAAATGCTTTAAATATTCTTAAGTAAGACGACTTTTGTCATAGAAATATGCATACAGTGAAACTAACAAGTGTGAGGATAAAATAAAGGCATTTTCGGGAAAAGAATTTTCATCGATCCTTTCTCAGGAAGCTTCTGGAGGATGTCCTTCACCAAAACAAAGGGTTAGACTCAAAAGGGAAAGAAGTAAATTAGAGAAAGCAGTTGTCCAACTCAAGAAAGAAGTGAGATGACTTTCCAGGTCGTTGAAGAAGGAAGATCCTCAGATCACTGCTGATTATGGGATGTAAAGAGCAGCTGGTCCAGACTGGAGAAGGTCAGAGGACACGAGGAAGAGACCTCCCAGCAGAGTGGGGGGAGGCGGGCATGGGGAGGTGAGATAAAATTGCTGTTGAAGCTGGAGCGTATTGAGAGCCATGGGGGTTAAATTAATGATAAATGCACAGAAAATTAATCAACTAGACAACAATCAAAAACAAATATTATCATCAGATTCATAGCTAAAAACAAAGTTCTTCAGAAAAGATCATTAATTGTTATATTATGCGGCTAGATGCAAATAGTATTTACCAAATAACGGAAACACGATATTTACCCAACTGATATTATATTATATTTAATGCCTGAAGAAGTAAACCGTAAATGTGTCTCACAGAGGCAGAGGGCATGGTAAAGATTCATATTATTTGCCCATTTTAGAGAGGAGGTTATTCTTCTTATTGATTTAAAAAATCTATATATTCTAGATATTAATAAAGACTTCACATATACATGCTGCCAGTCTGTCACCACCTATTGTTTTGTCTAAAGTGTCTCTCATAGATGAGAAAAGCTTTATTTTGCTATAATACTAATCGCAGCATGTATACTACACTAAAATGTGCTCAGTACTGTTCAAATACTTTCATGTGTTGTCATCTGAAATATATTTTTACATTGCCTATAACATAATTTCCTGAATTTTCCCATGTTTACATTTTTGCTTTTCAATGTTATTTAAGAAATCCTCTCGATTTTATTGGTCAGCTTTCGCTTTGATAACAAACAATCCAAAAGCCTCAATCGTCTGAAACATTAAAGGATGATTTCTTATTCAGGTTTTAAGTTGGCAGCTGTCCAGCTGTTGTTCTTTGCTATGTGCCTGCCTCATGGTGGGATCCAGGCCTGTCTGGGACTGGCTCTTCTTAGGGCAGAACGGAAAAGAACAACCTAGAGACTGTGCAAATATCCCAAAGATCTTTAAAATGTCTGCTGTGCAGCAAGCCCCTTCCTCAGTCACACTTTACTACCCAAAGCAAGTCACATAGTCAAGTCTGACGGTTCTTGGCCCGGGATGGTACGACCATGTTACAATTTTCTATCACCTCAAAGTCACAGCACACTGGCCTACAGTTTCTTCCATTACATTTTTTTCTCGATAGAGAGGCACAATATTTGTATAGTATATACACGTGTGTGTGTGTGTGTGTGTGTGTGTGTGTGTGTGTGTGTGTGTGTGGTGTGGGCATGTACTGGGAGAATATACATGTAAATATATGTAAAGTCATTAATGTCCATTAGCCAAGGCCTGGGAAATGCACAAGCACTGTGTGGGTCCCACCTATGCCCTGTAGGATTTTATTTTGCTCCTTGTATCACAGTGGCCAAACCGGGTATAGCCCACAGACACTTTCAATGGAAGATACTATGGAACTTACGAACATTGGTTTTAATTATAATACAAATTGGTTAGGATTACCACACTGCCAAGATTTTCTTTACCAATCAAATAAGATCAGGCAATTCTTCATGGCTTTTTTTTTTCTTTGTATGAGGGAAAGAAAGAACAGTTAATACTGAAATAGCTGGATCTCTTTGTTCCAAAAACTAAGTCATTTATCTCCCTCAAAACATTCTTAGTATAGTCATTATTTTCCTAGAGGTGCTATACATGTAATAATATCATTATATGTTCTTGTGGACCTGCTTCCCTGGGCAAAGAGAGAATCATTTGAAATGTCCTGTATGAAGTCTTGCAAAGGGGCACGGAGAGAAACACTGTGTTCCGAGGAAGTGGTCATTGGGGCTTTCTTTGTGAAGTGTGTGCCTTTTGTCGGGACGCTTAGCCTGGTAAGAAAGCCATGGCAATCCAATCATCTCATAACAGAGTGCAATTGTGTCAGACCTATTTGGAGAATAGCTAAAGGGCATATTCTTTTTCCTGTGGACTATTGATGTTTTATTCATGAATTCCGGAGAATATATGGTTTTGTATATTAAAAGAAAGTCAGAGAACAAAGAAAAAATTAAAACTACCCTAGAGTACCATGTCCTGAGTTGTGCAATCTTAGGCAATTTGTCTTTGTGGACGTAAATTTTAGCTTCTTAAGGAAAAATTAATAGAATAGATATTATTTTGTCTTTAAATAACAGATATTTAAAATATTTGTTATATTCTTCCAACTCTGCCTGCCTTGGGATCAGAAGAGGCACTTAGGCAAACTTTGCCCTGGCTGAGCTGCTAAGAAAATCACTGGACGTTTCCCACTCCCATCCCCTTCATTTAGAGAATGTACAGAGCAGCAGATCTGGAAGGCATTCCTGCGAGAATCAAATTATATGATGTATACATCAGTGTTAATTAAGAAACAGGGCATTTGAAAAATTAGACTTGTTCATTTCTTAATTTTGCCTATAAGGAGAAAATTGGATTAAGCCTTTGCAGATAAACATATACAAATCCAGTGATTATTCTTCCAGTCATTGCAGCCTTATCTCCGTCAAATTCCGGATTTTCAAATCAGTCCATTTGGACTTTCTCTGTCTGGTTTATCTCCATAGTAACATGTATGTTTTAAAGCTCTAGACGTCAGGTTGATGCACATCTGGTCTGGGTCCAGTGCCCTCTTCATCCAACACTCTCTCATGCCTGCCAGTTCTCTAGTCATTTGTTTTCATCCTCTGTCATTTACTGAAATGGCTCAGACCCACCCTTCCTCTAAAAATGCACGCTCTTAGATTTGCTAGTGGATTGGGGATTGCCAAGGATTTACACTTAGAATTCTTACTGTATATGCAGATATTACACTATTCTGGCTCTGTTGGCAGCAATTTTAATAGATCCTCACACAGTAGTTCACACATTTGGAAGGAAACAGTTTCTCTTGACAGAATCATTTAGTTGTTTCTTCACAGAGCCAAGACTCAGGCATCCTGTCCAGAGGACCAGCCACTGCTTTGTGACTGCTCTGGGAAGATCTCACTTGAACTAGTTCTTCTCTTAATTAATACATCTATAAAGTTACCAAAAACACAAGATTTAGAGATCCTACAAGGAAGATCAGACTGATCAACTTACCCCAGGACACAAGTTTTTTAAATTCAAGTCTATTCAAAAAGTTTTGTCACCAGGGGTTGGGGAGAAAGCATGTTATTTGAAGATTATGGCTCAAAAAATAAAAGTCACAATAAAATTCTTTATATACCATTGTACGGTCAGGCCAATCAAGATGGCTGTTCTCTTGCTCTCCGTCCATCCCCTGCTCCACCAGCCCCAGCTTCACCTACACCCTACTCACGTGACTGACGTTCCTACATACTTGTCCCAGGCCCCAGCTAGTGATTGTTATCAAAAAGTCAGTGAGGGGCCTGCCCCTCTGCTGGTTTCCTTGGTAACAGTGAGGCAACCTGACATAATTCCCCCATAACTGGTAACCTCCCCCTGCCCCCAGAAGCGAACCGTTCCGCCATGTCCTGGCCACCACACACAGTGGGGAGTCGCTCCAGGACCTTGCTTCAGACGTGTAAGCTCCCCCATCCATTAAACCATTGATGTCTCTGTGGCTGACTCCTGGCTCTTTCTTCGGTCTCGTAGCTGGGCAAGCACAGGCTTTGCAGACCTGTGGGTGCAGCCCAACAACTATGATATCTACTCGATATCATCTCGATGCCACCATTATCACACGGTTAATGAGAGAGGGGTACTTTCTCGCTCTCTGCTTGATTGTTGAATGCTCCCTTCAGTTTGTTTTTTTCCCTTTTGTCATGAATTGTTTGTTTTAGACCACCAAGAATTACTATTGAAACAAATTTGATTTTTCTCTTCTTGTTTCCTGTTCTCACTCCTCTGTCTTATCGCCATTCACTCTCAAATGTTCCAGTCTACCTGCCCCTAGTGATATCCAATCCACTATATTCAAAGGATCAGGTAAGAGCTGAAAACTTTCCCCAAGCCCAAGGGAACCACTAATCTACTTTTTGTCTCCATAGACTTGACTCTTCTAGACAATTCATATTAATGTAATGACACAGTATGTGTTCCTTAGTGACTGGTTTCTTTCACTTGGCATAATGCTTTTGAGTCTGCCCATGTTGTAACATGTATTATTATTACATTTCTTTTTATTTCCAAGTAATATTTCATTGTATGGATGTAACACATTTTGTTTATCCTTTCATCAGTTCATGGACATCTAATGTTTTGCCTATTATGAATAATAGTTCTGTGAACATTCATGTACAAGTTTTTGCATGGGCATATGTTCATTTCATTTGGGTATGTACCTAGGAGTGGAATTGCTGGGTCATATGGTAACTCTATGCTTAACATTTTGAGAAATAGCTAAATTGTAATCCAAAGTGGCTGCACAGTTTTCTGTTCCAATCAGCAATATATGTGTTCCAATTGCTGCACGTTCTCATCACCACTTGTCTTTTTCTGTCGTTTTGATTATAGCCATCCTGGGGGGGATGGTGTGTAAAGTGATATCGCATTGTCGTCTTGATAGCTAATGATGATGTGATGGTGAGCATCTTTTCATGTGCTTATCGGCCATTTATATATCTTCTTTGGAGAAATGTCTACTCAGATCATTTGTCCAGTTTTTAATTGGGCCAGTTATCTTTTTACTGCTGAGATGTAAGTGTTCCTTATATAGTCTCGATATACGTCACTAAAAAAATGACTTGTAGTTTTTCCCATTCTGTGGACTGTCTTCTCACTCTCTTAATGGTGTCTTTTGAAGCAAAACAGTTTCCAATTTCGAAGTCCAACTTACCTAGTTTTTTTTTTTAATTGTATGTGCTTTTGCCATCATATGTAAAATAACAATGTTTAACTCAAGGTTATGGAAACTTACTCATGATTTTTTCAAGGAATTTTGTACTTTTAGCTCTTACATTCTGGTCTTTGATACATTTTGAATTAATTTTTTTTTTTTTGCGGTACGCGGGCCTCTCACCACCGTGGCCTCTCCCGTTGTGGAGCACAGGCTCTGGACACGCAGGCTCAGAGGCCATGGCCCACGGGCCCAGCCATTCCACGGCACGTGGGATCTTCCCGGACCGGGGTATGAATCCATGTCCTCTGGCATCGGCAGGCTGACTCCCAACCACTGCACCACCAGGGAAACCCTGAATTAACTTTTATAATGGTATGAGGAAGGAATCCAAATTGATTCTTTTGCATGTGTGTGTCCAGTTGCCCCAGCACCATTTTTCTAAATGGCTTTATTGGGGTATAATTAATATACAAAAACTGCACATGTAACCAACTGGATGAGTTTAGACATATGCATATACCTGTGAAACTATGACCTCAATCAAGGTAACAGACATATCTGTCACCCTCAAAATTGTGTCCGTTTGTGTGTGTGTGTGTATGTGTTGAGAACACTTACCATGAGATCTACTCTCTTAATATTTTAGTACACAATATGGTGTTGTTGACTCTAGGCCCTATGCTGTACAGCAGATCTCTGTAACTAATGTATCTTACATCATTGAAAACTTATACAAATTGAACATCTCCCCATTTCCCCCTCCCCCCAGGTAACCACTGTTCTGTTCTATGCTTCCATGAGCTTGACTATTTTAGGTACCTCCTGTAAGTGGAATAAAGCAGCATTTGTCCTCCTGTGACTGGCTTCTTTCACTTAGCATAATGTCCTTCAGTTTATCAATATTGTCAAAAATGACAAGATTTCCTTCTTGTTTAAGGCAGGATAATATTCCATTGTGTGTATATACCACAACTTCAGAGTGAAACTAAAATATCTTCACCTGGCAAAAGTGACCTCCTAGGTTTATTAAAGATTTTGTAGCCCAAGCTATGGTTTTACAAAATCTGCTCCGAAGACCATACATTCCAGCTATGCCTCAAATCTTTGCCTCTTGGCTCAATCCTTGCAATGCAAGGAAGTAGAGACAGCATGTTGAATGAAAAACAATTGTAAAGTCTAACCTAACTGCTGCATTTTCAGATAAAGAAAATGAAATGATGAATGCCTGTCCCATGTAATGTGCTAAGAACCTTTCATATATATTTTCATTTATTCCTCACAACCACCTGCCGGGGTAAATAAAATTGTCCACCTTTAAGAGATGAGTAGGGCTTAACTAATGGTCTAAAATTGCAAAGCCAGCAATGAAAGAAACTTAACAGTCACTACATAGGTGGGGAAAGATTTTAACACATAGGCATTTTGAACCACTAAATTATATTGTCTCTCCATTGAAGTCAAGAGCAGAAAGAAATATTATTGCCCAAATTAAACAGTAGGTTGGTAAAAAAATGGTGGTCCTGGAACTTGGATCTCAGGTGTTTTGTGCTTTTTCCATGACTATTGTCATGAAAATGCGGTGACTGTTGAAACTGCTGCTGTCATTGGTCTTGAGACCAACCAGTTTGCTAATTGCTGTTGTTTGTTCAGTAGTCACGTCCCAAGATAAGTGTGCACTCTTATCAAAACACCTTTACAAATGAACTTATATTTTTATCTTGATGTGATTTAAATTACCTTGTTGCCTAAATATAAAATTTTATTTACCATAATATAGGGAATATACCTGAGGGAGGGAGCTGCAATTTAGTTAACAGTGGCAGAAACAAGATTTTAACTCATCCAGGTTGATTTCATGGCCTGAGTGCATAAACTGGTTGCTCCCACCATCTCTATTGGGTTACGCAAGAGCAAAATAACCTACTATTCCCTTAACCAGGCTCATCATCTTGTCCCCTAAAATGTTCATGCTCATCTTATATTCCTTCTTCCAGTTTCTAGGCATCATTGTCTTTCCAGTTTTCCAAACCATAAGTGCAGTTGTCATCCTGTAAGCTTATTTCTCTCTCAATCCACAAATACAATTAATCAGAAAAGCATTGATTCTTTTGCTTATTTTTCAGTAATCTCTCTGTTTCACCCCACCCTTATTTCAGTGTCCCTGGCTCTATTACCCCTCATCTCCCAGATGAACTTGTTTGATCTGGGCTGCTTTAACTGACTTCTTTATCCCTCCTTTGCATCTCTCTCCAATCCCACATCCAGCAGCTTCCTGGGCTCTCCTTCTAGGAAACACAGATGATGATCTCACCCCATCTCTAGGGATCACTGCCGAGTTTCCACTGCCCAGAAAGTGTTTCTCTAACTCACTTTAGTAAAGGACCAGTTGGTTTGTTTTGGTTTCTTAAAAATTAATTCTCAGACCAGTGTGAGGTCCTAGTCTGCCTGACCTGTTCACAGCCTAAGCCACCCGAGACTGCTCACAACACCTACCGTTTCTCTGTAACCTGACAACTCAAGTTCATGGAATATGCACTTGAATGTCACAGCAAGGTCAAATGGCTGAGTTTCTAACATCTGCTCTCGAGGACACTGGAACTTATTTCATGGAGGCCTGGCATTGGCCTGGAGGACGCACTTTGATTAGCACTAGTTTAGGAGCTACAGCAAAAGATGATGTGAGATTTGGGTTCGAACCCTGGCTTGGCCGTGGAGCAAAGGTTGGGCAAGTCACTTAACTTCTCTAAGCTTCAGTTTATGTCTCTATGAAACAGGGATGATCTGTGAAGTTGCAGTGACAATTAGAGAGGATGAAGTTAAAACACAATGTCTAGCCCATGTTCATAGCAGCAGTTGGTATTTTCATTTCCGACTTTCATACAGACTCCTTATCATTTTCCCACCAATCCCTTCTCATCTGGCCTTTGCCTGAATATTTAACTTACTTGTCTGGTTTTCCCTCTAGAAGCACCCCACTTGACTTTTGCCACATCTGTACCTGACACATGATAGGAGCCCAGTGATGAATGAATGAATGATTGAATAAACGAGTGAACGGACAACTCATTTGAATGGAGTAAGTTCAAAAGGTTGAATAATGATCTCTAAAGCAAAAGTAGAGCTGATTATTTAGCTTTTGCCTTACTAAAATTGCTGAGACTATGGAAGCTATTGTTTTTAATTTTCAAGTGCCTCGTGTCAGCCTACACTAGTGAGACAGGCATAGGATTTAACCAAAAGAGAGCTTCCAATTGGAATGTAATTCACAACATGTAACCTAAAAGTTGCAAAATCAAAACAAACCAGACAAGATGAGAATATGGATGTGAGCAAAGGCTTTGGTCCCTGCTTTGCATTTCTCAGTATACAAAAGTTTAAGTGAAAGTAATTTCACAGGCTATTCATTTAAATGCACATACATTACTCTGCCCCAGGGCACCACTATTCTCACTATTGTAACAGCCTTTTAACTACTACTGTATTTACCTCCTTGCAAACTAGAGTATTCTCAACACAGCACCTAACACAGAGCTCCTTGGCATAACCTCCCAACAATGCACCTCTCATTGTGTATAAGGACCTACAAGAAACCCTCTGAGGTAGTTTCTCTTTCCTTCTGTCTGTCCTCACAGTTACTGGCCCTCCCACTGCCCCCCTTGCTGCGGCTTCCAAGCATAGATAGACATGTTCTGGCCCTCTGCTTTTTGCATTTGAGAATGTTTTCCCCTAGATTTCTACGTGGCTCAATCCCTTACTTTCAGATCTCTGACCAAATGTTATATACCACATATTTAAATTTGCCATTTCTTACTAAACCCGCACAAGCCCTAACTTCCTTCTCTGTTAAACTCACTAGTACTTCTCAGCATCTTGACCGTGTTAGTTTTCCAAGGCTGCCGTAACACATCACCAAAAACTTGGCAGCTTGGAACAACAGCAAATTATTCTTTCCAGATTCCATAAATCCACAAGCAAGGTGTTGGTAGAATGGGCTCCCTCTGGAGGTTCTGAGGGAGGGTCTGTTCCATGCCTCTCTCTCCCGGCTTCTGGCAGCAGCTGGCAGCCTTTTGCATTCCTCGGCCGTGTCACTCCAATCTGCCTCTGTCTTCACATGACCTCCTTTCTGTGTCTCTCTGTGTCTCCCCTCTTCTAGGAAAGACACCTGTCATTGGATTTAGGCCCTCTCTTCCAATCCACAATGATCTCATATCAAGAACCTTAACTTAATTATATCTGCAAAGGCTCCTTTTACAAATTAGATTGCTTTTATTGGCCCTGGTGTACCGGGGAGTAAGATTGGGAACTATCTTTTGGGGGGACACATATCAACCCACTATGTTAAGTTATTTACTTATTTGTTTGCTCATTCTCAGTCTCCCCTCCCCCATTACAGTGTCAAGCCCATGAAAACGATGATTAAATATAGATATAGATATAGATATAGATATATTTTGCATTTGTGACTGGACTAATTTCTGGCGCACAACGGAAGCTTAGTATGGGTCAAATAAATCAAAGAAGAAAATGTGGACAAGATATAGAGGTTATCAGTATATTTGTAACCAGAAGTAGACAAATCAGGGAAGGAGTATTTGAAAAAGGGGTCAGACTTTTGTGAAGTAATACAGAAAAGACAGGGGACCCTGAAGTCAAGATTGTTTGACAATTAGGGAGTGTTTGTCAAACTCCCGGTTGAAAGAGACATCAAAAGACACCTCCTATAGTATTTGTTTTTCTCTTTCTGACTTACTTCACTCTGTATGACAGACTCTAGGTCCATACACATCACTACAAATAACTCAATTTTGTTTCTTTTGATGGCCGAGTACTATTCCATTGTATATATGTGCCACATCTTCTCTATCCATTCATCTGTTGATGGACACTTAGGTTGCTTCCATGTCCTGGCTATTGTAAATAGAGCTGCAATGGACATTGTGGTACATGACTCTTTTTGAATTATGGTTTCCTCAGGGTATATGCCCAGTAGTGGGATTGCTGGGTCGTATGGTAGTTCTATTTTCAGTTTTTTAAGGAACCAACAGTGCAAGAGGGTTCCCTTTTCTCCACACCCTCTCCAGCATTTATTGTTTCTAGATTTTTTGATGATGTCCATTCTGACCGGTGTGAGATGATATCTCATTGTAGTTCTGATTTGCATTTCTCTAATGATTAGTGATGTTGGGCATCCTTTCATGTGTTTGTTGGCAATCTCTATATCTTCTCTGGAGAAATGTCTATGTAGGTCTTCTGCCCATTTTTGGATCGGATTGTTTGCTTTTTTGTTATTGAGCTGCATGAGCTGCTTGTAAATTTTGGAGATTAATCCTTTGTCAGTTGCTTCATTTGCAAATATTTTCTCCCATTCTTAGGGTTGTCTTTTGGTCTTGTTTATGGTTTCCTTTGCTGTGCAAAATCTTTTAAGTTTCATTAGGTCCCATTTGTTTATTTTTGTTTTTATTTCCATTTCTCTAGGAGGTAACACATATATATGGAATATAAGAAAATAAAAAAGGTCATGAAGAACCTAGGGGTGCGACGGGAATAAAGACACAGACCTACTAGAGCATGGACTTGGGGATATGGGGAGAGGGAAGGGTAAGCTGTGACAAGGTGAGAGAGTGACATGGACATATATACACTACCAAACATAAAATAGATAGCTAGTGGGAAGTAGCCGCATAGCACAGGGAGAACGGTTCGGTGGTTTGTGACCACCTAGAGGGGTGGGATAGGGAGGGTGGGAGGGAGGGAGACACAAGAGGGAAGAGATATGGGAACACATGTATATGCATAGCTGATTCATTTTGTTATACAGCAGAAACTAACATACCATTGTAAAGCAATTATATTCCAATAAAGATGTTAAAAAAAAAAAAAAGACACTTCCTAGTGATCTGAATGTTGGCATTTTGTTGGTGCCTGTGAAGATATTCACATCACTTGCAAATATGTTCAAAATCTGAGGTGGTTTTTCCTTATGTATTCTGGTGTCTTAGTGGCTATGTTATCACCTTATCAGGAGTGACAAGATAAAACAGATCAAGAAGGAAATAATTTCTGTCACTGGATTAGAACTCATTGACCTTGTTTCTTAGTAGTATTTTGTGGACTCTCTTACCTGCTAGACCCATTGAATTGCCAGTCTACCTATACTATGTGTCTGGTACCTGAGGACCATTGGGGCTTATCAGTGTGTATATTATCTGCAGACTATCCCTTTTAAACTGGATAAAAGTTTTCACTCTTATTAGTTGAATTTGCTAATCAACCCACACATTCTGTTGTGACAATTTGTAATATTTTTTCCATTGACAGTATCTAAGCAATAAACTTAAAATAATTCAGAAAATCAAATTCAGCCTATTCTTAACAGAAGCATACAAGTTATTTATTAATAGTAAATAAACAGCACTTAGATATGAAAAGTAAATATGTAGAGGTATGTGTTTTAATAAATAATTATGAGAAAAATGTATTAAGCATGAGTAATAGTGGGCGTGACTGTCAGGCTCCATTTGCTGTTATGTGGCTGTTCTTCTAATAAAGAAAAACATCTAATCGCTTATATGTGAAATATAAAATGTGACCCAGTTGAACTTATCTACGAAACAGAAACAGAGTCACAGACGTAGAGAACAGACTTGTGGTTGCCAAGGGTTGCGGGGGAAGGTGAGGCGGGGATGGATTGGGAGTTTGGGATTAGCATATGCAAACTATCACACATAGGATGGAAAAACAACAAGGTCCTACTGTATAGCACAGGGAACTATGTTCAATATCGTGTGATAAACCACAATGGAAAAGAATATAAAAAAGAGTATATATATATATATATATATGTATAACTGCATCACTTTGCTGCAGAGTAGAAATTAACACAACACTGTAAATCAACTATAATAAAAAAAATTTTTTTTAAAGACAGACATCTACAAAATAATTCAGACACTTCAACCCTGAGCACAATGGAGATAAGTTTATTCTGTGAAAATACTTCAAGTATATGACCTTAAAACATTTTTTGATGATTACAGTGAAATTTTTGAATGTATATATGGTATATAATGTACATAACCCAGATATTACCTGGTGCAGCTTACCAAATATAAAGTTGTCCTTTTTTTTTCTTTTTTTGTGTGTGGTACGCGGGCCTCTCACTGTTGAGGCCTCTCCCGTTGCGGAGCAACAGGCTCCGGACGCACAGGCTCAGCGCCCATGGCTCATGGGCCCAGCCGCTCTGCGGCATGTGGGATCTTCCCGGATCGGGGCACGAACCCGCATCCCCTGCATCTGCAGGCAGACTCTCAACCACTGCACCACCAGGGAAGCCCTAAAATTGTCCATTTTTTGAAAATACTTCCGTATTTGTAATTCCGTAATATGTAAACATTATGTATTTAGGAAAATAAATTGCTTTCTTAAAAGCTTAAAAATAAATAAACGCACATATGCTAAATAATGCGATTCAGTGGGAGCAATAAGGGAAAGAGGTTTTTCAGCCATAATCGGTAGACCTGCTGACAGAAGGAGCCCTGGTTCTTGCTTCTTGAGGGGCTCAGTTTCCCTGACCCAGAGCCTCCCCAGGGAAATTTCTTAGAGACTAGGGTTTACTCTCTCACCACCTAATCCTCTGCTCCTGAGGTAAGACTCAGAGAATATCCAAGTGAAAAGACACTCAGCTTGGGAGATACTCTGAATGATTAAGTTAGGTGAAGGGCCAACGCTTAGATAAGTGCTTATGGGCAAGTCTTGGAACTATTCCAATTTACTACACTAATATTGTAGGAATATTGGCTTCTAGGGAGGACACAAACAAACAACGATGACAAAAAGAAACAAAACAAAAACCCTTGACTTGGTCACATGTCACATGGCAATTTGGAATTTGAATTATATATATTTTAAATAGTAACATAAACTACTTTCAAATATTTAGAATAGCATATTGAAATGTCAGTGCTTTCTTTTCCACAATGCAGGAAACACATTTTTGGAATCTATGAAATGAGGTCTACCAGTCTCTGTTTTTATTCTGAAAATGATGGTCTTTCTGCCTCGAAATTGGTTGTTGAACCTGTGTGTTTTCTGATTTTCTGTAACTGGTGCTTGTTCTAAAGGAGTAAACAAAGATTACTTCAGGAATCACATATGTGGTGAAGGAAATCCAGGATGTTAATGCAAACTGGATTTGAGATTGGGTCATCAACCCTCAATGGGAATTGAAATGTCTTCTCTCTGTTCTTACGTTTGAAGAGGACTTTCCTGACCTCGCCAGACAACTTCTACAGCTACGAAATATAGCCACGTGAACGTAATGGGAAAAAAATTTTAATGTTCCTTTAATTAGAGAACTTTGAGAGCTTGCTCTAATATCACTGCTCAGTGTTTAACCTCACTAGAGGATAGATTTAGAGGTGTGTTCAGAACAGAACCAGACCGAGGAGTTGCAAAAGGCTGAGTGAAAGCTATTATTCACACTAAAAAATAAGAATGACAACCAGGTAAAGAACA
Source organism: Grampus griseus (assembly GCF_964374135.1). NCBI lineage: Eukaryota > Metazoa > Chordata > Mammalia > Artiodactyla > Delphinidae > Grampus > Grampus griseus. Next base: position 97,431,587 of record NC_139003.1, on the reverse strand, counting down.
TGCTATTAATCCTCAGAAACCTACAGAATTGAAGAAATTATAGGCACCTTTCACAGAGAAGAAATTCCGTAATTGTATTTATATATGCATATGAAAAGTTGATTCGTACAAAGAGTTGTACAAAATCACTGATCTGTGTATATAACGTGCCTTGAATTTGAACAACATGGGATTGAAAACCATTTGGGCCATTTCATTTTTCCCCTACCAGTTAGTAATCTGAGACCAACTGAAAGAAAGTCTTAGTGCTAAACAGTTGCAGTGTGCAAGTTCCCTCTGAGAGTAAACAGGAAGAGAGATGCAGCTTCCCAGGAAACCCAGCACTGATCAGATTGCAAGCCTCCTTCTGGAGGACAGAGCAGTTTTGGATCAAAACTTAAAAAAAAAGATGTTTATCTGAAATAAACTCCAACCCTTCCAAACTCATTTTTATTTTTATTCATAGTAAATAGCCTAGATGTTAGTTTAATTTTTAAAGTAATAAAAAGACCATTATTTTCTATCAGTGATTTATGATTCTGGCAAATATTCTAATCTTAAGCATTCCAAATCCATTATTTATATAAAATGGTATTATTTCCTTTTTTTTAGACCAAGGAAATAGATCTTGGTTTTAAGGAAACCTTGGCCTGGTTGGGCAAAATGATGAAATAAATAATAAACATCTGTGAGGAAAAATAAAAACAAAAACAAAAAAAACGACCTGACTAGGGTTGCAGTCCCTAAACTCAAGTTCATTTCACTTACTGCTAACTCAGAACTGATTAAAAAAAAAAAAAAAAAAAAAAAAAAAGAGTCATCTGACCCTGTTTTACTTACTTCATTGAACAAATGCAGGATCTGGGGCAGGAAGACCCAGTCCAGGTCTTGGCTCTCCCCTTCCTGTGTGTTTTGACCAAATTACCTCCCTGGGGGAAAACCAGAAAAGATATCAAACTCACTGTGCTGTAAAGAGGAAGAACTATGGTAATGTCTATAAGTGTTTTAGAAACTGGAGAGCACACATCACTATGCTATTATTGCTATTACTCTTTTTATCCTGGCTAAATCACAAAGTAAAACCAGAATTGGCCATCTCTTGTGAATCATGTTGAATTTTCCAAAAAGGGAGCATTGGATGGCTGGATGCTGGAGTCTGTGAGCTGGAAAGATTTACATTGATCCCTGATAAAATTTAGAATGAGATCATTAGGCAGCTTGGGTGAGGACAGAAAAAATACATAAATAATGATAACCACCAATAACTTGCACAAATTAACTAGTAGTGAGGCAGGGAAATCCATGTGCTTCCTCTAGTGGCAGAACAAGGGAACATGTGGAATCATTCATTTTGCCATATTTTTAAACACAGAGTTTTGGAATATCTCAGAGGAAATATGTCTTTGGAAAAGTGGGCAGGCTGTGATCCAATTAGTTGCCATTGTGTGTGTTTAAACATCGTACCAGGCAACACTGATGCTGGTGATGAAGGTGGAAAGAGAGCAGGGCTCTGCTGACACACAAGGGCGTCTGCGGTTGTTCAGGTCCTGCTTGAAATGTCTATCCTTGGGGGAAGCACACAAGCAGGCCGTATTGCTAAACTTCAGGTAATTGAATGGTGAGCCAGAGACCAATGAGATGATTCCACTTCAACAATCAAAATCATTAAGATCAAGAGATTAGGGAAAGAATAAAAATACTCACAATTAAACCTAGTAAGGCTAAATGTGAAGTTCTGTGTTAATATTTAAATACCAAAGCACCTCTGTGGTGCACGTGAGCAGGTAAGTCATATTTCTTAAATAAATTAATACATAAATCCATGAATGAGGGAGCAGAAGCATGGATGAATTTCACATGTGAAAGAAGAATTTACTTGATAGTAATTTACATTTAAAAATAAAACTTCTGAGAATTTTCATCTAAACAAACCCCTGGGAGACTACGTACAAAGCAGAAGATGGGAACCCCAAGCCAGGCTTCGTCACAGGCAAAAGAGATTTGTAGAGGGGAATCCATAGTTTGGAGAAGTGGGGAGTGTTCCATGGTCTCTAAGCCAGAGCAGAACATGTTCAAGCTAAAAGATCAGCCTGACCCAAAGAAGCCCTGGTCAATGTTTTCCCGTCACTAGATGTACACGAAGAAGATGGGCCCCAAGGAGGAAAAGAAGCAAGGAAAGAAGGCGCCTTACAGACTACTTTAAATTATAAAAACATGGGCAGACTCTGCTGAAAATCATGTTCCCTTCCGTGTATATCGATTGCTCTTTAAAGTTTAAAAGCTCTTCCCATATATGACCTCATGGCCAACATCAAGGTAGCCCAGACAAGTATTCTGGAAAGAAGTTCAAAGACGAGAAGACGGAAGACAGGGGTCTAAATGTCTTTCAAGTTCCACATTCTGCTCCCTGGAGAAAATTGCCGTATTGCAGTGGTTCTCAAATGTAGTAGCCAGGCCATTAGGAATGTGGATTTTCAGGTCCCATGCAGGCTAGTGAATCAGAACCTCTGAGGGTGGGCCCAGCAGTCTGTTTCATCAAGCCTTGCAGGTCACTCTGATGTGTCAGAGGTGCAAACATCAGAACAGAAGTTAGACACGGAACGGATGAAGATAAAAATGAATAACAGATACATCAGTGTACCTGTCAAGGAAGAATAGGATCCTAGTCAGATGGTTTAAACTTCACAAAGCATAGAGTACACTTGACATACGAGACAGTTGCGTCACCTGCAAAGGTCACGCAGCCCATTAGGAGTTTAAACTATTAGGAGTTTCAAAACATATCCCGAATGACTACTGAGAATAGAAATAAAAAGTGCAACAACAAATAATAAATGGCAAGCTCTTCAAAATGCTAGGAATTTATGAAGGTCCTAAAGAGAGATTTCTCTGGCAAAGCAACACAGTTTTCTTTTTCTCTGTCCTGCAGTATTAAATCATGCTTATTTAATTCAGTAAGTTCAGATAAATAAGTCAAACTTTAGTGAAGCCTGAAAAGCAGTTTTTTTGCCTGTTGATCTGCTGAGAGCCCAGATGAGGCCCATCTTCTTCCTTCTCTGTTGATGTTTTTATCAGGCAAGAGTTCACTATGGTAATTATAGAAGAGAAAAATATAAACAAGTAAATATTTATTGTATTTCAGGTTTTATCTTTTATGGACACCATCCTAATAGGATGGAAATACCCTTCATGCTGATAAGAGCAGCCTGCTTCCCTGCTCCTCTATCCAATGCTTTGCTTTGCTTTGCTTTGCTGTTCATGTTTGGATGATAAAATTTATGTGAATGAAAGATGCGTGTGCTGTTCAGGCACAGATTCTGAGCTCCCAGCGATGAAGTCAATGCCAAATAAACTGTGAGGAAGATACCGAACTTTTTCTAAAACTTAACTTTAGTTTGACTAATCAGAAAATATGATTTTAAGCATTTAAACACATTTTTTAAATCTGAGTTGTGAAGAGATATTTCAACATGTGATAAGCTCATAGGAAATGTAAATTTCATTTCAATATAAATTTACAAGTCCCAGGCAGTGACTCAGGGTGCAGGTTTACAGAACCTCCTGAGAAGAGGCAGAACAGATCTCAGACCAACAAGGCTGGATTGTACCTGCTTGAAGACACGTACACAGCTTTAAATAGGATGTGTTGGCCGAGAGTCTGATAATAGCCTTTCAGAAAAAAAAAAAGAAAAACAGAAAAAAGACAGTCACAGCTGCAGACACTAATAAGCCAGTAGACTGAAGGCCTGTGATTGTTCCTTTGAAAGTGCTCTAGCGATGGCACACTAGACATGCTTCTTAGGTTACCCGCTTAAATTGCGTTCTGATTCTTTATTTCATCAAGGCTTGCTTTTGTTGCTTTTCCACATAGGGAAAGGAGAGCCCATGTCAAAGTACTGTGCATTCTAATATCCAGGATAAGTTTTATTTATTGTTGTGAATTTCCAACACTGACATTCCTGTTCATTTCATTCATTCATCCAAGCATGTCCTTAGTGTTTGTGGGGGGCAGGTGGGGTGCTTCCTGGGTTTCTCAGGTGGTGAGCTGGCTGGAATTGTTATAACTTAATAATAGAAAGTGACCCAGAAGGTGGACACAGCCCAGGATGAGACCTGCTGGGTCAGGGAGGATGCAGCATGTACCAACTGCACGTCGGAGAAGATGATGCTTGAGCTAGCTGATTCTTAAATGGCAAGTACAGTTCATCTAGAGTTTTGATTTGTTTCTGTTTGTTGTTTGTTTGTTTGTTTTGCTGGGGAGGGGCAGGTAGAAAAGGTCTGGGAGGCAGGAAAGGTAGAAGAGGGGCAGACCCCCAAGACAGATTGCTCCATTGTTGTGTGATGGAAGAGGGATGTCCAGAGCTGTGAAGCCCAGGTTCTGGCAGCCGTGCCCAGGGTGGCCAGAGATGATGGGCTGCAGTGGCTCCCTGGGCTTTACTCACAGGCAGAGGGGCAAGGCGCTGGTCAGTGGAGGCCTGTGGAGCCGTTCACTTAGTGCTGGCAGGTAGAGATGCCTTGAACAGAGACTACCGTTAAAAATAGCCACACATGCAATTTCAAATTTTTCTAATAGCCACACTCAAAAAATAGTGAAAAGAAGATGAAATAAATAGAATCATAGATCTGATGTAACACAATACATCCAAAATATTATCATTTCCCTATGTAATCAATTCAAAAATTAATTAATATCATATTTTCCATACTTTTTTTTACGAAGTCTTTGAAACCCGGTATGTATTTTATACATACAGCAAATCTCAGTTTGGCTGCTTAAACTCTCGTCTGAAGTACTCAGATTGCTTTAGATTTTGTAAAATTCACAGTTGAAAAGTAGATTCACCTACTCCAGTGTTTCCAGGATCCTTAATAATCCAGTTTTCTAATAACTGAATGTAGCATGAGCTTCTTAAATGTAAAGAAGATGACATTAAATACCATTACAATTGTAGTTACTTGGGGCACCCGTCACATTTCCAGGGCTCAGTGGTCACCACCTGTGGTCACAGGCTATTGCATGGGACCATCAGTGACAAGGGCTTAAACTGGGGAAATTGTAGAAGTCGAAGGATCAGCATGAGAGGGATCCTTGGAAGGCAAAATCGACCGCCTTTGGCGAGAGAGAAAGAGGTGTCAGGGAGGATGGCTGGGTGCTGGCATGGCAAGAACACAGAGCAGGGTGTGCTCCTAGTGGAGGTTGTTTCTCCAGGAGAAGCCAAGAGCTAAGCAAGAGGGTGGCACTCGTGTCGGACAGAAGGAGTCCACGGAACCTGAGTGGACTGTCCAGCCCCTGTAGGACCAGTTCTCTGAGGAAGGATGGAGAGGAACTTTGAGAGTTTTCAGCAGGTGGTACTGAAAGGACCCAGGCTATATGGCGTCTTTGCTAAAGAAAACCTGCCATCTGAGAGACAGATCTGCTCTAGTACAGAGAGAAAGTTAGAGTTTTGAATCTGAAAATCAGGAGAAGACCCTGACCCAGGGTAATCTGACCTAAGTCCCACTGCTGCTAAGGCAGCTTGGTAGGTAACTGGCCAGTGCCATAGGGCGATTTCCTAAGGCATAACCTCATTCCATATTTATCTTCCATATTTACAAGTGTCAGTGCTAATAGCCATAAGCATGTAAGAAAAAATATTTAAGGAACATGCTGCTTTCTGTACCTATCCCTGATACAGTAGCTATGTACCTTATATATGTTACGAACAAATTAAACAGATATGAATGGTTGATCTCACTGAAGAAAGCTCTAGAAAATAGAAGTGGAATTATTTTTGTAAATGTAAAAGCTTACATTTTTAAAATGTAAGTTATCATTAACTAGTACAGGAAGTCACTGAAGCTTTTGGGGGGGGGTTATAGCAATAGAGAAATTCAATTTTAAGTTTGGATTTTAAAATTTCACATACACTGAATGTGAACTACTACTCTATTAAAAGAACTTTGGTGTCAATTATACTTCAATAAAATGGTAAAAATAAAACTATTTTGATCTTCACAATGGAAAGATATATTTATCTTTTTTATTTTAATTCCATATTTATATACGGAAGTAAAATTCTTTCATCTTCATTGTACTGTTGTTCATAAGAAATCAGGTGTAATTATCCATAAACACTCCATTAAAGCTCCGATTAGAGATAGAATACGAGTACAGCAGAGGGAGACCTCGCAGGAACTTATATCCCATGAACCAAATCAAACAAAACAAAATATGATCTAAGTAGAAGGAAGGAACTGTTCCCTTAGGTCCAAAAACCAAACTCTGCAAGAACAAGGACCCAGAAGAGCTTAGAGGTTCACAGGGAAAGACCTTGGGCTGTTAGTTGAATGTAAGCTCAGAAGGAGTAAAGGATAATTAGCTCTGATGGCTGAAAGCCTGGAAGGCGGAAGGAATGTCTGTGAGCTCGTTTTGTGCTTGGTGACAAGGCCACTTTGCCACGGGACAGGTAATATCAGTGTTCTCAAATGTTAACGAGCTCTTGTGTGGAAAAGTGGGGTTGTTCTGCAGGTCCCCACGTGGCAGAGAAGTAAGTTATGAAACAACTGTTGTCGAGGACTTCTGCTTCTGGGAAAGTAGGGGGACGTACTTTCTGATAAATACAACTAACAACTCTAGACGTTACATGAAAAACAAACAAAGAAACACTGACAGGAGGCAGGAAGGAAGACCAGCTAGGGACCTCAGGACCCATGGAAGAACTGGAGGTGACGTCCCTGGGTGTCTTTTGCCCTCATAGATTCCAAGTTGGAGCTACAGTAGAAGGTAACCTGGAAAGACCAATGGGCGCAGACAAAGTAAATAAACAAAAACTCTAAGACGAGCTGGCTTTCTTTGGCGGGAGGACCTGGAAAGGCCTAGCAGGACAGAAGACTTTTAGACAACAAATACTCTACCGTAGCCAATAAACAAAAGCAGCTCACCCCACCCTAGCCAGCCAAGTCTGGGTGGCATCCTGTACCTCCACCCACACCAGCTGGGGGTGTCATAGAATGCAGAGAAAGAGCCAGGGACTTACATCTCCATCTTTCCTTTATCCCAACCTCCCCAGTGTCAGTGGCGACAACACGGAAAGATGGGATTTAGGACACCACCTGGCACCCCTCCCAGCTCCACCGGGATAATGTCAAAGCAGACCTCTTGGAAAATCAGGAATTTCATCACTTCCCAGCAGTAAGGAGACCACCTCGCCACCCCTGGTGTCAATGGAGGCCACAGGGGGAGCAGTAAAAGGCAACACTACCCCTCCTGGACAAGGTGGAATTAGCAGAGGCCTGATGGATATTGAGAACCCCTCCCCCAACCAGCAAACTAGGAGTCTCATCCCCCATTGGGTTGTCGTCCGCTCCCCTGGCAAGGTGGCCATGGCCCGCTTTTCCAGCTGGAGGAGTTTCAGATGAAGCCACTAAAAGAGACACAGAGTTAAATAAGATCCAGCATTTCATAACATAATGCCAGAAATGTCTAGATTTCAATAGAAAATCACTGATCCTACCAAGAATCAAAAACATCTCAAGTTGAAAGAGAAAGTAAACCAATAGATGCTAAAAATAAGATGATAGAGATGTTAGAACAATCTGACAAACGTTTTAAAGTATCCATCATAACAATGCTTCACAAGGCAATTATAAACATGCATGAAACAAATAAAAAAGCAGAAATCTCGGCAAAAGAGGAAGATTTATAGTATGAACAGCAGGTATTACAAAAAAGGAAGTCTCAAATCAGTAATCTCAAGACCAAAGACCAAAATAAACCCAGAGCAAGCAGAATAAAGCAGAAAATAAAGATAAGCACAGAAATCAATGAAACTGAAAAGCGAAAACAATATGAAAAATCAATGAAACAAAAACAACAATAAAGTTGACAAACTTGTAGCAAGAATGACAAAGAAAAAAAGAGAGAAAGCACATTACTAATATCAGGAATGAAACAAGAAATATCACTGCAGACATCAAAAAGCAATAAAGAAATACTACAAACATCTCTAGCCACATAATTTTGACAACGTAGATAAAATGGAGCGATTCCTCAAAAAGAACAAAGTACCTCAACTCACTGCACGTGAAACAGATAATTCAGACAGCCCTGTCAAGTTAAGGAAATCAAATTAATAATTTTAAAATTCCCAAAAGATAAATCTTCAGGTCCAGATGGTTTCACTGGAGAACTGTATTAGGATTAAGGAATAATTAATATCAGTTGTACACAGTCTTTTCCTAATATTAGAAAAGGAGGAAACATTTTCCAACATATTTTATGAATCAGCATTCCCCTGATACTAAAACCAGGCAAAGACAGTACAAAAATTGAAAACTACAGATCAATATCACTCATAAATTAGATGCAAACATTCATACGAAGATGTTAGCAGTAGAATTCAGCAATATATGCAAAGAATTATACAGTGTGACTAAGTGGGGTTTATTCTATGGATACATAATTGGTGTTTGAATATCAATGTGATTCGCCACAGTATGACTAAAATAAAATTACATGATAAAATCAGTTGATGCAGAAAAAAATCATTTGTCAAATTCAATAATCATTCATGAAAAAACTCAGGAAAATAAGAACAGAGAGAATTTCCTCAGCTTGATCAAGAACATCTGCAGAAAATCTACAGCAAACATCACACTTAATGGTGATTGATTTTCCTCCTAAGAACAAGAACGAGAAACGGATGTCTGGTCTCATTATTCTTATTCAACATATTAGTGAAAGCTCTGGAAAGGAAAAGAAATTAACTACGTACATTGGAAAAAAGAAATAAAACTATCCTTATTTGCAAATGCCTTTATCGTCTATGTAGAAAATCCCTAAGGACTCTAAAAAACAAAACAAAACAAAAACAAAAAAACTCCTAGAACTAATACATGAGTTCAGAAAGTCCACAAGATACAGATTAATGCAAAAAAAAATTGTATTTCTGTAAACTAGAAATGACATCAACATTTTAAATACAATACCATTTTATAAAAATTGATGAATAAATGAAATATTTATATATAAGACTAACAAAATATGTCTAGGATTTGCATTCTGAAAACTTCAAAATGTTTATGAAAGAAAAATTTAAAAATATAAATAAATGGAGAGCCATACCCTGTTCATAAGTCAGAACATAAGTTCATAAGTCAGTATAGTAAAGATGATGATTTTTCCCAAATTACTAAACAGATTTATGGCAAATCCAATCAAATCTCAGCACAGTTTTTTGGTAGAGATAGACAAGAATGTTTTAAATATATATGAAAATGTAAGGGAACTAAATCACTAAAACAATTTTGAAAAACAAGCATAAAGTGCTAGAAATCCATGTACACAAATCAAGACTTATTACATAGCTACGTTAATCAAGATTGTGTGTTATTGTCAGACAGATAGACACACAGATCAACAAAGCAACATAGAGAATCCAGAAGTAGACCCACAAAAGGATGCCCACGTGGTTTTTTTCATAGATGCAAAAGTGATTCAATAGAGAAAGGATAGCCTTTCAAAAATGGTAGACTCGGGCTCTAACAAATGAAGTAATTGGACATCCATAGACCAAAAATAAAAAATGAACATTGACCTAAATCTCATACTTTACACAAAAATTAATTCAAAATGGATCATAGGTTAAATGTAAAATATGAAACTATGACACTTTTAGAACAGACAGAAAATCGCAAGACCTCAGGCTAAGCAGAGTTCTTCGACCAGACACAAAAATATGATCCATAAAAGGAAAAAAATATATAAATTGGACTATATCAAAATTAAAAAGTTTGCTCTGCTAAAACCCCGTTGAGAAGATGAGAAGAAAAACTACAGACTGGGAGAAAATACTGGGAAACCATATATCCAACAGAGGACTAGTATTAGGAACTTATAAAACACTTTCAAAACTCAACGGTAAGGAAACAATCCGGTGAGAAAAGGGGCAAAAGGCATGAAGAGGCATTTCACCAAAGAGGATGTACAGATGGTAAGTCGGCACATTTAAATATGCACAATGCTAATAAAACCACGATTAGGTATCAATACGTATCTATCAGAATGGCTAAAATAAAAAAGAGGAAATGCTGGCAAGGTCAAGGAGAAACTGGATCATTCACACATCGCTGGAAGCATGTGAAATGGTGCAACCACCCTGGTAGAATGGACAGTTTCTTTAAAACCGACACAGGAAGTGCACTCCTGGCATTTATCTCTGAGAAATGAAAACTTAAGTTCACAAAAAAACCTGCACAGTAATTTTACTCAAAAACCAAAAGCTGGAAGCAACCCAGATATCCTGTAATGAGTGAATTCTTCCACAAACCAAGCTATATCTTTGCTGTAGGATAGCAGTGCACAACGAAAAGGAATGGATTGAATGCACGGAAGCACATGGATGAATCTCTAGAGAATTAAGCTGATCTTTTAAAAAAAGCGCCAATCTTTTTACGGCTGAGTAGTATTCCATTGTATATATGTGCCACATCTTCTTTATCCATTCACTGTTGGACATTTAGGTTGCTTCTGTATCTTGGCTACTGTAAATAGTGCTGCTAGGAACATTGGGGTGCATATATCTTTTTGAATTAGAATTTTTGTCTTTTCCAGATATATGCCCAGGAGTAGGATTGCTGGATCGAAAAGTGATATAAATGAGCTTATTTACAAAACAGAAATAGACTCACAGACGTAAAAAACAAACTTATGGTTACCAAAAGGGAAAGGGGAGGAGTGGGGAGGGATAAGTTAGGAATTTGGGATTAACAGATATACACTACCATATATAAAATAGATAAACAAGGACCTACTGTATAGCACAGGGAACTACACTCAATATTTTGTAATAACCTATAATGGAAAAGAATCTGAAAAGGAATATATATATTTATATGTATATTTAAATATAATATATATATAACTGAATCACTTTGCTGTACACCTGGAACACTGTAAATCAACTAAAATCTAATTAAAAAAATAATAACTTTTTTGAAAGCAGCCATCTGAAAAGGTTACATGCTCTATGATTCTGTTTATATGGCATATTTCAAATGACAAAATCATAGAAATGGAAAACAGAGTACTGGTTCCCTGAGGTTAAGGAAGAGTTGGGGATGTGAGGAAAGTGGGTAAGCTATTAAAGTGCATCATGAGGGATCCTATGATGTTAGAATGTTCGTATCTTGACTGTGCTAATGTTAATATCCTGTCTGACATATTGTACCATAGTTTTGCAAGATGTTACTATTGGGGGAAACTGGATAAAGAGTGCAGGGGTGTCTTTGTATTATTCCTTATAACTTCATGTGAATCTGTAATTATCTCAAAATAAAAATTCTAATTTAATTTTTTAAACTATAGAAGTTTCTACCAGAATATAACCTATTTAGTAAGATTACATATCAATTAGATCTCTAAATATCAGAGGTTTAAATCTTTACCTTTAAATTGCTTACACGTGATGATTTTTTTTAAAGCAGTGAAAATATAAAATACTACCACAACCATCACCACTAGTAATCATCTCAGTAGCAGCATCACCGATCACCACCGTCATGATCATCACTGTTATCGTCAGCAGCAGCATCAAAGACACCTGCTAATTAGTGAGTATCAAAGGGTCAGAATTATCTGAAGTTGGGCTTGGTATTTCTGATAAAAAGTAAATTTCCTCACATGGAGATATTTAGACAGAGATTAGGAAATTGTCTTTCAGGCAGGTCTTCGAGAATATATGTATATACTTAAATTATGAAGTAGACACTCTCTACTTCTAAGATTGCATGATTATACAAGAGTAATTATTAAACCATAAGTTTGGTAAAGTGCAAAACAAGAAGACTGAGAAAACATGAACGGAACATTCTGTCTGTTCAAGTACATACACTTCTAATGAGAGGGTCCTCCAACCACCCTCCTGGGAAAACCCAAATGACAGGGGCAGATGCGAGCACTGAAACAAGAAATGAATTGTCACTGTCATGTGGTCAATTAGTGGAAGAGATTGCAATTAACCCCGGAACTGTCACAGTTGCCTTTGTGCTCAGAGGTAAATGCACACCAACAATGAAGACAAACAATCATTACCTCGCTGAGGAGCTTAGATAGTAAGCAGGTCACCATCTCTCTTTTTGCATTTTCAGCAGTGGTCTGCAGCCTACCTTCAGTATCAAATTAAATATTTCAAAATAATGCACAGGGGGTCTGTTCATTTCAGTGGATAAATGTAGATTTTGCAGAAGTACCTGAACACTAGGTTAGAAAACTAACCTCAAAATTTTCCTGGATTTTTTCTTCTTTTAAAAATGTACTCTGTCCCCTCTCCTTAAGTGCAAAGCTGGGCATAGTGACTTCTTTCCAAAGACCACAGTATTGAAAGGGAGGAAAGAAAAGTAACTTTACAGTGGAGAAACACTACCTCAGCCAGGAGGTCAAGGTTACCATCAACAGGGACAGATCATGTTGATAAGTCATACTGAAAGGGAGTTTTACCTCTGTGAACTTCATCTCCCAAATCCATAACCTCAGCCTAATAATTAGGAAAATCATCAGATAAACCCCAACTGAGGGATAATCTACAAAAATCCTTATCTGTCCTTCTCAAAACTGTCAAGGTCATCAAAAACAAGGAACGTCTGAGAAGTTGTTCTAGCCCAGAGGAGCCTAAAGAGATATAACAGGTACATGTAATGTGATGGAACAGAAAAACGGAATTGGGGGAAAACTATGGAGATCTGAATAAACTATAGACTTTAATTCATAATAATGGGTCAATATTGGTCTCTTAATTGCACCAAATAAACCAAATATTAATTAATTAATTAATTAATATAATTACATTAATATTAATGTAAACTGTTACTAAAAGGGGAAGGTGGATACAGGGTACATGAGACACCTCTGTACTATTTTTTCTATTTTTCTGTAAATATAAAATTGTCCTAAAAATAAATTTCATTCAAAAATTTAATGTGGGCCCACAGATCAATGAACTCCAGTGGTCTCATAGAAAAAGCGGTGTGGGTGATTCCATGTTTACTCATCTGCAAGAGGTGGACAATAATATCTCCTACTTTGTCTAGTTAAAGTCTGTAGGAAATATTCTACGTAATGCATTTTGTAGAGCGCTCTGGAAAAGCACAGATGTCCAGTGAAAGGTGGTTAAGGGTCACAAAGACCATTTAGTACATGCATCTTCATACTCTGGCCAAGTGTTTGTGCAACCTTCCGACCTCAGTGCATCTGGCATCCTTTGTGTTTCATTCTTTTGTGTACTCCCAGCCTCAGGAATACCACTGAGACTGTAGAGCAGTAGAATTAAAAAGCATGGGTGTGGTCTAGGTATGTACCACTAGTTGCCAGTTCTCTGCCACTGGAGGCGCTGGGGTTCTCCACTCTGGTAATCCCGCATGCGTGCATCTCCCCAGGCAGCTCTCCCTCCAGCGTCCTCAGGGGTGCAGACTGGATTTGGGTAGAGTGACAGGAAGCACTATGTCATGTGTGCAGACAGTTCCTCTTCTCACTGAGTGGCGCCCCTGTTCTTTTAGGAGCCCACATCCTTCTCCCCTCTCTCACAGCCACAACCACTGCTTCATGAAATCCATGTCGGCTCTGCCTTCTACGTGTATAAATCTGACTTCTTCTCAACTGTCCACCTTTGGTGACTTCTCCCTCCTGTGTTATTCCAGTGGCCTCTTTCCTTGTCTTCCCACAGTTTATGCTCCAGACAGGAGCCAGATGGTCCTCTGGGAACTTCAGCCAGAACCTGGGCCTGCCCAGCTCAGAACCCCACACATCCCACGCCATCCCACCCTCCAGGGGATAAATGGCCCAAAGGCCCTGCAGAACCCTGCCTCTTGATTTTTCCCCGTGAGAGTCAGCTCACCCCACTGACCCTGCTACTGTGCCCCAGCACACAGGCACCCCCCAACAAGGCCTGTGCACAGCTGTGCTCCACTTGGAGGGTTCTCTCCCATTTATCCATGGGGCTTATTTAACTGAAGGCCTTCTCTGGTCACCCTGTTCTGCGTCTACAGCCACATCCTCCCGCCCTGCCCCTCATACATCTTCTCACATCTCAGGTGCCCCATTTTAGCCCTTGGTTTCATTTGCTCTCTATTACAATCCCCCCTCCCCCCAAGCATAAACTCCACAAAGGCCAGCATCCCTGTTTCACTGCTACCTCCTAAGGCCCTGCTGGATGCATGGAGAAAGCACATTTGGGAAGAAGTAGCTCTTCATCCCTGTAGGAAAGGCAGCAAGGTTCATATTCTTCAAATCTGGGTTATCGCACAGAGAATGCCTTTTCAGTTATTGATGCTGAAATCAGGTTGAATGTGATACGGTGATGGGGGCAGAAGGTAGAAAACAAAGAGCAGGCATACTGCCCTCCATAGAGACCAGAAAGTGAGCCTCCAAAGGGAAATAACTCACAGATGGAGACAGTGGCCAGGATGTCGAAGGATCCAAGGACACTGAAAATGTGCTTTGGAAAACTTAACTCGCTAAACAAATATAAGCCAATAGCACCTTGTGGTGATTTTAAACTAGTTTATAGCCTGCAATTCTCTCAGTGGCCACATATATTCTATTGTCTTTTCCTGAAGGGCCTTAGCACTTAAACCTCATTACGGTTTTCTGCCTTTTAAATATATCCCACATTACCTGTAAAATAAAATAATAATTATTATTGGTAAACTAATTAATTAATTCAAAATGTCTGTGTACATTGCATCCACCTAAAACAATAAAGTACACTTGGGAGTGAAATTTGTGAGAATCTAATCATAGAAGCTAAATTTGGGGAAAAGTCATTCAGAGGAAAGAAAATTAAAAACACATTAACTTTGAACTTAAGAATAATTCTTGAACTATACAAATGTTCAGATCATTTTAGCTTAATCTTTTGATAGGCATTTTTTGCTTTTTTGAGATGTATGTTTTAAAGTTTCCTTTTTTATGCATAAAAACCTCATTTGCAGACCCCAATGAGAAATCCTTGCTATTCTAATTTGTATGAGAGAATCCAGTGGGTCTAAGAGGAAGAATTTTACTTCAGAGTCCATTTTTTTGTAAATTAAATTAAAGTTGGGGCTTCCCTGGTGGCGCAGTGGTTGAGAGTCCGCCTGCCGATGCAGGGGACACGGGTTCGTGCCCCGGCCCGGGAAGATCCCACGTGCCGCGGAGCGGCTGGGCCCGTGAGCCATGGCCGCTGAGCCTGCGCGTCCGGAGTCTGTGCTCCGCAACGGGAGAGGCCACAACAGTGAGAGGTCCGAGTATCGCATTAAAAAAATAATAATAATAAATAAATAAATAAAGTTGGAATGCATTTAATGAAATGTGGGAAATAAGAAAGGTGGAAAATGTGTTTAAATATAATCTTTTTTTCCAAGGAAGGCAGATGTAATATGACTGCATATACAACTCATCAGCAGTTCCCACATACAGAAGCTAGCGGGTGTTATTTAAAACATGACTCCAGCAGTAAAGGGATCTTAAATCAAGGTTGAGGTGACTTCCTCCTGGAAAAGACTGGTCTGTCTTTACTCTCCTGCAGGCACAGATGTCCCAGGAGGAGGGCAGGCACCCCAGCAAGCCAACTCCTCTTCTCTTCTTATCTTCTCTTCTCTCTTTCTCTTCTTCTCCCCCCTCCTCCCCCCTTCTCCTGCCCCCCTGCCCCTCCTTCTCTCCCGTCTGTAAAGCAAATTGCAGCCTTGTTCCCACAGTTCACACAGTGACTCTGGAGGTGGGCACGGGGGTGAAAAATAAGCTTCAGATTAGAGTCCTGTGTTCACATAGGAGGTAGAGATGCCTTGGTTTAATCTCTCTCAGGCTCTGTTTCCTCACTGTTAAGTAGGTAATATTATACCTTCCTAGCAGAAGTTTTTGAATGCCTCATTAGGTATGGGGAAGTTTTTTGAACTTTAATATGCAAAGCAGATGCTTAATGTCTGGCATATATAACATAGTCATGACTCCTTGGTCACAGTGGCCTTCACTTCAGAAAACACTTTCTTTTGGTCATCAGTTCATGCACATGTGGCTCTCTAGAAAGTTCAAGTACAAATCAGGTCCTGTCCTGTCTGGGGAGATGCCTTTAAATGTTCCATGCAATGCTATCATGGCCAGTCACCAGAGAGCGCATGGTATCTTCTAGCTAATGGTACCAAGGAGTGAACATGCATTAGCTCATCCATCCCTCACAAAACGTATGTGTTGTGACTGTCTGTGTTTTCAGACAAGGAAACTGAGGCTTAGAAAATTAAGAATTCAGTAACTCCCTCTGTGAGTCAATGGCAGAAGGGGGATTCCAGGTCAGGTTCCTCTGGTTCCAGTCTAGGAACTCCAGTTTTGCATTCTCACCTTAATCTCAACCTCTCCTCTTTCGGTGGAAGAGTTCCCTGATTCCACGTTGTGGAAGTTTCAGGAGGTGCACTGAGAGGAATGAGATAGAATTCGGTGGAAACTGAAGGAGGTAGGTAGAATCAAGTTCCTTTTCTCTTTCTCTTCCTCACACCCTCCAGGCCCCAGGTCCCCTGCCTCTCTGCTCCCTTCCTGCCCACTGAGGCCTCAAGTTCCTGCTATTAACTACAGTATCCTTCCCACTCTCTGCCCTCCTGCAGGCTCCAGTCTCCCTGGGCCATACCTTCTTCATCCTCCAGAGAAGTCCAGCCACTGAGGAGCTAAGTGCTGCCCCAGAAATATGAAACGTCTCATATATCTGCAGACTTTTGCATTGTGGCCGCCCTGTTCCCCTCCACACTAAGTCCCTTTCCCCTTTGGCCTGCAGCAAAGACATCTGTCTAAACATCAGTGTTAACCATGTCTTTTATTTTCTGCATTTCTGAGATTTTGACACCTGCGGTCTTGCTAACCCTGAAAAGACTACCTCTCCCAGGGCTAAGTAATTCTTAGAAATTTTAAACAACTGAGCCCACACCCCTACCACCTCTTCTGTGGGACTCTCACACTCAAGGCCACTGACCCCCTGCCTTAATCACCCCAGGGCCAGGTACCAGACCACTAAATATAGCCCCTATGCCTCAAAGCTCACTGAAATTATTTAAACTAGCCAAACCAAGGTCTGCTTAATCTGTCTCACCTGTTCCTTCCCATGGAAACCACAAAACAGGTTTATATTCATGTTTACCCTTCACTCCTTCTGCCCCCTGACCGACCCTGGTGCTTCCCCATGTGGCCCTGCATGGAGGGCAGTGCCTCCTGTTTCTAGGGATCTGTGGGCATAAGCTTCTTCTTTTATGACTGTTATGTCCGTGTCTGGGTATTTTACCACACCTGCTTAAAACAAATCCCAATACAATGAAAAGATCATCTGTCCAACCCAGCTCATGTATCTGTCCTATGGCAGGCCTTCCACAAACTCTGAGACTGCATCCTCCATGTACTCCTCTGTGTGCTGATCTGGTCCAACTTGGTGCTTACTTGCAGAAAGTCATGTCTGTGTCCACGTCTGGGTCTCTGCTAATCTGCCCACAAGATCCTCATGAGCGGTGAGAGCATCTTATACACCTAGAGGCCGTGTTCTTGACATACCCTCAGCTCAGATGGATGCTTAATCACTATCTATTGAATAAATGAATGAGCTGAATGGTGGGGGGGGGATGCAGAAATTTGTGATTTTAAGTACATTTCTTCCTGTTTGGACTAAAGATTTGACTAAATGATCACTAACAACTCAATCGAGTTTTTCTTGGATACACACCGTATCTGTATTAAATTTCCTTTGCACGAAAGAAAGAAAACATCACTTGCTTCCAAGTGATGTCCTGTCTGGCCCCCAATCCATCAGAGTGGGAATGAAGCCCTTCACAATTCTCTGTTTGAAAGTTCACCCTGACCCATGCAAATAGTGTCCAATGATTCTCCGCAGAAATTAGAATAAGGGTTTGGAACATGGTTTTTGATTTATTTCATATGTAAGATCTGAAAAGTTTATTTTTTCTCTGCAAATGATGCTCAGCAGCAGAATGAATTTGAGAGTATCCAAGAAAGCATATGTCTGCATGAGTTTTTTCTTGACAGGAGAAGAAGCAACCAGAGCTAACTGAGGCAAAACAAAATGTTCTCTTGGATGGCCTAACAGACAATTCTTCTGAGTGTACACTTTATTATTATTATTATTATTATTAGCCCATCACTGCTCTATTTCTTTTGTCTAAGCTTAAGGCAACATTCTCCCTACTTCTTAGTCTACTAGTGAGAGAAAACACTCCTGTTTTGAGTGCCACATGGAGATCTCATTTAAGCGTTTGTATTATTAAGAATATTTGCCTACTAGTGTGTATGCAAATTCCTGATTTCCATTAAAATAATTGTTTTACCCTCTCATTAGTAAAAGCTTTCCAGTTAATAACTTCAGTTTGCATCGTCATCTCATCTTATCCAGTCCTCATCCTGGAGGCGGGCTGGGACAGTTTTCCATTTTCCTTAAGAACATTTGAATCTCTGAGCATGATGGGTTGTCCAGTTGTAAACAGGAGAGGATGGGCCTGATTCCATGTCTTTTGCTGTCAAATCCCATGTTCTTTCCTCTCTACTAATTCATGACCAATTGTTTATATTTCATCCTAGGCACTTGGAATTCTTGAATGGTCATTATGTGTTCTATTTGAGAAAAGTAATGACTAGGAAATAAATATGTCTGGTTCCTAGTGACCTCGGGTTCAATCCTCCACTTGCCTTTTTACATTTTTTACCTTTATTTAAATATATTCAGTCCCCTACTTGTTTACTTGTTTCATGTCTTAATTTCTACCTTCATTTCAGTATCCAAGCACCACAGATATATTTATCCATTTCATTCAACAAACAGTAATCTAGCATCTACCACTTTACCTGTGGGTCACATGAGTAGGGCATATGGACCAATGACAGCACAAATGTTTACCCTGATGGAACTTTGTGTCCAGAAGGGGTATCAATGTGCAAAGGGGGTGATGGACACACGTCATCAGCTTGTTACCACAGAAGTGCAGCAAGGGGTCATCCTGCCCTGAACCTGCCCAGCTTCAGTTTGGCCAGGAAAATATGTATAGGACTGTTCCCCTGGCTAAGATCCTCTAGTGATTTTCTACTATTCACTGGGTCTGTTAACCACTGGGAATCTGCTAAAACAGATGAATCTTCTAAACAAAGAAATGCACATAGGGGTATACACCCAGGATTTTGCAAACACTACTCAAGAGTTTTATGATCCTACAGACATCCACTGAGCAAGCCTCACTAAGTATCCTCTGCCTACAGCAGGAGGTCCAAATGCCACCAATCAGCGTGTCGCTCCATTACGAGCTGTTCCTCAGACAGGGTCCCACTCTCCCTGGCCCCAGCCTCGGCGCAAACTGCTCTCTCTGCCCTGCATGTCTTCCTCGCTGCCTGCAGATGGTGCTGGTTGTGTCGTCTTGTCTGAACCGGTGTCTTCATCTATAAAGTTGGAATAATAAGAGAATCCACTCCAAAGGGTTATTGTAAGGATTATATGAGTGTATTAAAGGCCCCTGACTCACAGCAAGTGCTGCAAGAAATGCTCTCTTTACTCATCCTTAAGGTCTCAGCCGGGCTGCTTCCTCCTCCACAAACTGTGCTCTGGCTCTTCTCCCTGAAATGTGGTTAGAGGAGCCCCTCCGCGCTTCCCCGCACCCTGTGCCCAGCTGTGCAGCCATTCACAGCGTACGTAGCTCCCATCCTAATTCTGAGTTCCCAAGCTCAGAAATGCTGTCTTCCCCCTCTTGGTTCCCAGACAACCGGCTGCCGGCCCTCACCCAATAAATAAATAAATGAATATTGAATGAGGGGGCAACATAGAGAACACACATGGTGTTTCCAAAAATAAAGAGCTCTGCACGTCAGCGTGTCTGAATAGTGAAACATATACTCAGTTTAAGTGATTTGCCAATCAGTGAGATCTTTGTGGCAGCGGGTAACTTTCCCCTAACCATTGCTTTCTAGCTTACCTATATTCTAGCAGTCAAGGGGTAGTGAGTATTGAAGGTTTTTGACAATATCCACGAGTCGATTTTGTTTTGAAAGCCCTGTGTGGTTACAAATATGAAAACGAACATACTCACCCACAATGAGCAATGGGTAATACATGCATTGTAAGCAGAATCCCATTATATGAATGTACTTTATGTTAAAGGACAATAAATCCAGATTAGTTATTTTTGGCTGGAGCCCTCTTAACTTCCCTGCATATGTGTGACAATTTCTGACCTTGCGACTAGAATAAATAAACTGTGTTTGGACCATCACTGCTATTGTATAGTTGAGGGACCAAGGATAAAGCATTTATTGCTCCAAATCTCTGTGTACCCATTTATAAAATGGGAATGATCACACCAAAATTAACACCATGTTATCCTAATTCAAAAGACTGGCATGATATAAAAGAATGAAATTGGATTTTTGCCATATACCATATAAAAATTAACTCAAAATAGATGAAAGACCTAAACTATAAAATTCTTAGACAGAAACATAGGAGAAGAGCTTCATGACATGGAATTTAGCAAAAATTTCTTGCATATAACACCAAAGGCACAGGCAACACAAGAAAAAGAGATAAATTGGACTAGATCAAAATTAAAACTTTGTGCATCAAAGAATTGTGTTATCAGAGTAAAATGGCAACCCACATAATAGATGAAAATATTTTTAAATCATGTGTTGATAAGGGATTAACACACAAATATATAAAGAGCTCCTACAACTCATCAACAGAACAACTGATAACCCAATTCAAAAATGGGCCAAAGAATTGAATAGACATTTCTCTAAAGAAGATATACCAATGACCAAAAGGCACATGAAAAGATATTGAGCATCACTAATCATTAGGGAAATGTACATTAAACCACAAATACATTTCATACCCATTAGGTTGGCTATTATAAAAATTTTAAAGAAAAAAAAACCTGAAAATAAATGTTGACAAGGGTGTAGAGACATTGAAACACTTGTGCCTTGCTGATGGGATTGTAAAATGGTATTGCTGCTATGGAAAATAGTTTGATGGTTTCTCAAAAATTAAGACTAGAATTACCATACCATCTAGCAACTGTACTCTTAGGCATATACATCCAAAGGAATTGAAAACAAGGACTCAAATAGCTACATGTATATTTATGTTCATGGCAGCACTATTCACAACAGGCAAAAGGTGGAAACAACCCAAATGTCCATTGATAGATGAATGAATAAACAAAATGTAGTATAAACATACAATGGACTATTCTTTTATCATAAAAAAGAATGAAATTCTGATAAATACTACAACATGGATAAACCTGGAGGACTTTATGCTGAGTGAAATAAGCCCATCCTCAAAAGAAAAATATTGTAAGATTATGCTTATATGAGGTATCTAAGGTAGCCAAATTCATAGAGATAGAAAGTGGAATGATGGTTGCCAGGGACTGAGGAGAGAGAGGGAAATGGGAAATTGTTGTTAGATGGGTACAGAATTTCCGTTTAGGAAGAAGAAAAAGTTCTGAAGATGGATTGTTGTGATGGTGGGACAATAATACAGATGTACTTAATGCCATTGAACTGTACACTTAAAAATTAGAAGTCAGACAAAGACAAATATCATATGATATTACGTATATGTGGAATCTAAAAAACGGTACAAAACAGAAATAGAGTCACAGATGTAGAAAACTAACTTATGGTTACCAAGGGGGAAAAGGGAGGTGGGAGGGATAGACTAGGAGATTGGGATATATACACACTACTATATATAAAATAGATAACTAATAAGAACCTACTGTATAGCACAGGGACCTCTACTCAATATTCTGTAATGACCTATATGGGAATACAGTCTTAAAAAGAGTGGCTATATGTATATGTGATTCACTTTGCTGTACAGCAGAAACCTACACAACATTGTAAATCAACTCTACTCCAATAAAAATTAATTATAAAAAATGTAAATTTTTATGTTATGTATACTATGCCACAATAGTGTTTTTTTAAAAAGATGAGCATCTCATCTGTGTTCATGATCGTCTGGATTCAGAAACTTTCACAGAAAACATTAATCAACATGTGAACAACTGAACCGGAAGCAGCACTGTGGCACATCCTTCCCAATTACGTAGCCATTCCAACACATCATTAACTCTTCCACTTTTTCTGAAGAGTTTTCTCCATTGTGGAAGGTGGGAAATCCTGTAGATGTTCATATAAGGACATCACTCAGAGTTAATCAGTTCTTGAAATCTTTTTCCTACTCTTCCATCTACACCCTTTGGTGGGTGTTCCTAGTATAAGACAGGTAGGGAAGGGGAAGGTCCTAAAGTTTCCGAACAGGGATAGATCTACACTGGGAAACTGCTGGATGAGGATGGTATCCTGGAGGACTTCATAGGATACTACAGCCTGTTACAGGGATGATGGATTGTGGTGAAGGCCAGAGGCATTCTTGGGGAGGTGATGGAGCAAGGTTGAGTGATGGCAGCCTGAGAGAACCCTGATCTGGATTTTGTTTCCTCCAATAATGGGAATGGCTAATGAACTGGAAATGATGAAACAAGCTTTTGAGTGGGCAAGTGGAACCCGAGTTAGGTGAAGATGTAAAATTCAATTCAGACATGCAGGTCTTGTCGGATCTTGCCATAAGGATATGTGATGTGGCAGTCAACAGTGGGTGAAAATTATAGAAAATGAAAGCATCTCAAAATAGAAAAATGTAAGTTTTCAAGACAGATAACTGAAGACTTCTGAAATAAACAGGAAAGAATGGATATAGATGAGAGTAGTAAGCAGATATGTGGTGACTACTTAGAAAAAAAATGTAGTGGTTTAAGTTCAGGCCTCACTAAGGTAACCATATTAACATTAAAAAATATCTTACTCCAGGGATTTCCCTGGTGGCTCAGTGGTTGGGGGTCCGCCTGCCAATGCAGGGGACACGGGTTCGTGCCCCGGTCCAGGAAGATCCCACATGCCACAGAGCAGCTGGGCCCGTGAGCCATGGCCGCTGAGCCTGCGCGTCCGGAGCCTGTGCTCCGCAATGGGAGAGGCCACAACAGTGAGAGGCCCGCGTACCGCAAAAAAAAAAAAAAAAAAACTTACTCCATATGTGTACTGAGGAGCTGTTTTATTTTGTGGGTGCTTCACCTCACCCCTCCCCAAAAAGGTAGGTTGACTTAGAGACCCAGATGTACTAGGTTCAGAACTAGTTCATCTCAGTGGGCTCAAATGGCTTATGGTCCATTTCTTATCTCCTTTAAATTATAATGTATTATTAGAAAATTTGAGATATAGTAAGGCCAACAGATCAGAAGACAGTTGCCATTAAAAAGATAGTTTTTCACTTGCAGTTCCCAAGAGGAGGGAGCCCACCTTGCCAGGGGGCCCACACAGGACAGTGCCAGGGTCAGTCAGGAGGCAGAGGAAGAGGGGGAAACTTGGGAAAGACCCTTTATTGTGATTTCTGCAGGAAGAAACAGGTGAGAAGAAAGGTAAGCAGGCTTAGGATGTCTTAATTTGAATAATTTCAGAGGGCTCTGGAGCCCAGGGACTCCCTTTGTTTGTCTGGTACCTGGCCCTGGGGTGATTAGAGCAGAAGGATATGGCCCTGTCCATCCAGGGTCAGCAGAGTCCCAAGACGCTCAAGCATCAGAAACACAGAAAATAAAAGACATGGTTAAGAGACCATCTGAACGGACTGAGCACCCTACAGACAAGGGAGACCCTGGGGGGCTAGGGCTGCACCAGGAATACAGTCAGCACTGATCCCCATGGCAACCCCTCCTCCACTCACATACAGATCGGAATTTGTTCATAAAACACTCATTTTGTTTAACTATTCTCAGTGGGTGTGTAGCACAAGAACACATGCACATACTTTGCCCCACAAGCTTCTGAATTGAGTCCTCTAACCACTTCTTGGCTACATATTTTGTAAATCTTGTCAACCAATAACTTTGGAATTTGATATCTACATGTTTCAGCCAAAAATTCCATTTTAACATCTTGCTACACTCATTCTAGGGTAATTTTTTGCATGCTCATAAAATATCAAGAATCATATTTGGCTCAAGTTTCTGTATCTGTAAAGATCAAGTGAACCGCTGTGTCCTTTAGTAACACTGTTGTTAGTAATGTTAGCGTAGTATTATTTGTCTATTATTTGTTTTTGATGACCCCAGCACACATCTGCGGCATTCTTAAAGTTCCTCAGAGAGAGCCAGTTACTGTGGTGGCTACGATGAAAAAGCCCAATATGCAAGATTTTATCATAAAGATTTATTTGTGTTCCTCTACCTTCCCCTTATGTGAGATTGTTTTCCTCTACAGTAACCAATCCATCACAAATGTCCTTGTGTCTTTGAATTTCCGATTTTTCTGCTTTTTCTTGTATTTTTCTTGATTTAAAATAACATATGCCCATGAAGGAAAAACTACACATCATATAACTAAGAGAAAACTGTGTTCCTATAGTTTCACTCTCTGAATCAGTAAGACTGATGACGTTCTTTACATTTTACATACTGTTCTCATTCATGATTAGCTTTATTATTTATTCATTTGTATTAAATAGTAGAATCACTGAATATCGAGAAATTAAGCACATTCTTTCTAGAGACCATGGCTAAGCCTAGGCTGGCATTGGAAGCAAGGAACTTGACCAGCAAGCAACTCCACGGCCCCGTCAGGACACCGCTGTCACCTCAGTGACACCGCGGACGCCTCACATGACTGTTGTGCACTTAGCTCGCCCTTCATACACTTTGTCTGGATGCGCAGCTGAACCTTTCCCTCGGGTGCTTCTGTGACTTGTGGACACCTCCGGGCTGGCTGCCCGTGTCAGCACCTCATAGGCCTGGCCCATGTGCTGTGGGTCCGTATTCCCAGTTCCAGGCCCAGCACCTGGGCATAAGAGAGGATTCCTATGAATTCTTTATTTTAAAAAGTAATTAATTAATTTATTTCCTTGGCTGCCCCGGTCTCAGTTGCAGCGTGCGGGATTTTTAGCTGCGGCACGTGAGATCTAGCTCCTCGACCAGGGATTGACCCCGGGCCCCCAGCATTGGGAGTGCCGAGTCTTACCCACCAGACCACCAGGGAAGTCCCTCCTGTGAGTTCTTGAGAAGCCGGGAAAGCCCAGCACAAATGAAACTTGATAACGTATTAGAAGCCAGAGATGGGTGTGCAAGTCGAACCCAAGAAGGAAATGAGTCAAACGGCAGGGAGGACCAGACCCCTGACCAATTCCAGCACCTTGGTCAGAATCCTGGGCAGAATCCATCAGTACCCTGCCATGCCTCACACTTTGCACTCCTTCAGGTCTATGCAAGAACTATCGGCAGTCCTGAGCACTATTTCATGAGGTGCAGTGACACATTGGGATGTGTCTGGGGGAGTTGGGACCCCCATGGTGACTAGTTTCAGGCCGTTGAAGCTGTGGCAGACATCAGGTAGGGTAAGGGGAGAATGCACTCACTGCCCAGCATCTGAGGAGATCATGTCACGTTGAGGACTGTTCCCAATTTGAGTGTCTTCCAAAGATACATTTTTAAGACATGACAAAATAAAATTGAGTATCTCATGAGAATAACCCCTAAAGAAGTAAGTTTTCCAAACATGGGATGACTACAAGCTCTTAGCATTTGTATTCACAAGCAGGTTGGGAAACAACCTGTGAGGAAACAATAAATGCAGCTTCTATAATTGGAGGAAGAGAAATTAAACAAACCGATCATATGATCTCAAACAGCTTTTCAATGCTATATTATCAAAATTCAGTGAATGATATCCTATTATAGAATATGCTTCTTTGTTATAAATTATAAAAACATAAATAATATTAAATAAAATTACTGATTAAAAAATCACCCATCCTCTCCAGTCAAAATTCTTCTCATTGCCCACAGTCCATTGCAATCTTTTTAGAAAATTCATTCTTTCAACAAAACTTCACGCTATCTTGACTGTGAAGATGTTGTTCGCATCCTCTGAGTCTGTCCACTGCTGTGGAAAATGTACCCCTGTGGCTCCCATCTCAAAGACATGCTACTCTTCTTCACAAGTGGGGACTTTCTCTCAGGCTGCAGCCTGCAAGGCGGGCAGTCCAGAAGGGCAAGGACAGCCCTTCAACAATGACCCACAGGAGGTAATGGATAAATACTCCAGCTTCCCTGATGAATGTTCCAGATGGCTCCTCAGATGGCCCCTGGTGCAACAGAGTCCCAGTTGCCTGCAGGAGTGACCTACTTACAGTGGACCTTTTATTAGCTTTCTATCTCCCTCATCTGTTCCCTGTTCCTGCTCTTGTGCTTCTTATAAGATCATCTTCTGTGCTTAAGACCTTGTTTCAGGGTTTACTTTTAAGTGAAATCCAAACTAAGACATCTATCACTGTCAGGTATGGAGCTAGGTCCCAAGGGGAGTCAGTCATGGTCCCTGCTCATGAAGAATGCAGCCTATTTGGAGCAGAGAGATATCACGATATGGAGGGGCTGCGACAGCATTTGGATAAGGGCACCTGAAGCAGGTGTAGTTGTCTCCACTCATGATGTTCTAGGAAGACTCACAGAAGTCTCCTGGAGCAGAGACCTCAAGAATAAGTAGAAACTGATGAGATTTATAACAGAGCAGCAGTGTTACAGGCACAGGGGTGCCATGTGCAAACAGAAGGGGGTTGGAAGCCACCATGCTACAACTAGGAATCATGCACAGTGTGTGTGGCATGCAAGAGTGGGATGGGGGTGATGCTGCAGATGGTGTCAGGGGCCAGGCGCTAGCTATGGAATTTCATTGTTGACGTATAAGCAGTGGGAAGACTCTTGGAGGATTAAAAAAAAAAATTTAAACAAAAACAAATAAGAACAGAATGATGTATTCAGAATGCCATTTTAGAGAAAGATAACTTTATCTGCAGTGTGAAGAACCTGAACTGTAAGCAGAGAGATCAGACTAGGGTATGAAAATTATCCACCTGAGAAATGATAGGGCCTGATCCAGGTTAGGGAGAGAGGGAAGAGAAATAAGAATGTATTGAAGATACACTCAACACTACCTTTCATGGATTGAAGGGGTGTGTGTAGGCATGGTGGTGGTAATGCATCAATAGAAAACATTAATACTGACTCCTAGTTTTCACTCTTGGGGGACTGAATCAACTGGAATAAGTGAGGAAGAAAAGATGGAGAAGATGAGATAACTCTTATATCTGTCAACTCGGAGGTGGAAATGTTGAGAAGATAGCTGGGTACATCTCTGCAGCCCAAAGACAGTCAGACATGGGCACATAGATTTTCCTTCATTCTCTGTACACAGGAAGTGAAAAGAGAAAGCATGTCAATAACTATAAAGAACATTGATTTAAGTCTATCTGAGACATTATTTTAATAACTGAAAGATTTTCTTCTTTTTAAATTTGAAGTATAATTGACATACGATATTATATTAGTTTGCAATGTACAACATAATGACTCAATATATGTATATATTGTGAAATGATCACCGCAATAAGTCTAGTTAACATCATCACCATATACACTTACAGAATTTTTTTAATTGTGATAAATTTTAAGAACTATTCTCTCAGCAGCTTTCAATTATGCAATTGAACGTTGTTAACTGTAGTCACCCTCTTGTATGTTACATCCCCATAACTTATTTATTTTATGACTAACCCAGACCCCCGCCTCTGGCAACCAACAATTTGTTCTCTGTAACTATAAACTCTTTTTTATTTTCCGTCCAGAAATAAATGAGATTATATGGTATTTGGTTTTCTCTGTCTGACTTATCTCACTTAGCATAATGCTCTCAAGGTCCATCCAAGTTGTCACAAATAACAAGATTTTATTCTTTTTTAATGCTTGAATGATATCCCATTGCATATATATACCACAATCTTTTTATCCATTCCTTCATTAGTGGACACTTAGGTTGTTTCTGTATCTTGGCTGTTGTACATAAAGCTGCACTGAACATGGGGGTGAATATATCTTTTCAGGGATAGTGTTTTCGTTTTCTTCAGATAAATTCCCAGAGTTGGAACTTCTGTATCCCATGGCAGTTCTGTTTAATTTTTTGAGAGACCTCCATACTATTTTCCATAACGGCTGCACCTATTTAAAACTCCCAGCAACAGTGCACAAACGTTCCCTTTTCTTCACATCCTCACCAATACTTACTTGTTGTCTTTTTGATGATAGCTATTCTGCCAGATACAAGGTGATATCTCATTGTGGTTTTGATTTGCATTTCCTTGATGATTAGTGATGTTGTGCATAGTTCCATGTACCTGTTGGCCATCTGGATGTCTTCTTTGGAAAAATGTCTATTCAGGTCTGCTTATTTTTTAATCAGATTTTTTTTAATTATTTTTGCTTTTGTTGCTTTGACTTTTGGTGTCAAATCCAAAAAAAAATCATTGCTAAGACTTATGTCAAGGAGCTTAATGGCCTATAGCTTTTCCTAGGAGCTTTATTGTTTCAGGTCTTACATTCAAGTCTAAACCATTTTAGGTTAGTTTTTGTATGTGATGAGATAGGCGTCCAGTTTCATTCTTTACATGTATAATTTTTTATTACATGAATATCCATCAACCTTCAGAAAATAGACATTTGAGGTGTTGCCAAATGTTTCAACATATAAAGAACACAAAAACTAACATTCTTGTATATGTGTCTTTTCCAGTTTGTGAAAGTATCTTCTGGAGATATACATTCATAGATTAGAATTGTACATGTTCAATCTGATATATACTGTTGTATCAATTAGTTCTCTCTCTCTCTCTCTTTTTTTATACATATATATATATATATATATATATGTTTAGGGAGAAAGAGTTTTTAAGGGATTCATCTTGAATGAAGCAGATAAAACTTAGTCATAATTTCTTCCTTTTCCAACAGATGCCTAGAATAATTGTTGAACTGAGTTTTAAAATTCAATAATCTTTATCCACATTAAGACAAATAACTTTTTGTAAATAGAGTTATAATAAGTATAAAATAACATGAGAAATGTAAGAAAGTGCAGAAAAAAGAATGAGAACGAAAAACTAAACTGCCCCAATCCATTTGTTGACCATGTTACATGGACAGAACATGACCCATCAAGTTTGCTATCAGAAATCACGTTCTCCATGACTGATGAAGGCACTTGTTGGAAAAGGTGATTAAAGCTTAGAAGAAAGGGACAGAAGGGCGAGGTGGAAAGATCATAAGACCCAGGATAGCATTCCAGGAAATGTGTCTTTCATCACTGTGTGATTTTGGACAAGGTCAAAGTACAACCTCTACCTACCAAAGTGCCTGGCTTCTAGCCTTCCCTAAGTTGTTACTCTCACTTCCTGTTGCTCAGAGAGATAAAACAAGCATCTGATATCATCAATGTTTTTGTAAACCAGGGAAAATATAGAGTCTCATGGTTATAATTGAGTCTTAAAATGGTCACATAGAAAAATAGTCATAATTGGTTCAATTTTCTTGAATAATGTCATTATTAAAGATAGCATAATCTTCTAAACTCTATTTTCCTCTAAGTCTTTAAATGGTTATGATCTTCAGAAACTTCAAAAAGATGACGTGTTTCTAAATCTTTCCCTTTGGTCTTGGATTTTGGAAGAGCACAGATTTGTTGTCACACTAAATCACATTGATGTAATATTAAAAACACATTTTCTAAATGGGTTTTTTCAGCTGAAGATTTTACTTGGATGAAGATGATCACTTTTACCTTGAAGTTCTCAGATCCAGGAAAAGAGGCAAAAAGAGCATTTCTCCCTTTTCACTTAGACGGCTGCCAGCTATTGTCAAGCCCAACCTCTATAAGTCAAGCCTTCCCTGGTGTGACCGAAGTGGAGTCTCATTCTCTGTGTCAGAAAGCATAGATGTTGTACCTCATCTTGAGTTGGAGGGAGCTGACACCTCCTCCTAACCAAAACCAGACCTTGCTCAGAATAATGACCCACATGGAATGAGCACATTCTGTGTTGCATTACATGTCTTTCCTCACTCAGCTTTCATAAACATCCTAGGAGGTGGGTGCTATCATTATTCCCAGCTCACAGATGGAGAAAGCGAGGCACAGAGGTCAAGTTAACTTACCCAAGGTTTCCAGAAGCTGCAGCCAAGATAAGAACTACACTGTGTGGTCACCACATTTGGGCCTGTAAACCTCCACTCTCAGCCTCCTCTCATGCCCTGCACGAAGTGAAGGATTCGGTGTTTGCCTATGAGGAGAGGCCAGGGTGCTGCAGGAACACGCTCGCTCTTGTGACTCACCTTTCATTTTCTTTTTTTTTAGCTTTTAACATCTTTATTGGATTATAACTGCTTTACAATGGTGTGTTAGGTTCTGCTGTTTAATGGATAAACAAGACGTGTCACCTTTCATTTTCTAGAGCTCTCATAAAAGCATTTGTTTCACTTAAGCTTGAAAATGGTTCAACCTTTCCACAGAGTGCTAAGTGAAATGGTGTGGCTTCCCACAGCCAAAAAAGATCCCAGAGCAGCAGTCAACAAGGTTAGTTCCACAGTATACATGGGCGGGGAGGAGAGGGGTGTCCCCTGGGGGCTGGCAATGTTCAGAGCCTGGGCACACACAGGGGCAGAGCAAGCAGGAAGCCTCCCCTTTCAGTCAGAGCAACTCCACAAGTGTGTGCAGGTGTGTGTACATGCGTGTGCGCCTGCATGCCTGTATTCGTGTGTATTTATTTGCTCGGCAAATATTCATTGAGAATACCACTGTCCTGGGCGCAGAGTAACAACTGTGAACGTGTGACTGAGAGCGACATGCTTGCTTCCCTCAGGGGCCTCACTGTCTAGTGGGGTAAACGACAGCCGTGGCCAGTGTTGTAAAGGTGAGTCGCAGGAAGCAAGCAATCACAAAATACCCAGACCGAGCTCAGCCAAATTCCTCTGCTACGGAACAAGCACAGGAGTGAGCACACATCCACCTATCTGCCTATCTATAATCTTTATCTATCTATCTATCTACTTATCTTTCTATACCATTTGAGAAAATAATGCTTTGGCCTCAGATCTTTTCTTCCAGTGTGTGGTCACTGGTAGAAGGTTGACCTTGGTCAAGTTCCTTAGACTTTCAGACATTGTATTTGGTAACAGGAAATAGTAAATATCTCTTGCAGGAAAGTTATTTATTAAGTGAAAAAATATTTATAAAGTGCCTGATATATATAGAGAGAGACAGAGACAGACAGAGAGAGAGGGAGAGACAGAGTCAATTATTATCATTCACAATATTATGTTCTGTAAAGTCTCCGTAAGGACTGAATTAGTGAACACAAAACCATCGGTCTTAGGGGAAATACAGGGTTTGGTTTCTGCAAGCTTCAGGTCACAACATTCTCCTCAACCAATCAATACACAACCTGTTTTATATGTGTTTCTGTTTGAAGCCTCCTTATTTAATAGTTAGTGTTTATTTATTGATATTGAGCTCAAGGCCAACAGCACTGGATCTCATCCCTGAAGGAAACTTATCTCCATAAGGCACATGGCAGCCTTCCTGCACTTAGGAACACCAGGCAGCACGTAAGTGCTGTTACCATTTTAAACAGCAGAATCACAAGTTTTAAAAAGTCACAAAATGTGTAAATGTGGTACTAAACATACCGTGTAAAGGGCATGTGTTCACAGTGTGAGAAACAATAGGGCCAGCACCTCCTTGTTCAACCCCAGCTGGGAGCAGGGGGCAGCTCAAAATTCCTCAGTATGTCTGCAAAAGACTGTGAAAGCACCATGAGTATTGATTTTGAGGTTACAAATTCCAAACTGATTTTACTAAGCAGTGAATTTGTACATGCTGAATCCCTGAATAATGAAGCTTGACTGTATTTCTTAATAAATAAGACCACTAAGGCTTTCCCCAATAGATCAGTGATCTGGTAATGTTGAAAAATCTTTTTATAAAGAACCAGTGGCAAGATAATTTTCATCTTTCCCCAAGTTATTAGTTTTGAAGGAAATCATTTTAGGAGATCTACCGTCTTAAATATTTTGATGCCCTCCTTTGATGATGTATTTTCAGAAATTGAGTACTAGCCTCTCGCGAGAACTGTATCTTCTCATCTGTACAGTGGCCAGGACTTGGGGAGTTGCCTCGAAACAGAAGGTGTCTCCGAGCTGCCGGATTTGCCTATGACGATGCATGGAACACAGAAAGGAGTCACAGCATTGGAATTAGATTTTGTTTTTGTTTTTTAACAAAGGTAAATTTATAAGATATGAATGCAGTTGGCTCCGCTTTAGCCTCTGGGTACAGAATCTGTCCCAGTTTATGAGGGTGAGCTGCATCCTCAATCTTCATAAAACCCCCGCTTGGTCCTGAGGAGAGCGGAGGCAGTTCTTCTGGCAAAACCAAGTGTTTGTCCACAGATGTCCTGTTGCAGAATAACTAGAACTAATGACTTTGTATTTATCCAGGCTGTAAAGTAGAACCTGCCCTCTGGGACCATGACTACTTGGATCCATGTCTCTATTTTCTTACCTGCCAAGTCACAAGGCCATATATCAGACTACAACACCCTGTACCTCCCTTAGAGACTGGGTTTAAAACATACGGTGAGCAAAAAGAATGTCTGTGCTGACCACCCATTAGCGCTTAGAGCAATGAGGCACATAGGAGCAGAACTCAAAGGCTCTTTATGTCTGGTGGGCATGGCACTGGTCAGTCCCAGCATCATCAGTGTGGCTGCACCTCAGCCACAAGCAAACGTTGGCTGTGAGACAAACCCAACATAGAAGGGAGCTGGCCCTTTCCTGACCCGAGAGGGTGGGTCATTTAATACTAAGCGTCACACATTGAGAAGGTAGGGGATCAGCTGATGCTTTGTCTCTCTTGAGGAAAAGACTGAGTCAATCTTAGGGCAACACAAAGTAGAATGATGGGAAATCATCCCAATTCAGCCTGTCAACAGACATTTATCAATGCATATAAGGCATTGTTCAAGCCTATTGGAGTTTATAGTGGCAAAGCAGACAAAGACCCCTGTTCTCCATTTGCAGCTGCACCTATTTTAATCCATCAACAACAAAATAGTTGGCTTTGTCTTTCAGACTGGTGCAAGCTGGAATTTTAAATCAGAACATTGAATGTACAAATGTTCTCTTCTTTAAAACCTCTTTAGAAAAGTATATATTTTAGAGGTCGCTTTCCAATCTAAATTTCCAAATCCCTCCAAGTATCAGAAGAAGAAGAAAGAAAGGAATAGAAGAAATATTTGAAAGAATAACAACTGAGAATTTCCCCAAATTAATGTCAGACACCAAATGACAGATCCAAAAAGCTCAGAGAACACCAAGTAAGATCAATGCTAAACAAAACTACACCTAGGCATATCATTTTCAAATTACAGAATATCAAAGATAAATAAAAAATCCCTAAAGAAACTAGAAGAAAAAGCCACATTACCTATGTTGAACAAAGATAAGAATTACATTTGACTTTTCAGAAACCATGCAAGCAAGAAGAGAGTGGAGTGGAAATATTTAAAGTATTGAGAGAAAAGAACGCCAACCTAGAATTTTATGCTCTGTGAAATTATCCTTCAAAAGTGAAGGAGAAATAAAGCCTTTCTCAGACGAAAACTGAGGAAATTTCTTGCCAGTAGACCTGTCTTGCAAGAAATGTTAAAAGAAGTTCTTTAGAGAGAAGGAAAATAATATGATCAGAAACTTGGATTTACATTAAAAAAAGGAAGAGCTTTGAAGAAGGAATAAGTAAAGGTAAAATAAAAACTTTTATTTTTCTTGTTCTTAATTGATCTAACAGGTAATAGTCTGTTCACAATAATGATGTAACAACCTATTCAATAATGTATGCTTATGTGTATTTATCATGTATATTCATATGCTTATCTACACATATATAAGTAAAATGAATGACAGCAATGATATGAGATGAGACAGGAGGGAGGAATTAAGATGATTTTGCTATTACAAGGTACTCACACTGCCTGTGAAATGATATAGTGTTATTTGAAAGTGGGTTTGGGTTAGTTGTAAATGTATATTGGAAACTCTACGGCAACCACTATAAAAAGTAAAAGAAGAAGTATAATTGATATTCTAAGAAAGGAGGGAAAATTGAATCATAAAATTGAATTATAAAACCACAAGAGGCAGAAAGTGTAGAAGAAAAAAATAGGAACAAAGAACAAGGGCAACAAATGAAAAATAGTAAAATAAATCTGGTAATATTAATTCATTTACAACAATAATTACTTTGAATGCTGATGCCCTAAATGCACTAATTAAGAAACAGAAATTGTCAGAGTGGATCAGAAAAGCAAGACTCAACTCTATGTTGTCTACAAGAAACCCACTTTAAATGTAAAGACACATATAGATTGAAAGTAAATGGATTGAGAAAAATACACCATGCTAACACTAATCAAAAGAAAGTAGGAGTAGCTATATTATATTTCAGACAGAGCACACATCAAAGTAAGAAAAGTTATCAAGGATAAAAACAAAGGGCATTACCCTATGAAAAGGGGGTCAATTTTCCAAAAAGATATAACAATTCCTAATATGTACGCACCTAACAACAAAGTGTCAAATTACATGGGGCAAAAACTGACAAAACTGCAAGGAGAAACAGATGAATCCACTATCATAGTTGGGGACTTCAACCTCCCTCTATCAAATGGACAGATCAAGCAGACAGAAAATCTGTGAGGACATAGTTGAACTCAACAATACTGTCAATCAAAAGATATAACTGACAATTATATAATTGACATTTAAATCAACAACAGCAGATTTCATATTTTTCTCAAGATCACATGCAGCAGTCACCAAGATAGATAACAATCCAGGCCATAAAACACCTTAGCACATTTTAAAGAATAGAGCTTACGATGTCTACCCTCAGACCACAACTGAATTAAACTAGAAATCAAAAACAGACAGATAATCGAAAAATTCCAAAATATGTGGAGATTAAACAACACAAGTCTAAATAATATGTGGATCAAAGAAAAAAACCTTCAGAACATTTAAAACATTTAAAAATATTTTGAACTAAATGAAAATAAAAACACAACTTTTCAAAACTTGTGGGATGCAGCAAAAGTGTATTAGGAAGGTAATGTTAGCATTGAATGTGTATTTTAAAAAGAAGGAAGGATCTAAAATCAACGATCTAAGTGTTCACTTTAGGAAACTGGAAAAGGAAGAGCCAATTAAATCCAACATAATCAGGGAAAAAAAGAAATAATAATAATTAGAGCAGAAGTCAAAGATATTGAAAACAGGAAATCAGTAGAGAAAACTGACTAAATACTAGTTCTTTGAAAAGATCAATAAAATTGATAAGCTTCTAGAAAGGCTAATGAAGAAAAAAACAGAAAGAACATAAATTACTAATATCAGATATGAAAGAGAGGATATTGCTACAGATTAAAAGTATAATATAGGAATACTATGAACAACCTTATGCCCATCAACTTGATAACCTAGATGAAACGGACCAATTTTTTGAAAAACAAAATCTTCCCAAAACTCACAAGAAGAAACAGAGGATTTGAATAGGACTATATCTATTTTAAAAACTAAATCAATAATTAACAACTTTCCAAAACAGAAAGTACCAGGGCCAGATGAGTTTACTGGTGAATTCTTCCAGACGTTTAAGGAAGAAATTATACCAATTCTCTACAATCTCTTTCAGAGGATAGAAGCAGATAGCAAATGCTATGAAGCCAGCATAATTCTAATACCAAAACATCACAAGAAAACTACAGATCACCATGTCTTATGAACATAGATGCAAAAATCCTCAACAAAATGTGAGCAAATGGGATCTAAAAATGTATGAAAAGAATTATACAGCTCTACCAAGTGGAATTTTTCCCAGGTATGCAAAGCTAGTTCAATTTTCAAAAATTAATTAATGTAATCCATCACATCAACAAGCTTAAAAGAAAAATCACATGATCACATCAATAGATGCAGAAAAAGCACTAGACAAAATCCAACATCCATTCATGGTAAAAACCTCTCAGTAAACTAGCAATAGGAGAAACTTTTTCAACTTAATAAAGACTATCTACAAAAAGCCTATAGCTGGGGACTTCCCTGGTGGTCCAGTGGTTAAGCCTCTGTGCTTCCACTGCAGGGGGGGCAGGATTGATCCCTGGTGAAGGAACTAAGATCCTGGTGGAGGAACTAAGATCCCTGGTGAAGGAACTAAGATCCCACCCCCGCCAAAAAAAAAAGATGATTAAAACAAAAAGTCTGTATCTAACAGCATACTTAATGGTGAGAAATTCAAAGTTTTCCCACTAAAATCAGGTGCAAAGCAAGGGCATACTCTCTCACCTTTCCTTTTCAACATTTCACTGAAAGCCCTTGCCAACACAGTAAGGCAAGAAAAAATGAAATATTTATAAGATTGGGGAGGAAGAAACAAAAATGTCTTTGTTCACAGATGAGATGATCATCTATGTAGAAAATCCAAAAGAATCAACAAAAAAACTTCTTGGAACTAATAAGCCATTATAGCAAGGTTGTAGGATGTAAGGTTAATAACCAAAAGTCAATCACTCTCCTATATGCCAGCAATGAATAAGTGGAATTTGAAATTCAAAACACAGTACCATTTACATTAGCACTCCCAAAACTGAAATACTTAAGTATAAATTTAACAAATAATGTACAAGAGGAAATAAACATTTCTATACGAGGAAAATTACAAAACTCTGATGAATATTTTTTTTTAAATAAATGGAGAGCTGTTCCATGTTCATAAAATGGTTAATGGCAGGGAAGTGTTTCTAAGCTCTGACCTCACCATTCCCTGCTCTAGAACTTGCCATACCTCCCTGTTGCTCACCTAATTAAGGAGAAGTTCCTCACAGCCCTTCAGACTCTCCATCTGCCTTTCCACACTTGTTTTCCACCAGGTGTTTCCCTACATGTATTCTTGCTTCCACCAAACTGCCTATTCTTCATGGACCATGGAAACTCCTGCCTCCCTGCCCCCATCTAATTGCCATAAGCCCACCTAAGTCTACAGTCACCATACAGTCTCCTCTACACTCACTCCCTTCTGCTTTTCTACCAACTGCCCAGCCCAGGTCTCTCCAGTGGCCATGCACTCCCACCTCTGTAGATCTCTTATGGACTTCCTTGAGCCATCATGAGGATGTTTAAGATAGTTGTGGAAGGGACTTCTGCACATATTTGTGGAGGTATGGCAGAAACACTACAGTAATTCGAAATCTTTTAGGGATGATACTTTGAGGTTATGCAAATATCCTTTTCCTCCTTATTTTAGCATTGCTAATTTTAGCATTGCTTTGTGGATCTTGCCTGCAGTGATTGTTACTGTGGTGTGTTGATGGTGATTTTGTCTTTCCCTCCTTCCTTCTACATTTGTTATTTGAAATTCTGTAAGGGATGACTTTCCCTTATTTATTTAATCATTTACAGTACGTCCCCTACATATGAAAGAGTTCCATTCCAAGAGCACATTCGTAAGTCCAATTTGTTCTTGAGTCCAACAAAGTTAGCCTAGGTACCCAACTAACACAATTGGCTATATAGTACTCTATCGTAATAGGTTTACAATACTTTTCACACAAATAATACATAAAAAACAAACACAAAAAATAAAGAAAACCTTTTTAATCTTACAGTACAGTACCTTGAAAAATACAGTAGTACAGTACAACAGCTGGCATCCAGGGGCTGGCATTGAGTGAACAGGCAAGAAGAGTTACTGACTGGAAGAGGGAGAGGAGGTGGGAGATGGCAGAGCTGAAGGATCGTCAGCAATAGGAGACGGAGGGCAAGCTGCAATTTCACTCATGCCTGACGTGGATGGCACAGGTTCTGGTTCCTTGCTGGATTCAATTCTATCTACCCTCTTGAAAAAATGATCCAGTGATGTCTGGGTAGTAGTTCTTTTTTACTCAACATAGATGACACAGTAGCACTGGATTGCATTCTGAACAGCTGCTGCAACCATCGTGTACCATTCTACATTCCGGTCCTGTGTTTCAAAAACTAACAGTGTCTCCTCAAACAAAAAAAATCCCCTTGCCATCTCCTGTGTCGTGAATCTCTTCAGTTCTTCAGTTCCTTCTTCTTCCTCTTGTGGCTCCACTCTCTCAATTATTTTCACTTTTTTTTTCCAGCGTTATCGCTTGGCGCTTCTTAGCAGTACCAGCTGCATCACCGCTGCTTTTACGCTTGCTTCCGTACATCCTGGGCTTGAAATAAAGATACAGTACTACTGTAAAAAGATACCGTACTGCTGTACTCTATATAGTACTATACAGTAAAGTACACAAAGCGGAACCACTAGTAGAGGATGCACATACGTGACAATGTATGCCAGACACGTGAACTAACACGTGATTGGACATGCGAATGCACATTGCATCTTTGAAAGTTCACAACTGGAAGTTTCATATGTAGGGGACTTACTGTATTTTTATTAGTAGAAATTCATGAGTATTTATTTTATTTGGGGAGGTCATCCAATAATTTCATAATTGTCTTTGTTGTTGAAATAGTTCCAATTGGGGTTATTAGAAACTCTTTCAGGATGCTCCTGTGTCCCATTCTCTCTCTCCTTCTTCTATTCCTTTCTCTTTTCTGTTCTCTCTTTTTCTTTTCTTTTACCATTTTCTTACTTTCTGGCACTTCAAACATGATGCTTCAGGCTCATCTGTGTTGCCGCTGCCCCAAACCCAGACTAAAGCCATTTCTCCAGGGAAACCCAGTTCTTTTTACTGGAGAATGGCATTTAGAAATTAAGTGCTGGGGGCTTCCCTGGTGGCGCAGTGGTTGAGAGTCTGCCTGCTGATGCAGGGGACGCAGGTTCATGCCCCGGTCTGGGAAGATCTCACATGCTGCGGAGTGGCTGGGCCCATGAGCCATGGCCACTGAGCCTGCACATTCAGAGCCTGTGCTCCGCAATGGGAGAGGCCACAACAGTGAGAGGCCTGCGTACAGCAAAAAAAAAATAAAAATAGAAATTAAGTGCTGGTTATGTTAATTGCTTCTGAGATGTCACTGCTTCTGTGGTCCTCAGCAGACAGAGGAAAGAGATATATATATCCACACTACCCCACAAGTATACACATATCAGTATTCATTTCTGTCATAATCACTCTTTATATATACTGACATCTCTGGCCCTAATCTCAAGATCCCAGGATTCATAAATGCACTGTAATTTCAATATGGCATTGACTATATTTTATTATCATCATGGTTTTGATAGGGACAGAGTAAAGGAACAAAGTAGATGATTAAGTAGTTAATCCCACTAGGGGATAATAAATAGAGAAAAAGTATGGGAGACCCTGTAAGTTAATGATCACTCAAGAAAGTAGGCTTGCTTACCCACAAAACCAAACAGGCTTGCTTAACAAGAAAACCATACAACAGAAGCACAAGACATGACCCAAAGCAGTAAAGCAATGGTGGAATGAGACCTACACCCTGTTCATGGAAGTCAGGAAGTTAATGATCCTTGAGAGGGGCTTTCTCTGAATGATCTAAGAGCAGAAATATAGGGGAAAGGTGACATTATGCTGAAACCTGAGATGATTTACCATATTTTAGTAGATGTTACTGCCTTTTGGCTCATTTCCACAGTGCCATGACAGTCCCAGTTGGGCCATATATGGTCAAAAACTCCTCCACCCAATGTGTAGCAATTACATTAAATGCACTTTTGCTAGGTCTATGTATAATCCCAAACAAATATCCCAGTGGATATACTTTTACTGGAAATGATCATGCTGATTCTAAAAATACATATGAAAGTATAAAGGCAGAAATTTCAAGAAAATATTGAAGTAAAAGAATGAACTTCAGTTCCAGATGATCACACCTATTGAAATTCTGTAGTAATTATGACAGCATGGCACTAGAGCAAGTTTAGACATTGACCAAAGGAGTGTCTGCTTTATATGTCAATATAAAATTTTAAAAGCCACAGCGGAGACATAAAAGAGTAGAATTCAAACTGTGGAAAATCAAATTAGAAGATGGTGATGACAAACCTCAAAACCTCTACTCAACTTCAGAGAGAAGAAGAGACCACACCTTTACAAAATATTCAAACCAGGGAAAGAAAGAAAAAGATATTTTATCATCCAAGTAGGGAAAATAACAATTTTAAGCCACTTTTTGTTTGCAATACTAAATATCACA
Organism: Grampus griseus; assembly: GCF_964374135.1. NCBI lineage: Eukaryota > Metazoa > Chordata > Mammalia > Artiodactyla > Delphinidae > Grampus > Grampus griseus. The sequence goes on along the minus strand of NC_139003.1, from coordinate 97,391,444 downwards.
AGATAATGGAGCAACAGCTAAAGATTTTAGAAGGTGTAAGTGGATGATGTATCATCTCTCATGCATGCAGGCAAAGTGGGAACATTTTCAGTTGCAAAAGGAATTGTAAAATAGAGCATCTGGTTATCATTATGCAGTGTATGTATGAGTATGTATACATGTATGTATATGAACATGTGTGTATGTACATCTATTGATGAAGAAATCTGACCCCATCAAATAAGAAATGAAGAAAAATTAAGAACTCAAATATGATGATATTAAGGTATGAAGAAACATATTGAATAACAAAACCATTTCAACACAAATTACAAAATAAATATTGCCAGTTATGTCAGACCATCAAGGAACAAATAGATAATTCCCATGTCACATGGACTGTTTCAAGCAGAGAAAAAGATGTCAAGTTTCTTATTCATTGAATTATGTTAGCATAACCCTAAAGCTTCATTCATTCTACTTTCTGACAAAATAAAAGTTCTAAATAAAAACTGGGATTCATTCAGAAATAGAGATGCAAAAATAACAAATAAAATTCTTGGATATAAAATCCAGAACTGAGTTATGAGTAGGCAAGATGTATTCATTGATGAAAGAAAAGTTACATCTTGAAATGTATAAAAAATTAATCACACAAATAATTTTGAAAACAAAAATGAATGTATAAACAACTAATGGGTATTTGATAAGATTTAAATGTCATACTTGTTTAAAATAACAACAATTATAAAATGAAGTAGCACTATGTTTTCTTCACATGACAACATCTATCTCAAATCAAAGAGACTTCAGGGCTTCCCTGGTGGCGCAGTGGTTGAGAGTCCACCTGCCGATGCAGGGGCCACAGGTTCGTGCGCCGGTCCGGGAAGATCCCACATGCCACGGAGCAGCTGGGCCCGTGAGCCATGGCCGCTGAGCCTGCATGTCTGGAGCCCGTGCTCCGCAATGGGAGAGGCCACAACAGTGAGAGGCCCAAGTACCGCAAAAAGAGACTTCAGTTTCCAGTCTGACAGTAAGGAATTTAGAAGTCATCACTCCCGTCCTCACAACAGCAACAACTAAGAAAAGCTGAACAAACTGAAAATCAGCAATTCTTAGTTCCATTAAAGAATTGAGGTCATAGGGAAAGTTCCCCAGAAATTAGAGACAGACCAATGAATACAGGGAACCATAGCTTACTGGGAAGACAAGCCCACAGGTGGAGACAGTACTGGTAGGAATACTTTAAACTATAGTTGATAAGTTTAGAGAGGTTCAGTGTGGACTGGCCTGAGAGTTAAAGTTCCCGAGGGTGCTCAGTCTTCAGAACTCCCCCCCACCTTCCTAAGTTTTACCTCCCATGAGGCACACCAACCCACCCGGGGTTTTACCAAAGCCTAACTGAATTTGGGGAAGGAAAATACCCAAGTCCAGCCTCCTCTAGCCTTTGGGGTAGGGGAAGAAAAACACACAACTCAGGTTCTCTGAAAGACTGACACCTAATCACAGGCTATAGAATCCTTCTCTTACCCCTGTCTTACCACCACATGCATGGAGTATAATAACAGGGGCTATGATAAAATAAATGCATGGCTCAGGCTCTCCTTAGGGAGGAATCTCTAGGGAAATCCAAAGACAAAAGGGTGACCAAAACAAGGATATTAGGGAAATTTTAGTCTCTGACACCATAGCTACAGCAAACAGTAAACACAGTAAAGAGTAAGCCCAATTTTTAAGAAGATAAACATAAAAACTCACACTAAAGACCTATCTAACTTGGGGCTTCCCTGGTGGCACAGTGGTTAAGAATCTGCCTGCCAATGCAGGGGCCATGGGTTCGAGCCCTGGTCTGGGAAGATCCCACATGCTACAGAGCAACTAAGCCCATGTGCCACAACTACTGAGGTTGCACTCTAGAGCCTGTGAGCCACAACTACTGAGCCCACATGCCACAACGACTGAAGCCTGCACACTTAGAGCCCATGCTCGGCAACAAAATTAGCCACCACAGTGAGAGGCCCATGCACCACAGTGAAAAGTAACCCCCACTCACCTCAACTAGAGAAAGCCCATGTGCAGCAACGAAGGCCCAACACAGCCAAAAAAAACAAATAAATAAATAAATAATTTTTTTTAAAAGACCTATTTAACTCAATTAAATTTATCCAATTTTTCATGTCTGGCTTTCAACAAAAAATTACAAGGCACACTAAAAGGTAAAATACTCACACTGAAGAGACAAAGCAAGCATCAGAACCAGATTTACATACAACAGACATTGTGGAATTATCCTCCCAAGAATTTAAAATAGCTATGAAAGCAGTCTAAAGGCTCTAAGGAAAAAGCGAGCATCCTGCAAGAACTGATGTATAAGGTAGGCACAGAGAAAGAAATCCTAAGAAAGAATGAAAAGAAAATTCTAAAAATAATAAAACATTAAACAAAAATGAAGAACGTCTTTATTGGTCTCATCAATAGATTACACATGGCTAAGGAAAGAACGAAGACATGTCAATAGAAATTTGCAAACCTGAAATTCAAAGAGAGAAAAGAATGAAAATATGGAACAGAATATGCAAGGTCTGTGGGACAATTTTAAAAGGTGTGACATATGCATAATGGGAATATCAGAAGGAGAACAAAAGGAAGGAACAGAAAAAATTAAAGTGATACTCACTGAGAATTTTTCAAAATAATGACACACCAAATCACAGATACATGGAGCTCAGAAAACACCAGGCAGGATAAAAACCCACAGGCATAATCTACCTATAGGCATAATCATATTCAAACTTCAGAAAATCAAAGACAAAATTTCAGTCTCAAAAGAAACCAGAGGAAAAAAAATCTTACTTTACTTGCAGAGCATTGAACGTAAATGAGGATTAGAATTATATTGGACTTCTTTTCAGAAGCAATTCAAACAAGAAGAGTGTGAAATGAAAAATTTAAATTGTTGAAAGAAAAAATTCTCCAACCTAGGATTCTGTACCCAGCAAAATTATCTATCAATACTGAAAGAGAAATAAAGCCTTTCTCAGAAAAAACCTGACAGACTTCATCACCAGTAGATGTGCTGTGCAAGAATTTTTAAAAGAACTTGTTTAGAAAGAAGAAAAATGATTCAGGTCAAATCTAGATAAAGAAAGGAAAAGCCTTAGAGAAGGAATAAATTAAGATAAAATAACATCTTTTATTTTTGTTATTCTTTATTTTTTTTATTTTTTTGCAGTACGTGGGCCTCTCACTGTTGTGGCCTCTCCCGTTGCGGAGAACAGGCTCCGGACATGCAGGCTCAGCGGCCATGGCTCACGGGCCCACCTACTCCGCGGCATGTGGGATCTTCCCGGACTGGGGCATGAACCCGTGTCCCCTGCATCGGCAGGCGGACTCTCAACCACTGCGCCACCAGGGAAGCCCTATTTTTGTTATTCTTAATTGAGCTACCAAATAGCAGTTTGTTCAAAATAATAGTAGCAACAGTGTATTCAGTGATTATGACATATGGATAATGAAGTGAATGGCAGGAATGTTTTGAGGGATGAGAGAGAGAAACTGTGAATATCTGTTATAAGGTACATGCAGTACCTGTGATGTGGTAAACTGTTATTTGAAAGTGGACTGGGAGTAGTTGTAAATTTATTTTGCAAACTCTAGGACAACTACTTAAAAATGAAAAAAAGAAGTAAAATTGTTATGCTAAAAGGGGAGATAAAATGGAATCACGTAAAATGCTCAACTAAAACCACAGAAGTCAGAAAAAGAGAAGACAAAAAAAGGAGAAAAAGAACAAAGGCAATGAGTATAGAATAGTTACATTACAAATATGGTAGATATTAATCCTACTACATCAATAATAATTTTAAATGAAAATGGTCTAAAACACCAATTAAAAGACAGAGATTGTCAGACTGGATTGAAAAAAAGACACAAAATATGTTGTCTATAGGAAATCCATTTTGAATATAAAGACACAGATAGAGTAAAAATAAAGGATGGAGATGTATATACCATGCTAATACTAATGTAGATAAAACTGGAGTAACTATAACAGTTTCAAAGTAGATAGCAGAGTAAGGAAAGTTATTAGGGATAGAGAGGGGCATTATATAATAATTAAAGGGTCAGTTTTTCAAGAAGACATAACAATCCTTAATGTGTATGTGCCTAAATAAGAGCATCAAAATAACGTAAAACAGAAAACAAAGTGAGAAATGTTGAGCCATTATTTTGTTTTTGTTTTCAGTTTAAATACATTGTTTGATTTTTTTAAAAAATACACAGTGTTAAAACTGAGGAATCCACTAATCTAGTGGGAGACTTCAGTAGATTTTCTAAGAAATGGACAGGTCCAGCAGGCAGAAAATCAGTAAGGACATACTTGAATTCAACAGTACCATCTATCAACGGGATATAAGTGACATTTATAGATTATTTCATCTAACAACTGTGGAATATACATTCTCCTCAAGCTCACAACGGAACATTCACTAAGATAGACCATATTCCGGGGCATAAAAAAACACCTTAACATATTTTTTTTAAAAAAGCACCTTAAAAAATTTAAAATAATATTAATCATACAAAGTTTACTTTCATTCACAATGGAATTACACTAAAAACCAATAACAGAAAGATGAAACGTAACAAAATGTTTTGAGTTTAAACTACACACTTCTATGTAACACATGAGTCAAAGTCTTAGAAGTTTAAACTTTTTGGAATTAAATTAAAAAATCTATAACATCAAAATTTGTGGGATACAGTGAAAACAGTGCTTAGAAGGGAATTTGTAGCATTGAATGCATATACTAGAAAATAAGAAAAATCACAAATCAAACCAATGGTCTCTGAGATACTCAAGAGTGAAATAACACAGTTAATTATTTTAATATCTGTCCAAAATGTCTTGGAATCACAACTACCCAGTAATTGCCAGAACAAAAAAATCATGCATGAACAATTTTATATATATATATATATACATATACACACACACACATATATACATATATATACATATACATTAGAGGACAAAACAAATTACCCTAGTTTTATTGTCATTTTAATGAAAATATAAAGAGAAAGAGCTAGAACCAAGAACAGAATTAAGTATACTAGCTAATTAGAAAAAGTATACCCTTGCCAGTAATAACTCCCTGGCTAATACAACAAATTAATACTGTTATTTGCAATAACAGTAAAAACATAAATATAGAGAAAAAAACAAAGTGCCTATGACTTTGTGGAAAAAAAATCTTTTCTAAGAGCTATAAAAACTTGAATAAATGAGTAGATAGACCACTTTGTAGATAATAATAAGCAATAGCTTAAAAAAAATGGCAACTTCCCAAATAAATTTCTTTATTGAGATTATTTTAAAAGTAATATCTCGGGCTTCCCTGGTGGCGCAGTGGTTGAGAATCTGCCAGCCAATGCAGGGGACACGGGTTCGAGCCTTGGTCTGGGAAGATCCCACATGCCGCAGAGCAACTAGGCCCGTGCACCACAACTACCAAACCTGCGTGTCTGGAGCCTGTGCTCCACAACAAGAGAGACCTCGACAGTGAGAGACCCATGCACCGCGATGAAGAGTGGCCCCCGCTTGCCGCAACTAGAGAAAGTCCTCACGCAGAAACGAAGACCCAACATAGCCAAAAATTTTTTAAAAATTAAAAAAAAAAAAGTAACATCTCAATGAGATATTTTGGTAACTTTATAAACTGATATTTATTTTTCTGTGAAGTAAATATGCTTTACATATTTGTAGCTTTGTTGTTTGGTTTATATGTATTTGAGATTGCTGTCTTCTTGATGAATTGACCCTGTATCATTATACAATACTCCTCTCTAGTCTGTTAATTTTCTTTGTTCTAAAGTCTACTTTATCTGATATTAGTATAGATAATTTTGATTTCTTATCATTAGTGTTTGAGTGGTATGGCTTTTTCAATTATTTTATTTTTAATTTACCTTTATCATCTTACCTAAAGTGAGTTCCTCATACACAGCATATAATTCTTTTAACTTTTTATTTTATATTGGAGTATAGCCGATTGACAATGTTGTGATAGTTTCAGGTGCACAGCAAAGTGACTCAGACATACATATATGTGTATCCATTCTCCCCCAAACTCCCCTCCCATCCAGGCTGCCATAAAACATTGAGCAGAGTTTCCTGTGCTATACAGTAGGTGCTTGTTGGTTATCCATTTTAAATATAGCAGTGTGTACTTGTTGAACCCAAACTCCCTAACTATCCCTTCCCTCATTCTTCCCCCCTGGTAACCATAAGTTTTTTCTCTAAGTCTGTGAGTCTGTTTCTGTTTTGTAACTAAGTTCATTTGTATCATTTCTTTTTAGATTCCACATGTAAGGGATATCATACAATATTTCTCTTTCTCTGTCTGACTTACTTCACTCAGTATGGCAATCTCTAGGTTCATCCATGTTGCTGCAAATGGCATAATTTCATTTTTTTAAATGACTGAGTAATATTCCATTGTATATACATACCACAATTTCTTTATCCATTCCTCAAACCCTATTGATGGACATTTAGGGTTACTTCTATATCTTGGCTATTGTAAACAGTGCTGCAATGAACACTGGGGTGCGTGTATCCTTTTGAATCATGTTTTTCTCTGGATATATGCCCAAGAGTGGGATTGCAGGGTCATATGGTAGCTCTGTTTTTAGTTTTTTAAGGAACCTCCATACTGTTCTCCATAGTGGCTGTACCAATTTACATTCCCAACAGTGTAGGAGGGTTCCCTTCTCTCCACACCAGTACGCAACATATAATTGTCCCACGTTCTTTAATCTACTCACCAATTTCTGTCTTTTACTTGATGTGTTTAGATCATTAACAGTAAATACAATTATTGACATTGGGACTTTTATGACAGGTTTTTTTTTTTCATTTCTTTGATTTCTTTTTCTTTCCTTCCTGTGGGTTACTGGAGCATTTTTAGAATTCTATTTTGATTTATCTGTATTGCTATTTATTTGTATAGTTATTTCAATGGTTGTTCCAGATATTACATTATATACCCATTATATATAAATCCACAGTCTACATGTGTCATCATTTTGCCCAAAGGAACTGTAGAAACCTTACCTCATTTTACCCTCTACTCTGCTTTGTTTATAATACAATTGTATGTTTATAATATAACTGTTTATTGTATTTACCCATATTTTTGCTGTTTCCAGGGTCGTCTTCCTTCCTGATGTTCCTAGAATTCTTGTTTTATCATATCTCTTTTGTTTAGAGAATTTTCTTTAGCTATTTCTGTATGGTAGGTCTTCTGGTGAATATATATATTTTATACACATATATATACACATATTTTTCTTTCCTGAGAATGTTTTGTTTTCCCCTTCATTCCTGAAAGATATTTTTACTTGATATAAAATGCTGGGTTGAGTTTTTCTTTCAGCACTTGAAAAAGGCTGTGCACTATTTTCTTCTGCCCTTCATGGTTTCTAACAGAAATCTGCTGTCCTATGAATTGCCTTCCCCTTGTAGGTAAGGCTCTGTGTCTCTTTTACTGATTTCAGGATTTTTTTTTTGCCTTTTTTTCTGGAACTTTAACTATTATGTGCCATGATGTGGATTTCTTTGGGGTTTATCTTTTTGGGAATTTGGTCTGCTTCCTAAATCTGTAAGCTTATGTCTTTTGCCAAATTTTATTTCTTCAAGTACTCTTTCACCTCTTGTTTTCTTTCTCCTCTCCTTCCAGGACTTTGGTGACAGGAATAGTACATCTTTTGTTACAGTCCATAAGTCCATGAGGCTAGTTTTTTTTTTTTCCACTCTCTCTTTGCTGTTAGATTAATTTTGAAGATTGTTCAATTTTCAAATTCATTGATTTTTTTTAATTGGTACATTCCATTCTGATGTTGAGTCTCTATTGGGTTTTTTATTTTGGTTATTAAATTTTTAGTTCCAAAATTTCCATTTGGTTCTTCACAACTTCAACTTATTTGCTAAAACTTCCTCTTTTTTCATTGATGTCAATCATGTTTATAATTGCTTCTTGAAGCATTTTTCTGATGGTTGCCTCAAAATCTTTGTCAGGTAATGTCAAAGCCTCTCACCTTAGAGTTGACCTCCATGACTGTCTTCCTTCCTTCAAGTTGAGATTTTCCTGATTCTTTGTATAAGTGATTTTTATTAAAATATGCATATTTTGGGTATTACGTTCTGAGATTTGGGATCTTATTTGATCCCATGTTTTAGTTACCTTCCTTTGACATCACTCAAAGGAGGGGGGAAGGAACTAATTCATTATTTCCAGGTGGGATTGGAAGTCCAGGTTCCCCTCTTTTTTCTTTCTTTCAGTTTTATTGAGATATAATACAGCACTGTAGAAGCTTAAGGTGCACAACATAATGATTTGACTTAAATACATTATGAAATGATTGTTGCAATAGGTTTAGTGAACATCTATCATCTCATATACATAGAGCATTAAAGAAATAGATTTTAAAAATTGTTTTTCCTTGTGATGAGAACTCTTAGGATTTACTCCTTTTACAGTTTTCATTTGTAACCTACAGCAGTGTTGTCTCAATCAAGTTGTACATCACATCCTTAGGACTTACTTATCTTATAATTGGAAGTTTGTACCTTTTGACCACCTTCATCTAATTCCCCTTCCCCTTACCACCAGTCTGGTAGACACAAATCTGATTTCTTTTTCTATTTTTAAACAAACATTTGTTTGTGTGTGTGTGTTTGTTTGTTTGTTTCTTTGTTTTGAAGTGTAACTGGCTAACACTATGTTAGTTCCTGGCATACAGCATAGTGATTTGATATTTCTAAATATTTCAAAATTATCACCATGATAACTCTAGTTGTCATCTCTCACCATACAAAGTTATTAATTATAATTATTGACTACATTAATTATTGACTACATTCCCCACATTGTAGATTTCATTTCTGTGACTCATTTATTTTGTAACTGAAAGTTCGTACTTCTTTATCTCCCTCACCTATTTCTCTCCTCCTCAACCCCCGACCCCTGGCAACCACCTGTTTTTTCTCTGTATCTATGATTCTCTTTCTGTTTGGTTGTATTTGTTTTGTATTTTAGATTCTGCCTATAAGTGAAAGCCCACAGTATTTGTCTTTCTCTGACTTATTTCACTTAGCATAATACCCTCTACATCCAACCATGTAGTCACAAAAGGCAAGATTTCATTCTATTTTATGACTGAGTAATCTTCCATTATATATTTGTGTGTGTGTGGGGGGGTGGATGGGTGTATGTGGGTGTGTGCGTGTAAAAAACACCTTTATCTAATCATCTATTTATGGGCATTTAGGTTGCTTCCGTATTTTGGCTACTGTAAATAATGCTTCAATGAACATAAAGGTGCATATATATATATATTTTTTAATATATTTATTTATTTGCTTGTTTGTTTTTGGCAGGGTTGGGTCTTCATTGCTGCTTATGGGCTTTCTTTAGTTGTGGTGAGTGGGGGCTGCTCTTCGTTGCGGTGCGTGGGCTCGAGAGTGCAGGCTTCAGTAGTTGTGGCACGTGGGCTCACTATTTGTGGCTCACAGGCACTAGAGCTCAGGTTCAGTAGTTGTGGTGCACAGGCTTATTTGCTCGGAGGCATGTGGGATCTTCCCAGACCAGGGCTCGAACCCATGTCCCCTGCATTGCCAGGCGGATTCTTAACCACTGCGCCACCAGGGAAGCCCGCATATATATTTTTTTGAATTAATGTTTTTACTTTGTTTTGGTGAATATCCAGAAGTAGAATTGCCTGATTGTATGGTAGTTCTATTTTTAATTTTTTGAGGAGTGTCCATACTATTTTTCATAGTGACTGTATCAATTTACATTTCCACCAACAGTGCATGAGTGTTCTCTTTTCTCCACATCCTTGCCAACACTTGTTGTTTGTTGTCTTTTTGATAATAGCCATTCTGACAAGTGTGAAGTGATATCTCATAGTGGTTTTGATTGCATTTCTCTGATGATTAGTGATGTTGGGCATCGTTTCATGCGTCTGTTAGCCATCTGTATGTCTTCTTTGCAAAAATGTCTATTCAGGTCCTCTGCCCATTTATTTTTAATTGAAATATAGTTGATTTACAATATTATATTAGTTTCAGATGTACAACATAGTGATTCAATACTTGTATAGATTGTACTCCATTTAAAGTTATTATAAAATGCTGGCTATATTCCCTGTGCTATATATTACATCTTTGCATTTTATTTATTGTATGCATAGTAGTTTTTACTTCTTAATCCCCTAGCCCTGTTTTGCCTTTTCCCCATCCCTCTCCACACTGGTAACCACTAGTTTGTTTTCCGTATCTCTAAGTCTGTTTCTGTTTTGTTATATTCATTTGTTTGTTTTATTTTTTAGACTCCACATATAAGTGATAATATACAGCTTTTGTCTTTCTCTGTTTGACTTATTTCACTAAACATAATACCCTCCAGGTCCATCCACATGGCTGCAAATGGCAGAATTTCATTCTCTTTTATGGCTGAGTAATATTCCATTGTATATTTATTATATCTTCTTTATCCATTCATCTATTGATGGACACTTACGTTGCTTCCATATCTTGGCTATTGTAAATAATGCTGTTATGAGCACTGAGGTGCATATCTTTTCGAATCAGTGTTTTCATTTTCTTCAGATATATATCCAGTAGTAGGGACTTCCGGATCATATGGTAGTTCTATTTTTTGAGGACTCTCCCTACTGCTTTCCATAGTAGCTGCACCAATTTACATTCCCACCAACAGTGTACTACGCTTCCCTTTTTTCCACATCCTAGTCAACATTTGCTGCTGCGGAGCACAGGCTCCAGATGCACAGGCCCAGCAGCCATGGCTCATGGACCCAGCTGCCTTGCGGCATGTGAGATCTTCCTGGACAGGGGCACGAACCCGCATCCCCTGCATCGGCAGGCAGACTCTCAACCACTGCGCCACCAGGAAGCCCTGACTCTGCCCATTTTTTAATTGGGTGTTTGTTTGCTTTTTGATGTTGAGTTGTATGATTTCTTTGTATATTTTAGATATTAACCTCTCATAAGATATATCATGTGCAAAATCTTCACCAGTTCATTTCATTGATGGTTTCCTTTGCTGTGCAAAAGTTTTTTAGGCTGATATAATCCCATTTGGGTTTTTTTTGCTTTTGTTTCCCTTGCCTGAGAATACCTATCTTCCCCCCAAAAACTGTTAAGACTAATGTCAAAGAACTTACTGACTATGTTTTCTTCTAGAATTTTTATTGTTTCAGGTTTTACTTTTAAGTCTTTAATCTATTTGAATTTTCTTTTTGAATGGTGTGAGAAAATAGTGCAGTTTGATTCTTTTGCATGTAGCTGTCCAGTTTTCCCAGCAGCATTTATTAAAGAAGCTTTTTTAGTCTGAATGTATGATTTCTGTTTGCTGTCCTTTTCCTGGTCCTTCAGCTAGAAAGAGTAAGGTTTTGGCGGGAGTTTTTTTGTCTGTATCAATGGACATATCTGGGTTTCTGGCTTCTTCAACTCCAAGTCTGAGATATATGAAGTGAAAAGAAAATCCAGGTCACCATGGTGTCATTCCTTGGTTCTTGTGGTCCCTGGCCAGTATGTCCTCTCCTTTCCACCGTAAGATTCTTCCTGTGTTTGTTTTATGTGTAATCATCAGAGCTTTCAGTGTAGTTAGGAAGCGGCATTACTAAAAGAATATCTATACCATCTTCCTGGAACCAGAAGTCAAAATCTGGAAGCAGATTCTAGCATATGAAATATCATAAAGTGTACATAATGCTAGTGAAAATTAAAAACTCCCTCATTCCTAGGAAAACAACTGAATTTTTTTTTTTTTTTTTTTTTTTTTTTAGCCATGGTAACAAGTAAGCACCAGAACTGGTCTGAATTCTGTTTGCTCAGTTCAGTGACAACACACCTTAATCTAATCAATAAATAACAGCATAACACAGGAAGTCAGCCAGTTAGTGACCCCAGGTTTTGAGCGAGCAACAGCCTCCCTCCAGTGAATACACTTCTTGAACTCAACCAGTCAATCACAGAAGTAGCCATACTTCTAAAGCTGTCGACAACCCAGACCCATCACTGTAACCAACACAACTCTGCTCCCGATCGACCGCTGGACCCAACACTTTATCTAAGAACTGCATTCTGCTGAGCTCTGTGACACTGTGCCTGACTGCAACAGCACTCCCTGACTTCAACAAGAAATGAATTCAGATTTTATTTTCCTGCTATTGAGTTGCAGTCTCTGACCTGGATAAAAGGTGCCTATAAAGAGAATGCATGTGAAAGCCATCCAAGGGAGGCCCTTTTCTGCCCATCCTTTTGCCTGGCCCCTTTTCACCCTCAGGAGAATTTAAACTGATAAATACCTTAAATTGGAAGAATTAATGTATTAAAACGCAGTAATCCATGGTTTGTATTTCTGTTTAACTTACACTTCTATTTCATTGAGCAGAAACATTTATTTCTCCCTTGTTCCATGTGGCTGTGTGAAGAAATGGACTGAAAGCTCTTTGTAAGACTGAATTTCCCCCTTTCTCTCTCTCTCTCTCTCTCTCTCTCTCTCTCTCTCTCTCATCTCTCTCTCTCCACACCTAGGCATTATTCCTAAGGAAATAGAATTAAATTAGAAGAGTTAGTAAGTCATATGTTTCAACCCAGTTCCCCCCAAAACTTGTATTAGGGAATATGGGAAAAATAAAGAGTTATTAATACAATTTTATAAATTTTCTAGATTTCTATTACTGCTTTTCTAAGAATCACATAGAAGTGGGGGCAAAGTTGGCAGTGATTGCACGGCAAGTTAGGTATCAGGGCATATCTGGAACAATACTATATAATGTTCCTCAAAATCACTTAATTAGCCTCTAAGACCCACCACTTCCCACTCATGCCCTGAATGGATTAGAAAAGATAAAGGGACTGAGCATCAGACTTAATGATTCAGCCCAGGTAAATCAGAACACGCCTGGCAAACTAAATGAACTTGAAGCTTTCTCTTTCTAGACCATATAAGTAGAAATGGGGATGGGATGAACTTCAATCCAAATATACATTTGTTGCCTACCCTTGGCTATACATTTGAAAGATATGAAGACACATAAATTAAGACCATGGTGTTAGTGAATTCACAGGGACAAGCAAATGTAGTAGGTGTTATAATTGACACATGTAATCCTCTAAAAGTGCAAAATAAGGAGACATAATTTCTGAATTGGCACAATATGGAAAGCTTTTAGGTGAACTAATATCTGTAACTTGGAAGAATGGATAAAATTTTGACAGAACAAGCAAAATACACAAGACAGATAAATGTGAAAGAGTGATGTGTGGTTGCAGACTGGCATGTGGTCCTTTGTGGCTTGACCCACTTAATCTTAATCAGAAAAGACAGAAGATGAGACTGGACAGGCAAGATATGCTGGATTGTAACTTGCCTTTTATGCAAAAATAAAGAAATTGGACTTTATTTGTAGATAATGAGAAGATATGGAAAAGAATTAGGTATGAGCACTCTTGCTATACTCTACCCTAGAAGACAGAGAAACCCACTGGGGAAACACTTTTCCAACAGTCCAGGTGAAAAATGAGCCATGAGTGTGGAGGTGTGTATGAGAGATATCTCAAGACAGAATCAATGGGAGCTAATTCACTTGGGGTTGAGAAGGAAGAAACACAGTTGAGAAGGAAGGAGTCAGACTTCCAGTCTGGGCACCTGGATAGACAATTAATCAGGCAAGAATCATTCTACTGAAATATAACTGAGCACAAAACCAGATAAAGCACTACCTATTATAATCTCACTTATCAAAACCTGTTATTCTACATCTGATATGTCCTTGCTAAATGCACAAGCTTTCAAACTCTAACATACATCATTATTCTTGCCTCAGCCAGCATTAGACAAAGATGCTAATCTGCTGCTGCCCATGACACTGCTTGCACAGCTGGAGCTCAGAGTTCCCTGTGTTATTTTCCTAAAATGGAAACTGAGCCTTCAAGAGGCTGACTGGTTTCTCCAAAGCCACGTGGTTTAAGTGGCTAAAACAGAATTGAAAGCAATTTCTTTGCTGTTAAATTCTAAGGTGTATCTGCTACACCATATCATGGGCACGACACAAGTTACTCAAAACTCAATCTTGATTGCACTCTACTAACCATTAGGAAAACATTTTTAATATCCAAATTCAAAGCATAATTACTTGCTATCCTTTGTAAGCTACATTATCCTTTAATATTCATGCAATTGCAACATTCCAGAATTAGGAGTTGAAATAATATTTGGAATTTGCTGTTGTTTTGTTATTGATATAAACATGGTATATAACGTTAATATAAACATTCATAACAACACAAAGGAGAAGACTATTTTTTTATTAAAAAATAATGCTGCACTAGGAAAACACATAGTGACAATGTCTTGCTACCTCTCTTCTCTGTAGCCAAGTTCCGGTCTCTTGTCTTGTGGAGAGGTTGGCTGCTTCACTCAAGTTCCTCTCAGTTTCCTTTATCTTTTAAGTTCTTGGAGCTCACTGGTGTTGGGAAGCATGACATTTCTGGAGCTGTTGTTCCCTCCACATTTGCAGCCCAGATTTGAGCCCAGGCCATAGTTGAGCATCTGGACTCCATCTTCAGAAACTTTCACAACACAATCCAGCTCTTCTCTTAAAATAATTATGTTATCATCTCAAATGACAATGTCCCAAGGCTTCTCAAGACCTTTATGGGGGGATTTGAAAACAATTGCTGTCGGAAGTGTCAGAAAATGCCAAAGAAATCATTAACTCACTGTGGAGGGTTGCCAAACAAATCTAACTCTTGGAGTCCCACAGAATTCAAAGTGCTTTTAACTTAGGACTAAAGGTACTAAGGGAAGGATTGCATGGGATTTAAGTTTTATATTTTCCTTTTGTTGTTGTTGTTGTTTTAATTACACACATTTTCAGAGCAGGTTTATGGGAAAATCCAAATTCCCAGGAAGTTGGAGATTAGATCAGAAAAAATCAAAAAAAGGAGTACTGTATGTTTTGTTAGAAAATTTCAACACCCAGCAACCTCCTATAAAAGTATGTAAAGAGTATGTTTTGGGTGTGATGAAGAGCTTGGGCGTTTCAGGTGGGAGGAGTTGAACACTGCTCCCTCTTCGTTAACTTCTGGTTATTGAACCTCATCTTTACAAGGCAAATAATAATGAGATGGAGCACAGAAAGGTTACATAACATCCCAAGGGCACAAACTCATAAAGGCTTGGAATTGGAGTGCAGGCAGTCCAGTGACTCCTCTGAAGATCATTTCTACTCTGTCAGTGAATTTCCTCTTCAGTGAGTCAATTCAGAGCCCAATCCTAATTTGCACAACCAGTGCAGCTATAAATTCATAATTAAAAAAAACTAGGAAAACACTTATATGTTTGGAAATTAAGGAATACAGTTTTAAATATCACATATGTCAATGAAGAAATCAAAACAGAAATTTAAAATATTTTCAGTCAACTGATGCACAAAAAATTGCTACATAGCAAAAGTTGTAAGAAACAGCAAAAACCATTTAGAGGAAATGTGTAAATTTAGAAAAGATGAAAGGCTAAACCTTAGTATAATAGAAAGGAACAGCAACGTTAGACCAAGACAGTTAAAGGATAAAAATAATAAATATAAGCATAGAAATGATTGAAATGAAAAACTAACAGTAGGGATGATAAAAAACAATATTTGTTCTTTTAAAGGATACAGTTAATAATCCTTGGTAAATTTTAGCCAGAAAAAAAGGAAATAAAAATAAAAATAATCATGGTCAGGAAGGAAAACTACCACCAATGCTGCAGACACTGAAAATATAATAAGCAATCATGAACAAATGTAAGTCAATAATTTTAAGCATGTAATGAAATGGACAAGTTCAAGAAAAATATAATTATTGAAACATAACACAATAGCTTGATTTCTATTATATATATTAACCAGTGATTAGAATACTTTCTGGAAATCAGACTAGCTGGCTTCACTAGCATAATTGGCCACATACTTAAAGGAAAAATAAATTAATCTTCTACAAACTGTTACATTGAATAAGAAAGTATGGAAAAACTCTCAAAAATTTTGAGACAAACATAACTTTGATATCAAAAATAAAAACGATATTAGGGTCAGTGATAGGTTAGTTTACTCATTTGTGTATATATAAATAAATATTTTAAAATAGTGGTTTCTTAACATAAAGGATAAAAAAAGAACAAGTTGTATAGATTTGATTGATGCAAGGTTATTTTAATGTAGCAAAATCAAACAATATGATTTTCCAAATAACAGTTTCAAGGAAATATTTTCTCAGTTGATGCATAGAAACCAGATGATATAATTTAACATTCATTTTTTAAATTAAAAAATACTCTTAGCTAAAGGAAAATCCATTTTATGATAAATGATCTATAAAAACATATATTAAACATTACATGTGATTTGAAATGTTTAAAAATTTTCTTTTGGTGGGTTACAAGACAAGGATACTTACCCACACCAATATATTCAACTCTATCCTAGAGGAACTTTCCTGTGCAAAAAGACAGTAAAAAATAATGAAAGACTTACAAATTGTAGGAATGAAATAAAACACTCAACATTTTCATACATTGTAAATGTATGTTTAGAAAATCCCCAAAACCTGTGAGTTCAATTATTAGAAAGTTTGAAGTTTAGAAAATTTTACTGAATGAGATTTCTTTTTATTGAAGCATAGTTAATTTACAATGTATGAATTTCAGGTGTGCAGCAAAGTGTTCCTGAATGGCATTTTAATATTAACATTGTAATTTTCTTAAAGCAAAAAGTACTTGAAAATTAAATTAATAAACAATTTATAATAGCATCAAAAATATCAAATGTCTTGGAATAAATATCATAAAAAATAATAGTAAAAATATAAAGTTTCAGAAAAATTTAAGGATTCCTCTCCTTCCAATCTGCTGTATATTAAACATACTATATACATGAATACATCTGCATATATAATAAGAATATTTATGTATATATGTATATATTCATGCTACATGAATGGACAAGTCAGTACTATAAAAATGTGAATTCTTCTCAAACTGATCTATAACTTAAATATAGACCCAACATCCCAATGAGATCCCCAAATCATGAAATACCAACAATAGCCAACACATATTTTAGAAAAAGAACAGAGTAAGAAGACTTGCTCTTCCAGCAACCAAGGCTTTTTATAAAGCTGTTGTGATTAGCACAGTGTGACTTTGGCACAGTAACTAAAGAGAGATGTCAGCCATTGATTCTGAAACACTTTCATGCATTACCTATTTGAATATTGTCACTCTTTTTCCTATAATTTTCTTCATGTTCAGTTAAACACATGTTACATCTTCTCAAGCAGTCCTTTTGTGTTTCAGTCTTTCTTCATATTTTTTTTTTCTCTTAGGCTTTCTGGGCTGCACTATATAAAATTCCTTTCCTTCTTTCTTCCAATCTACCACCCCTTTCTTTTTCTTATTCCAATAAGCTATTTCATCCATTCATTGAGTTTTACTATCTTTTTAGTCTTTATGATTTTTGTTCCTTGCTCATCTATTTAAATTTCTCTTTTATTTCTTTGAACTCATTGAGGAAAATTCACTTTTCTTCTACATGGGTGTTTCCAAAATCTTAAAATTTAAGAGTTTCATTCTGTATTGTTTTTCTTGGTTCTCATCCACAGCCACATATTTTTTGTGTTTGTGAGACATCATTGATTTGTGGGTTGGAAGCTTCCTTCTATCAGAGATGGTTTGTTTCTTCTAGTTGTCTAGAGTCTAACTACTAGAGAAAAATTAAAATAAATTGTTCACGCATCATGAATTCAAACTGCATATCTTCATGATATCTAGTTTATGAATGTAAACTCTCAGAAGATGTTTGTTTTATGTCAGATGAACAGGAAGTTCAAACAGACAGGTGTCTGTGCTGCCCCTTCTTTAAGAATTGTTTAATTATTATTTAACCTTACAAGGAAGGAAGGTGTAATTCTCCAGAAGTACGAATCTTTGCATGAGTCTTCTCAAAAAATCCTTCAAATGTGGGATGGGCTGCAAATACTATTTTCTTTTCTTCAGACTTCCTCAAGGCAGAAGGTGAAGGTCCCCACGATTCAACAGAAACTGTCAGATTGGAAGCCGGCATCATTCTCACTCATCCTCCAATGTCTCTGTTTCCCTTTTCTCCAGCCTCTTTCACACCCTTCCTTTTATACCAGCTCAGTATTCATTTAAAAGATTTATCTTAGTACATGTTCATATTTTATACAACACTTAAATGTTTTGATTAATGAGGATATCAAAGTATCTTCCTCTCTTACTGCATTGGGTATGACTGAGCAATAGTAAAAAAAATATATTGGGAATTGTACTCATTATCATCTTTCCTTTGACTAATGAGAATGTTTCAACTATTTCTTGAAAATGCACATGTAATACTTGGTTTGGCATAAGAGAAAGAACAAATTTTCTTTTGGTCACTTTTATTAATCAGAAAGTTTTCAGTTCTAGTTCAAGTTCTTAAAGAGATTTGTAAAGTACCATTTTGATCTCTTTAGTAGAATAAGACAGTGATATTAAAAGGTTTATACTGAAAATCAGGAGACCAACATGTGCATTCTGAACCTGTTGAGCACTACCTGTATAGACTCAGCCTCCTTTTTTTCCACTTATTTTCTGATCCTTTGTTCCTTCATATGTGAATTAAGACCGAAAAGAAATGGTTAGTATAAACAGGGAAGATTGAATGATGCTATATGTTGATATGGTTTTCAGTAGCAAAGCACTATTTGAAGAAATGGTGGAGTATGTTTCATGAATGGCATGAAGTAAAAGGCTTATCACATGGACAAGTTCCATGATGTCACATTTGGAGTTACACTTCTCTAGCTAAAGATGTAAGCATTCTGATCTGTTCCTATTTTTAAATAATGACAACTTTAAAGTGCACTTGTAAACTTTCTTAGCAATGAGAACTCAAAGCAGCCCTACTTCCTAAACTACTGAAATGACAAACATATTAAAATGGGTCATAAATGTTGCTAATTTTAGAGTTTAAAAAGTATACAGCAAAAGCTGGAAATGAAACACTGTTTGAACATTCAGAAATGGAGTCTGGCACCCTTTTTTATTTATCTCTACTGTTTTTGAATGCATCTCTTTACACAGCTTTTTAATGGTTACTCTAGGCATTACACTCTATATCTCTAATTTTTCACTAGCCACTGGCATCACAATTTACCAGTCTGAGTGAAGTGCAGAAATCTTAACTCTCTTCATATGTTCTACCCTATGTCATTTGTAATGTGCCTTAAATACTTTACTACTATATCAGACAATGCTACAATTTACTTCAGCCATCAAGCATGATTTAAGCAATTCAATAAGAAAAGAAAATATATTTTATTTATTTAAGATTATTCTTACTCTTTCTATCATTCCTTCTTTCCTAATGTTCCAAGACATTTTCATTTCTGTTCTTTCCTTTTTTTCATTTCCTTTCTGTTTAGAGAAAACCTTTCTTCTGTTAGGGTAGATCTACTGGTGACAAATTCTCTTAATCTTCCATCATCTGAGAAAATTTTGATTACCACTTCCTTCCTGAAGGATCTTTTCACTGGATACAGTATCTTGGGTCAAAGTTTTTTTATTTGTTTGTTTTCTTTTTTTTTCCCCCTGGTACTTGAAACATGTAACCTCTAGTTTTCAGAAGTTTGTGTATAATGTGTCTTGGTGAGAATTTCTTTTGGTTTACCCCATTTGGGGTTTGGCATCTTTACTGAATATGTAAGTTTATGTCTTTTGCTAAATTTGCAAAATTTTCAGCCATTATTTCTTTGAGTACATTTTCAGCCCCACTGTCTTTACTCTCTCCTTCCAAGACTCTGATGACAGGAATGTCGGCTTTTTGTAAAAGTCCCACATCCCTGAGTGTTTCTTCATACTCTCTGTTGTCCAGAATGGGTAATTTCTACTTTCCTATTTCAAGTTCACCAATTCTTTCCTCTGTGCTCTTCACTGATTTTTGAGCCCATCCATTGAGTTTTTTGTTTTGGTTTGGTTTTTTTGTTCTTTTTCTTACATTGGTTATTGTATTTTTCAGATTTTAAAAATAGTCCATTTGGTTTTTCTTTAAATCTTTTCTCTTTTGATGAGGTTTTCTATTTATTTTAGTGACATTTTCTTTTTTTTTGTTTGTTTCAAGCATGTCCATAATTGCTTATTGAAGCATTTTTATGATGTTTGTTTGAGAATTATTGTCAGGACATTCTAATATCTTTGTCATCTTGGTGTTGGTTTCTATTCATTTCATTTTTTTCCATGCAAGTTGAGATTTTCCTGATTCTTGATATTATGAGTGATTTTTAATTGAAAACTGAGCATTTTCAGAATTATGTTATGCCACTCTAATCTTACTTTAAACCTATTTTAGCTGGCTTTTTCTGAAACTTCTCCAGGAGAAGAAGGGTTGGAGGCACCATCTTGTTACTGCCTGATGGTGGTAGAAGTCGGGGACTGCTCTCTTGGTCTCAATTAACATCCATCAGAGGTTTCATTGTTCCTGCTGGTTGGGTTATGGTTCCAGCTCTCTTGAGAGCCTCCACTGATGGGGTAGGAGTGCCTCATTACAGACAGCAAGGCCTCCACAGACAGCAAGGGTTGAAGGGGCAGCCCCCTTATACTGATTCTTTCCATTGGATTTCCTCTGACAGGACAGTGGGGAGTTGCAGGGGCACATGGTGATTGCCAGGTGGGAATGGAAATCCAAGTTTCCCTTGTGGCCACTATTGACCTCAAAGAGAGGGCTGGGAAGTCCCATTACTGCCTGGTGGGGGTGAAAGTCCCAGCTCCTACTCCCCATTTCCAGTAAATGACCTCACCTCTTACTACTTAGAAATAATAATGGACATGAAGTAAGAAGTCCCCCTCTTACTGATACGAATATCATACGAATTACCATTTAAAATAAAAATCACTGCATTGAAATACAATGCTATAAATCAGTTATGAATGTTGATCCTCAGTCCTACATAAAAATCCTTCTGAGGTAGGGATTCCTTGAGTATTACAGCTAAATAGAACCTACGTATCCAATTTCTCTTAATCACTAAAAGTTTGGAAACTCTGGAGAAAAAAATCCTATTATTTCTGCCCTTTTGAATTTCCCAACTTCATGTAAAAGAAAAAACAGCTAGTAAAACAAAATTTTATTTTCAAAATTCAAATGCCAGATTAATATTCTCCACATTTTTAATAAGACTGCATTTTAGCGCTCTGACTAAATTTGGGGCAAAAACTTCTAACTTAATGTCCATATTTTGGTTAAGTTTCCTCCATTTAGCTCCTTTATGTTATTTAAGAAGCCATGGAGATGGCAAAGTCAAGATACCTATTTTCATTCAAAAGAGACTACAGGTTTCTTTTCTTTTTTTATTTTTATTTTTATTTTTTATCATTATTTTTTTTACATCTTTATTGGAGTATAATTGCTTTACTATGGTGTGTTAGTTTCTGCTTTATAACAAAGTGAATCAGTTATACATATACATATGTTCCCATATCTCTTTTAAAAGAATGATTTGTTCAGTTGGCACCCTAGGGTCCTCTTTTTCATAGCCGAGCTAAAAATTCTTTTAAAAATCTAATTTCAGATGCTCTCCTTCCATACATCTTGCATCTTCACATGACTTTCACACCAAGTACTCACTGGGACAGCTTGTAGAATGTAAGAATAGAGATTGTGTACTTGTGTGATCTGAGTTACCTATGATTCCACTACTAAAACACACATAATAATATAAATTTAAGGAGAATCTGGGGCTCCCTTAAATTGACAGTCATTCTGCACGTCTCAGTAGTGGAATAATAGTAACTTACATCACACCCCCTACTGGGGCAACCACACAACCTCAAAGAGGTGGGGTGTTTGTGTAATCTTCTCAAAAGCAACAAATGTTAGCATGATAGCAATAAATTACTGGGCTAAAATCTAGTTGCAGAACCAGAGAGATAAGATCCCTGCTCAGAGGAGCATTTGCCCTAAGGGCTTTGGCTGGTCAACAGGAAAGACCTGCAAAACTGAGCTCCAGCGTGTGGCTTGCTGGTGGTCTCGGAAGGGCAGCCTGGCCTACTTAATGAAGACCCCACCCCTCCCAGGGAGTGTTGCTGAGTCTGCATCTTCCTCTAAGGGAAAATCAGGAGTAAACAAGCCAACATACTGCCTTCAGCCTGCTTTCCTAAAACTGGAGAATCTCTAATTTCAAGATGGAATGTTTGCCCCTGATCTCTGGAAGCAAAAGACAAAATCTTTAAGGAGGATGAAACATGACCCTAGGCTCCAACTATTCCTACAAACATGTATATGATCAATGTCTGTAAAAGAGCAAAAGGGAGACTGTCACACAATAAATCAGGAAGCATGAGTGAGAACCCGTGAGAGGTTGTGTCGAAGGGGAATGGATGGGGCACAGAAACAGAAGGAAAAGATTTAAGATATTGAAATGAAAAGATTCTGATTATAAAACAACTAGCCTTATTATGTACAAAAGAAGAGAAGCCAAGCTTTTAATATGGGAACTAGAAACCAGAACAAAGTGACATTGCAGGTTTGGAAAAGGACCAAACAGAAATTCTGGAACTGAAAATACTAAAACTGAAATTAAGAGCACAAAAGAAAGCCAATAAACACATTTGAAGAGATAAGTAGTAAAACTGAAGGTAGATCAAAAACTTATAGAGAACAAAGTATGGAAGATTGAGAGAAAGAGGGCAGAAGACAAAGAATGAACAGAATGGGGGCTTCCCTGGTGGCGCAGTGGTTGAGAGTCCGCCTGCCGATGCAGGGGACACGGGTTCGTGCCCGGTCCGGGAAGATCCCACATGCCGCGGAGCGGCTGGGCCCGTGAGCCGTGGCCGCTGAGCCTGCGCATCCGGAGCCTGTGCTCAGCAACGAGAGAGCCCACAACAGTGAGAGGCCCGCGTACTGCAAATGGCACAGGGATATTGGCTCGGTGCTTTATGACAGCCTGGAGGGTTGGGATAGGGATGGTGGGAGGGAGGGAGACGCAAGAGGGAAGACATATGGGAACATATGTTTATGTATGACTGATTCAGTTTGTTATAAAGCAGAAACTAACACACCATTGTAAAGCAATTATACCCCAATAAAGATGTTAAAAAATAAAATAAAATAAAATGAGTGGATTAATTAAAAAAAAAAACAATGAAAAGAATGGGCCAGTCTAACCTGTATTTAATTGAAATCACAGAAAGGGAAATGGGACAGGGACAGTTTTTGAAGTGATAATGACAGCAAATATTCAAGAACTGGTAAAAGTTACTGCTTCAGCAATTCAAGAATTCCAAGAAACCTCTGGAGAATAAAAGAAATCCATACCTAGACACATTATGTTGGAAATGCTAAAAACAAAGGCAAAGAGAAAAATCTTAGAGGGAGGCAGCTAGGAACAAAAGAAAGAATACCCTTCAGGGAGTGAAATTTGAATGACAGCTGACATCTCAACTAAGGGAAGAAGGTTAGAGGGAATGATGCCTTCAAAGCCCCGAAAGGAAATAAAGAGCAACACAGAATCTTGTACTCAGCAAGGAAATATTTTCAAAGTGTTAGTGAAATGAAAACATTTTTAGACAAATACAAATGGAGAGTGTGCCACACAGAACCTCACAAGAGCAATTCTTCAATACCTATTTTGGGAAGAAGGAAAAGGATCTCAGAGAAAGATCAGAGACAGAGAAGGAATCAAGAGCAAAGAACTGGATACATTGAAACAAAAACTGACTGCTTAAAAATTAAGTGGACTTAAAATACCCTTCAATAAAAAGTTTCAGAAGTGGTGAAATTTTATAAATATTCTAAATTATTATATTGTTTGATAAGAAAATAAAAGGTATTGTTTGTCATTAGACTTTCATAAATTATGAATGGATGTTATAATTTCTAATGTGTCTGCTAAAATAGTAGAATAAAATGGTGTATGCCTTCCAAACCAACTTAAAAATAGAAGAGGAAAATGTTAACTATTCTCACTTCACTTCTTAAGTGGGAATTTCACAGAGTGAGTTCCTCCCAAGTAGTACAATTTGGAAAGAAGTGGAAAAAGAGCACCTTTAAGGGAGCGACCTGACACATACTCTCCTGAACAGATGATTAAGGTCACAGTGATAAGTCATCTTGGTTACATGTACCCTTGATACCCTGATGATGAGAATGGCACATTACTGTGTGGTATTCCCTCCAAAAAGCAATTACCCCAGTCATCTGATGACAAAAACATCAGAGAAATCTAAATGGAAAAGCTAAACACCTGAGTATTAGACCAGCACACCTGAAAACTCTCAATTTCATCAAAAACAAGGCAGGTCTGAGAAACTGTCACCAACATGATGACTAAATGTCAGTGGGATCGCGGATGGGATCCTGGAACAAAAAAAAAAGGACATTAGGTAAACACCAAGGAAATATTAATAAACCGTGGACTCTTGTTAATAATACTGTATCAGTACTGCTTCATTAATTGTGACAAATGTACCATACTAACGTAAGATGTCAGTAACGGGGGAAACTATTGTGGGGAATATGGGAACTCTCGGTACTGTCTGTGTAACTTTTCTGTAAATCTCAAATTATTCTAAAATAAAACGTTTACCTAAAAATTGTAATTATAATCAATCTGGAAGACCCAAAGTGACAAAAATAGAAATATAGAGCCAATAGGGCAAATAGAAAACAAAATATATGATGCTATATTTGTACAAAATTATGGCAGTAATGACATTAGATGTAAATATACTAAATATATAAGGTACAAGATGAAAACCCATTAGATTCCATTTTCAAAGCTATATCCCGTCTACAAGAGAAATTTCTAAACAGAGCAATACAAAAATATGAAATGTACAGGCATGGAAACAAGACAGACCAGTGCACATACAAAGCAAAAAAAAAAAAAAAAAAAGAAAGCTGTAACTAAAACAGGCAATGTAAATTTTAAGGCAATAAACATTACTATCGATACAAATAACCACTTAGTAATTATGAAAACTAAATTTACCAGAAAATTTTAATAACTCAATTTTTGTTTATTTAATAATAATGGCTTCAAATATTTTCAGCAAAAATCAATAGAACTACCATAAGAAAAAGATAAATCTACATCTATATTGAAAGAATGTTACACATCACTCAAGTTAAGAACATAGAAGATTTAAAAATATGCATAATAGCATGACCTAATAAGTATTTTAAGATGCTATACAATATACATTATTTTCAAGTCTATATAGGGCATTTACAAAACTACAGAAATTCTATAAAAACAGGCCATATATCGCCTTGGTCTATTTCAAAGGTTTGGAATTCACAGAGTGTATCTCTGGACACAGGGCAATTTGATTGGAAAAAATAGGAAGATGAAGACGAGAAAGTAGCTTTGGAGAATAGGAAATAAACACATTTAAAACAAAACCTGTGGAAAAGAATAAATCATACTGGGAACTAGAGAACGTTTTGAACTGAATGATTAGAAAACTAAACTGCATATCCAGATGTGTGAGATGCAGCTAAAGTTGAGGGACTTATGAGCTTTAAATTCAAATGTTAACAAAGAAGATTAAAAATAATGAGTTTAGCATTCATGTCATATGCTTAGAAAAATAATGGAAAATTTGCTGTCCCTCCGAAATTAGAAAATAAATTATAAAGATACTATTGTACATTAACAATAAAGAAAACAATAATTCAACAAACAAACATTGATCTATTAAAAAACAAAACGAAAACTGAAAACCAGTGAAAACCCACAAATAATCATTCTCAGAAGTGAGAAGTGAGAGAGTGGCATGGACATATATACGCTACCAAATGTAAAATAGATAGCTAGTGGGAAGCAGCTGCATAGCACAGGGAGATCAGCTCAGGGCTTTGTGACCACCTAGAGGGGTGGGATAGGGAGGGTGGGAGGGAGACACAAGAGGGAGGAGATATGGGAATATATGTATACGTATAGCTGATTCACTTTGTTATACAGTAGAAACTAGCACAACAATGTAAAGCAATTATACTCCGATAAAGATGTTAAAAAAAAGAAATAATATTCAGTGAATATATAGTTCTAACTGTGCACAAAATATTCCAGAGAAGAGGAAAACATGCTCTAATAATACTGATAACAAATCATAGCACTCAAAACAAAAATTGTACGGTCTCACTTTGGATGTAATAACCAAGTGAAGTTTTACAACCAGAGTGGCAGACTGTTTTTTATGATTAAACCAAATTATATGAACTCACAACATTAACAGTTTAAAGGTTAAAAAAAATACAATTATCTCATATGATGCAGGAAAAAGTATCTCATAAAATCCAACATCCATTATGATAGAAAATTTTATCGAATTAGTAATAGAAGAGAACTCCCCTAACCTGAAAAGGGTATCTATAAAAACTCACAACAAACTTCCTTAAAACTTCTTGATATTCAGGAAAAAATGTTTCTTCTACATTATGCTGGATATCGTAGCCAGAAAAGAGATAAATGGAATAAGAATTGAACCCAAACAACAACAACAATTTGAAACATATGTATATATGTTTATATATATGATTACTGATATATGATGACGTATAGAACAGAATAGAGATTCCAGAAACAGACCCACGTGTATATGCATAATTTATTTTTGATAAAGGTGCAAAGAAAAGAGAATAGTCTGTTCAACAAATGGTGCTAGAATAATTGGGTATGCATATTAAAAATAAACATAAATTCCTATTTTGCACCAAGTACAATAATTAATACGAAATAGATCATAGACCTAAATGTAAGACCCAAAACTATGAAATTTCTAGAATATAACATAGGAGAAAACCTTTAAACCATGAGTTAGGGAAAGTTACTCAGTTACAACAGCAAAAGCATGACTCATAAAAAAATAAATTGATCTTTATGTAAATTTAAAAGTCAGCTTTTCAAAAAACATTGCTGAGAGGTTACAAAAGCAGTCTGCAGACTGCTAAAAAATATTTCCAAAGTATATAGCTAAGAAAAAAGACTTGAATCCTGAATATACACAGAACTCTCCAAACTCAATGACAAACAGCCCAATTTTTTTAAATTGATGGAAGATTTGAACAGACACTTCATCCCATAAGATATATGAATGGCAAATAAGAACATGAAAAAATGCTTAACATCATTAATCATCAGAGAAATGCTAATTAAAACCTCTGTGAGGTATCACTACACATCTATAAAAGTGACTAACATTTTAAAAGATGTGGAGGAATTGGAACTCTCATACATTACTGATGGAAATAAAAAATGGTACAACCTCTTTGGAAAGCAGTTCAGCAGTTTCTTTAAAAACTTAAACACCTACCATTGGTAGGTGGTAGGTGGTAGGTGGTAGGTGGTAGGTGTTTAAGCGTATATTCATACAAAGATTTGCATGTGGATGACCATAGCAGCTTTGCTTGTAAGCAGGAAGCTTTATTTGTAACCCAGAAACAACCCAAAAATCTATCAATAGGTGAATGAATAAAAAGCTATGGTATATTCAAACATACACTCATGCTGAATCACAAAGCAATCTCAAAATAATTATGCTGAGTCAAAGAAATCAGACAGAAATGAGTACATACTCTATGACTCCATTAATATAAAATCCTAGAAAATGAAAGCGAATGTATATTGACAGAAATGACATCAGGGGTTGCTTGGGGACAGAGTGGGGAAGAGCTGGGCAGAAGAGAGAGTTCATAGGAGCACGAGGAAAGTCGTGGTGTGATGGACATGCTCATTATCTCGACTGTGGTGATGATATTACATGTGTGTGCATATGTTAAGACTCACCCAATTGTGTACTTCAAATATGTACTCATTTATTGTTTATGGAATATACCTCAATTAAGTTCTGATAAAACACCAAAAATGTGTTTCATATATCAATGAAAGCACAAAGTCCACAAATAAGGAGTTAAATTTGGGAGAAGCTGAAAATTCCTTTTAATGCCACGTCATCCCTGTTTGAATACCGTAGGCAAGTATCCTACTGGGGAGAGAATAGAGCATCTTCCCTCTGCTTTTGTTTCTGCTGGTTTAGATACAAAGGATTCTGAAGACCAGAAAATAATCAAAATGTTTTGAATAAGAAGTGGTCAGACTCATTTGGAAAGTTTCCAACTTTTTTCTTATTTTTGTTTATGGATGTGGCATTTTTAAAGCATGCTAAAATGTTTAAAAGCCTATCTGTTGAAAACCTATGTTTGTATTTAGGAATAATGAACCACATCTTGGAAAGAAACTTCACTGGCTAACTTATTTTAAATCTACTTTTAGTCTTGTTTTAGTCTCATCATTGACATGTGTTTTAATCCAGCCTTAGAGTAATAAGGTGTTGTTTTATAACTTGAATTCCAAGAAGTAGCTTGGCAATTTCCTTGAATCTCCTTGTATAAACTTCCTTAAAAAGAAGAAAAACTGTCGTTTTGCCTTTACCCCAAAGCCAAATATTTATTTGCCACTTTTTGACCTTTTGCTATAAAAATTTTCCAAATGCACAAGAGGAAAGAGAATAGTATAATGAACCTCCATGTCCACACTCAGCTTAAATATTATCAACATTTAACCAATCTTACCAACTTTTACCTATCTTTCCATTTTTATTTTGAAACTCCACCTTATTTATTATTGTAATCAAAACTACACATGTAAATCTTAACAAATATATAACTTTAGAATTAGATTCAATCAAACTAAGAGTTAATTTGATATTTGAATGTCTTCATTAAACTTGTCATTAAAATTTAAAGGTTAATTCTACTCCAAGCTACAGTGTAGGTGATTAAGGGCTGTGGATTACTTTTTTGTTGTTATTTTTTATTTTATTTTCACATTCTGGGTTTTCTTGCAAGAGACCTATGGATTTTATTCATCAGTACATCGTGTTAAAGCAAAACAAAAGAAAACAAAAGCAACACCTAGCACTTTACCCCTCTGTCTCTTTACCCTGGCTTATCAAATCACCCTTGCAAGCTGCATATCATGGAACAGGAGGCAAGAGGCACAGGGGATGGAACGATTAAATTTGGGAGTTGGGGACAGAATGGGGAAGAGCTGCTCTGAAGACAGAGTTCCTAGGAGCACGAGGAAAGTTGTGGTGTGATGCACACCAGTCTCTGGTGAGACTACCAGTCTCTTCCTGGTGAGAGCATTCTCATTTTTGCCAATATTGGATCATTTAAAATTCAACCCCTATGAATCCAAGGCTCTTCCTTGGCCTGTTCCAGAGACAACGTGTGAGCATGTGTGCAGGGGTGGGCGGCCCTCATGGTGGCGGAAGAGAGGGGATGCACGTCAGTGGCTCACTCTGGACCCTCCTGAATGTCTATTTGGGACAGCAGCTTTGAGGCTGGTAAGCAGTGTACATGGGGTTTAGTCATCACCTCTGGGAAGCAGTGGCCAACCTTGGTCAGATTACCAGGCAACGAGTTAGCCAGTTTCTGTATCCTCTACAGGGAGGTGAAGAATTTGGAATCATGTCTGTACCTCTTAAAAGGTCTGAGGAGCATCTGGGACTCTTACTCCAACCTGCTGCCTGCCTGAGGGCACCACACCTCCACTGTCATCCTTTCGTGTTTATCTGCAGAGGGTCACTCTGCAGCGGTGCCCCTAGACTCCCCAGTAAGAACTGAGGCCAAAGATCCTCTGCTCTCAGCTTCTCTCTCATCCTACAGGAGAACCACGCCGCCCCACCTTGTTCACCCCCCAGGACTTCAGCATGTGTGTAGACAGAAGCCCCATAATTAACACAACGTTGAACCAAATGCTCCCCCACACCCCAGTCTCTGTCCCACTTCCCACGCTCCACCATATGGGTCGTGGCAGATGGAGAGACCTTCCTAGTTCCCATGTGAAAGTCTTCAGTCTCCTCATGAGGAAACTTACCTCTAAGTGTTTAGTAAAACTTTGTCCTTAAGCCTGAAAGCTGAGCAATTTTTTTTCTTTTTTTCTCTAACAAATCATGAGTCTAAGAAGTAAGATAAAGATGGCTTTGAAGAAGCCAATTCTGTGATTAGATTCTGGGGATCACTGTTTAGCTTTAAGGGTAAGAAGGAATTCTTGCATTCCTCCACACATGTCATGCTCGTCTGCCTGACATCAGATGGTTCTTAGGAAATAATACAGGGAAATCTCACATAACTTTCTTCCAATTCCTCCACTGCTAACATCCTGCACAGTTACAAAGAAAATAGAAAATGTAAGTTGATTTTCCACAGGCCTTGCTAGTAATGAGTACATGAGGTCAAACTTAGAGCAGTAACTCAAAACCTACTGACTCATCCCACAGTTCCATGACCCATAACCTCTAGATCTTACTCAAAAACCAATCTTTCGGGGCTTCCCTGGTGGCGCAGTTGTTGGGAGTCTGCCTGCCGATGCAGGGGACATGGGTTCGTGCCCCGGTCCGGGAAGATCCCACATGCCACGGAGCGGCTGGGCCCGTGAGCCATGGCATCTGAGTGTGCCCATTCGGAGCCTGTGCTCCGCAACAGGAAAGACCACAACAGTGAGAGGCGCGCATACCACAAAACAACAACAACAACAAAACAATCTTTCCTCAGAGGTCTGTTAAGGTCTCCCATTAGCTAGAGTCACCTATACCACAACATTTGTTATGTTGCAGCCAACATTGATGTCCATGGAGTTTCTCCATTTGAGGAGAGAGGTTAACACATTCATTTTATTCTGTAAACAAAAATGCCTGATCACATATTGTTCTTTATAATAGCACACACTTTGATTATTCTATAATTTTCATTTTTTAGTGTTATCATCACTAAATGATTAAATGAAGAAACTAGAAATCCAGATTAGAAGTAGCTTATTTCATCAAGACTTCTGTTGTATGGAAATTGTATCGTTTATGTTGCATGGAAATGACAACATTTTGTTCCATCTATGTAAACTATTGTAAAAGTCAAAGGTCATATGAATATCCGGAAGGATGCACCCCTCTTCTCCTGGAAAAAGCCACTGAAGAAACCTTTTAGAAACCATTCTGTTATCTAGGTCATCTTCAAACCAATGAAGTCTCACTAATCTCTCTAGTACATAATGAGCTGCTTCTTCAGATAAAAGGGTTTCTACCGCTTTTGTTCTTGCTGCTACACCCAACATAACCCAGCTCACGTGTCACCTGCCCTGTCCAGCCTCTCTCTGTCCACTCACTAGACACAGCTCCTTTACAGACACGGTCTGTATGACATTCTTGTGGTTTCACCTTCCCTGTCTCATTTATAAACCAGCTACAACAGGGGCTGTGTCTTAGGTGTTACCCCTTCCTCTCTGCTTATACAGTACCTAGTAAACAGTAAGTGCTCAACGTATGTGCATCAATAAAGGGCCTGGCAGGAAATAGAGAGCATTTTTAGAAGGGCAAATTGGAAAGAGAATAATGAAGGGACCACAGAGAGCCACCAAGGATGAGAGCCCCTAAGGATTATTAATAGCAAAACCCTTTACCAACCTGGGTCTGAGGGGACCAGTCAGTAAAAGGAGCCCAGGGAGGGCTGGCGCTAGGGCAGAGGGATGTCCTGTGGCCAACCACGTGGTTGGGGAGAGGGAGGGTAAGGACCAGTCTTCTTCTCTGTCATCTCTGGCATCATTCCAGAGTCCCCCATAGACCAAACACAACCAGAAGCTGTAGGGGCAGAGACAAGACAATTCACAGAGATTTCATAGAGATCCTTCCTGATCACAGGCAGGACAGGGAAGGGCAGGGGGTAGACTGGCGAGGGGTGGTGGTAACTGTGGGCAGCAAATGAAGAATCACCAGTACAAGATATTGTTAAAGGAACAACTGAATGTGATGAACACTAGGCTTATTCCAAGTGCATGATGTCATATGCAACCAGGGGACCATAAAATGGCTGTGAATCAAGGTTTGATGACTAATTCAAAAGATCACAGGTCAACATTTCAGTGAAAGAGGAATTCAGTTTTCTTCAGGACTCATATTTTCCAATTGATTTACTTTAGCCCACACATCCAATAAATTTATGTATTTTAATAAATTACAATACATTTTTTCCAGCCAGTATAGAGAGTGCTTACATTAGCACATTCACAGTTTTTTGGGGTTTTTTTTTTCCCAGGATCAAGATTTCCTTAGTAAGTATTTTTAAGCAACTGCAGTGTACCCAGTTTATCCAGTTCTAGCGATGGCCTCATGACACCTCATGCTTTCGAGCCACAGGAAACCCAGTGTGCTCACTGGGACACATATGGAAATCCTCTCAACTATCGTCAGAGTAAGTGTTGCAAACACCTGAGGGGGAAGGAAAGCCAATCATTCTGCAACATGAACATTGATGCTGTCAGGCCAAATCCTGGGAGTCCCAAGGAGAGAACTGCTTCTGGACAATCTGGAAGAGGGACTCCAACAAAGTGTCGTTTAGGAAAAAGGAAACCAGCATTTTTTAAGATAAATTATAATGATGACTTTTTTCATTAAGGGCAGCTGCATACATCTTTAAAATCCTTCAAGGTGGTACTGTCACTGACACTTTACAAGTAAGGAACAGTCTCAGAGCGGTGAAGAAACTTTGCATGCATGATTTGCAAGGAATACAGAGTGGCTTCCTACTGTTAATGTGGCTAAACGTAGACTGGATGACTATTTGGAGAAGACAAGGTGGAGAGAGATTGAAGGTTAAATGGGGAACTAGCACAGATGACATTCAAGTTTAATTTCGCACTGAGATTGCACAACCACGTGAGATCTATTTAAAAACCTGTGAAAGAGAAGACGCAATATTATATAACATCCTGGACTCCTGAAACACGATCGCCTGGGTTCAAATCCTGCTCTGCTAATTACCACCGTGAATAAATCACTGAATTCCTCTTAGCTTTCTTCACGGAGTGGCTGTGAGAACAGAGTAAGTCTGGGTAAATGTAGACGGTCTTCAGAGTACAGCCTGGCACCTGACCCGTCATATAAGTCATATTATACTTATATTCATTAACGTTTGAAGGTAGCTAACAAAAGCAAAGCAAATAGTGATGGATAATGAGATTCTATCGTCAAACATCTACTCCTTCAGCTGGCCCATTATGAAGGCTTATTTAAGAATTCACGCTGCTGCCAATAGAGCTAAGTTTCAAAAACTATTGCCCTGAATTTGGACAAATTTTGAGAAAAGCCTTTCCAAATTTGTAGAGTTTAAAATGTAGAATAGTGCAATTTTATGACTTGATGGTGAATTATGTCACGGTAATAAAATCCACCAGACAGGCAGATATGCCTGTTTTTAAGTCACTGAGTGCTGTGAAACCCTGCCCTTCCTTTAGAACAACCCTCTCCAGAAGGAGAAGAAAACTCACTTTGAGGCCATCTGTGTCCACAGATCCTGAATTCTGCTCTAGTCTCTCCCCCTTGGAAAGCAAACTTTAAATGTGTGTACAGAAAGGAAGTGAAACAGCCTGCGAAGTTTGTAAGGGGAGGATTTATGTATAACTGACTCTCTTAGAAATCTACCTTTAGTTCAAGGAAAAGCGCATGAGCTGGGAATGATCGCAGCAGCCCTACTGCCCCTCACCTAGGCTGAGAGGCATGTGATGTGAAGAACAGGAGAGACCAACAGTCTGACCCCATCATCGAAGGAACCGCCATTTGGAGATTGAGATTAGGTTTTTCAGGCACAGATAGTATGTCCAGATTTTATTAAGTCTGAAATTCTCCTGATTAGTACCCACTTGAGACACCCCAAAATGTAGTTACACATTGGATATTCTGCAACAAGTAAAATATTTAGACTTCTTAACTCACTGTTCTTAGAAATTTGTAACTAAAAGAACAGAGTAATACATTGAATAAAAGATTCCTAGTGGTTGGGCTTCCCTGGTGTCGCAGTGGTTGGGAGTCCGCCTACCGATGCAGGGGACACGGGTTCGCACCCCGGTCCAGGAAGATCCCACATGCCGCGGAGCAGCTGGGACCATGAGCCGTGGCCACTGAGCCTGCGCATCCGGAGCCTGTGCTCCGCAACGGGAGAGGCCACAACAGTGAGAGGCCCACGTACAGAAAAAAAAAAGATTCCCAGTGGTGATTATGAGCAGATAAGAGTGCTGAGAGAACAAGAAAACAAATTTTGTAAAATTTTGATGAATTTTAACACAGCCAAAAATTACTTCAGAAATATTCCAGTAATTGTCAAATAGACTGTAACAATTAACATTAAGAAGTGACACTGATATTCAAATATTTCTTTTACACACATAGTCACCAC
This sequence comes from Grampus griseus, assembly GCF_964374135.1. NCBI lineage: Eukaryota > Metazoa > Chordata > Mammalia > Artiodactyla > Delphinidae > Grampus > Grampus griseus. The sequence goes on along the minus strand of NC_139003.1, from coordinate 97,357,097 downwards.
AGTTTGGGGACATATGTGTCACTGGCAGAAGAAATAACTGTCTGCTAACCATCACATTTCATCTATACGATTTAACTGCCTGAACCCCTAGAGTTTAAAGAAATCGTTGTCCTAGTGCTTAGGACATGTATGCTAAATACTATTTCTGACTAAAGTTTCATTCCAAGTCTGGGGCAGGAAACCTACAGGATCAGCATGAAAATTCCCATCACGCCAGAAGCCACAGAAGCATCAAAGATTGCTTAGTCATGTCAGAAGCCAATTTAAAGACATCCCCTCTGTCAACTAAAGATGTCTAAAGATGGGACATAGGAAGCATTGAGAAAGATTGTGACTGTCACAGATAGGAAGGCATCATATGTGTTTAAAATCACTACTTCAGAATGACACATTCACACACACACACACACACACACACACACACACACACACACCCCAGTCGAATCTACAGGTAACCTCCTGAGGATTCTAAAGACCCACATCACTAATGTGAAAAGTGTAAATAAGGGAGAAGATAAAGAATTGTTCCTGGGCTTCCCTGGTGGCACAGTGGTTGAGAGTCTGCCTGCCGATGCAGGGGACACGGGTTCGTGCCCCGGTCCGGGAGGATCCCACATGCCGCGGAGCGGTTGGGCCCGTGAGCCATGGCCACTGAGCCTGCGTGTCCAGAGCCTGTGCTCCGCAACGGGAGAGGCCACAACAGTGAGAGGCCCGCGTACAGAGAAAAAAAAAAAAAAAGAATTGTTGCTGCCTTTCCTATGCAATCTATAGCTAGGGTTAACCAAATAGTGGGTGGACATTTTCTCTTTATAAAAGTATTTCAGCTAATAAATGACTGAGAAAGAAGAGCTTGAGAATATCAGCATTGTGCGTCTAATGAAATAACGAATCTATACAATGATCATCAGTGGTGCTCATTTCACAAGAAAAGGGAGACAACCAGGCATTGATTGCCTCCTGACACTGACAGAATGACACAGCAACACCTGTGCCGATTCTTACTATACATTTCTTGTCAGGTGTTTATATGTAATGACCCACATGCACGATATAGGGGCCAGAGGAACATGTTAATTGACAACATAATAATGCTAGGACTCTGAGAAACTGTATGACAAACACTCTGTGTTCATCAACAAATGAACGGCAAGTAATAAAGATAAAAAAGAGAAACAGGAAAACTGTGGGTGGAAACAGACCTAAGGGACATATTAATCTATTACCACACACTCCTTTATTCTAGATTTAGTTTAAACCCTCCCTTAGAATTCCACCTTAATTCATGTAATGGCCATCACTTTTTAAAGTAGAGGGATATCTTGGCATTTATTAGTAATCACATAATGCCATACTTCTGATTTTCGACAACTGGTTAGTTATCTGCCAAATCCATGTTGAAAATGTATTGAAACTGCATGCTTTGGGGCCCATCTTCACCCATTTGGGCTGTGTGGACAAACCCTTACAACGCAGACACCATATGTTCAGTGCATGTTGTAGAGGTCACCTTCCTGCTGATCGATGAGCCCAACGGCGATGCTCTTTGTGGATCTGTCTGAGTGGAGATATTATGCCAGGACCTGTCAATGTGTCAACCGTGTCAGCGGCTCTCCAAGCAGCATACAGTTCAGAAATCTCATAAGAAGTTCTTGCTTGAGTCACATTCTTTCATTAATAATCAAAATAATAGGAAATTCCCTTCTGTAATTTTCAGTGTTCACTAACTGAATTTTTTCAATAACTTTAAATCAATAACTTTAATTTATCTATATTGTTGCTACTGTAGTTGCTATTTCTTCTGATCAACAATGCATGCACCCAGCACAACTATTCATTATGCAGCTCTTTACTTAGTTTCAATCAGTCTCCTGAGATTCACAACTGGATTACCTGCCTATTGGGTATCTCAAAAAAAAAAAAATCACACCAAAATTTGATGCTATTTTCCCTTGGGGACTTTGTTCATAAGCCAGTGACATCAGCAGACCAGTCCTCTAGGCTTCACAAACAGCATCCTCAGCTCCCTGCCCCTCACGTGCAATCCAACTGTGTTGACACTCACCTTTCCTCCACGTTCATATGGCCACATGTAACCATTCCCTATCATGTTTCATACACTAATTGAACCTCCTTCCAAAGGTTTCCTTCAACATCTTGTCCTTTAAACTCTAATATTTCCTTCCAGCATTGCCAGAATATGTGGCCTGAGACACATAAAAACGTTTTGCTCTGTACTTCCCACCCCTGCCATAAGTCTCTGCCTCTTCCCCATGGCTCCAGGAGTCCTTAGGCTACACTCAGTCCTCTTCTTCAGTTTCCACATCCCCAATCACTCTGCCCTTCAGCCCCCGCATAGTTCCCACGCTTTTGCTTCTTTGTGCCTTCATTCATGCTGTCACTGTTCCCAGTCTTTTCATTGACCAAAACCCCATTCAAGCTTCAGATCAGACTGGAACACTCTATTAGCTTTCTAGGACTTCCATGACAAAGTAACACAATGTCGCTGGCTTAAACAAGAGCAATGTATTCTCTCACAGTTCTAAAACCTGCATATCTGAGATCAGGGCGTCTGCAGGGTTGATTCCTTCTGAGGCTGTGAAGGAGACTCTCTGTTCCACATTCCTTCCCTAGTTTCTGGCAGTCTTCGGTGTTCCTTCTCTTGTGGAAGCAACGTTTCTATCTGTGGCTTCAAGTTCACAGGACATTCTTCCTGGGTATCTGCACATGTCTATGAACAAATGTCCTTTATGCAAAGACACCAGTAGTATTGGATTAGGGGCCTTCCCTACTTCAGTACAACCTCATCTTAACTAGTTACATCTACAACAATTCTATTTCCAAATAAGGCCACATTCTGAGGTACTAGGGGCTAGGACTTCAAAATATGAATTTTGTTTCAGATTCAACAATTCAACCCATAATAAATACCCTCTTTCTCCTCCCCTTCTTCTCTTTTAACAGAGCCTTGAGCCTCTAAGATTCCCTGGAGTCATGTTTGTCCACCGTTGGTAGGACTGCCTTTCCCTCTGTGTCTTCACAAGAATGTTCCCTTCGTCTCTTTTGTTTTCCCCAACAGTCTAACATGAAATTTGGAAATCTGTCTTCTAATTCACAGTTTATTTTAATAACCCTAAATCACATGTGTTAGAACTACCAAGTGCTGATTCCTGAACATTTCTCATCTCACTAGACCTTGGTGCAAACTTTAGAATCTGTTTAGAATCGTCCCCAGTTTATAGATTAGGAAACTGAGCTCAGGGAGACTGAAATGACTTGACCAAGTTCATGGAGATTATAGGTGTCCAAAAATACAAAGATTGTATTCCCAAAATGTTTAAACATTATAAAGGTGATTAATACAATAATACCAATATTTATGGAGATTCTTTGAAGTCTTCATGTTAAAGGTCTTTTTATATGGGAAATAAGTAAAAAGCTATATAAATTCCAAGTCCCATCAAATTTCATCTCCAGGAATATTTCGAGTTTGTGTTCCTCTTCTTTTTGTTTGAAGAGTGTGGCATAGGGCTTCATAGTGGCTTGCAGCACTAACTGGATTCTCATTTCAGCTCTGCCACTTACTGGATATGTGTGGCTTGAGGTAAATGATGTAACTTCTCTTGATTTTTTGATTTCCTGGTCTGTCCAAGAAGGATAATAAGATACCTCTCCAAAATGGCTGCAGAAGAATTAAATGAATTAATATACTTAGGCCTTAAAACAGTGCCTGGAGTATCCTTTCCTCATCTACTTGGGCTCTATGGCTCTCCTGGACTTTGTTGATATTGGTGAGCACATAGGTCAACTTTAGCCTTAGGAATATATGGGGAAGAGTCTATTCATTCAGTATTGGCAAGGTTATCTGCAGCAACCCTTGGAAACTAGCCTTTGTAAATCTGTGTCAATTATGCATATCTTTGTCAAATCAATGGTTCTCAAAATGAGTCTACAAAGAAATGGAATTCTGTAGAGGACATTGGTGAGGTAGTCTTCCCTTTGCTCATAAATGACTCAATTTCTACCAGACAGATCTATAGACATTTGTTTGGAAAAATATTCAGAAATGGTTTACACAGTGTTTTTGATAACTAGGAGGGCAATTTTCCCCCAGCTTTTCGCTCTTAATTGTACAGCAAAGGACCTGCCCTAGATGCAGCACCATTCCTTCCTGAGTCTTGATTTCATGGTGCCATGGTTCTCACTGAACCCTTGTCCTGATCATAGTTCTATCTTCAGAGACCATATCATACTTACCTTAAGCTAGATAATCTGTCTGGAATGGAATAGTTAGTACCTAGGAATTTCTAGCAGTGTGTAGCATTTCCACATGACTGATTATTCAAACCAGAATCCCATGCTGAATCAGCATTTGCCTAGTTAATTAGATCATTATTCAAATATGAATATACTTATAATATTGTTTTTCTGGAAGTAGTATGGGACAGATGGCTGTACTAGCAAAGAGGAACCGCCATTTGTTTCCATATTTGTAAGTGAAGGCTCTCAAAGTCTACTTTGAACATCACTAATGGTCAAGAAGGGTCTTTAGGAGTATAACCTGACCAGCCCCATGTTCTGAGCTGAACAAGCATCAGAGTTGCAAGACGAGTTGTTTCAGCTTTTCAGTCCTGGTTGTTGCTAAATGTCCCTCTTCCCTCACCCACCTGCACAGACACACGTGCCTGACTCTCTCTTCATAGTGATTTGATGTTCCAACCCACCCGAAACTCAACACTTTTTCAAACCCACTCCACTGCTCTAAAGTCTGTCATTGAGGGAAAGACCAAAAGGCCCCTGTAACTGCTTTACAACTAGTCTCTCTTCTCTTTGGTTTACATAAAACAAGACTACTAGAACTTTTTACCCGAAGTATGACATTATTGAGCATAAAGGGAGCTCCACTGTCTATAGATTAAGTCCAAACCCCTTCCCCTGATATTTGAGGCTTTCTCCAATATGAGATCAACCACTTCCATGAGTATCTTCCCACACCGTACAAGCCACCTGAGAGTCCTTTTTACACACAGTTGCCCTTTCCATCCCTTGTGCCTTTTACTGCCCACATTATTCTTTCAGGCCAGAAAGCTCCCATGAAATTGTGCATTTTTCCTTCCTCTCCAAGGCTTCCCCCTTCCAGCCCTCATGCAGGAACCTGATCCACCCCATCCTGCAGGGTGGCATCAGGTACCCCTTTTTTAATGCTCTCTCTACTCTGGCTTTGCATTTGTACACATTAATAAATAGCTATTTTTCTTTTAAAGGAGAATTTTATCTCCTGCCAAAGGAAAATGAATGTTAGAGCTTAGTTTATAATGCCTAAACTATAAATTTTGCATGGGATCAGGAGTCAGTGGAACATATTCACATTCCTTGTGACTAATTAAAAAGAAAGAAGAGAGAAAAATAAAAGAAGTTTTTAGCATCCACTGAGCACCTGAGTTGTCAGCTGTCAGGCTTATTCCATTTTAATGACTTACCCATGTGTGGGAAGAGGGAGGGATGCATCTTTTGTGTGTTTTACTTCTGGCAAACGTTTCCTTTGGCAAACGTGGAAACTGTTGCAAAAGTCATGAATAAAGCAAGGCTGCAAAGTTTCCATCTCACATTGCAAGCCAATATTTCTTTGGAACATGGAAGCTTCATAACATCACATGCTACTCTCAGAATCCAGTTTGAAATCCTTCCACACCTCTGCAATCTGTGGGAAGAGGTGCTCTCTCAGGTGCAGCTAAGATTGAAGAATTTTTTAATAGTTTTCTCAGTCTTACCCAGTTTTCTAATTATGTGCTTCATGGGAATTGCCTGGAGAGTTTGTTAAAAATGCTGATTCCTATCACCCAAGCACAAAGATTTTGATGTATAAAATTCTAAGACTGAGCATAGGAATTTTCATTTCCACAAATACTCAAGTGAAACAGATGTGGGTGGTCCATGGACCACAAGTTGAAAAACACCAGTCAGAGCTCAAGCTTCTTAGTGCAACTTCAAATGCCACCATGAATGGTTCTTGTCTACAATCCCAACTTCATTTGTCATTGGTCCAATTCACACAGTTAAATGACAGCACCCTGTGTTTATAAATCCCTTATGATTTCTACTCCCATTCTCTCCCCAACTTTGTCCACATCATTATTTTCACCTTCAATGTTCTTCCATACCCATCTCCAGCTTTCATCCATGCTCATACCTGTCCTCAAGGCTCAAATCACTTATAATCTCTTCTCTCAGATATACCTTCCAAATTAGGCTCTGTGGTAGAGCCTGTTTCTTTAAAAGCTTCCACTGGAAAGCACATACTGTGAAAGTATTTATTTATTATACTCTACTAAAATTTTACATAGGATTTCATTGGTTTAAGGTCTCAACACTCCCAGGGTCTCTGATTTGTTATTCTAAAGGGAAAGAAGTGGGAAAAGGAGAGCATTAGAATCACGTGAGAACCTACATGTGTAGGGCAATGCACTATTTGTGTTGATGAAATCTTCAGAAAAACAATGTAATGAGAATTAAGTACAGATGACACTTGAATAAGAGGTAAAAAATTACAAGGTAAGTATAAGAGGATGAGGACATTCCTGAGAATGAGTTTCCCCATCTCTAAAAGAGAAGTGGGGAGAAGGTGGCCTGTACGACTTCATGGATTCTCACCCAGTCTGTGACCGTGGTCCTGTGCAAGACCACACAGGCTCCTTAGTGAGCCTCAGGTGTTGTGGAAATGACTGAAGGAAGAGTAGATAGGGTCACGTTACACCATAATGCCTGGCCAACAAGGAATAAAGGACCAGACCAGAAAACATGGAGTTGTTTGTGGCTATAACTGCGGAGGAAGGTCCCAAAGCAGCTTGCTTGTGAATAGAGCTCTAGCCCAGAATCTTGTGGCCCTAAGTTGAGAGAAATCCTGGACAATGGGATGAGGTACAGATTTTGTTTGTTTTAAATTTTTAATTATAGTAAAATACACATAATATAATATTTACCATCTTAACTTTTAAGTGTACTGTTCAGCGGTGTTAAATACATACACATTCTTGTACACATCAACACTGCCCATCTCTAGAACTTTTTCATCTTGCAAAACTAACTCTCTGTACCCATTAAACAACTCCCGATTCCCCCCCACCACCGTCCTCACACCCCCTGACACCCACCATTCACTTTCTGTCTCTATAAATTTGACTTCTCTAGATACCTTATGTGAGTGGAATCATATAGTATTTGTCCTTTAGTGACTAGCTTCTTTCACTTAGCATAATGTCCTCAAGGTCCATCCATGTCGTAGCAGGTGTCAGAATTTCCTTCCTTTTTGTTGAGGAAGTATTCCACTATAGGGATAGGCCATGTTTTGCTTCTCTGTTCATCCACCAATGAACACTTGGTGGCTTCCACCTCTTGGCTATTGTGTATAATGCTGCCGTGAAGGAGGGCTGCTAATCCAGTATGACCGGCATCCTCATAAGCAAGTAGTCGTGTAAACACAGAGACACAAGAAGAAGGTCATGTGATGATGAAGGCAGAGATTGGAGTGATAGAGCTACCAGCCAAAGAGCACGAAAGATTCCCAACAACCACCTGCTAGGAAGAGGCAAGGAAGGATTCTCCCCTGTAGGTTTCAGAAGGAGCATGGCCCCGCCAACACCTCGAGTTTGGACTTCTGGTCTCCAGAACTGTGAGACAATAATCTCCTGTTGTTTAATCCACCCAGTCTGTGCTACTTTGTCATGGCAGCCCTGGAAGACCAAAACGGCAAGTAAGAATAGAGACTGGAAAATTATCAATGTAAGGAAAAGAATCAGAAAACTGAGTAGAAGCCCTGTCAGATCCTTTCTAGAGGTCAGTCTTACTCTGGAAAGTACACAGGGAGAGAACACAGAAGGCAGGTTTGGGAGACAGCAAGATTCAAGCTGATTTTGAAGGGTTGTTGAGGAAGGAGAGAAAGTGTTTGGGGCAGTGCTTGTAGCATATGTAGACATATGCTACGTAAGTCTGTGTAGCATAGACATAAAGGGCAAGTACAAAATGCCTGGTGTCTTTTAGAGGACACCACAAAATAGGGACTGGAGAATGGAGTGGTGTGTACAATGAGGAAGAATATGAGTCAGAGAGGGCACAGGCAATGCAGAGCAGGAAAAAAAAAATGCAGAATATACTGGAACTGGGTGTCACCTCCCCAGAGCTGAGCTTTGGAAAGATAAGTTTGTTCTGTGTCAGGAAGTTGGATTGGAGATGAGGAGGAGATTAGGAACGGCAAGTTAGGAGGTGGTTGTGATGACCAGGAGGACACAGAGGAGGGCTGGCCGGGGCCAAGCAGACTCTGAAGGTGGAAGGTTAAGGCATACTCACAAACATCTTTGGGAAGGAGCTGACCACTCGTGGGGAGAGAGGAAGAGAGAATGGGTCCATGCTGATGCCTCTGGAAGTAGCAGGGAAGCTGGAGGAATGTGGAGGCTGGCTTGGGCTGGAGATGAAGCATTTTAGAGGAGATGACGGGACGTTACGGGAGAAATGTCCAGCTTACTTCAGTGACGGAGTAAAGCTCTGGTAGGAGAGAGGTTAGATAAGCACAGTTCTATCTACCTAGACGAGGCCATTGATAACATAGGGGAGCCTGAGATCACCCCCAGAGAGACTGAAAGTTGGGAGGGGAAACCACTTTTTAAAGGAAAATCAGGGGAAGCTGCTCTATGGAGCAATTTTCCAAGGGAAGACTCTTGCTCATTGCCTGTTGCAAAGTCACAGAGATAGACAAGATCTGAACAATGCTCAGACACCAGCAGCGTGGCCTTCAATACATCTCAACTGCATTGGCCACCAGGAGCCAAATAAGAACTCTCTCCACTTGCTCTGAGAGTTCTCTGGACTTAATGAGAACATAAACACCACAAACCGTTTGTCTCAGGAAGGTTCTTTTCCGGACAACCCTAAGAATGGAAATCCATCCAACTCACATGGATGTCCTTGATGGTGGAACTGGATTCAATTTCTCAAGGAGACCCCTTGCCAAGGATCTCCTTTCCCACTATCTCAGCCTCTGCAAAGTGTTTACATCCAGGCTATGCTTATGTACTTCACCAGATGTTTACTTCTGTGGATTTCAGGATGTGGAGACACTCATAAAAAGCAAGATGCTTTTTGATATTCAACCAGTTCAGATGCAATCAGGATTAACCCCAGGCCTTCCTGAGGTTGTAAAATATTCAGTTAAGTGTTTTAGCTCCACTCAGTTGCACCCGTTTCTCCAGAGAGAAGGAGTCAAGCCAGCAAGTGAAGTGGGGAGGTTAAGTACTCTCAGTGCTTGCAGTCTGACCAAGGAAGGCAGAAGTACCATAAATCTCAGCAGGAAAGCTGTATCCCACATGTATGCAGCTCAGCTTGGCTGGCAGACCACAGGGCTGTGGGTAGCTCAGATTAGGTTAAGGTTATTAATCCAAAGGCCTTATCTGACCTGGCTGAACATCGATTACTGGGAAGCTATTGGCTTTGGGGTACTATTGGCCTTGATTCCACATAAGTATGCATGTTCTGGGGTGTTCAAAAGTGTCAGTTAAAGTGGAATCGGGCAGAAAAGAGAAGGTTTGAATAAGACCTTAAAATATAAATGGTTAATAAGATCAAGGCACTTCGGTAGACCCTGAAAGCAAGTGCTCACACGTACTTGGGGTAGTGATAGTTTATAAGCAAGAATTTTCTTATGAACACTTCATTTCTAGGGCTCCCTTGTGTGGATGGCATTAGTGTATAATATCTTTGAAAAAAAGTGTTCTCTTTTTATGACTTTCTAAGGAAAATTTTAAAATGAGCCCAGATCAATGGAATCTAATTTGTCATCAGTGTTCATGACCCTCTACCTCTTATTTTTTCTGAATTTCACTTCATGCCCCCTCCCTCTCACTTTCCCTCCCAGAACACAAATAAACTTAGTCACATTATCCCCAAATCAAAAACAAATACATAAAACCTCACTTGACCCCTGAGTCTTCTCATCCCGCCCTTGACCTACCGCATCCCGGAAGAAAAGCTCTCCCTCCTGCACCTGCCCGCATGGCCCCCTGCACACTGGCGGATTCTGTCTCCCAGGCTCCCCAGTCCTGCTCGGTCCTCATCTCCTAGACGTCTCTACAAGGACCCCTTGTCAGCATCCCCTTCCCTTCAGAATTGCTTTCTCCCCCCTGCAGCTTCTGGGCCATGCCCTCCACCATCCCACGTCCCACCTCCTCCAGCAACTTCTGTGAGGGAGGTGTTCTGTTCACTGCCCTGAAACCAACATCCTTCAGAACGTCTGCAACAAGGTGGTCCTCAGAACCATTTGTTACATAAGCCATGATTCTCACATGCTCTAATCACACAGTCACCATGGAGAAACAGTAAGCTGCTGACTCAGTTCTGTTTTGTTTTGTCTTGCCAAGTGTTGAGCTGCGCCCTGAAGCGGCTACACAGACGTGCTCACACGTTGGTGTTACACAGCTGAGAAAATGGAGCCACAAAACCAGAAGTGGTAAATGGTGACTCTGTGAAGCCCCATGCATTTTTTTGTTATGCTCGTGTTGTTTTTCCCACTGCTCCAATGTTGCATGTCATATGTCATGTGCCCACCAAGACTGCCTCTCATTTTCTGCAGACAAGGGGTGGGGCATGTGCTGTTCCCGGCTCAGATGGCAGCAGCCCTCGCCTTGTCTGGGGCCGAGAAGAGAGCAGAGCCCCGGCTCCTGCGGGTAGGACCCTGGGCCCTCGGCTGTCCCTGCCAAGGACTCAGGCCCTGCCCTCTGCCCCCAGAACTGCGTCAGGAAGACACAGGTTCTGAGCCGTACGAAGGTAATAGAACCCACTCCGGCTACTTTAGGTAGAAAAGTAAGCTTTAAGGTGGAAAGGACATTAGGGCAACTTCCAGAGTAATCAAAGAGTTGGAGAAAGATTTTCCAAGAGTGTAGCCAACCCCACGCCACCAACGTTATAGCAATCAAAGAGGAGTAAAATAAGAGTTGATCAATTTCAATATTGATATCAATAAAAGTATAAGTTGATGTATCAGATCTGTTATTTTTAGTCAGCTCTTTCTTATTAGTCTCGGAATGAATCTTAGTACATAAAAATCTCCCATGGTCTCCCATGAGGCCATAAAGGGCCTCATCCTTTCAGATGTTCTATAACAGAAAACAATCACCTGTTTATCTAGAAAAATGAGATTATTCTCTGGTGATTGAAAAATTTACAAATTCTGGGAAAGTTAGCTTGGAAATAAGTAACAATTTGGTCATGAGTGTATAACTTAGTAAAACGACAGGATGATTTGGGGGTAAATAGGTTCCTGGATTGTGGGTTGGAAAAGAGTTAGGGGACAGTTTGGTGGGGGACCTGCACAGCCTTAGTCATGATTAAGATGTGACTAAAATCCTATTAATCTTTCTGTGTTAGAGCTCTGTGGGAAAAGTAGCATTTCTGATTTATTGTGGACCTGGGAGTTTTCCCATTTTTTTCGAACTTTTCCAAATAAAGTTTGGAACAGATTTTTTTTCAATAGTCATCACGATGCTTTATTCCATGGCAACATTCTCTTACTATGTCCACAATATTGGGACCTTGTCTTATCTTTAACACCAAAAATCCTCTACATCTGGTTCAGGGCCTAACATGAAGTGTTTAATTAAGATTTGTTGAAGGGATTAGTGAATCTATGAACTGTGATTACAGGTAAAAGGTACAGACCACGCCCTTTGCACAACAGTATTAATGTTGGCAAAATTAATTAATAGAAGTAACTAAAAAGTTCTCAATAACAATTTAAGATTTTAGTTTTAGCATAATTCACAACAGGACTTGGAAAACTGCATATGATTCCTGAGATACTATATAATTGTACAAATCCTTCTTTGGAAGGAGAAAAAACAATTCTACTCTAACAATTCAAAACTATTGGAAAAGGACATAGAGGGAACTTCAATGCATACTACTAAGCGAAATGAGCCCATCTGGAAAGGCTACATGCAGTACGATTCCAACTATAAGACGTTCTGGAAAAGGCAAAACTATGGAGACAGTAAAAGGATCTGTGGTTGCCACTGGTTAGTGAGGGTGTGGTGAATACGCAGAGCACAGAGGATTTTCAGGGCAGTGAATCTATTCATACAGATACTGTCAGGTGGATACAGATAATTACACATTTGTCCAAACCATAGAATGTATAACATCAAGAGTGAACCCCAGTGGAAACTGTGGACTTTGGGACATGTACCACACTGGTGCAGGATGTTGGTGGTGGCAGAGGCTCCACACGTGCGTGGGGTCAGAGGTTATGTGGGAAATCTCTGTCCTTTTCACTCAGTTTTATTGTGAACCTAAAACTGGTCTAGAAATAAAGTCTATTTAAAACAATTTAAAAGTTTTTAAATTAAAAAAATTGGACAGTAAACCAGCCGTTATTTCTTTACTTTGTTAATATATTTATTTATTATAAATTTCAAATAATATGGAAATAGAAAAAGTCAAAAGTCAAAGATCCCTAAATTCTCTCACCCTTCCACCACCCCATCAAAGATAATCACTACTTTAGCTGCTTCATCATTACTTCAAATTCATAATCTTTTCATCCAAGAGCTTTTTGTGTGCAACTGTCTCAAAATCTAGCTACCTCGATACCATGAAAATGTTCTCTTGTGTTTTCTTCCCATGAGTTTTTTTCATTCCTCTCTCTCCTTTTTCTGGAGTAGAATAGAGGTCAGGGCTCATGTATTTCCGTATAGAGATCCAATTTTTCTAGCACCATTTATTAAGAAGACTTCCCTTTCTGTTTAGTTGACTTGCTGCACGGCTCAAAAATCAATTGACTCTTCTGGTTTCAACCCAGTCATTTAAAGATCTTGGAAGTTGCAACAAGAAAAAGCTGGGCAAAATAAAACTTAACAGCTTTTCTTGGATCCTTAGAGAATTGAAGTCACAGGTTAAACCACCATCGTGAAATCTGATAGAGGCAGGCACTTGTTTAATAAATGACGTTGGAAAAATAGATTTAATATATAGAGAAAAATAAAACAAGTTTCCACCTTTACACCATATACCCAAGTGGATTTCAGCATTATTAAGGGCCTGAATATAAAATGTAACACGATCACGTTAATGGAAAAAATGTAGGAATATATATATTTTTGTCTCCCAAAGCAAAATCCATAAAGTGAAATATGGATTGATCTGATTACACAAAAAGTAAAGATTTCTATTCAAAATTAAGGACACAGACTCCTGGTTTCAACTCTGACATGTAACAGCTTAGAAGTCATCCCTCCTGTCCTTTTAACAAGAAAAAAGCTAGACAAACTGGAAATCAATGACTTTTCTTCGATTCACTAGGGAACTTAGGTAACAGGGCAATCACACTGAAATCTGGGAAGGTGGACCCATCCAGAGATAGAAAACAGATTAGATTTAAGATTTGCTCTCCTGGAGTAAAAGCCCTAGGATGCCGTGTCCCTGAAGGAACATTAAACCAGAGGCTGGGAGCAGAAGAGTGAAGTTACTGGGGCTGTCATTATATGCAGACCACCACATTTTCTCAGGCTTCTCCTCCAAGGACCCACTACATTCTCACAGGGAGGATTCCCCAGCTCATTCACACCTCTCTTCTCCTCCTCTACCCTGCCCTCTCCTTCCCCTGGCCCTGGCGGGGAGAGGAAAGACAAGCCATTCTGAAATCCCTCAAACCCTTCTCCCTTACAATACAAAAGACTTAATCCCCACAAGTGCCAGAAGGCAAGAGAGAAACCCAACCCCAGATGGAGACAGAAAACTCCATCTGCTTTCACACTGCTCTAACCTCCCTGACTCAGCTCAGGAAAAAAAAAAATTTTAAAGCCATAATGTAGAAGGGAGAGGGCTTCAGAGATTACCTCCTACATCTGGGGAAGTGATAAGGGAGCAGGGAGAAGTGCTACCCATGAAGGAGGGACAGAAACACTTGTAAAGGCAACACCTCAAAAGTAGTCCACCATGCACCCCAAAGGCTGCAAATTAATCAAAATATCAGAGACTATCCCCCATACAGAGCATAGTACTATGTTAATAAGCTTCCAGTAAAAATAACAGTGGACTACATCAGGAGAGGTGCAAGAGACTCTTTCTGAGGAACAAAGCAAACATAAGTTCCAAAGGAGAGGCAAATCCAAGGACACCAGAGGAATTTGAAGTTCTAGTGCCATAGCAACAACAAACATCAAACACAGCACAAATACTCAAGGTCTATTATCTCCATGTGTATTGCCCTATACAACATGTCTAGCTTCCAACAAGGCAAAACAAGTGAAAAAGAAATTATAAGCCATGCCAAAAGGTAAAAACAAATAAACAAAGCAACAATCACAGTTTATAGAGATAAAGAAATCACTAGAACTCTCCTCTGACATTATTGGAGCTCAGAATTATTAGACAAGGAATTCAGTATAACTGTGATTAATATGTTAAAGGATCTAAAGAAAAAATAGATGATACACAAGATCAGATAGGTAATGTCAGCAGAGAGATGGAAACTCAAAGAAGGAATCAAAAGACAATGCTAGATATCAAAAATGTAGTAACATAATAAAGAATGTCTTTGATGGGATCATTGGTAGACCAAATACTACTGAGGAAATGATCACTGAAGTTAAAGAAGGATCAACAGTAACTACCTGAACTCAAACACAAAGAGGGAAAAAATGGAATAACAGAATATCCAAGCTCTGTGGTAATATCAAGTGGTTTAACATACACATAATTGGAATACCATGGGGAGATGAAAGACAGAACAGATCAAAAGATTTATTTGGAAAAATAATGGCCAAAAGGTAAAAAAAAAAAAAAAAAAAAAAGATTAGTATCAGTATTGGGGGCCAGGAGGAATGCATAGGCAATACCCAGTGGATTTTTAGACCAATGAAACTACTCTGTATGATACTGTAAAGTGGATACATGTCATTACACACTTGTCAAAACCTACACAATATACAAGAGAATGAACACTAATGTAAATTGTAGGCTTTGAGTATAATGATGTATCAATGTAGATTTGTTGATTATAACAAATAATGTTTGATTTTGATAGTGCAGGAGGCTGTGTGTATGTGAGGGCAGGAGATATATAGGACATATCTATACTTTCTGTTTAATCTTGCTGTGAACCTAAGGCAGTTCTAAAAATATTAGGTCTATTAAAATTGTCATTTTTCAAAGAATAGAAAAAGCAATCTTACAATTCATGAATTCATGTGGAACCACAAAAGACCCCAAGTAGCCAAAACAATCTTGAGAAAGAATAAAGCTGAAGGTATCACACTCCCTGACTTCCAATTATATCACAAAGTTATAGTAATCAAAACAGTATGATACTGGCATAAAGACAAACACACAGATCAATGAGACAGAATAGAGAGCCCAGAAATAAACTCATCTATTTATACTCAATCGCTCTTTGACAAGAGCACTAAGAATACACAATGGGGGAAAGATAGTCTCTTCAACAAATGGTGATGGGAAAACTGGATATCCACATGCAAAAAAGAAAAAACTTGGACCCCCTATCTTATAACACACACAAAAATTAACCCAAAATAAATTAAATTCTTAAATGCAGAGATGTGAAACTGTACAACTCCTAAAAGAAAGAATAGAGGAAATCCTCCTTGGAATTGGTCTTGACAAAAATTTTTAGATATGACACCAAAAGCATGGGCAACAAAAGCAAAAAATGCACAAGTGGGACTATATCAAACTAAAAAGCTTCTGCACAAAAAAGGAACAATCAACAAAATAAAAAAGGCAAATTATGGAATGAAGAAAATATTTATAAACCAGCTATCTTATAAGGAGATAATATCCAGAATATATTAGGATAAAGAAGATGTGGCACATATATACAATGGAATATTACTCAGCCATAAAGAGAAATGAAATTGAGTGATTTGTAGTGAGGTGGATGGACCTAGAGTCTGTCATACAGAGTGAAGTAAGTCAGAAAGAGAAAAACAAATACCATATGCTAACACATATATATGGAATCTAAAAAAAAAAAAAAGGTTCTGAAGAACATAGGGGCAGGACAGGTATAAAGATGCAGATGTAGAGAATATACTTGAGGACACAGGGAGGGGGAAGGGTAAGCTGGGACGAAGTGAGAGAGTGGCATGGACATATATACACTACCAAATGTAAAATAGATAGCTAGTGGGAAGCAGCTGCATAGCACAGGGAGATCAACTTGGTGCTTTGTGACCACCTAGAGGGGTGGGATAGGGAGGATGGGAGGGAGACACAAGAGGGAGGAGATATGGGGATATATGTATACATATAGCTGATTCACTTTGTTATAAAGCAGAAACTAACGCACCATTGTAAAGCAATTATACTCTAATAAAGATGTTTAAAAAAAAAAGATCACAAGTGTTGGTGAGTATGTGGAGAAAAGGGAACTTTTGTGCACTGTTGGTGGGATTGCAAGTTGGTGTAGCCATTATGGAAAACAATATGGAGGTTCCTTAGAAATTAAAAATAGAATTATTATACAATTCACGAAGCCACTTCTGGGTATATACTGAAGGAAATATAATCACTGTCTTGAAGATATATCTGCACCTCCATGTTTATTGCAGCATTACTCACAATAGCCAAGAAATGGAAACAACCTAAGTCTATTGACAGATAAATGGAGAAAGAAAATATGGTATATACAATGGGATATTAATGAGCTGTAAACAGGAAGAAAATCCTAACATTTGCAGCAATCTGGATGAACTCTGAGGACATTATGATCATGGAAATAAGCCAGACAAAGAAGGATAATACTGTATGATCTCACTATTGTGTGAAATCTAAAAAAATCAAACTCATAGTGGCAGAGTAGACTGGTGATTGCCAGGGTTCGGGGAGGGGGAAATGGGGACATACTGGTCAAAGGGTACCAACTTTAAGTTATTAGATGAATAAATTCTGAGGATGTAATGTAGAGTATGGTGATTATACTTAATAATACTGTATTACATACTTGAAATTTGCTAAGAGATCTTGTGTTCTCAATACACACACACAAACGTAACTATGTGAGGTGATGAATGTGTTAATTAACTTGATTGTAGAAATCCTCTCACAATGTATATGCATCATAACACTGTACATCTTAACAATATCACATTGTACAACCTAGATATATATAATTTTTATTTGTCAATCATATTTCAATAAAGCTGTAAAAAAAGATACAGCTAAGATACACCAGAAATACATCTACGCGTGGAACAACTCCTACAGAGCATCTACTGAACGCTGGCAGAAGACCTCAGACCTCCCAAAAGGCAAGAAACCCCCCACGTACCTGGGTAGGGCAAAAGAAAAAACTAAACAGAGACAAAAGGATAGGGACGCGTCCTGCACCAGCGGGAGAGAGCTGTGAAGGAGGAAAAGTGTCCACACACTAGGAAGCCCCTTCGCGGGTGGAGACTTTGGGAGGCGGAGTGGGGGAGCTTGGGAGCCGCGGAGGAGAGCACAGCAACAGGGGTGCGGAGGGCAAAGCGGACAGATTCTAGCGCAGAGGATCGGGCCGACCGGAACTTGCCAGCCGAGAGGCTTGTCTGCTCGCCCGCCGGGGCGGGCGGGACTGGGAGCTGAGGCTCCGGCTTTTGTCGGAGCGCCGGGAGAGGACTGAGGTTGGCGGCGTGAACACAGCCTGCAGAGCGTTAGTGCACCGCGGCTGGCCGGGAGAGAGTCCGGGGAGAAGTCTGGAACTGCCGAAGAGGCAAGAGACTTTTACGTCCCTCTTTGTTTCCTGGTGCACGAGGAGAGGGGATTAAGAACGCTGCTTGAGAGAGCTCCAGGGACGGGCGCGGGCCGCGGCTAGGGGTGCGGAGCCCAGAGACGGACGTGGCTAGGGCCGCCCAGAGCGGCTAGGGCCGCTGCTGCCGCCACCGGGAGGCCTGTGTGCGAACACAGGTCACTGGCCACGCGCCCTTCCGGGGAGCCTGTGCAGCCCGCCACTGCCGGGGTCCCGGGATCCAGGGACAACTCCCCCGGGAGAACGCACAGGCGCGCCTCAGGCTGCAACGTCTCGCCGGCCTCTGCCGCCGCAGACCCGCCCCACACTCCGTGCCCCTCCCTACCCCCGGGCCTGAGTGAGCCAGAGCCTCCGAATCAGCGGCTCCTTTAACCCCGCCCTGTCTGAGCAAAGAACAGACGCCCTCCGGCGACCTACACGCACAGGCGGGGCTAAATCCAAAGCTGAGCCCCTGGGAGCTGTGAGAACAAAGAAGAGAAAGAGAAATCTCTCCCAACAGCCTCAGAAGCAGCGGATTAAAGCTCCACAATCAACTTGATATACCCTGCATCTGTGGAATACCTGAATAGACAACCAATCATCCCAAATTAAGGAGCCCTGTGGATGAAAGGCTCTTGGGGCTGCAGCCAGGAGTCAGTGCTGTGCCTCTGAGGTGGGAGAGCCAACTTCAGGACACGGATCCACAAGAGACCTCCCAGCTGCACATAATATCAAACAGCAAAAATTTCCGAGAGATCTCCATCTCAGCGCCAGCACCCAGCTTCACTCAACGACCAGCAAGCTACAGTGCTGGACATCCTATGCCAAACAACTAGCAAGACAGGAACACAACCCCACCCATTAGCAGAGAGGCGGCCCAAAATTATAATAAGTCTACAGACACCCCAAAACACACCACCAGACGTGGACCTGCACACCAGAAAGACAAGATCTAGCCTCATCCACCAGAACACAGGCACTAGTACCCTCCACCAGGAAGCCTACACAACCCACTGAACCAACCTTAGCCACTGGGGACAGACACAAAAAACAACAGGAACTACGAACCTTCAGCCTGCAAAAAAGGAGACCCCAAACACAGTAAGATAAGCAAAATGAAAAGACAGAAAAACACACCGCAGATGAAGGAGCAAGATAAAAACCCATCAGACCTAACAAATGAAGAGGAAATAGGCAGTCTACCTGAAAAAGAATTCAGAATAATGATAGTAAGGTTGATCCGAAATCTTGGAGATAGAATGGACAATAGAATGGACAAAATGCAAGAATCAGTTAACAAGGACCTAGAAGAACTAAAGATGAAACAAGCAACGATGAACAACACAATAAATGAAATTAAAAGTACTCTAGATGGGATCAATAGCAGAATAACTGAGGCAGAAGAACGGATAAGTGACCTGGAAGATAAAATAGTGGAAATAACTACTGCAGAGCAGAATAAAGAAAAAAGAATGAAAAGAACTGAGGGCAGTCTCAGAGACCTCTGGGACAACATTAAACGTACCAACATTCGAATTATAGGGGTTCCAGAAGAAGAAGAGAAAAAGAAAGGGACCGAGAAAATATTTGAAGAGATTATAGTTGAAAACTTCCCTAATATGGGAAAGGAAATAGTTAATCAAGTCCAGGAAGCACAGAGAGTCCCATACAGGATAAATCCAAGGAGAAATACGCCAAGACACATATTAATCAAACTGTCAAAAATTAGATACAAAGAAAACATATTAAAAGCAGCAAGGGAAAAACAACAAATAACACACAAGGGAATCCCCATAAGGTTAACAGCTGATCTTTCAGCAGAAACTCTGCAAGCCAGAAGGGAGTGGCAGGACATATTGAAAGTGTTGAAGGAGAAAAACCTGCAACCAAGATTACTCTACCCAGCAAGGATCTCATTCAGATTTGATGGAGAAATTAAAACCTTTAGAGACAAGCAAAAGCTGAGAGAGTTCAGCACCACCAAACGAGCTCTACAACAACTGCTAAAGGAACTTCTCTAGGCAAGAAACACAAAAGAAGGAAAAGACCTACAATAACAAACCCAAAACAATTAAGAAAATGGGAATGGGAACACACATATCGATAATTACCTTAAATGTAAATGGACTAAATGCTCCCACCAAAAGACACAGATTGGCTGAATGGATACAAAAACAAGACCCATATATTTGCTGTCTACAAGAGACCCACTTCAGACCTAGAGACACATACAGACTGAAAGTAAGGGGATGGAAAAAGGTATTTCATGCAAATGGAAACCAAAAGAAAGCTGGAGTAGCAATTCTCATATCAGACAAAATAGACTTTAAAACAAAGACTATTAGAAGAGACAAAGAAGGACACTACATAATGATCAAGGGATCGATCCAAGAGGAAGATATAACAATTGTAAATATTTATGCACCCAACATAGGTGCACCTCAATACATAAGGCAAATACTGACAACCATAAAAGGGGAAATCGACAGTAACACATTCATAGTAGGGGAATTTAACACCCCACTTTCACCAATGGACAGATCATCCAAAATGAAAATAAATAAGGAAACACAAGCTTTAAATGATACATTAAATGAGATGGAGTTAATTGATATTTATAGGACATTCCATCCAAAAACAACAGAATACACATTTTTCTCAAGTGCTCATGGAACATTCTCCAGGATAGATCATATCTTGGGTCACAAATCAAGCCTTGGTAAATTTAAGAAAATTGAAATTGTATCAAGTATCTTTTCCGACCACAACGCTATGAGACTCGATATCAATCACAGGAGAAGATCTGTAAAAAATACAAACACATGGAGGCTAAACAATACACTACTTAATAACGAAGTGATCACTGAAGAAATCAAAGGGGAAATCAAAAAATACCTAGAAACAAATGACAATGGAGACACGACGACTCAAAATCTATGGGATGCAGCAAAAGCAGTTCTAAGAGGGAAGTTTATAGCAATACAATCTTACCTTAAGAAACAGGAAACATCTCGAATAAACAACCTAACCTTGCACCTAAAGCAATTAGAGAAAGAAGAACAAAAAAACCCCAAAGTTAGCAGGAGGAAAGAAATCATAAAAATCAGATCAGAAATAAATGAAAAAGAAATGAAGGAAACGATAGCAAAGATCAATAAAACTAAAAGCTGGTTTTTTGAAAGGATAAACAAAATTGATAAACCATTAGCCAGACTCATCAAGAAAAAAAGGGAGAAGACTCAAATCAATAGAATTAGAAATGAAAAAGGAGAAGTAATGACTGACACTGCAGAAATACAAAAGATCATGAGAGATTACTACAAGCAACTCTATGCCAATAAAATGGACAACCTGGAAGAAATGGACAAATTCTTAGAAAGGCACAACCTGCCAAGACTGAATCAGGAAGAAATAGAAAATATGAACAGACCAATCACAAGCACTGAAATTGAAACTGTGATTAAAAATCTTCCAACAAGCAAAAGCCCAGGACCAGATGGCTTCACAGGTGAATTCTATCAAACATTTAGAGAAGAGCTATCACCTATCCTTCTCAGACTCTTCCAAAATATAGCAGAGGGAGGAACACTCCCCAACTCATTCTATGAGGCCACCATCACCCTGATACCAAAACCAGACAAGGATGTCACAAAGAAAGAAAACTACAGGCCAATATCACTGATGAACATAGATGCAAAGATCCTCAACAAAATACTAGCAAACAGAATCCAACAGCACATTAAACGGATCATACACCATGATCAAGTGGGGTTTATTCCAGGAATGCAAGGATTCTTCAATATACGCAAATCAATCAACGTGATACACCATATTAACAAATTGAAGGAGAAAAACCATATGATCATCTCAATAGATGCAGAGAAAGCTTTTGACAAAATTCAACACCCATTTATGATAAAAACCCTGCAGAAAGTAGGCATAGAGGGAACTTTCCTCAACATAATAAAGGCCATATATGACAAACCCACAGCCAACATCATCCTCAATGGTGAAAAACTGAAAGCATTTCCACTAAGATCAGGAACAAGACAAGGTTGCCCACTCTCACCACTCTTATTCAACATAGTTTTGGAAGTTTTAGCCACAGCAATCAGAGAAGAAAAGGAAATAAAAGGAATCCAAATCGGAAAAGAAGAAGTAAAGCTGTCACTCTTTGCAGATGACATGATACTATACATACAGAACCCTAAAGATGCTACCAGAAAACTACTAGAGCTAATCAATGAATTTGGTAAAGTAGCAGGATACAAAATTAATGCACAGAAATCTCTGGCATTCCTATACACTAAGGATGAAAAATCTGAAAGTGAAATCAAGAAAACACTCCCATTTACCATTGCAACAAAAAGAATAAAATACCTAGGAATAAACCTACCTAAGGAGACAAAAGACCTGTATGCAGAAAATTATAAGACACTGATGAAAGAAATTAAAAATGATACAAATAGATGGAGAGATATACCATGTTCTTGGATTGGAAGAATCAACATTGTGAAAATGACTCTACTACCCAAAGCAATCTACAGATTCAATGCAATCCCTATGAAACTACCACTGGCATTTTTCACAGACCTAGAACAAAAAATCTCACAATTTGTATGGAAACACAAAAGACCCCGAATAGCCAAAGCAATTTTGAGAACGAAAAATGGAGCTGAAGGAATCAGGCTTCCTGACTTCAGACTATACTACAAAGCTACAGTAATCAAGACAGTATGGTACTGGCACAAAAACAGAAATATAGATCAATGGAACAGGATAGAAAGCCCAGAGATAAACCCACGCACATATGGTCAACTTATCTTTGACAAAGGAGGCAGAAATGTACAGTGGAGAAAGGACAGCCTATTCAATAAGTGGTGCTGGGAAAACTGGACAGCTACATGTAAAAGTATGAGATTAGATCACTCCCTAACACCATACACAAAAATAAGCTCAAAATGGATTAAAGACCTAAATGTAAGGCCAGAAACTATCAAACTCCTAGAGGAAAACATAGGCAGAACACTCTATGACATAAATCACAGCAAGATCCTTTTTGACCCACCTCCTAGAGAAATGGAAATAAAAACAAAAGTAAACAAATGGGACCTAATGAAACTTAAAAGCTTTTGCGCAGCAAAGGAAACCATAAAGAAGACCAAAAGACAACCCTCAGAATGGGAGAAAATATTTGCAAATGAAGCAACTGACAAAGGATTAATCTCCAAAATTTATAAGCAGCTCATGCAGCTTAATAACAAAAGAACAAACAACCCAATCCAAAAATGGGCAGAAGACCTAAATAGACATTTCTCCAAAGAAGATATACAGAGTGCCAACAAACACATGAAAGAATGCTCAACATCACTAATCATTAGAGAAATGCAAATCAAAACTACAATGAGATATCATCTCACACCAGTCAGAATGGCCATCATCAAAAAATCTAGAAACAATAAATGCTGGAGAGGGTGTGGAGAAAAGGGAACCCTCTTACACTGTTGGTGGGAATGTAAATTGATACAGCCACTGTGGAGAACAGTATGGAGGTTCCTTAAAAAGCTACAAATAGAACTACCATATGACCCAGCAATCCCACTACTGGGCATATACCCCGAGAAAACCATAATTCAAAAAGAGTCATGTACCAAAATGTTCATTGCAGCTCTATTTACAATAGCCCAGAGATGGAAACAACCTAAGTGTCCATCATCGGATGAATGGATAAAGAAGATGTGGCACATATATACAATGGAATATTACTCAGCCATAAAAAGAGACGAAATTGAGCTATTTGTAATGAGGTAGATAGACCTAGAGTCTGTCATACAGAGTGAAGTAAGTCAGAAAGAGAAAGACAAATACCGTATGCTAACACATATATATGGAATTTAAGAAAAAAAAAAAAGTCATGAAAAACCTAGGGGTGAAACAGGAATAAAGACACAGACTTACTAGAGAATGGACTTGAGGCTATGGGGAGGGGGAAGGGTAAACGGTGACAAAGCAATAAAGAGGCATGGACATGTATACACTACCAAACGTAAGGTAGATAGCTAGTGGGAAGCAGCCGCATAGCACAGGGAGATCAGCTCGGTGCTGTGTGACCGCCTGGAGGGGTGGGATAGGGAGGGTGGGAGGGAGGGTGACGCAAGCGGGAAGAGATATGGGAACATATGTATATATATAACTGATTCATTTTGTTGTGAAGCTGAAACTAACATACCATTGTAAAGCAATTATGCTCCAATAAAGATGTTTAAAAAAAAAAAAAAAAGATACAGCTAAAATTTTCCCCAAATTAATGTTAGGTACCAAATGACAGATCCAAAAAGACTCACTAATCAGGATAAATACAAACATGTGTACACATATATGCGCACGCACGCACGCACACACACACACACACACACACACACACATCCCTAGACATCGTATTTAAACTGCAGAAAAAAGCAGTTGATTGTATATTTCACCATATTTGGACTATTCTGTTTCATTGATCTATTTGTCCATATTTATGCCAATACTAACTTGTCATGATTATTACATCATTACTGCATTATTAAAATAAATCTTGAAATCAGGTTGTGATCCCTGCAACATTGTTTTTCTTTTGCAAGATTATCTTGATGATCCTACATCTTTTTAATTTTCTCTATATATTCTAAGCTTTTGCACAGCAAAGGAAACCATAAATAAGACAAAAAGAAAACCCTCAGAATGGTAGAAAATATTTGCAAATGAAGCAACTGACAAAGGATTAATCTCCAAAATTTACAAGCAGTTCATGCAGTTCAATATCAAAAAAACAAACAACCCAATCCAGAAATGGGCAGAAGACCTAAATAGACATTTCTCCAAAGAAGATATACAGATTGCCAACAAACACATGAAAGGATGCTCAATATCACTAATCATTAGAGAAATGCAAATCAAAACTACAATGAGGTATCACCTCACACCAGTCAGAATGGCCATCATCAAAAAGTCTGCAAACAGGGCTTCCCTGGTGGCACAGTGGTTGAGAGTCCGCCTGCCGATGCAGTGGATGCGGGTTCGTGCCCCGGTTCGGGAAAATCCCACATGCCGCGGAGCAGCTAGGCCCGTGAGCCATGGCCGCTGAGCCTGCGCGTCCGGAGCCTGTGCTCCGCAACGGGAGAGACCACAACAGTGAGAGGCCCACGTACCGCAAAAAAAAAAAAAAAAAAAAGTCTGCAAACAATAAATGCTGGAGAGGGTGTGGAGAAAAGGGAACCCTCTTGCACTGTTGGTGGGAATGTAAATTGATATAGTCACTATGGAGAACAGCATGGAGGTTCCTTAAAAAACTAAAAATAGAACTCCCATATGACCCAGCAATCCCACTACAGGGCATATACCCTGAGAAAACCATAATTCAGAAAGAGTCATGTACCACAATATTCATTGCAGCTCTATTTACAATAGCCAGGACATGGAAGCAACCTATGTGTCCATCGACAGATGAATGGATAAAGAAGATGTGGCACATACATACAATGGAATATTATTCATCCATAAAAAGAAACGAAATTGAATTATTTGTAATGAGGTGGTTGGACCTAGAGACTGTCATACAGAGTGAAGTAAGTCAGAAAGAGAAAAATAAATACTGTATGCTAACACATATATATGGAATCTTAAAAAAAAAAAAAAAAAGGTTCTGCAGAACCTAGGGACAGGACAGGAATAAAGACGTAGACATAGAGAATGGACTTGAGGACACAGGGAGGGGGAAGGGTAAGCTGGGATGAAGTGAGAGAGTGGCATAGACTTATATATACTATCAAATGTAAAATAGATAGCTCCCGCATAGCACAGGGAGATCAACTCGGTGCTTTGTGACCACCTAGAGGAGTGGCATAGGGAGGATGGGAGGGAGACCCAAGAGGGAGGAGATATGGGGATATATGTATATGTATAGCTGATTCACTTTGTTATAAAGCAGAAATTAACACACCATTGTAAAGCAATTATATTACAATAAAGATGTTAAAAAATAAGAATAACAAAAAAAAAGCAAAATGACAAAAAATAAATAAATAAAATAAATCAGTTTCTCAAATTCTTTACAAAAAAACCTGATAGAGTTTTGATTGAGTTTGTGTTCTATCTTGACATGAATTTAGGAAGAATGAATATGTTAACAATACTGAGTTTTACAGTCCATGAACGTGGTATATCCATCTATTATTTATGGCTTAATTTTTCTCAAAAATGTTTTAGTTTTCAACCCAGAGGACTAGCATATGCTTTGTTAAGTTTTTTTTCTTTTTCCCCCTGGGTACTTTGTGTTTCTAATGCAGAAGGCGTAAACTAACATTAATAGTAATAACTTCTATTATGATGATGATGATGATGATTTTTATTTAAATATATTAGAATCCCTTTTTTCCTTTTGCAGTTATAGTTTGGTAATTTTCCATATCAGCACAGCTCTATTTCTCTGTTTTGGAAGTTACCAAAATATTTCTCCATAAAAATGTCTCAATACATTTAATAGTCTTAGGGGCTGGATGTGAACTTTTGAGATAGGAATTAAAGAAGAAATTGTGGTGACCTTAACATTAGCATTATTACATGTGGTTATTTCCCTTGCCAGTCTGAGAAGGCTTTGTAGAGAGAGTGATGTTGTGACCCTACAGATGGAGAACGTCAGTGTGAGCTGTGTAGAGAGCAAGTAATTCAGTTTCTGGAATGCATGGGTTCACATTTCACAGCTAGCACTTGCTGATCTGCCAAGATCTTTGGGAAACCACCTCACTGAGCCTAGTTTATTTATCCATAAAACATTTCTTTAGGTTTTCCCTAGAGGTTGGATGAAATCATGGACACATTAATTGTGCTAAGACATGAATGAGACCAAAGGTAAAAGACTATTGTTGTTTTAATTGTGCTTTTGTTCTGGAGTTGTTGTTTTTTTTTTTATGTGATCTTCAGCTTACACAGGAATCTGTTTTATTATTTGATAACTGGGAAACAACTTTAAACCCAACTCATTCCTCACAATGATGCTTGTATGATTTTATGATTAAAAAAAATATTTTCCTACTCTTCAGTGCTTTTGTGTATAAGAGCAATACAGGTCCCAAATGTCCCTAAGCACTATATACAGAGGAGGCATTAGAAATACCAAAGACAGGGCCGGCTACATAAATTGCAAGGCCCTGTGCAAAATGAAAATATGAGGCCCTGTGTTCAAAAATCAGGGAAAGAATGTCATCGGTACTGAACTATAAAGCTTTTTCCTCGTTTCACAGTCTCTCTTTCAACCTCTCACAGTGTTTTGTTTAATTTGTCATTTAATATCGGTCTAAGTAAGGAAAAATCAAAATTTTTAATTATTTGCATGAATTTTACCATTCATCTTTATATTGCGCAATGTCAATTTTAAATGCAAATCACTACTCTATACACATTATTTTGTGTCCTGATTACTGAAGAGAATTTTAGTTTTTTGGAAAACATAATTTTTATAGTCCTAGTATAGAGTCTGGACATTCATTGTACATTTATCTTTGTATTGGAAATGTGCCTTTGGGGAAAATCATATCCAGTCTTCTCAGCAACTGTGATGCTGAACCCTCCTGCCACCAAATGTATTCAGTAGAGATTAAATGTATTAAAGATAATTTCCAGGAATGCCTAAAGAAGATCTATATATCCTTGAGGTATTGTTTAATTTCAGACCATCAGCAAACTGTGTGTCTGGATTGTATCTTTTCATCTTCCATAGAACTTCATTTTCCGAGCTGTAATTTGGCATAAGATAACTGCTGGAATTTAGAAAAAATACTGTAAGAAAGAGACCCATGAAACTCATTAATTTTGTCAATGATTTGTTTGTATGTTTGATATGCATTGAGTGCCCAGTACGTGCTCATCTCTCTGCTACATGACAGATAGAAAATGAGAAAATGTTAGACCCATCCTTCCCTCATAGATCTCACTGTTAGTTGTGTAGACGGATAATTAAACAGCTGCATAGATATCCTATTAACTTTGGTTGTGTTAATTGTCTCACAGTGTCAACAGAGGTTCTAATGGTGACACTCAGCTCATCTTGGTGGTCAAGGTAAGACTGCCATGAGAAAATGACATATATGTTAAGGCCTGAAGGATGGGGAAGAAATAGTTGGATTTGTGGATCGTGGTAGGGTTGGGAATGCTTCATTATGGGGATTTTTTGATGATCTTTATGAGGATTGTAGGAGAGAGTTCATTCCCCAGTGTTAGGAATAGTGGAGCTAGTGTGTTTTGATGGCATGAAAACGCATAGTGAAAAATTCTTTTGTGGAAATTGGCTTTTCATTTTTGCACCAGCAAATTAGCATAGAGCATTCCTACAGAAGCAATAAAAGGAAAAATCGACAAATTGGACTTCATCAAAATAAAAAGCTTTGTGTACCAAGGATACTACTACTATAAAGAAAGTGCGAATGCAAAAATGCCACTTTGGAAGACAGTTATCAATTTCCTACAAGACTAAATATACTATTACCATACATTTATAGAAATTTACACAAATGAGTTGAAAACTTGTGTCTACACAAAAACTTGCACATGGATGTTTATAGCAGATTTATTCATAATTGTAAAACTTGAAGGCAACCAGGATGTCCTTCAACAGCTGAATAAACAAATAACTCTAGTACATCCAAACAATGCAATATTACTCAGCACTAAAAAGAAATGAGCTATCAAGTCACAAAAAGACATGAAGGAAACTTAAGTGCTAAGTGAAAGAAGTCAATCTGAAAAGACTGCATACTGTATGATTCCAACCAAATGACATTCTAGAAAAGGCAAAAATGTGGAGACAGTAAAAAGGTCAGTGGTTGCCAGGGATTTTGGGAGAGACAGAGAGGGATGAATAGTTGGAGTGCAGAGGCTTTTTAGGGAGGTGAAATTGTTCTGTATGATACTGTAATGTCAGATACATGACATCATGCACTTGTCAAAACCCATAAAACTGTACCATACAAAGCATGAACCCTAATGGAAAGGATGGTCTTTGATTAATAATAACATATCAATACCAGCTCATCAATTGTAACAAATGTAGCACATTAAGGCAAGATGTTAATAATGGGGTGTATTAGTCAGGATTCCCCAGGGAAACACAACCTATAGAGTATGTATTTATATAGAGAAGGGTTTACTTTAAGGAGTTGACTTACAGGATCATGGAGGCTGGCAAGTCCATCTGCAGAGTGTGCCAGTAGGCTGTCAACCCAGGGAAGAGCTGGTGTTGCAGTTCAAGTCCAAAGGCCATCTGTTGCAAAATTCCTTCCTGCTCAACAAAGTCAGTCTTTTTGTTCTATTCAGGCCTTCAACTGATTGGATGAGACCCACCCACATTAGAGAGGTTATCTGCTTTACTCAAAGTCTATTGATTTAAATGTTAATCTCATCTAAAAACACCCTCACAGAAACATCCAGAATACCCAACCAGGTTGACACATAACATTAATTATCACACAGGGGAAATTGTATGTTGGGTAGCTGTGTGTATAGGAATTCTCTATAATTTCTGCTCAATTTTCTTGTAAATCACAAACTACTCTAAGAATAGTCTACTAATTAAAATAAAACAAAGTATTTCCATATTCCAAACATATGCAGCTAGAGTCCTCTATTATTTTTAAGATGTGTTTTTCATAGTTAGATCTTTAATTTACCTGGAGTTATGAGGTAGGGGCCACAGTTATTTTTTTCTTTAGAGAAAGTCAATTGCTGTTCTTTGCTGCTACACACTTTCCCCACTGATACACCAGATTCCGAATAACACTGTGATCTCTCTATCATGTTCCATTCCTATTTACTTATGTCTTAGTGAGTACTATTCTTTCTTAAATAATACTATATTTCATTTATTCTAAGATGCACATTTATTTTCACATTTTGTTATTTCTAAAGTTGGGATTTTTTTTTACTACTGATGGTGTGTCATTGTTCAGTTCAAAGTATTTTTCTTTCTTATTGATTTATGTAAAAGTTGTATATCTTGCAGTTCACGTCATATAAAAATCAATGAAATGTGATGTTTATTTTACCAAGAAGAGAAACATCTCCATCCTTTACCTTAATGTTGTCTTACCTATTTTTGGATCTATACACTTCCACAAAAAAATGTCTGTGAAGAATGTCTTAGTTTGCTCAGGCTACCATAGCAAAGTAGCATAGGTAGGTGACTTATAAACAATAGAAGTTTGTTTATTCCTCACAGTTCTGGAGTCTTGAAGTCCCATATCAACTTCTGGAGGAGTTCGATTTCTGATAAGCACTCTTCCAGGCTTGCAGATGGCTGCCTTCTCACCGTATCTTCATATGGCCTTTTCTCTGAGTGCACATTGAGGGGATGTAGAAAAGGAGAAGCTTTCTGGTGCCTTTTCTTATCCCATTGGGCCAGGGGCCCATCCTCGTGACCTCATCTAACACTAAAACCTCCCAAACCTCCCACATCTTAATACCATCCCACTGGGGGTTAGGGCATCAACATGAATTTGGGAGGGTCACAATTCAGTCTGTAGCAGGGAATTTATTGGAATTGTATTTTATTTAGAAATGAATTTAGGAAGAAACAATTTCCTAAGATATTGAGTCCTCACATCAAAGATCAACTTATTTTTAGGTCTAGAATTCTCATGATCTCCCTTATTCACTTATTTTCTGTCTTTTTTTTTTCTATGTACAAATAAAATAGTTTGTGTTTTCCTTCTCCATTTTTATATTTTTAATATTTTATCTTTTATTACATTGGGTGAGACTTATGGTAGTAGGTTGAACATCAGTAGTGAGAGCAAACAGCAGGAATATTTCTCAAATTTAAAGGACTACTTTTAAATTTTCCATTAAGTATGTTGTCTACTTTAGATTGTTTGGAGATATCTTTATGAGGATAGAAAATTTCTTTTTATTCTACCTTCATTAAGAGAATTTTTATTTTCTTTTTAAAAATTTGAATTTTATGGAATAATTTTATGTATCTATATATTATATAATTTTCCCTATAAAACTATTAATTTCATGAATTATGTTCATACATTTCCTAATAATTGAACATCTTTGCATTTCTGGAATAAATTTTGTTCAACACCAAATGATCCTTTTCCAATTTTGGTATTAAGGAGACTGCATTTCTTTCTCTCTTTTTGAAAGTTAAAAATAATTTGTTCTTTTAAAATTGGATTTAAAATGATAAGTGTGGGCTTGCCTTCCCAAAGAGGGGTATGGATTTGACTATAGATTTAGTGTTTATGATAATTAATGATATATTCCCTTTAAAACATGTATTATTGCATTAATTTGTAGATGTGAAATATATAGTCCATGAAATCTAATTTTTCCAATTTGTTCATGTAAAGCTGTCCATAGTATTCTACTTGTGAGAAACAAGTGTATTATATTTATAGTAATGTTTCCATTTCTATTTCTACTATAATTTAGTTGTCCATTCTATTTCACTTTTTTCTACATCAGTCAATAGACTGGCTTCCATGTTTGCAACAGAACTTTTTTTAATTTTTTCATAAAATACTATTGTCTCAAAGAAGCACTTTGTTACGATTCCTTTGCTCATCACCATCCCCAGAACTAAGCAGTTTTTATAAAGTTGGAATCTATTCTCCCTATTCAGGATCTTATAGTAAAATCCGGTACTATATTATATTATACTATTATATGAGCTCATAAACCATATATGGCATTGCTTTATTCTGAAGAGTTCTGGTGTTGCCCAAGTTTTTATTTTGATGATATTCATTTTGGAAAAAACATTGCAAGATTCACCAAATGCTGTTTGCTGTGTTTGATCTCACTCCTCTGCCCTGAATGTGTGAACTCATCCACCATTTCCTCTTGCTTCTCACCGTGACATTTAAATTAACTCTGTGCCGTGTGATCCCAGCATCTTTGTCTCCTCTGCAGGAACTTCTGTTTCATGATCGGCCTGCAGAGGGCTCTTGGAGGTTTGCAGGGGCCTTGGAGGAGCTGGCATCCTACTTTTACGAGGGTGATTCCTCGTATGACAATCATATTTCTAAAGTCATAGGAAATGACAGAACTTATTTAATGTCTTACCAGAAAGTTCTGTGTGTTCCAACTGAACATAGATGCATAAAATGTGAGCAAGTTTTTCAGTGAAAATCAGTCTTTAGGATAGATGTGGATTTGGGCTGCAGCCCCTCCCTTGTTTGTTTTGTGAATGTGAACTGCTTCTCCCAGGGACCCAGAGTATAGGACTGTTGGGAGGAATTCACAAATTAAAAAGGTAAAGTACTTGAAGGACATGGCACATGACAAGCGATCAACATATGTTGACTTGGTTATTCTTATCACTACTTTCATGTTTAGCTATGGACACTAAGTTGCATTTTATTGTGGATTTAAACGTCATCAAGTGTTAAATGCAGTTAAATTCCTTCATGCCACACTTGCAAATTTTTAAGAAGACCTTATCTGTTTTATTTGTAACAGCTTTGTTGAAGAATATTGTTAACACAATATAAACTGCACAAAACAAATGTGAACAGTTTAAGTACTGACATATGAATAAAACTATTCAGCCATCATTGCAATGAACCATGAACATACCATCTTGTACACGTTTCACATGTTCCTTTGTAATCCTTTCATTTTTTTATGCTCTTTCTAAAGTCTCCCTTCCCCCAGAGCAACTCCTAATCTGATTGGTGTCACTATACATTTGTATTTCTGAGAGGTTTGGAATCATATACATAGTACCCAATCTTTTATCTGGCTTACTTCACTTGGCGTCAATATTTTGAGATTCATGCTGTTTAATGCTTCATTGAATGGGTATGCCACAGCGTGTTTATCCATTCACCTACTGACGGGCATTTAGCTTGTTTCCAGTTTGGGGCTATTACAAATAAAGCTGCCATGAACGTTTGTGTATATATTTTCGCATTGACATGTGCTTTCTTTGCTCTTGGGTAAATTCCTAGGAGTGGAATGGCTGGATCATATGACAGGTCTTTGTTTAACTTTATAAGAAACAGTGAAATGCTATCCTAGTGTTTTCCAAAGTGACTGTACCAACGCACATCTTCACCTGCTGTACGTGAGCAAGCACTCCAGTGAGTCTGTGGTCAGTGCAGGTACAAGGACCATCCCTTCTAGTACTTTCACATCCACACCTGTCTTAGGAAGCCAGATCTAGAGACAGAACAAGAACCTCGGGTTAAAAGCCTAAGGTCTTTCTTTTTCCTATTCCTACAAACAATAGTAAAATAAATTGAATTAAAGGGAATAATGTAATTTCTGAAAAATTATATCTTACATTTCAAATTATTAACTGCAACACATTAATTTTTTTTTCTCTGACTCTTTAATGTTGTCTCCCCATCCAAAACTGAGTTTGTGGCTATCTTTTTCATGTTAAAAAAGTTTTTACAGCACTTGGCTAGATAAAGCATAAAAAATCTGCAACAGAAGGTTTGAAACTCTTTAATTTCATCAGATTCCTAGGCAGCTTTCTTCCCCATACCAATACAGGTAGGGAAGACATGTAATGTTATTTTCTTCCCCAGTTTGGAGCACACCTTACCAACAGCTACTTTTCCCAGCATTTTTCTACCACACTGCACATAATTCAATGTCCAGCTCAATGGCAACTCCTTTTGTTGGATTAAAACTCACTTCTGCCTCTTATGGAACTCTCAAACGATTCTGCCTCTGCTTCTTACACTATTTGTTAAAATCCATTTTATATTAAATTTACTTACAAACAGTCTATCTTCTTAACAGCTTGCACATATTAACTCCATCACTTTCATTCTATCACTTTAAAATGATGCAGACAAACTGAGTATTTGTTACTTTCAGGGCACTTCTGTTTCAAATGTGACTGAGCAGAACTTCTGTCCAAGAGCAATACTTTTTTATATAAATTTTTTTTCAATGGCTGCCAGATTTATGTATATATATATTCCTGTTTTTTATTCATTTAAATGAAAGTTTAAACAACAGATATTTACAAACATGTGTATAGTGTATTTACTTAAATGAGATAAGAAATTCACACTGTGACCATAAAATTGCATAATTTGTGGAAATCTACTTCTATTTTTAAATGCCAAGGTAATTCACTGTTCTTTATCATCTGACGTTTCTACAGAAATCCTATTAATTTTTTAACCTAAATAGGTATCCCTTTTGTTGGAAATAATATTAGATGAATTTTATTGGTTAATGGAAGAAACATGCTTCCATATTTTCCTATTTTCTCTAATAGCATTTTAGTATAATCCAAAATTATAGGAATGTGGCTAAAATTAATTATCTTAAGTGCAAAGGAGAGGAAGTATATATAAATTTTTTAAGTTCTCTCAACTTTTAAAGGCTGTAACTAAATTATTTAAATTAGAGACTGGAAAATAAGGTAAAATACATTAAAATAAGCATTAACTAAACACAATTGATTTTAAAAATGGCTATCCTGAAAAAAATCCCACTTAAAAACTAATAAAGAGTTCTGGAGATGAACAGTGGTGATGATTGCACAGCAACGTGGATGTACTTAATGCCAATGAATTGTGTACTTTAAAACAGTTAAGATGGTAAATTTTATGTTATGTTTATTTTACAATTAAAAACAGCATACAAATTTTTAAAATGTATATGCTAGTGTATGAACAAACATTCTCAGAAAAGAGAATAAACAGAGTGGGAAAAATGTAGCCATGTTTTACAAACAAGCTCAGTTACTCAGAGAAGAGAAAATGCAATCCTGCTTCCAAGTATCTAAAGGCTACTGTGTGAAGAAGGATGCATGTGCTGGTCACTAAGAAGGGGAACATGAGAAGAGAGCCTGGTTCAGAGGAACGTCTTGCTTCAAATGCTCATGACCCATCTTAGTGAGAGATCCCATATGTGCATAGGCACCTGGGTGATTCAGGGCTTAAATCTGGCCCAGTGTAATAGTCAGCTCAGGCTGCTATAACAAAATACCACAGACTGGGCAGCTTTTTGGGTTTTTTTTTAACATTTTATTTATATTGGAATGGACTTGATTAACAATGTTGTGTTAGTTTCAGGTGTACAACAAAGTGATTCAGTTACACATATATATGTGTCTATTCTTTTTCAAATTCTTTTCCCGATTAGGTTGTTATATAATATTGAGCAGGGTTCCCTGTGTTATACTGGTAGGTTCTTTTTGGTTATCCACTTTAAATATAGCAGTGTGTACATGTCAATTCCAAACTCCCTAACTAAATCTCCCCCCACTATGCCCCCCTGGTAACCATAAGTTCGTTCTCTAGGTCTGTAAACAGACTGGGTGGCAACATTTATTGTTCTCAGTTCTGAAGGCCAGAAATCCAAGATCAAGGTGCCAACAGACTTGGGTTCTGGTGAGAGACCTCTTCTTACTTTGCAATTGGTTACCTTCCCACTGTGTCCTCACATGGCAGGGAGAGAGCAAGCTCTCTTTCTTCTTATAAGGACACTAATACTATCAGATTAGGGCCCCACCCTTATGACTTTATTTAAATTTAATTACTTCCTTA
This sequence comes from Grampus griseus, assembly GCF_964374135.1. Classification (NCBI taxonomy): domain Eukaryota; kingdom Metazoa; phylum Chordata; class Mammalia; order Artiodactyla; family Delphinidae; genus Grampus; species Grampus griseus. Next base: position 97,321,778 of record NC_139003.1, on the reverse strand, counting down.
CTCCAAATACAGTCATACTGGAAGTTGAGGGTTCAACACAGGAATTTGGGAAGAGGGGAGGTTCAGTCTATGCCACCTGGATAGTTTTTTTGTTTTTTGTTTTTCAAAAAAAAGTGAAAAAGTAAACCATGCAGAATGAATATGTGTGATGAGAAGAGAAGAGAGCCACTGATAAAACCTTGGTAAACCATATCCAAATAGTAAGTGGAAAACTAGGATCCATCAAGGAGAACAAAGTAGCACTAAGAGGGGAGCATCTTGGAGCTAGGGGAGGAGAGTGTTTCTAGAACTTGAGAATAGTTAAACAGAGAAGCAAACTTCTCCCCTCAATTTGGTGGCTAGATCACTGAACACTATTTTCAGAGCAGTTCCAATGAAATGATGGAGGTAGAAGCTTCATAGACTCAAAGATGAATGATGAGGCAGTGACATTGATGGTGAACTATTTTGTCAATAGTTCTAATGAAAGGAAAATGGACAGGACAAAGATAGAAGGACACAGTGGTGAGGGCTTTGATGTACCCTGTCCTCTCAGCTCCACAGGACATAAAGTAGGACAAGAAATGGTTGACCGGTAAAACAGGTGGTAAGAGCACCATGTTCAATGGTAAGAAATGATGCAATTCTAATCAGAGAATGATGATGGCAATTTAAGAACCCCAAGGTGTCATGGTTTCAGGTGAACACATGCTACCCTTGCAGGGCACTGGGGAGAGGAATGCTGTGACTGAAGGCTCTGGGCAGGCTGAGCCCCATGGAACCCTAAGACTTGGCTCCCAGCTTGATGATGACTGCACTGGAATTTCATGGCAGAAGTCAAAGAGCAAGGGGAGCCAATGACCTATTCCCAAGGGCACCCACCCAAGACTCCGCCTCACATTCTTATAAAGCAAACAAACAGAGAACCACTGGACCTGGCCCAAGGGTTCAAAACACTTTATCATTTTATTGTGTAAATAAACCCAGAATTATTGGAGAGAGTAAACACTGTAAATCCTTTCTCTTCCTGACTCGTTTTGGTTGTTATCTTTAGATGCTGGAGGCTGTAAGTGCAGCATTAATGATATGACACTTTCAGACCTCCGTCCTGCTCCTCACTGTAAACCCAAAGGTTTAGAATAAACATACAGAAGGAAAAAAATAAAGAAATTCTACAATTCTCTTTTCTCTAGATAAGCCTCTCGGGGGTGCAATTTCCAAATTCACTCACTTAATGAACAAACCATAAAGGGATTCATGACTTCTGAAGAAAGTCAGAATCACTAGAAGATCACTAGAAGAAAATGCACACCATAGGACTTGTACAGACACACACATACAGCTTGGGAAAAGCAGTGTCAAAAGATAACAAACATGTTTGACATGAACCCCAGAGAGAAACTAGGAGAACTATTCATAAGAAATGAAGGACTGTTAAGACTTGGAACATTTTAGCCCATCCCCACAGTGTAACAACTCTGAGACTTGGGACAAGTCAGGCCACCATTCACATCCTGAGGAGAGTTGCAGCCCTTGATGTTTAAGTCGTTGTCACTAAGAAAACTACTGTAGGCTTGGCAATTCTTAAACCAGTGAACTTCTGTTTAATGATTGTGAATGAACTCGGGAAAGAAGTGTTCATTGAAAACCAAAAAACCTACATAGAGAAGTCTCTGTTAGCTCAGATATTTCAAAGACAAGGTATAAGATGAAAAGGCAGAGCTGCAATTTAGGGAGGCTGACCAAGTTGAAATTCAAGTGAACATGGACAGAATCCCTCAGAATGGGTACTGATCATGTGCATGGGGAAAGGCTCACAAAGAATTGGGTGAGTCATGGTTGGAAAAACAGTACAATTCTCACAGCAAAGACAAAGGGAGAATTCCCTGACCACTGTCGGACTTCCAGGTTCATACTCTAGACCCAGTTTCTCAGCCTTGGCACTATTAACATTTGGAGCCAGGTGATTCTTTTTTTGTGTGTGGGGCGGGGGGCAGGGGTAGCAGGGGGTGTCCTGTTCATTGCAGCATCTTAAGCATCACCCCTAGCACCTACCCACCAGATGCCAGTAGAACTTTCCCCAACCTTGACAACCAAAAATGTCTGCAGACACTGCCAGATGTCTCTCAGCCCCCCACCCCAGTTTGGAACCAGGGCACTAGAAAAAGAAATCATCTGATCTAAAATAGGCAGAGTGTAAAAGGTTAAGAGGAAAGTAAATTCTAGGGAGGTTGGAATGGAGGAAGAGTCAGCTGGCTGCTGCAAGACGGCAAATCTCCAGGAGCTGCAGGAGCACTGAGGATGGGGAACAGGGAGGGGTGGGAGGCAGAAAGCTCAGAAAGCAGCGTTCCGTGCCTGGGTTCTCATCTCTCTCCCAGAGCCAGAAATCGGCTGGAGGTGGTTGGGTCGTCATGGGCTCCCCTGTCCCCCCTTTTTTTCCTTCTTCAGTGGGGTGCTGCAGTTCAAGACCTCGATCTTTCTTCGTCTTTTATGAGGAAAGTAAAATTTCCTCATGACACCGGTTTGAAACCAATTCACTAGAAAAGAGTCCTTGGATACCTCTAATAGCAAGAAAAACTGGAAAAAAATGGAAGTCTATTTTCTAGGCTAATAGCATCTGTACAGAGGCTGGGGAATAGACTTGACCACTGTTTTCTAAAAAAGAATGAAGCTTAAGCCTACTGACTAAGCTGACCCCGCAGTCTGTGGTGTGAACTCAGGCCCAACACGCTGGGCCCGCTGTCAGGCCACCCCTGGACACAGCGTTCAGTGACCACGTGATGCTGACTCTCTCTGCTCTGCTCAGCATGACAGTCGTACAAGCTCAGCAAAGGAAGCTGCCCTTGGTTATGGGCAATCAAGCTGCTGGCAAAGTTTACCCAGGTAAGAAAATATTTGCCAACAGCTTGATTGCCCATAAATTAGAGCTGTTTTCATATATCAGAAGGTTTTATGGAAAAGAGGGCCTTAAATTGCTATGTTAATTTGCTCTGTAGGCCAGAATTTGAAATAAGGACTAGAAGTTGAATGAAGAAGTTTGGGTGTGAGAGTTTAAGAAAAAACAAAAAAACAAGAAAATAAAAAACACCTGCTATTTGTGTCTTGCTTTCTGTGCCCTAAAATTAATAAAAATATCTCCTGGAGTATTTTATACTTGTTTGAATTCCATGTTTGGTCTTCTGTTACATTTTGTTTTTATGTTTAGCTCTTTACTCCATGCAGAATATACTTTGTGTATGATTTGAGATAATGTTCTAAATTTATTTTCTTTCACATGAACAGCTGATTTACAAAAGTATCTTTTCTCTCTGATTATTTGAATCTGTATTCTTCCCATAGACCACATTCTAATACATAGATGGGTCTGCATCAATGCTTTCTAGTCTGCTCCATAATTACATTTCTGTTCCTTTTCCTATAGCTATGTCACACTCTTTTAAATTTGTTTTAAATAAGCTTTTTATTTTAGAACAAATTTAGATTAATAAAAAATATTATTCAGACTTAGAAAGGAAGACAATCCTAACACATACTACAACATAAATGAACCGTGAGGACATTATGCTACGTGAAATAAGCCAGTCACAAAAACTGTGATTCTGCTTATATGGGGGCCCTAGAATAGTCAAATTTGTAAAGCGAGAATGAAGAACAACGGTTGTCAGGGACTGGGGGGAGGGGATATTTGGGAAGTAATGGGAGCAGCATTTCAGTTTTACAAGATGGAAAAGTTCCGTGTACAGATGGCAGTGACAGTTGCACAACAATATGAATGTACTTAATACCACTGAACTGTACACTTAAAGATGCTTAAGATGGTGAATATTGTGTTTATGCATATTTTATCACAATAAAAATAATTGGGGAAAAATTCTCAAAGAGAAAACTGTCAACCCAGATTTCTTTATCCAGTAAAAACATCTTTTAAGAATGAAGGTTAAATAAAGATTTTTTCAATTAAACAAAAATAGTGAAGGCAGTTCAGAGTTCCCATATAACCACCCCCCGGATTCCCCTATTATTAGCATCTTACCTTGGTATGACACATTTTTTGTAATAATGAACCAATACAGATACATTATTATTAACTGAAGTCCATACTTTATTTACATTTCCTTAGTTTTTACCTAATGTGTCTTTCTTTTCCCTGGATCCCATCCTGAAATACCACATTACAGTTAGTTGTCATTTCTACTTAGGTATGGCTGTGACAGTTTTTAAGATTTCCCTCATTTTAGATGGTCTTGACACTTTTGAGGGATACCGGCCACGTGTTTTGCAGGCTGTCCCACCATTAGAATGCGTCTGATGTTTTCCCCAGGGTTAGACAGGGGATATGGGTTTGGGGGAGGATGACCACAGAGTAAAGTACCCTTCTCATCAATCGTATCAAGGGTATATGCTACCAACAGTACCCTGCTGACACTGACCTCGATCACCTGACTAAGGTCATGTCTGCAAGGTGTCTCCACTGTGAAGCTACTCTTTTACCCTCTTTCCATACTGTCCTCTTTGGGAGCATAACCCACACTTAAAGAGTGGGGAATTACCCTCTGCTTCCTGGAGGGGAAGTATCTACGTAAGTTATTTGGAATTCTTCTCTGTAGGAGGTTTGCCTCTTTTGCACACCCCTGCCATTTATTTATTTATTCAGTGATTTTTTTCTCTGTGTCACTATGGACTCACGAATATTTATTTTATACTTTGGGTTATCAGTATATTTATTTTGTTACTCAACTTGCCCCTGGTTTTGTCATTGGGACTACCATACTCTTCAATTGCTAAAGTCCTAAAATACATTCTTTGTTTTCAAATTTTGACTTTCTCTCGTGAGCATTTGTTGTTCCAACTGAACTTTAGAAATAACCTGACAAGTCCTGAATTGCTTTATGATGGGAATTATTTGGTGCCTGCATTGAATTTATAGACTTATCAGGTGGATCACTGATGAAATGATGTTGAGTCTTCTTTTCTTGCAGGAACATAGTCAACGTTCCATTTTTTCAGTTATGTCTTTGTCTTGAATGAGATTTAAGTAGGGAAATGCTTTCTTAGAATAAGAGGGGATGCCTTGTAAATCCTGAATTTCTGCCACTTTTCAAGTGGAGACTGCAAGTCCACACGCCATGTGACACTCAAATGGCATGTTGCTTTGGGGAGAAGAGCGAAGATGAAATCATTCTTATGGATTCACCCATCTCCTAGATTCTTTATTTTTTTTAATTTAGGTTTTTTTTTTTTTTTTTTTTTTTGCGGTACACGGGCCTTTCACTGTTGTGGCCTCTCCCATTGCGGAGCATAGGCTCCAGACACGCAGGCTCAGCGGCCATAGTTCATGGGCCCAGCCACTCCGCGGCATGTGGGATCTTCCTGGACCTGGGCACGAACCCACGTCACCTGCATCGGCAGGCAGACTCTCAACCACTGCGCCACCAGGGAAGCCCTAATTTAGTTGGTTTTTTAAAAAATTTTTATTTTATACTGGAGTATAGTTGATTAACAATGTTGTGTTTTTTTCAGGTGTACAGCAAAGTGATTCAGCTATACATATACATGTATCTGTTATTTTTCAAATTCTTTCCCATTTAGGTTGTTACAAAATATTGAGCAGAGTTCCCTGTGCTATACAGTAGGTCCTTGTTGGTAATCTGTTTTAAATATAGCAGTGCATGTATGTCAATCCCAAACTCCCAATTTTATTTTATGAAAGAACTCATGGTCTTAATGATTGCATACACATATGAGCATGGTCATATGCTCAAGAAAATACACGCACACACAGAGTATTGGTTGACTAGGGTATCCCCAAAATTCATGTTTGACCAGACCCTCAGAATGTGACCTTATTTGGAAATAAGGTCTTACAGATGTTATTTGTTAAGTTTAGACGAGGTCATCCTGGATTAGAGTGGGTCCTAATCCAATGACTGATGTCTGTATAAAACAGAGAAAACAGAGACCCAGAGGGAAGAAAGTACAGGACGATGGAGGCAGTAATTAAAGTGTTGCAGCCATAAGCCAAGGAAGGACAAGGGAGGCTGGGAAATACCAAAGCCTGGAAGAAGCAAGGAACTATCCTTCCCTGGAGGCTTCGGGGGAGCATGGCCCTGCCAACACCTTGATTTCGGATCATTTGTCAGTTCACTTAATAATCTGCTTCAGGTAGGTTTTTGAACTGTTTTTCACTCTTTGAAGTAAGGTATAGATACGCAAGTTACTTTGGACAGTAAAACATGAATAGATGTAAAAATATGTGTGTATCTATATATGTATATCTCTTAACCTACTGAGGTAAAGCTATATATATATCTTTCACCTACTGAGAATTATATTCTACCCCATCTTGACTGATATAAAACAAAGTTAAAAATAGGAATGAAGCAAATATGCATTTCATAAGATAAATGTAAATGGCTGATAAAATACACAAAGAGATACACAGCTTCACTAAAAACAGAACTGAAGAGAAATTCAGAAAACACAGAAATTGTCATGTTTTGGTGATAATATGAATTGGAAGATAAATGGCAGTCAGGATTAAATTTAAAATTGAAGAACCCTGGGGACAACTACCCACATCTATAAATCTAGCCTATGGGAATAATAGTGTAAGTACATAAAGGTAAAGGGTAAGGGTACTTGTTGCAGCATCGTTTGTGATAGCATACAATTGTTTAAGACGTCTAAAATGTCTGTCTGTATAAATGTGATAAAGAAATTCAGATACTGTCATTAGTTAAGTGATAAAATTGCCACTCAGTGAATGACTTACATTTATAGATTCTTAGAGGAAGTTGCACATATATACTACTACATTAAAAATGTAACTGAAATAAAAATTTTCCTACTATTTTCAAATCAAAACAAAAATGAGAGAAGAGAGAGATTGGGAGTATCCTAGAATTATACGTATCACACTAATAAGAGAAATTCACCCTGGGGAATAGAATATGGAGTAGGAACACAGAGAAAGAGCTTTCAAGAGCTATTTTGTATAATTTTAAGGATTAGTGATACTTGATGTTATTTTTTTTTTTTCATTTTATTTATTTTTGGCTGCGTGGGGTCTTCGTTGCAGTGCAGCTGACCTTACTCCAGTCTCTGTCTGGCAGGAGCTCAGAGTCCAAGGTGGAAGAGTCACAATGTAGGTGGCTCTAAAAGAAAGCAGGGATGACCAGGTCAGCCAGGATGGAGGTGGGGTGTGGGGACAGAATAAAGGAAAAATAGTGAAGCCAGGGAAGTCAGTGGAATAGCGTCCCTGAGCTGAGTGGATAAGCTGTGGATACAAATTAGATCTCTGCGCCAGACGGCAGGAAAACACCCCCTCCGTCAACGATGAAAGGTAGGGATGAGGGTACAGGAAAGAAGAACTACATTGTTAAAACTGGGTTTTTTAATATTTTTAAATTTTATTATTTTGAATTAAAAATGGTATAGTTCAGGGAACGAAAGTGCAGAGACATTCATTGTTTCGTCTAGTTTCATGGCCTGAATATGAGGGTAATGATCTCCCTCAAGAAGGTGTCATTTCACAGCTGTACACCTGTGCCCGCCCTGTGAGCTCTGAACAAACACCACTGGACACCATTGTCTTTGGGAAACAAGCCTCATCCTGACAAAGTAAGTCACTTTCCAAAACCCACCTGCCTCTCCACCTCTCCATGCTGGACACCAACCTCCTCTAGACAGCCCATTGAAAGATTTACTTTTCCTCCAGATATGGTGCAGACACACAGTTATTGCTAGGTCAGGACCTGATAACAGGGAATTCTCACCACGCTTAACCTATAATTACAGCCTTTCTCCTGCTCTGCCTTTACCTGTTGAGAGCTGAGCTTCTGACTGGGAAGTTTTTCTCTGAACTGAATGACTGTGGGTTCCATGGCAATCACTTAGAAGAAGTGGTAAATATTTTCATTTTGAAGAGTAAATGCATTTAGTGCACACTTTAACAGGGAAAATTGCTTTAATTTGTTTATTTGCTGCTATTGAATTTTTTCCTGTTCTAGAGGACTCTGATGCAAAACAAACTTCTCCGTGCAGCCCAGAGGTTTAGGCCAGGACTCAAGGGTGGTTCCAACACACACACAGATTTTAGACTCACGAAGGGGGCTGTGAATGATCTCAACTTGTGAGCATGGAATCATCTGTGCTGTGAGGTAGTGAGCTTCCTTTAAGGGGAGGTATTCAAACTAAGGCTCAATGTAGGTCTGCTTGTTAGGAATGTTGAAGTAGATGCGGGTGGTCTTTAGGCCCACCGTCTGTATTTTACAAAGGAACAAACTAAAGTTGGTGAATAAATAAATTTTGCATGCGCCTAAAAAGAATACATGGTCCATACCTCAAGTCACAGAGCTGCAGGCCGAGCTCAGAACACATCCAGGTCGGGTCTTAGGAGTCTATCAAAGGACTGGCCCTGAGAACTGGGCAGGTAGAAGCCTCCTTCAGCTGCCCCAGGTAACTGAAGTGGTAACTGCCTGATGTCCAAAATCAAGGGCACACTTTTCACTGGGGGCAAAGTGGTGTCTGTCCTCCCACACAGCAGATTGGAAATGGGGTATTTCGTGTTGTTGTACTACCCTAACTATTCCTAGTGAGACACCCAACAGAAACGAATACTGTCGCGCACAACGGTATATTACAGGAATGTTCACAGTGGCCCCCAAATCGGAACAACCTAAACGTCCATCAAAAGCAGGATGGACAGGGGCTTCCCTGGTGGCGCAGTGGTTGAGAGTCTGCCTGCCGATGCAGGGGACACGGGTTCATGCCCCGGCCCGGGAAGATCCCACATGCCGCGGAGCGGCTGGGCCCGTGAGCCATGGCCGCTGAGCCTGCACGTCCGGAGCCTGTGATCCGCAAAGGGAGAGGCCACAACAGTGAGAGGGCCACGTACAGAAAAAACAAACAAACAAAAAAAAACATCGCTCAGTTCTGGGGAGAGCAGACTTCGAAGAGACTAAAGCCAAGCAGAGAAGGTGCTGGGACTCCAGCGTGGCATCCCAAGCCCCAGCGGAAGGCTCGGGCCAGGGCAGAGCGGCCGCAGACACAGCAAGTGATCGAGAAGAGAGCTGGAAGCAGAACGGAGGGCTCGTGATGACAGACTGGCTAGGGAGTAGAAAGTCAGAAATCAATACCAAAGGCTCTGGGCTGAGCGTGCGCTCGGGTGTGCGTGCGTGCGCCCGGCCGACCGCTGGCAGGGCTGCCTGCTCACGCATCACCCCACCATCAGAGTCCCCCCATGGGCTGCTTGGAGGGGCAGCCAGTGCACACACCGGGTGCGTGGGTCTATCCCCTAAAAACCACAGTTAGTCGTAGAGACCACACTGAGCCAGCCGGTCCCTGTCTCGTGTCTTCTGGCACTGCCTTCCATCCGGTGGCTGTGACTTACCTGTGCTGGGGCTGTAGCAGAGTGGAAATGGAGCCCGGGTTATAGAGCCAAACCCTGGACCCATCCCGGAGCTCTCAGACCTGTGACCGGGAGCCAGTCTGAGGGAGGAAGCAAAGGTGTTTCTTTCAAGGGCTGGAGCTCCTCATTTATCCCCGCCCCCCATGGGTCTCCTGCCCCTCCTGGCTCCATCTGCCTAAGAATGAATCCCTCTCACTTCCTGAGCCTCCCAGGGACACCTTGGGCAAGTTTCCAGGTCACAGCAGAAGGCCCATGTGGCCCAGACCTGGTTTCCCCCCAACACAAATCGGAGCCTCGTTCTGCGAGGATTCTGCCTCTGTCCTTGCGCAGGACTTGGGCGGGGCTACGCTTTCACTCTTCCTCCTACAGGTGGGAACTCTGTCCCTCTTTTGAGCATCGGTCGAGGACTCTGTGCAAGAACTCCTTCAGCGTGGGTCCCAGGAGTCCTGTCCTCACCACTAACACCGACAGCTGCCATGGCCTCCCGAGATGGCCAAGTCCACAGCTTACAGGTCCTATAAAGACGGACCTCTGCCACCACACACACCACCATCAATACTGGGCTCCTGACACCTGCCACTTTAGCTGGTTGGCCTCCCCTTGGGGTTTGCTCTTCCTCTTGTGTTTCTATTTAGTGGAAGGAAAGTGCCCTCCCTCTGTCCGCAGCACACTTGAAACCTAGAAGTAACCTCTCTGCTGTCCCCCCAGGACACTAAACCCCAAGGCCAAGCATTTCTAGTGTTAATTCCCTGCCCTCCCACTGGAATCCACGCTCCAACTTTTGTCAATGCTTTATGGATGTCACTCTGTCACCTACGACCCATTCTGCTTCCTGGAGCTAGATTCACCTTTCCAGAAAACAATCTTATCATGTTACATGTTCGCTCGAAAAACCCCCAGATTCTCTCGTGATAAGTTTTTCCCTCTTAATTGAATGTCATTCACATGATCTGATAATAGGACAGGTGTTTGAAATCTCTCTGTTAGCTGGGGAATTGAGAGAGAAGGCCACGTTGCCCTCAGCTTACAGAAGAAAGCCATAGAGTGACAGGTCCAAGGGGACTGGGTAAAGGGCTGACGGCCACAGAGCTCAACCTGCCGAGGGAGCTCAGAGGACTTGGGGGACTTCCAGAGTGCCCACTCCCCCAGCCCCCATCACAGGCCTTTCCTGCTGCGCCCAGCAGGATGCTTCTTGCACCCTTTCCTGAAGTCCATATTTCAGCACTAACTATATTGACCTCTTTCCCTTTACACCCCTTGGTTTCCTGACACCTAGACTGTGATCAGGAAACCTCCTCTTCCGGTCTCATGTGCAACTCTTTCTACTATTTAAGACCCACTGAGATGTCACCAGGTCCTCCTCTGACCATTGGAGACTTGCTTATATAATTCTCACCCATATTTATCCCTTTTCACTGTGTGGGATAGAGAATTAGCTGCTGGAATTACCTTCTCCAAGAACCTGAAGATGATCTTGGGCTCCAATTCCATCTTACTTCTTTCTCTGCCACTCTCAGCATCTCTCACAGAGCCCGAGGAAATGACTTGTAAATATTTTTAAATGTATGAATTGATAAATATCCCATCATACTTATTAGGTCTTAAATACCTCTAGGACATAAAAAAATGGTTTGGTTTTGGAGCGGGGCTTTCCTTACAGTATCTACTCCAATACTTTAGACAAGACGGTGTGGGCCATTGATAAGGTCATCAGCTTTTCTTCTATGACCAACCACACTACAGACGATAAAACTGGTAAACTACTACTTGTGTTCTTAAAAGTCAGCACAGTATTTTTACTCTCTCATTGTTTTTTGATACCTAGAACTCTGCGACTTGTGCAACTAAAATATATATTTTTAAGGACTAGTAAATCCAAGCCCTGAGGACCAACTGATGAACGGAGGGAGATTTGCACTTGGCTGTCTCTGGAAGGCACCTCCTTCCATAACATGTGCCACTAGGTGCCAGTGTTGTCCTACCTAAAAGACCCTCGAAAAGTACAGGTGGTCCCCTCTTTGATATACTTAGAATTCTTGAAAAAGATGTCTTTAAAAGAATGTAGAGCACAGGGAGATCGGCTTTGCAATGACCTAGAGGGGTGGGATAGGAAAGATGGGAGGGAGGCTTCAAGACGGAGGGGATACGGGGACATGTGTATACATATGGCTGATTTGCTTTGTTGTGCAACAGAAACTCACACACATTGTGAAGCAATTATACTCCAACAAAGATCTATTAAAAGAAAAAAAATGAATGTAGAGAGGCAAAATCTAGTCTGCGAGCGAACGATCGTAACTTATGTTTGTACAAGTGATGTAATGAACAAAATGGTGAATTAAAAGGAAGTACAGGTGCTTATTAGGCAGTACTGAATTAGCTTAGAGCAAAAAGTAAAGAATGATTTCTGTTAAAATACTCTTGACATTACAAACCAGAGGTGTTTAGTTCTTGCACATTGAGCAAATACAAATGGATTGAAAGCTAGTATCCAATTTTTAACACTATTTCACAAGGAACATAATCTCTCACTACAGGTATATATTTACCTTTGAGCTCTCCAATGAAATTTTCTATGTGAAAGGGCTTAGAATGCGAGTAACTTGTTTCAACAGATCTTGTACCAGAATAATGATTTTAAAAACATTTTGTTTAAAAACAATCAGAGGCAAGCTGATGCCAAACTCATGTGTTTCTAATACATTCTTCCGTCTGCGCTTCGTCCCTGTGTCAGGATCCGTCCAGAATACCATGTGATTATTACTTGGTGATCAGTTTGCCATATACCTCATTAGTCACTGAAGGTGCGTAATTCATGATCCATGCGGTCACACCTTCTAGGGAAGGTGGAGAAATGGGGTTTGACATCAGGAGAAATTAAGGCATACAACAGCTACTAGAGTTATTTTTTGTGTGTGAGAGAAAGAGTTCCTCTCAGCCACAGTATGGTTTTTGAACACAGCAGCATAAAAATAAGTGTTTTCTGAAGGATAATAAGATTAACGGCTGAACATTATAGATCATGTCAACTGAAAGAAAATGCACAACCTAAACGTTGAGAATACATTTTATTGGGCAGACATTCTGAGGACTTCAAGCCCTGGAGATAGAACTCTCAGATGGCTCTGAAAGACTGCTGCAAAGAGGCAAAGCAGGAACCAGGATATATAAGAGTTTTTGCAACAAAGACCAGGTAGTCGGGACATCAAAAGATTATTGTTAATTAAAGAAAACCAGATAATCTCAAGTCAAAGAAATTAGCACTTTTGTATGTTTGGGAAGATGCAAGAGTCTGGGCTCCCTGAAATCATTCCTTTGATATGCACTTCAGCTCTCTGGGCCAGTATCCTGCTTTTCACCATCCTGAGTTCCCTCAGGGTACACAGTTGGGGGTGACTCCAGTGGCTGAGAGCTTGGCAGTGGGCAGCCCATTTGCCTCCATCCTGACTTCCCGCAGGGCTCACTGTCGGGGTAGCTATAATGTGATGGCTTGACGGCTGCAACAGCCTTTGTTTACTGATATGGCAGGGAACGTTTTTCATTCACAATCAAGATGTTTATTATTAGAAATAATTGCTGACATTGTATTTCCAGCAAAGCACTTCACATTTTTGTTTAATGTTCGTTTCAGGACGCATCCTGTATTATCAGGCTCTGTAGTAACTGGTTCCCTTTCTGTTGAGCATGGCACGCTCCCTGATGTTCAAGCTATCGCTACAGAAAAATAGCAACAAAACAGAATTTTTAAAAAATCACTGGGTAAAGTAGCAGCAACGAGCAGCACTGCCTGTCTGGTGTATCTTCTACAGTAAACACATTGTTGGGAAGCTGGGAAACTTCAATGCAAGGAGAAAATCTTTCAAAGGAAGAGATAGTTTCCTCAACTTGAGAATTTCATCCGTTTAGGAAAACTCTCTGAACCCTGTCTCTAACACTTCCTCCTATTCTCTTCTCTGGAATCTAATAAGATTTCTGTTAAACTTTCTCATTTTATTCTATATTGTCTTCACAATATCTTTGTCTATATTCCAGAAGAATTTATGAACCGAAAAAAAATGTGTAAGTATGTCGGTAATTTATTCAAGTATTGACTATGAATAAAACCCACAATGGGGCTTCCCTGGTGGCGCAGTGGTTGAGAGTCCACCTGCCGATGCAGGGGACACGGGTTTGTGCCCTGGTCCGGGAAGATCCCACGTGCCGCGGAGCGGCTGGGCCCGTGAGCCATGGCCGCTGAGCCTGGGCGTCCGGAGCCTGTGCTCCGCAACGGGAGAGGCCGCAACAGTGAGAGGCCCGCGTATCGCAAAAAAAAACCAAAAGAAAACAATGATCACGATGGCTAATTTTGTGGAGAGCAAAATAACAAGGTGGAAAGTTGCTGGACAAAAATAACCTGTGAGAGGAAGGAATGATCAGAAGAAGCCCATTCTAAGTTTTGTACTGTCACGTCAGCATGGAGGGAGAGTGTGTTGGGACAGATCTGATACCAGGTTTGTGTGGTAAAGAATGGCAGGATTCCATAGAATGAAAACACCAGTTGGTTTAACCATTCACTTGTTGAAGACAATGTGGGATGATTCCAGTTTCCGGTGGCATCCTTTATGCTGGTGTCTCTCGCAGCCCCCAGTTTCAATCTCATGGGGACAAAGAAGCCACCAGCTAGGCCGCTTGTGCTGTGTCCCTCTGGTTGCTGCCCCGGCTGCCTGGTTGTCTCAGCTTAAGAGGGAGTCCCAGGCCTGTGGGACTGGACAAGTAGGCTCCTGGGCCAGGTCCTTGTTGTGTTGGGGTCCCTCCTGCCCATTTTCCCCAGTGACCTCAGTATCCCTTAGTGGAGGAGGGCTGTCTTAGGCCCAGTGGGGAAAGAGGACGTGTCCCCTGGGGGCTTATTGTTCATGGGTCTCCTGATTGGTTCCCTTGCTGCGGTGCCAGCTCACTGGTGGTGTAAGTCCAGGGGAGTAACGACCCCTGAGTTGCCTTCTGTGGCTAGTTTGCGGTCGGGCTGTGCTGGGCCGGAGTGGCTCCTCATGTTAGGACAGAAAGAGCTAAGAGGCCTTGCCGCTCCAGTGCCGCGGTCCAACCCATTCCCCTTCCTGTCACTACTTCTCAGGCCTCTCCTTGTTTGACTCTTGCATTATTTCCTGGGTTTATAGTTGTGTTTAGCAAGAACGAGTAAGGAACAAGTGTCCCTGTCATCTGTGCGGAGCAGTAGTAGCCCTGCCAATAAATTTTTAAATAAAGAGATTGGACAGTTTCCTCAAGAAACACAACTTCATAAAACTCATTGTAGGTGACATAGAAAATGAACATGGACTAATAATCATTAAATCAGTTGAAACAACATTGAATATACAGGAAACAACAGCAGTTACATTTATCAAGTGGGTTGTATCAAAAGTTCAAGGACATAAAATTACAATCTTATACAAACCTTTCCAGAGAATAAAAAAATAAGGAAAACTCATATAATATTGTACATCAACTATACCTCAATAAAAAAAGGAAAACACCCCAAATAAGTTGAAGAAGATAGAACAATTACAATATAAATCCTAATAGGATATGTGGAAAAGAAAAACTATAGATCAAAATTATGTATGGGCATGGATGGCCATACCCTACCAGAATTTTAGCAAACCTAAGCCAACAATACAAAACAAAGGTTATGTCCAAGTTGGGTTCAAGTTGGGTTCCTTCTAGGAATTACAAGCTGATTCTAAATTAGACCATCTATTCCTGTGATTCACTACTATAAAGATTAAAGAGAAAAAAAACTCATGATTTTTTACAGTTTATACAAAAACACATTCGATATAAAAAAGGAATTAGTATAACGTTTTTCTGGGTAATAATGTGTCAACGTGAAAAGGCTGCTGCCTTCCAGAAGAGGCCTTAAACCACACGTAAATTTGTCCAAAGTTAGAGCTAATGGTATTTACTGTTCTCTTTAACCTCTTCACCCACAAAGGATACAAATTAAGGCTACACAGTGCATTCTTCCACATGCCTAGATACAGAGGGAAACTGAACATGAAACGGCAATAGGAATTCCTACCACATATGACTGATCTTGGTAATAATTGGGAAATGGGAATTAAGATGATTGTGATACAGCTTCATGAACATAGGCCAAAACAAAAACGAAAACTTCTACAAAAGAAAATGTTGGTACAAATGTGGAGCAAAGGGAATACTATTAATATGTAAGTAACTTCTGTAAACTGAAAAGAAATTTGACAGAACTGAGAAATTAGAAAATGTGCCTCTCCTATTACAATAGCCAAGACACGGAAGCAACCTAAATGTCCATCAACAGATAAAAGGATAAAGAATATATATATATATATATATATATATATACACACAATGGAACATGGAACTACACTCAATATTTTGTCATAACCTATATGAGAAAAGAATATATATAATATGTCTGTGTGTAACTGAATATGTATATATATATATATATATATATGTAACTGAATCACTTTGCTGTACACCTGAAACTAACACATTATGAATCAACTATATTTCAAATAAATAAATAAAATTTTTTTTAAAATGGGCCTCTCATACAACTCTCGATCCCACTCCTATGAATGTATCCACAAACAGGGGCCTGTGAAACGTGCATAAGAATCTTCATGGCAACGTTCCACTCATGACAACTCATGGACACGCTTTAAATGTGCAGCAACAGGAGAAAGTGTAGACAAATTGGTATTTCTTCATTCCGTAGAATAGTATAAGCACTGAAAATGAGTGCCTTAGAAATACATGCATCGATATGAAAAAAGTGTGAAAACTCTTAGAAGAAGATAAAGTTAGATAAAGAACCGTAGAATAGCCTGAAAGAATATACCGAGGGGAGGGGTGGAAATAATAAGAGCCGAAAAAAGGAAAGTTGTAAAAGGATACTATATCAGGATACTATTCCACAAATGTAAAAATATGCAAAAAGATTACATATCTTCAGAGATTCCTATATGTATATAACAGCATATATAAAATGTAATAAACAACACCCAGGCAATGGTTGCTTCTAGAAAGAAGAGAGGGGAAGAGGTCACTGAAGGCTGCAGAGAGCAATGGTTTTTGGAATGTTTTATTTTGTAAGCAGTTAGGGTGAATAATGGTGTTTACGCTTTCTATGTGTATATGTCTGAAATATTTCATAATTTAAAGATAAAGTATTTGTCAGTCTCCAGCTGATATTAAGTCTGCAGTCCTGCTCCCTAGAAAGAAAACATCAGCAGCTTCCTGCAGCTGCCTCCAGAGATTGCCTGCATGTACAGACTGGGCCAGCTCCATCTATTTCACACCCTAGAGAGGGGATCTCTACCTCTACCCCACTTTCTGTCTCTGGCTCTGTATCTGTCTTTCTAGATCAAATGTTTTCTCTACCTTTTTATCTACTTTTTAAAAAACATATTGGAGGACTTCCCTGGTGGTGCAGTGGTTAAGAATCCTCCTGCCAATGCAGGGGACATGGGCTCGAGCCCTGGTCTGGGAAGATCCCACATGCCTCTGAGCAACTAAGCCCATGCGCCACAACTACTGAGCCTGCACTCTAGAGCCCAGAAGCCACAACTACTGAGTCCGTGAGCCACAACTACTGAAGCCCATACGTCTAGAGCCCATGCTCCGCAACAAGAGATGCCACCGCAATGGGAAGCCCACACACCCCAACGAAGAGTAGCCCCCGCTCGCCACAACTAGAGAAAGCCTGCGCGCAGCAACAAAGACCCAACGCAGCTAAAAATAAACAAATAAATAAATTTATTTAAAAAATATATATATATATACTGGAGATAGAAACACAAGCAGATACCCTGCTTTTAAAAACATTGATAATTATATAGCCTGATAGAGGTTCAAATTATCACTATCATGGCAATCATATTACA
Organism: Grampus griseus; assembly: GCF_964374135.1. Classification (NCBI taxonomy): domain Eukaryota; kingdom Metazoa; phylum Chordata; class Mammalia; order Artiodactyla; family Delphinidae; genus Grampus; species Grampus griseus. The sequence continues at coordinate 97,304,486 of NC_139003.1, read as the reverse complement.
GTATACAAATGGATAGAATTAAAATGGGTACACCTTAACTTTATGTTATATGTCCAGTATATTTCAATTAAAAACAGCAAAAATATTTAATAATACTCCCTCAAGCTGTTTTCGTGTCAGCACAGTTCATTCTTTCTAACATTCGCATGGATTTTCCAGTATACACACCAGGAACTTTCCAGTACTTTATCAATTATGATCAAGTCATGAGTAATGTTTTGCTGGTACAGACAAAACTTCCTAAGTCTGCACACTTGTGCATGAAATCTGTAGGAAAAATTCAAAGTGGAATCTCTGTGTCATATAGTTTTTAAATTTTGATAGACAATAACTCTAAATATTATAAAACTTCTTAAATGTTGTTAATGTGAGAGCTAAAATATGTCATCACATCTTATGTGAATTTTACTACTTTTTTTAATGTAAACTTATTTTCACAGAAATTTTATTTTGTTATAAAATTTAGCCGTGACTCTGTCTGTCCTCATTCTTATCTGGGAATATATCTGAAAGTTAAAGAAAAAAATTTTTTCCATCATTAGGGTTCCATTTGTGTTTTATTTTTCTCTGCAGGGCCATTTTAAACATCCATAGTTCCATAAGGTCCCCAGGAGTTTTGCATTTATTTTCACGTTAGCAGTGCATACAAGTACTGCAGGTCCCTGGGAACCAGTTTTATTTCTCTGTCTCAGTTCCAAATTTGTGGGCTTGATCATCCACCTCTTTTCCTTTGATTAAGTTAACTGAAGCTTGACCACGTTAACAGTGTTGTCTTTCTTACTGGCATTTGTTCTTTTCACCCAGAGCAGCATTTGTTTTCCTGGAGGAAATCTTCATGTCCACACAGACACACAAGAGCTGGCAGAAATATCCACTAGGTGACCCTCTGGGAAGGACATTCAGGCACGCAGGTTTACATTCCGTTTGGCAACAAATCCTGTTTTGTTTTTTCTTAAATGAAGATGAACATCATTACCCCTTGACATCTCTACGACTAGGACATTCATGCTACTTGAAGACTTGATTCATTGCTGAACATCTGAAAATGCCATCAATCCTAAACTCTGACTCTGCTGTCGCTCTCATCAGTTGTTCACAGACTAAGATCCAAATCCTGTTTCCCACTTACTGCCTGGGTGACCACAGACACGTTCCTCCATATTTGTGGGCCTTATGTTCCCCTGTACTGAAATGGGGATCAAAAACACACGGAGCTTTGAGAAAGATGAAATAATGTTTTTAATGACAAAGTTCATGGCCTGGCACCTATTAAGTACTGATTGTATGTATTATTTTCAATTTTCTACTATAATTATTATTGAATGAAACTCACACCACCTTGCCACCTTTACAAAGCATTGATCAAGCATGGCATTTTCCTACTCAGAAGTCACAATCGCACGCCATTGCCCATGAAATAATCTAAACTCCCTGCTCTGCCACATAAAACAAAACTTTGCTTCTCTCATCTATTCGTTGAATTCAGCCTGATCCCTTTTCACTTCCTTATCTATTGCTGGGTAACAAACCATCCTAAAATTTAGCAGCTGTAAACAGCATGCATTATTATCACACAACTTCTATGGATCAGGAATCCAGACACAGCTTCCTGGGTCCCCTGCATAGGATGAACAACTTATCTGAATTTGTCTGGGATTTTCTCTGTGTCAGCCCTGAAAATCTAGCATTCCAGGAAACCCCTCAGTCCAGGGCACTCTGGGATGGTTTTCCTGGGATGGTTCCAGTTATAAAAATGAAAATCCTGCATCCCAGACACTCCTCTCAGTCCTGGGCACCCTGGGACGGATGGTCACCCTAGGTCCCAGGTCTGTCACAGCCTGCATCAACATGTTGGCCAAGCTGTCATCATCTGAAGGCTCCACTGGGGAAGGACCTGCCCCTGAGCTCACATGGCTGTTGGCCAGATTCACTTCTGTGCTTGCTCTTCACCAGATGCTGCCCTCTGGGTTCTTTGTCATTTGGGTTCCTCCAACACGGCAGCCTGCTTCGTCAAAGCAAGAGACCAAGAAAGCAATGGAGAGATTAGCAAGAGATTAACAAGGTGGAAACCATAGTCTTTTATAACCTAATCATGAAGCCACACCCCCAAAACTTTGCCATACTGTGCCGGTTAGAGGCAAGTCACTTTGTCCAGTACCCCATCCAAGGGAGAACATTACATGCTGGCACCAATCCCGGGAGGTGGGGACTTTGGGTCACTTCAGAAGTCTACCTAAAGCACCCACCTCTGGGAACCTCCTTCAAGAGTTACTGAGACCTCAACTTTGCCAGGAGCCTTTCAGTTTCTTTCAGTTCTTCACCAATCCCTGTAATGCCCTTTATTCCCCGAATATGACTGCAATATATGTATTCTTCAATAATCAAATCCAATTTCATCGCCATTCTATAAATGTCCCAGATCTTTATGCCCTCATATTCCCCAGGCAAAATTAATTATCCAACCCCTCTTTTCTCACGGCACTGTGAGTATTGATTTAGTGTTTGTCACCTACGGCAATTTTTTTTTTCTCCTCAAGTCCTAAAGGAAAGACCTTTTTTATTTATTTATTTATTTTTGCAGTACGCGGGCCTCTCACTGTTGTGGCCTCTCCCGTTGCGGAGCACAGGCTCCAGACGCGCAGGCTCAGCGGCCATGGCTCACAGTCCCAGCCGCTCCGTGGCATGTGGGATCTTCCTGGACCGGGGCACGAACCCATGTCCCCTGCATCGGCAGGCGGACTCTCAACCACTGAGCCACCAGGGAAGCCCGGAAAGACCTTTTTTAAACTCATACATCTACAGAATAATTTCTTTCACATCACACTTATTCCATAAGTACTCCCCCAAAACATCAAGAAATATGATCATCATTACCATCAATCCCACTGAAATAGTCCCAGGAAGGACTTAGAACATTAAAACAGAAACATAAAAGAAAGATCATTAGAACAGACCTGTCTCCTTAGAAGGGGACTGAATACACAAGAGGCATGAATAATTTAAAGGAACTCCTCGGAAGTCGGAGGGAATTACGTCAGTGGTTGTGATTTAATGCTGAGTCACCCTACTGTTTCACCTGTTCTCAACGTTTCTGGGGAAAACAAAAATCCCCAGGACTGCTACACCCTCGTGGTGTGTTTCTGAGTAATTTATCACCATACTCGGAATCATAGCTCACAGGGTGGAGAGGCTTTGCTGGTTCTGATACGATATTTATCAGTCAACACAATCATTACCTGTGGCTTTGTTGAGACCTGCAGAGGACTCACAGAAACACAGACAAGACTGAATACAATTTTTTCCTACTCAAGATATGTATTTGTAAATATTTAACAAAAGGGAGATACTGTGTGGAAATAGCTTCTTATGCACATATTTCACAGACTCCTAGAGTTATACAGGGCCCAAGAGGTCAACTAGACCAGTGATTTCAAAAAGAAGCCCTCTCATGAGTTTCTGATTTATCCTCTCTTTCAGAGATGATACGGATTAGAGCCATTGGGGGAAATTTAAAAATAAATAAAATAATGTATCTCTTTTACCTGTCAGATGAATCAAAGTTCAACTTTGCCAATCTCAACAAAAGTAGCACTTAATGTGGATACAGTATCCAGTTCTTGTTTGAGTGAGAGGAAATGGTCTGAGCATGTGCTGGTCACAACGGAGAAGATCTGCACTTCTTTTCTCAGGGAGCCGTGTGCTGATGTCTGTCCAAGTCTAAGATATGCAAACTCTTTGAATTTGTGACTCACTGCTTCATATTTTATCCTGCAACACACATGAGATTGTGTTTAAGGGTAATCAGTCTATGTTATGTAAAAAAGGCATGTAAAACTAAGCAATTGCAGCAAAAGAATAAGGATGATTTATACAAACTGAAATGTCTCCAGTACAATATATTATTAAATAAGAAATACAAGTTTCAAATCTCTCTCTCATAATACATATATAATATATACATATATACTATACATTATATACATATATATATAATCATATATCATGATTTTCAGGCATCACGTCCATAAAATATATAGTGCATTTTTACACACAGTTGCATTTAAAAAAATGGCTTAGAGAAAGAGAATAACCCTAATATACCTCTATCTATGTTGGCAAGCTCTAGTGATCAACTTATCAACTGACATACTCTTAGTGTGTGTGTGTGTGTGTGATTGCCAAATAGATAATTTAAATACAAAAATCAAATACATTTTTCTACCACAGTGATAGTCACAAACTGAAAATAGCAACATAAAACAAAGAAATGCTAACTACGATAGCTAATATACTGCTATACCTAGGAGTAAGTTTTTTTGTTTTTGTTTTTGTTTTTTGCGGTACGTGGGCCCCTCACTGTTGTGGCCTCTCCAGTTGCGGAGCACAGACTCTGGACGCGCAGGCTCAGCGGCCATGGCTCACGGGCCCAGCTGCTCTGCGGCATGTGGGATCCTCCCGGACTGGGGCACGAACCCGTGTCCCCTGCATCGTCAGGCGGGCTCTCAACCACGGTGCCACCAGGGAAGCCCCCTCACGTGGTCTTTAAAGGAGACAGGAGCAATGGGTCTTTGCAGAGAGCTGGCTGCTGTTCCTTCCATTACAGAGCACCTCATGGGAAGCTTCTCAGGATTCCCCTAATATCCCCATTTTGGGGGGTCCCTGAAGGAAAAACATGCAAGTCTGAAACCCCCAGGGACCCAACTACTCATGTCACCCCACACACTACCTTGAGTGGTTCATTAATAATTTCTAGCTCAGTCTTACTAATATCTTATCTGGAAGCATCTGCTCCAGATAAGCAAATGGTCAGGTACCAGGTACTGCGTCTCCCTTTTCATGTTAGTTGTTTACCCTGTGACCTTAGTTCTCTCCTGGGTCCAACAAAAGTTCTTAATTTGCAGGTTACCCAGGTTTGTTCTTGTATTAAGATTGGGAGTGACACTCTTTCCAGCTGTCCAACTCTCTCTACTTCGGAAGCCCACACACTATTACGTATGAAACACACATAGTGAAGAAGTTAAGACCAAATGATCTTTTCAGTGGATCACTTTTCTAAGGATGCCACACAGTACATTAATGGTAAAAGTTATGTGACAGAAAGAGCATTGGACTTAGAATCAAGAGATAGTCCTTCAAGTTTATTTCTATTATTTTCTAGATTTTTGACAGATATTGTGTTATAATCCTGCAAGTCTCAATGGTCTCCTCTGAGATTATTGTGATTCCTCGCTCTTGCATTGCAGACAAAGTGTGCACAGCAGTTGGACATTCCTCATTTCATTCAATTCTCCATGCTACTCTATGGTGTAGACAGAACAGGGATGAGAATCCCCAATTTCACTTAATAGAGAAATGAGGTCATGTGAAGCTAGAGACCTGCTAAAGATCATCCATCCCAAAATGGCCCAATGGGGAACCAGACCTGTGACTTCTGAATTATAGCTCAGCACTCTTTTACCTGAAAAAAAAACATTTTGAAAATTTAAAATTGTATCATAGTAGTTGCTTCATCCCCGAGAGTGCTAGAAACTCCTTTAACTTTTATTAAGGAACCCTGTGGAAGAGATAGTCTAAAATACTTCGACGCATCAGGGGCTTGAGTTAGATCACTGTGGGAGACGAATGATTTCAGCTTAGGTTTGAGTCACTGTTTCCAATATGCACTTTCACTTTTTCAGAATTTATAACCCAATAGCACATTTCTTCATTGTGGTTATAACTAGGACAAATTGGCTTCTAACTCAATTTGTATTCCATGGAAAAAATTAGCTTATGGATGGTTTTCAAATATAAAAATAGGAAACAAAACTTCTATGACAATTCAGAGCCAAATTAAGATAATTTGCTGTGCTAATGAAATTTCAAAATTTCTCATACTCCTTGAGGGATGAGGTGCTCATTTAGTTTATTGTTACTCTAAACATTCCAACGAGGTGAGTGAGGTGCAAAGACTTGAAGCCAGATGACCAGAGCCCTTCTCCCATCTGCTTCCCACACCCTCATCCTGTGCCTTCAGAAGACTGCTCTTGTTTCTGCTTTGGAGAGTGGTTATTAGCACTGCACAGTGGGGCCACAAAACTTTCTGCTGCAGCATTTACTTCTACCAGCTTTACAGCGAGGTTACATGGGGAAAGTGATAAACTCCATGTACATTAACTGACTTTGAGTCTACGCATATCCAAATGCTAGTTTACCACAGCTGTTGTATTAGTACCCCAAAATAGGTTTGGTATGTGTCTCAGCAAAAATCAACAACAAAAACAATAATAAATTTGTGTTTGGATGCTTTTTAAAAGCAGAATTTCTTAATACTAAGATAGTATAAGTTTGCTTTAGCATTTTTTAATACAAATAAACAAAAACAAGAATAAAAATAAAATGACACATTCTACTGCCCAGATACAAATTATAATTTTAACAATTTAGTCTGAATCTTTAATGAGAATAATTATCATATTTGATAATATGGTATTTGTTTTATATTGACATTCCTACTAAACTAGAAGAGGTTTGTTTGTATAAGTCCTCTACATATATGGAAATATTTATTGGAAATATTTTAAGGGACCACCTACTATTTGAGAAGTATGGTGATAGTGAAAGGGAATTAAAAGAAAGGAAGAAGAAAGAAAAGAAGGGAGGGAGGGAGGAGAGAAAAAAAGAAAAAAAACAAAAAGGAACATGGGAATGCCCAAGACGATGGAGTGGGAAGACACTGAGCTCACCTCAGCCCATGGGCACACCAAAATTACAACTATTTACAGAGAAACTATTGATGAGAATGAGCTGAACACGCAGAAAAGACTTTTCCATAACTAAAGTTAAAAAGAAGAAACCATAAAAAGACAGGTAGAAGGGGTGGAGACATCATATAATCAAGATTCACACACCCGGGTTGGCAACCCACAAACAGGAGGATAATTATAATTATATAATTATATATATAATTATATAATTGGAGAAAGGAGAAAAAGGTCTGAGCCCAACAGTGGGCTCCCCAGTCCTGGGGTCCTGCATCTTGAAGACAAGACTCCAGAACATCTGGCATTGAAGGCCAGTGGGACCTGCATATGGGAAAGCCAGACAGCTGTAGGAAACAGATTCTACTCTTAAATGACTCGTACAAAATCTCACAGGCCCCCAGACCCAGCAGAGAGACAGTAATTTGAATGCAGCTTGGGTCAGACCCACTTGCTGATTTTGGAGAGCCTTTGAGAGAGGCAGGAAGCAACTAGGACTTCCCTTACAGACCTAGATGTTAGTGGCAGCCATTTTTTTAACTCATTCTACCAGGAGGATATTGGTACTGGCAAGCGCCATTTTGGAGTCCCCCTCTAACCTATTAGCAGCAGAGGTTGACCTGCCCAACAGCCAGTTGGTACTAGTTCTGAAATCCACTAGGCCAAGCAGCCAGCCCTGCTGCTTGCAGAAACATAGCCTTGCCCACTAGTGGAGTGGGACCAGGATGTGGTCCCATCCACAAGTAGTTTGACAGAAGCCCTGCAAACCCCCAGGACCTGTAGCCCTGTGGCCAGCCTCATTGGGACTGAGCCCTGCCCATCAGCAAGCCAGCACCAGTCCCAGAACTCCCGAGGTCACACAGCCAGCCACGCCAGGACCTGAAACCACTAACCAGCAGCCATCAACTTCCACACAAGACAGGCTCTGGCAGCCAACCAGGCTGGGGCTTAGCCCCGCTTACCTGCATGCTCACAGAAGTCAGCCTCACCACTACAGAAGAGCCTATGAAGCCCACATAGGAGGCACTTCTAGAGTGTATAGCTCTGATTAAAAGAGGGGAGTGTGCTGTTGGGCCCCATAGAATGTCTCCACTTTTCCAAGATTGTGAAATGTAACCAATCTACCTAATACATAAAAATAAAAGCATAGAATTAGGCAAAATGACATGATAGAGGAATATTTTCTAAAAGAAAGAAGAAGATAAAACCCCAGAAGAAGAACTAAGTTAAGTGAAAATAAGCAATCTATTCAATAAAGGATACAAGGTAATTAACATAAAGATGCTTGATGAACTCAGGAGAAGAATGGATGAACAAAGTGACAAGTGTAACAACATGCTAGAAAATATCAAGAAGAACCAAACAGAACTGGAGAACACAATAACTGAAATAAAAATACACTAGAAGGAATCAACAGTAGATTAGACGATACAGAGGAATAGATCAGTGAACTGGAAGACAGACCAGTGAAAATCACCTAAACTGAACAGAGTAAAAGAAACAAGAATTTTTAAAAATATGTACAGCTTAAACGACCTCTGGGATATTATCAAGTGTACTTGCATTTGCATTAAAGGGGTCTCAGAAGAAGAGAGAGAGAAAGGGACAGAAAACCATTTGAAGACATAATAGCTGAAAACTTCCCTAACCTGGGAAAAGAAACAGATATCCAGGTTCAAGAAGCACAGAGAGTCCCAAACAAGATCAACTCAAAGTGCAACACACCAAGACATATTGTAATTAAAATGACAAAAATTAAAAATAAAGAGATAAACTTAAAAGCACTAAGGTGAAAACAACTAGTCACATATGAAGGAATTCCCATTAGACCATCAGTTGACTTTTCAGCAGAAACCTTGCAGGCCAGAAGGGAATGGCACAATTTATTGAAAATGATGAAAGGAAAAAAAAAAAAACAAAAAAAAAAAACCAACCTGGCAAGACCATCATTCAGATTTGAAGGAGAAATAAAGAGTTTACAGACAAGCAAAAACTAAGAATTCAGCACCACTAAACCTGCTTTACAAGAAATGTTACAAGGACTTCTCTAAGTGTAAAAGAAAAGACCACAATTAGAAATGTGAAAATTATGAAAGGAAAAATCTCATTGGTAAAGAAAAACAAACAGTAAAGCTAGTAGATCAACCACCTATGAAGCTAGTAGGAAGGTTAAAAGACAGAAGCAGTGAAATCATTTATATCCACAATAAGTAGTTAAGAGATACATAAAACAAACAGATATAAAATATGATGTCCAGAACATTAATGGTGGGTGGAGGAATAAAAACCCAGGATTGTTAGAATGCATTCAAACTTAAAATAACTATAACTATACCTATATCTGTAACTATATCTATGTCTACGTCACAGTAACCACAAACCAAAAATCTGTAATAGACACACACACAAAAGAGAAAGGAATCCAAACATAACACTAAAGATAGTCAACAAATCACAAAGGAAGAGAGCAAAAGAAGAAGAAAAGAACAAAAACAAACTATAAAAACAACCAGAAAGGGACTTCCCTGGTGGCGCAGTGGTCGAGAGTCTGCCTGCCAATGCAGGGGACATGGGTTCATGCCCTGGTCCAGGAGGATCCCACATGCCGTGGAGCGGCTGGACCCATGAGCCATGGCCGCTGAGCCTGCAGGTCCAGAGCCTGTGCTCCGCAACGGAAGAGGCCACAACAGTGAGAGGCCTGCGTACTGCCAAAAAAAAAAAAAAAAAAACGACAACCAGAAAACAATCAACAAGATAGCAATAAGTATATCCCTATCAATAATTACTTTAAATGTAAATGGACTAAATGTTTCAACCAAAAGAGTGGCTGAATGGATTTTTAAAAAGGCTATATATATTGCCTACAAAAGACTAACTTTATAACCAAAGACATACACAGATGAAACTAAGCACATGGGAAAAGGTGTTCCATGCATGTGGAAACAAAAAGAAAGCTGGCATAGCAATATTTATATCAGACAAGATAGACTATAAAGAAAAAGACTGTAACAAGAAACAAAGAAGGACATTGTATAATGATAATGAGATCAACCCAAGAAGACATAACAAATGTAAATATATATTCACCCAACATAAGAGCACCAAACTATGTAAAGCAAATATTAACAGACAAAAAGGAGAAAATTGACAGTAATGCACTAATCGTAGGGGACTTTAACACCCCACTTAAATCAATGGACAATTTATCCAGACAAAAATTCAATAAGAAAACACTGGCCTTAACCAACACATTAGATAAGATGGATTTAATAGATATATAGAGAATATTCCATCCAAAAGTAATAGAATACACATTCTTTTCAAGTGAACATGGAACGTTCTACAAGATACATAACATGGTAGGCTACAAAACAAATCTCAATATATTTAAGAAGACTGAAATCTTATCGAGCACCTTTTCCGAACTACAAGAAAAAAACTGTAAAAAACATGAACACTTGGAGGCTAAACATTATGCTACTATACAACCAATGGGTCACTGAAGAAATCAAAGAGGAAATAAAAAAATACCTGGAGGCAAAAGAAAATAGAAACACAATGATCTAAAATCTATTGTATGAGGTGCAGCAAAATCAGTTCCGAGAAAGAAGTTCAGAGCAATACAAGCCTACTTCAGAAAATAAGAAAAATCTCAAATAAACAACATAACCTTACACCTAAAAGAACTAGATAAAGATCAACAACACACACACAAAAACCAAAGTGAGTAGAAGCAAAAAAGTAATTAAGATCGGAATAGAAATTAATGAAACAGAGACTGAAAAAATAGAAAAGATCAATGAAACTAAGGTGGTTCTTTGAAAAGATAAACAAAATTGATAACCTTTAGACCCATCAAGAAAAAAAGAGAGAACCAAATAAATGAAATCAGAAATGAAAAAGGAGACATTACAACCAACACCAAAGAGATACAAAGGATCATAAGAGATTACTATAAACAATTATATGCCAAAAAAAAAATGGACAACGCAGAAGGAATGGATAAATTTCTAGAAACACACAGTCTCCTAAGACTGAATTAGGAAGAAATAAAAAACAGGAACAGACCACTTGCCAGTAATGAAATTAAATTTGTAATAAAGAATACTACCAACAAGAAAGAAACAGAGTGCTTTCAAACATTTAAAGAAGAGCTAACCCCATTCTTCTCAAACTCTTCCAAAATATTGAAGAAGGAAACTTCTGAATTCATTCTATGAAGCCATCATCACCCTGATACCAAAACCAGACAGACACACCAATAAAAAGGAAAATTACAGGCTAATATCACTGATGAACATAAATACAAACATCCTCAAAAAATTTTAGCAAATCAAATTCAACAATACATTAAAAGATCATACACCATGATGAAGTGGGATTTATCCCAGGAATCTAAGCATGGCTCAATATTTACAAATGAGTCAATGTGATAGACCACATTAACAAATTGAAGGATAAAAATCGTATGATCTCAATAGATGCAGAAAAAGCTTTTGAAAAAATTCAAGATCCTTTTATGATTTAAAAAAAAAAAAAAACCTAAGTGGGTATAGAGGGAACATACCTCAACACAATAAAGGCCATATATCACAAGCCCACAGCTAACATCACACTCAGTTGTGAAAAGCTGAAAGCATTTCATTTTAGATAAGGAATAAGATAACAATGCTCACTCTCAAAACTTTTACTCAACATTGTATTTGAGGTCCTAGCCACAGCAATTGGACAAGAAAAAGAAATAAAAGAAATGTAAATTAGAAAGGAAGAAGAAAAGTTGTCACTGTTTGCAGATGACATAATGCTATACTAGAAAATCTTAAAGATGCCACGAAAAAACTATTTGAACTAATAAATGAATTCAGTAAAGTTGCAGGATGTGAAATTAATATACAGAAATCTATTGTGTTTCTATACAAGAAGAATGAATAATCTGAAAGAGAAATTAAGAAAACAATTCCATTTACTATCATATCAAAAAGAATAAAATGCCTAGGGAAAAAATGTAACTAAGGAGATAAAAGACTTGTAAAGACAATGATTAAAGACACTGAAGACAATACACACAAATGGAAAGGTATACTGTGCTCATGGATTGGAAGAAGTGATTTTATTAAAATGACCATATTACCCAAGGCAATCTGCAGAGTCAATGTAATCCCTATCAAAGTACCAATGACATTTTTCACAGAACTAGAACAAATAATTCTAGAATTTGTACAAAAATGCAAAAGTTCTCAAATAGCCAAAATAATCTTGAGAAAGAACAACAAAGCTGGAGGTATCACACACCCTGATTTTAAATTATATGACAAAACTACAGTAATCAAAACAGTATGGTTCTTGAACAAAAACAGATGGACACAGAATAGAGGGCCCATAAATGAACCCACACTCACATGATCAATGAATCTATGACAAAGGGGGTAAGAATATGCAATGGGGAAAGGACAATCTCTTCAATAAGTGGTGCTAGGAAAACTGGAAAGCTGTATGTAAAAGAATCAAACTGGACTACTTTCTCACACCATATACAAAAATAAACTCAAAATGGATTAGATACTTAAATATAAGACCAGAAACATAATACTCTTGGAAGAAAACATGAGGAGTATGCTCCTTGCAATAACATTTTTTAATATATTTCATCAGATAAGGGAAACAAAAGCAAAAATAAATAAATGGGGCTACATCAAACTAAAGCTTTTGCACAGGAAAGGGATCTATTGACAAAACAAAAAAGCTGCTTACTTATTGGTAGAAGATATTTGCAAATGATATATCCAATAAGATGTATATCCAAAAGATACAAATAACTCATACAACTGAACCTCAAAAAACTACATTTAATGGGCAGAGGACCTGAATAGATATTTTTCCGAAGAAGACATACAGATGCTCAACATAAGTAATTATCAGGAAAATGCATATTAAAACCACAACCAGATATCACCTCACATTTGTCAGAATGACTATCATTAAAAAGAAAACAAATAACAAGTACTGGTGAGGAAGTAGAGGAAAGGGAACCCTCGTGTACTGTTGATGGGATTAGTGCAGCCCCAATGGAAAACAGTATAGAGGTTCCTCAAAAAATTTAAAATAGAGCTACCGTAAGATCTAGCAATTCCACTTCTGTGTATTTTTCCAAAGAAAACAAAATCACTAATTTGAAAATATACATGCATATCTATGTTCATTGCAGCATTATTCACAATAGCCAAGATACAGATGCAGCCTAAGTGTCCATTGATAGACGAATGGATAAATATGTAGTACAATGTGGTACAATGGAATAATAGCCATGAACAAGAGTGAAATCTTGTTATATGTGACAACATGGATGGATATAGAACTTTTTATGCCCAGTGAGATAAGTCAGACAGAGAAAGACAAATACTGTATGATTTCACTTATATGTGGTATCTAAAAATCAAAACAAATGAACAATATAACAAAACAGAAACAGAGTCATAGATACAGAGAACAAACAGGTGGTTTCCAGAGGAAAGGATTGTAGGGGCATGAGAGAAATAGATGAGGGAGATTAAAAAGTTACAAACTTTCAGTTACAAAATAAATGAGTCACAGGATGAAATGTACAGCATGGAGAATTTGGTCAATAATAGTGTAACACCTTTGTATGGTGGTGGTAACTAAACAAGATTATTTTGTAATATGTAGAAATATCAAGTCACTATGTTGTTCCCTTGAAACTAACATAGTGTTGTAGGTCAATTATACTTCAGTTTTTAAAAAGTGGTGGGGAGTGAGAGAAATGGGTGAACTATTTTTTGTTTTGTTTTGTCTAAATAATTTGAATTTTTAAAAGTTTTTTTTTAAATAAAAAAAAAGGTAACAGTGAAAAGGGAAAGAAATGGCATAGCACAGTTACTTTATTTGAGAATGTCACTATGTAGGAGGAAGCAAACACACTCACCAACACAGAAAATAAGGCTCTTGCTAAAAAGAGCAGTGTGGGCAAAGGGCCAGGAACAACTGACCTCTGGAGAAGCTGTTCAAGGTTTCAGCCAGGAAGTAACATCTTGGATAGATTTTGACCTATGCAGTCGGCTTTAGCTTGCTGGAGAAATTAATGATGGGAAATTGAAAAACAAAGAAAGTTACTTTTAAATAATTGTTGTTTTGGGAGGTCTTCCATTATTTCCATAAACTGTATTTTTTTTACTTAAAAATTATTAACACGTTAGGACTCCTTACATACAAAATTCTTCAAAATGGATTCCCCAATTCACAATCCCACTAGTAATTTACTTAGCATAATGAATCTAGTGTATGTGTGTCATTATTTTAGAAAGGAATAATGAAATTCAAAATAGCATATTCGATATTATAACCGATGTTAAGAGAATGCAGAAATTGTCATTACACATTTATCAGAACCCGTAGAATTTACAATGCCAATAGTGAACCTTATTGTGTAGAATTTACAATGCCAATAGTGAACCCTATTGTAAAGTATGTACTTTGGGTGATAATGATGTGTCAATGTACATTTACTGATTGTAACAGAAGTACAACTTTGTTTCAAGATGTTGATAGTGGGGGAGGATTTGTATGTTTGGGGTCAGGGAATATATAGGGAAACTTCTATACTTTCCCTTCAGTCTTGCTATAAACCTTCAACTTCTCTAAGAAATAAAGTCTTTTTTTTTTAAAAAAGGGGGGGATTAAAAAATAAAACCTCCAGAATTTTTAAAAAAAGAGAGGATATGGAAATAGCAATTTTAATATGACCTTTAAAAAGTAAAGCTTAATGAAGACTTCTAAGAAGAGGAGAAATATTAAAACCATTACAGTGACTCTAACCTCTTACCTTCACACCCAGTGGGCGTTATAATTAGATATATACCAGAATTTAAGCAAGTAGGTAATTAAGTGTTTCATTGTTGTTACTTTTTACTTTCTTTCATTTATCAAAAAGGCATATGAGCTAAAATGCCAAGGCTTCCTGAAGTGCACAAACTTCATCACAACTTCATAGCATTGCTTCGTTGTTCTGATTTTTACTGAAGTATAAAACAATGCTTCAGAATAATTCATAATAATTATTTGTTTAAAATATATAATTAATAATACGTTAGCAATCATTTGCTCTTTACATAAATAAAGTCTGCTTCTTTTTATGAGATTAATCAGTCCATAGCCTTTGCCAGCTGTTTCTTGGAGTTTTAATATTTCTCACTCAGCTTTGTACTTTTTCTTGATCTGCCCTTTTTTAATCAGAATATCCTTTATACCATAGTGTTTTCCTATATATTTCAATTTAATACTCCTTATATTCTAGAAGGTATACACACATATATATATATACATATATATATAGTCAAATGTATTTTAAAAGTCTGTGTGATTTTTTTATTGCTTTAATGATGAAAAGATATGTCACTTGCATATATGTTTTCTGGTGGATTTTAATATAAATATCATCTATTATCCTCTATTCTTGACACTAGTGCTTCCAAAACTACATGGGATGCAGGACCAGGTTTGGTTTTTGTTTTGTTTTGTTTTGTTTTATGGTTTTTTAGGTTTTTTGTATTAATTTCGAAATGTGATGTACCAAATTTTTAATAATACACAGTTTTAAATTGCTATAGAAGTTTCTATATTTTTCTTGCCACTGGAGCACACCAGCCAGGCGGCCACCAGCCAACACACAGTAGGGACCTCATCTACTTGCTTCTCAGGATTCCTCTCACTGGACCTGTGCACTGACCATCCTCTTTTATTGTGTATTGATGTTCATGCAAAATCTCAAGGTTGAAAAAGAATTCATGATATGATTTGAGGAGAGAAATTTCTCTTTACTCATGCTGCCTAAAATATCTTTGACCAAAATCTCAAAAATCCATCACTAGAAAAGTCCTGCTTTTTGTAGAATTTGAGAATTCCTGTAAGAATGTTTTACAGATTGCAACACTCTCTCATGCTCATTAGCTCATTTTATTGTAAAAAAACCCACTTAAGTTGGCAGGGGGCTATTCATTACTCCATTTCACTGTCAAAAAAAGCTGATTTTGCTCTATGTCTCAAAAGTAATAAATACCAAAGCCAGGTTTGGGGCACATACGCTTCCAGACATTAGACATTTCCTTTCTCTGGAACAGTTCAGATTAAAGATGGTAAATTTTGGTTTCTACTTTTAAAACACAGAAAATGTATGGTGAACTTTTGTTTCCTTAGCTACATAAGAATACAATTATTCATTGACTTCATACACCTACTTTCTACACTGGAATTTATAGCTCAGATGTTTTCAATCATATCATATAAATTTGGTACTAGGACTTGGGTAGGTGAAATAGTTGGAACATTTGCCCCAAATTCCCCAACACTTATGAAATTGATGTATCAATTGTCTCAATGTGCTTATGCTGTGCATTTTAGCCTTCGGCATTACCGCACTGACCAACCAGCAGGCACCTTTCCGCAGATCCAGAGTGGCTCTGAGCAGCATGAACCATCCTGCATCTGCACCTGAAGCTCACCACCCAGAGCCCTCCCTGCAGCCTGTCTGCCTTGCAGCCTCTGCCGTCTCAGCCTCTGCCCCTTCTGTCTCAATATCCTTGCTTCTTTTTCTTTTTTCTTTTTAAAAATATTTTATTGAAGTATAGTTGATTTACAACATCGCATTAATTTCTGCTCTACAGCAGTGCAGCAGTGATTCAGTTATATATTTATATATTCTTTTAAAATACTCTTTTCCATTATGGTTTATCATTGGTTATTGAATATAGCACAGATAACTATATTCAATAACCTTTGTTCGTATCCTTCACCACAATACACTCTTGCATTTTTTCCTGTCTCTTTGCCCTTCTCTCCAGCCTGCTCTTCATTCTCCAGGTTCTGTTCCTCCTCAGAGCTCTCTCTCCAGATGCGCTTACTACCTCTGTTTGTTGTAACTTTGGTGCACCTCATCTAGCCTCAATCTTTGCCAGAGCTCAAGAACCAGAACTCCTGCTGCCTAAAGGACACTTCTACCTAGATCTCCATCCAAAACTAGACTCACCATCTTTGCCCACTGCCTATCTTCCCCCAAGTCCTGTTTCTGTTACTGGCCTAAAAGCTAACCACCTCTCTCTCCCACCTCGGAGAAACATCCAAATTTAAATATTTCCAAACAAGTTGATTTTTGTTAAACCGAGTCAGGGTAGAGGAAGGAATCCCAGAAGAGGTACCTGCAGGTGTAAAGCTCGCATTATCTGTGCGGGGTCCGTCAGAGTTCAAGGGTGAGAGAGTGGCCAGAGATTTCAACAGACAGTTGAACAAGAAAGACAGGTGAGAAGAAGGATTACCTCCCAAAAGAAACCAAGAACAGGGACATTTTCAGTGGTGGGTTAGGAATACAGGTCAGATTGTACTGGGCTAACACATAAATGAAATATAAGATACAAACAATTAATATATTTAGCAAGCACTCTTGGTGTTTATTTGTTTGCCTGAAATAAAACACTCTGAACCTCACAGAGGGAAACACAGAGGGGAAGGCATTCTCCCCAGCTTTGCCAAAAACAGCTACGCAGCTCACAGGCACACAGACCACAGACAGCAGATCAACAATGGCTCTAGGGGGAGGTGACTGGCAGTATCCAAAAGGAATGGACTCATTTGCCCACATGTTTAAGATGCCTCTGGGTCTCCCTGGAAGTATTTGGTAGGGGATCTTACAAATGACGAAGGGTCCCGTGTCACCAGTCAGGAACAAAACCAGTGAAATTACAGCGTTTCATGTTCCAATGGTGACTACCGTTCATGTCCACAGACTGTGGACACGTAGGGCATCTCAGATAACACCGATAATTCAAAACTTCAAAAGGCAACTATAATACCAAAATGCTGTGATTCTTTGTGGACAGGGACAATGCCTTTTTAATCCAGCTGTAAACCCAGCTTGAAGGAAGGCTCTGAATACATTTTTATTGACTGCATGGTTATGTTGTAACTGTTACAGATTAACCCTCTTTGCTTAAAAGAGATTGTAACTTTCAGAAATCATTTCTTTTCTCCAGCAAATAATACAGGCTCAAGGAAAATTTCTCTCAATAAATAAACCGCTCATGACAAAAAAAATTAATATAGAAAAATTAATTCAGAAATTTTGACTATGATAGGATGAGAGATGAGAGAGAGGTAGAATCCAGTGCTACTGTGGCATAGAGCATAGAAGAGGAGATTAATTATATTTTAGCAGAAATTATAAAAATGAGAATCTTCTGGTTTTCATCTTCATTTTAAACCTTCATAACACATTTTGAAAAATCTTTCTATTTCATTAATCACCCTTCTGCAATAAGTGTAGCAGCTGTTCCAGATCTCATTAATTGAATGAACCAAACATTTCATTGATTTCCTATATTTAACAGTTCAGTTATTTCCTGTTCTTCCCATTACCTGGACAACACTCTCATGGGTACATCCGTAAATTACATCTTTAAGACCTACAACTAAAAACAAAATATTGAATAGAAAAGAAACGATTTTGGAGAGATTAAAAACTGCCCTCTTGAGAATTTATAACAAGCTGCTCTCTCAATAGCAGCCCTGCATCTTTCCTAATCTTGAAATTATCACTTAAACATGTATTTACACACTTGAAAAAACGAAATAGCTTTACTTTCAACTGAAATGTTTTAGCTATGAATGGTGTGAAACATCTTTCATGTTTTTGTACATTTATACTTCTCTGAATTTTTTTCATGCTCTTTGCTTGTTTTTCATAGGGATTTTCTCTGTGGCTGTTACTGTACAAAATTCCTTTTTTTTTTTTTTTTTTTTTGTGGTACGCGGGCCTCTCACTGTTGTGGCCTCTCCCGTTGCGGAGCACAGGCTCTGGACGCGCAGGCTCAGCGGCCGTGGCTCACGGGCCCAGCCGCTCCGCGGCATGTGGGATCTTCCCGGACCGGGGCACGAACCCATGTCCCCTGCATCGGCAGGCGGACTCTCAACCACTGTGCCACCAGGGAAGCCCTACAAAATTCCTTAAGGTTACTAAGCCACTGTGAGTAATCTTGTTTTCTGTGGGTATCAGAAAAACCTGAAATATGAGTGGCTCAACCAAAACAGAAACTTAATTCTCTGTGAAGTGAAGGAAGTCTGGGGGAAGGCACTTAAGTGCTCATATGGTAGCCCCAGGGGCCCAGGTATTTACCTACCTCTCTGCACCATTACCCTCTGCATGTGGCTTTCATATTTAGGAGCACCTCACAGGCCAACTTGGCTGCTGGGGCTCTAGCCATCACATCCACCTTCTGGGACATCAGCAGAAGGAAGTGGGGAATAATGAAGAAGCAGGATGAGCCCACTCCCTCTCTTTTAAGTATCTTCCTTGGAAGCCCTCCCAGCATGCCCACTCTCTGGATGGAGCTTAGTCACTGGACACCCATAGCTTCCAAGGTGCCCAGGAAATGGAAACATTTTTCCCAGATGGCTGTGTGTTCAGGTAGAAATTGGAGTTCTGCCACTCCAAGTTTCTCACACCCATGTTGTGGGGTTTTTTTCCCCCATATTTATAGGATTTGCTATCTTTGTATTATATTTAGTTATGAAGAAGTGTCACTTTAAAATGTATGCCTGTAGTTAATCTCATGTTTTCTGATATAGAGCAAGACGTAGATATTTCCTCTTCGTGTCAAGGTTATATTGGCCTGCACTTTTCTCTTGCTGCTTTATAGGTATTTTTTCCTTTCCCATTTGAATCTTCAATCCACTTGGAGTTTATTTTGGTACATGATGTAATGCTAAATAAATAAGTAAATATTAATACATCTGCAAAGGTTAGCCCTTCTTCCCAAAGCTGTTGATGGCAGAATCCATCTGTTCATATGAGCCCTTCTCTCCCCCACTCAGCAACTCCCCAGGCCAGACCATGACTCTGTCTCCACCTGGACTCCTGGACCCTCCTCCTGAAGGCCCTCCCACACACACTCCACAGCCATACCAGAGCAAGCCTCTACCAGAATATCAGCTACCACTTTCATGTGAGAGCCACGCCGTCTGCTCTTCATACTGTGGGACCCCCCAACTAGGTTAACAAGACCCACCAGTGAGATTCTCTCCTGTGGCCATGCTGTCTCCCTTGTCCTTGTCCCGGTCATGGTCAAGTGGCCCATATCCCTGTGCTGCCAGAACGTGCTTTCAATCTGTTCTCAGACGAAACCAAGAACCTGACATAACCAAGAAGCCTTGGAATTTTAATGGGATGTAGCAAACCTTTTAGGTTTTTTTATATTGGTCCTATATGTTTCTTAAGAAATTTATACTTCTCTGACAATCATGAATCATTTTATTGATGAAAAGAATCATTTTATCGTCTCATTGTCTAATGAACTGTAACTACTACATTAGGAACTTATTTACGTGTGTATATTTTTATTTTTTAATAGATCTTTACTGGAGTATAATTGCTTCACAATACTGTGTTAGTTTCTGCTGTATAGCAAAGTGAATCAGCTATACATATACATATATCCCCATATCTCCTCCCTCTTGCATCTCCTTCCCACCCTCCCTATCCCACCCCTCTAGGTGGTCACAAAGCCCTGAGCTGATCTCCCTGTGCCATGCGGCTGCTTCCCACTAGCTATCTATTTTACACTTGGTAGTGTATATATGTCAATGCTACTCTCACTTTGTCCCAGCTTACCCTTCCCCCTCCCTGTGTCCTCAAGTCCATTCTCTACGTCTGCGTCTTTATTCCTGTCCTGCCCTTAGGTTCTTCAGAACCTTTTTTTTTTTTTTTTTAGATTCCATGTATATATGTTAGCATACGGTATATGTTTTTCTCTTTCTGACTTACTTCACTCTGTATGACAGACTCTAGGTCCATCCACCTCACTACAGATAACTCAATTTCATTTCTTTTTATGGCTGAGTAATATTCCATTGTATATATGTGTCACATCTTCTTTATTCATTCTTCTGTCGATGGACATTTAGGTTGGTTCCATGTCCTGGCTATTGTAAATAGTGTTCATTGTATATTTATTTTTAACAAATCACATTACTGAACTCAAATATTGTAGTCTTTTTCAAATTTCTCTCTAGTTTTCCAGGAAGACCACGGTACCATCTGCAAATAATAACTCCGTCTGCTCTCCTGTTGGAATTCAATTCAATTAAGTTGTTGCTTTTTATTTCATTCCCTAGAATTTTCAGAATGACTTTGAAAAATGGTGGTGACAGAAATTGCCTTCTGCTGTCTTGGATTGTAAAGCAACTACATCAAATGTGACCTAGTTCTGCAATATGACTGCTTTAGTGATATAAGAAACTGAATTTCAGAGACAGCCTCTGATTCCTAACTTCCTGGACGATTATCTAGAATGGCTATTGATTCTAATGCCTTCTTGGCCTTTGTGTTTTCTTGGGATACCTTAAATTTCACAAACAAGGACTTTGCACTAGTGCTGGTGGAACCAGACGTTTCAAGAATTGGTGGTCCTTCAGGACAATTTTGGGCAGTTTTTTCCAAACTTGGATTCTCTGAACAAGGTTCATTCTAGACTGATCATTCTAGAAACTGCACAAGCACTGATAAAAAGATCTTTATTCGTTTAAGCAGGCTATCAGGGACAGTCACATTCTATGAAACGTACCTGATGAGAAGTTGAAAGATGTTTCCTGGAAAAAAAAAAAAAGAATGCAATAGTAAAAAACAAATTCCAGAAATGCTAGGTGAAAGAGTTATAATGTTCTTTTTTAAACGGTAGGCATCCTTGGAACCTTCAACTGCCCACGTTTATTGTGAGTCATCAAGAAGGAAACCGCGTGAGCAGGCTTCCCATACCCTGAGAAAAAGCGCACCTCAAAATACCTTGGGGCTGACACACATCCACCAGGAGCAGCTGATGCTGAGAAACTGATGTGAAATGTTCATGAAACGGAGGAGGGGGAGGGGAGAAATCCCACATTTATGAACCTACAGTTTCCAAAGCAGAGCCCTGCAAGATTTCACATACTCTGCCTCATTTCATCAGCAAGGGTCCTATAGGTCAGCAAGATCATCCCACTTGCCGACTCCCAGAGAGGGAAGGGATGGGGCTGACGTCACAGAGTTCAGACGGTGGGTTTGCCTGCAGCCCAGCCTCCCCTTCCAGGTTTCCACACACATGAGCTCACGATGTAGCAAGTGCTTATTTACATGTCTTTCTCCCTGGCTAGGTTAAGAGTTCCCCAAGGGAAAGGAATTTTAAGTTTCTTTTTGTCCCCAGCAGCAAACACAAATCCTAATCCAGAACAGGCACTTGGCACCCTTTTTGCCTGGAACCAAATATGCATCTGAATTCATCTTCGGTTTGCCTGCTTCGCCGAACCTAGAGTTCCGCAGTTGTTTGATTTTATTTCCTCAGTGATGCCCTGAAAAACTCTTTGCTACCCACTTCAAACTGCTTTTTTTCAGAAAAAGACGAACAGAGAAGACTCGCCATGGTTTTGTTACTGCAAGTGCTCACAGGGTACCATGAGTGACTGTCCTAAAAGCACAGCCTCGAGGGAATCTCTCATAACCACAGAGCTGCCAGATCAACCACGGAGCATCCAATTGCTGTGCATCCTGGGAGAGACCTGCCCATACCCTTTACTACATGGTTCTCTGCAAAGGAGCTCCCCCACTCCTTTATGATGCTGACTTATATATAGCAAAACTCTTTTTGTGACTGGGATTCTTTTCCTGAGTGTTCCACTTACATTCTGCTTTTTACCTATTAGCCCCCAAAACTTAATGCTTAAAGATAATTAATTACCATATCTCACAGTTCTTGAGTGGATGGGTTCTACCGAGCAGTTCTTTCCTGGGTCCAGCTGTGGCCGGATGTTGGCTGATGATGCCATCTTGGAAGGTTGAAGTGGACAGGACATCTCAGCTTCTTACATGTTTGGTGGTTGGTGTCAGCTGTCCTGTCAGCCAGGGGGATTAACGGTCCTGATTTGCCTGAACTGTCCTAGTTTAGCGCCAAAAGTCCCCCATCCCAAGACACCACCCCTCCCATAAGAAAAGTCCTGTTTTCAACAATTATTGCAGAAGATTAGAGGGAAAGTACAAAACCCATACGGAAGCCCACAGAATAGGGGATGAAAACCACAGTGACTGTTTTTCCCTCTGACCACTGACGTTGGTGACCAAGATTTGCAGTATCTAACAATGGGTCATCCATGACATCCATCCCCTGATGGAACTTGCGTGTGCGATTTAAATGTATCGTAATCAACAGTCCATCTGTGACCTTACCTGTGGATTAACCACCATGCTTTGCAATGAGATCGTGCCAGTTTAATTTCTCCTGTTGTAAATGTTGTGACTATGCTTCCTGAGGGTTCAAGTAATAAAAATGAGAACAATGACAATACCAATGCCAGCAGGACCCAAACATCACCAAAAAGCAGGCAAATGACTATGTTAGTTCAATAGCAGAGGCAACGACACAGCCAACTGGATTAGGGAGGTAAATGACAAAAATGGAGCACCTGACACAACGTACAGGAAAGGATTTGGATGTGAGACTTTGTGAGAACCTCCAAAGCCTTGGAGGAGACAGACAAATCCTACATCAGTCAAAAGGTGTTTTCTTGTCTCCACCAAAAACATTTATGCTTAGTCAAAAATAGTGGTTCCTGAAACGGTTTGAGTGCATCCCATGAGCAAACATGCATTGTCGGACCCTTCCCTTAATCACTCTGCCAAACTGACTAAAGCTACATTTCCTGATTCAGAAATCGCCAGTAAAATGTCCTGTTGGCCTGCGAAGGGGAAATTGTGATAAGAAAGTGTTGGTTCCTTGCAAGCAGAGTTTATTGCCAGCCATGATTTCCACAATGTCAAGTGATGCCTTGAATCATGACAACAAAAAAAAATACTGCCCCTCCTTCCTAGGTACTTGGAGGTGAAAAACAGAGTTTCAAATCATCTTCATCTCTATGAAAATTTTCATGGAATTGCAGAAAATATAAAACAAAAGACTTGTTGGTATCATGTTCGAATACAAACTAGACCGCCTATGTATCTCTGCATTTGACAGTGCAGTGTAATTTTGACAGTTGCATCTATTCTTGCCTGTTAGATGTGCATACCTGAACACAAAGCAATAAAAAAGGAGTGTAATGTGAGATTTTAAAGGCACAGATTTACAGGGAGGTGCTGGTAGCGTATTTTACCTAGAGGAACAGAAACTGAATTATTACATTGTCCTCACTATATGCATGACACTGTGCTCAGAACTTTGTGTATTTTATCTCATTTAATCCTAATATTAAACTTCTTTTGCAGATGAGGAATCTGAGTAACTAGACTAACTAGACTGAAAATATACAGCTACTGAGGGCACGTCTGTACCTGGAAATTAGTTCTGAGTTGGAAGTTATATGACTCCGAGAAGGTAGGTTATCTGAAAGGTCAAAAAAAATTCTATTACTTCTTCCAGTCAAAATTTCTGGGTGCCAACCTCACTGTAACCAAAGCCAAAAGACAAGTGCCAAATTAGAGAAATCTGAGCATCACACCCAGAAGACCAGTGGTGTCTATCCTCAGTCCATTAAAAGCCCTTACAAAATTGTATGAGAGGTTGCTTCTACGTGGAATCTAAAAAAGGGGTAAAAATGAACTTATCTACAAAGCAGAAATACAGTTACAGATGTAGAAAACAAACTTATGGTTACCGGGGGTAAGCGGGGAGGGATAAATTGGGAGATTGGGATTGACATACACACACTACTATATATAAAATAGATAACTAATAAGAACCTGCTGTATAGCACAGGGAACTCTACTCAGTACTCAGTACTCAGTACTCTGTAATGGAACTCTACTCAGTACTCTGTATAGCACAGGGAACTCTACTCAGTACTCTGTAATATGGGAAAAAAATCTTAAAAAGAGTAGATAGATGGATATGTATAACTGATTCACTTTGCTGTTCACCTGAAACTAACACAACATTGTAAATCAACTCTACTCCAATAAAAATGTTTTAAATGTATGAGAAGGATGAACGTGTCAAAAGAAAAACTGAGGGGAATGTATGAGCTAGCCTCTTGCAAATGATGAAGTGTAAATAGACAAGAAAGGCAAACACACTCAGCTTCACTTACATATTCAAAGCAACAGCCTTGAGTATGCCACTTGACCTTTCTGAATCCAGTTCCCTTATCCAAAAAATGACACCAGAACACTGACTGTAAAGGCCGGTATGAGAATTAAATGTACTAAGAGTCATGATGTGTCTCTAGTGCCTGGTGCTGTCAACAAAGTCCGAACCACGTAAAAGGAGTATAGCAGATTGGTGAACACATACGTTATTCAGATCCAGGTATTGTTTCTTTCTAGAATACCCATTTCCCTTCTCTGCTTGTGGTGATAACGGGTGCTGTTGACTCGCGTAAGGGGCTGGAGGTTGGGAGGTACTATCTCAGAGGAGAACAGTCAGAGGAGCCCTGGCCACTGCTGAGCCAGGACCACTTAAGGGGATCGGAGAGGAAGGGGGAGGGTACTGTTCTTACAGCATAAGTCACCCCCGTGATTTTAAGTCCAGCTCCGAGGCTCGTGTCAACATAAAGAATGTCATGCTGTGCATGAAGGCCAACGCTGTAATCAAGCATAAAATGTCACTGAAAATTCATCTTGAGTCAGCCTTGGAAACTCAGTGGGAGGATAAGCACAGCTAGTGCTGGTTAGTGTGTGTTGAATCCCAGTTCCTCCATGTACTTGCTATGATATCAGTGTAGTTACACGACTAAGCCTTACCTTGCAAATTCGTAAATGGGTTAATCCTTACCTCACTGGGTGATTTTAAGGAGTAAATACGATACGGTTTCCAGAGTGATCTGGAGTTGTAGGGAGAGATAACAAGATCAGGAATAAGGGCACTGTGAGCTTAAGAGCAGTTTTGCCTCTACTGGCAAGTCATGAACCCCTTACCTGACCACTTCTATGTAAAAGGAGGCAGTTACCTGTGGCCCCTCATCCTCACATGGTCTATTTATTTATTTATTTTTTTGCGGTACGCGGGCCTCTCACTGCTGTGGCCTCTCCCGTTGCGGAGCACAGGCTCCGGACACGCAGGCTCAGTGGCCATGGCTCACGGGCCCAGCCGCTCCGCGGCATGCGGGATCCTCCCGGACCGGGGCACGAACCCGCGTCCCCTGCATCGGCAGGCGGACTCTCAACCACTGCACCACCAGGGAAGCCCCTCACATGGTCTTTATGGCACAAGAGTCCCAGTATGTTGGGGTGCTGGGGTGAACACAGGCAGGTTTTAAACTCACTCCTTCCAGAGGCGTAACCTAGAACCACCTTCCATGCCAAACTGTACATGACAGCTCCCCAGATGGGCAAGTACCATCATGGAAACTATGACAAGGGCTCGAAGGTGCCAAGGGAAATATAGCAAGCAATATATAAGCCAGATGTGTATTGTCTAGACAATTTAAGATGATGACCAAATCCAGTTCCACAAATCAAACTATCTGCTTGCCCTATCCCACGCATTCAGCCACATAGAGAATCACTTAGAAGGAGACATTGTGTCAACATTTCCTGCCCCAGATCCCATTCCATTCATGAAACTGGACAGTCTGACTTTTGTCTCAAGACACAATTGCTAAAATAAAATGTAACCTCAACATCGCACACTGTCATAAAAGGAATGAGTGGCATTCTTAGGAGACGGTCAAGGGAAAAAATTTCCCATCTGTGGCTCTTCAGGAACAATGGGAAGCAGAAGCTAAGTTGAGGGAGTCTGTGAGTTCTAAAAACAGACTTGGAGGAGTCTTCAGGGCTGAAACAAACAATGGGGTAGCTTTGGATGTTTCTGACACTTCTGTTGGTCTGTGGGCTTATTCATCCTGTGCCAGGCTATCATGAGGATATCTGGAAAGTATCTGTAAACTGTGAAGTCTAGGATTCTCTAGTAGAATCTAGGTTTGTTGCAGGTTAAGGGAAAGAGCTGGTCTGGAGCGGATCAGATTCTAGTCTTGTTATCTCCTGGCTGTGAAAACCTCAAGTCAATTCTTGCATTAAGCCTGCTTTCTCAATGGTCAAATGGAGATATTATTGTAAATACTATTATATTGTAAATGTAGATATCGGAAAAATTATCTTTTATCACATATATATCATACATTTTATGTATATATAATATTATATATATATATTTCATTTAATATTCCTAACAGCCCTGCCTGCTAGTAATGAGTGTCTGCTTCTCCCAAAAAGGGAATTTGTTTCAGAGATGATAAAGGCACATCATAACATCAATTGACCAAACGACAATGAGGTGTATGTGTGCTTTGTGGAGTTTCCTGCATTGTGGACCTCACTCAGCAGATTTTTTCTGCATCGGAGGATGAGCTAAAGGAGAAGAAAGACAGATAAAATCCAGCTTTCCTTGTTGACTTTCAACCTGGGCATTTTCTAGGCTATAATATTCAATACAGATTAGGTTTGGCTTCAAGAAACAGAAAACTCAAATAAGTGGTTTCAAAATTACAGAGGTTCTTAGCATCTCTACACCTCAAGGAGAGAGCACAATAGTGCCTTTAAACCAAAGAGTCTTTACTTTTCCAGGGGGATAAAAAAAAAATCACTCTGTGATTTTTGTTACTCTGTAAGGATCCCTTGATTAAATTTTTTTCTGGGCAAGTAGCAGTCGTCAGATAACAAGGGTCCCACATCTGTCCTATAGTGACTTTCTTAAAAACTGCATCCACAAATATGCTTTTTGAACAATCCCCTATCAGCTTGGAAATATACTGCAGTCTATGCTTAGTTTGCTTAATTGTTAAATATGGATTTTCCACTTTTTTTCCCTGAAATGAAGGAGGAGTCCAGTGCCAAACAGTAAGACTATAGGTAAGAAAGGAAAGACAATGAATGTCTTGACTTGTCTCCTGGAGTCAGACTGCCTGGATTTAAATCACAACCTTGACACTTACTGGCTGTGTGATGTTGGCCAAGTTACTTAAACTCTCTGTGCTTCAGTGAGGATACTAATAGCCACAACCTCATAGGATTATTATGAGAATTAAATGGGTAACCCAAATATGTAGAGCACTTAAAACTGTTCTTGTCACATAGTAAATGCTAGATGTGTGTTAGTCCCTTGATCATGATGATGAGGGTGAG
This sequence comes from Grampus griseus, assembly GCF_964374135.1. Classification (NCBI taxonomy): domain Eukaryota; kingdom Metazoa; phylum Chordata; class Mammalia; order Artiodactyla; family Delphinidae; genus Grampus; species Grampus griseus. The sequence goes on along the minus strand of NC_139003.1, from coordinate 97,276,607 downwards.
GACTTTAGCATTCCAAATTCTGTATCGTTTGAGGTTATAATACTTAATTCATAATGAAATCTCTACATTTTACCATATCAAATTAAAATTAGTTTTATACAGGCGTACTTTGAGGAGATATTGAGGGTTCAATTCCAGGCCACCACAATAAAGCAAGTATCACAATTAATTAAAAAAAAGAAAAAAAAATACAGAGGTTAATTTCTCTCTCATAAAAGAAGTCTGGAGGTAGAAGTGCAGAGCTGATGAGTCAGCTCCACAATCTCATCTGTGAGATGGCGCCTTCTGCCCTCCAGCGTGATTTTCTTCTAATTTGTCATGTAACCCAAGGTGGCTGCTGGAGCCCCCACCATTCTGTCAACATTCCAGATAGGAAAAAGTGTGGGGAGGGGGCAAAAGAACACCAGCTGGGTCAGGACCTTAAGAAAATTACTGGAGAGCCTCACTTAATGACTTATGTTTACACCACATCGGTGACCCCACCTAGAAGGGGGGAAGAAAATGTTACTTTTTAGTTGGGACATTGCTACCTGAAATAAACAGTGGGTGTGTTCATGGAGAAGAAAATGAAAAAATGGAAATTAGGTAGCCACGACCAGTCTCAGCTCTGGTTATAAGCACTAGTTTCAAACTCTGCCCGTCTGGAATTGTAGAATATACCTAGGAAGTTTAAGAAGCATTCCCACATTCACGCCAAGATGCCCTGGTGACTGACGTGTCACGTTACAGTACAGCAGTTGATCTGCAGAAAATATAGCAAATTGTGAAATGAGAGAAAAGACAACTGAATAGGTCACATGAAGGATGGGGTGTTACCCCTGGTCTGTATTGAGTGGCTGTGCTATCCAGGAGTTGGTCACTTCCCCACCTGGGCCCCTCTCCGGTATCCATGAAAGGAGATGTGGATGACCAGCATCTGTCACAGGTTGTGGGAGAATCACAGGCAATCCCAGCATTCCTTGCTTCTGAACTCTCACTCAGACTTATTCTCAACACAGGGTTGCAGGCATCCATTGATAAATATGCTTGCATCTAAGTGGTTTACATCTGCCGTCCACTTACTGCATGACAAGCAGTACTGTCAACGCTTTACACAGATTGACTGATTTAATTTTGTAATAGAGATTTTACAGGGTAGACAATTGTTGCCTCCAATTTAAAGATGAAGGGATTGGGCTTCCCTGGTGGCGCAGTGGTTGGGGGTCCGCCTGCCGATGCAGGGGACACGGGTTCGTGCCCCGGTCCAGGAAGATCCCACATGCCGCGGTGGGGCTGGGCCCGTGAGCCATGGCCGCTGAGCCTGCGCATCCGGAGCCTGTGCTCCACAACAGGAGAGGCCACAACAGTGAGAGGCCCGCGTACCACAAAAAAAAAAAAACAACGATGAAGAGATTGAGTAGGGAAGGGTTAGTTATCCCACTGAAACCATACAGAGAGCAAGTCTCAAAGGAGGAGCTCTGGGTCCAGAGCCTGGCCCAGGTACACTGAGTTTTACTCTCCACTTCTCTCGCTTGGACTTTGTGACCTTCCGTGGCCATCTTGGGGGGTAAGACCCCTCATTTGTACAAATATCATGTAAGCTGGTGCTTGGGGCGTCTCCTGGTCTCTAGGGTACACGCCAGGGTGGAGGGAATCTAGCGATCCAGTTATGCACGATGTGGCACCATGGGGACAAGTAGCCCTGAGAGGCTACCCAGGAACGAGACAGCCTGCAATAGGGACATTTTTGTTTCTTCCTTTCTGATCTGGATGCTTTTACTTCTTTTTTTTTTAGTTTATTTTTTACCTAATTACACTGGCTAGATCTTCTACCACTATGTTGAATAAGACTGGTGAGGGTGGACACCCTTGCCTTGTTCTGAAACCTAAGGAAAAATCAGTAAGTTTTTCACCATTAAGTATAATGTTACTTGTAGGTAATTTGCAGATATTCTTTACCAAGCTGAGGAAATTCCCCCTACTGTTTGTAACTTGCTGGGAGTTCTATTATAATTTTGGATTTTGCCAGATGCTTTTTCTGCATCAGTTCATATGATCATATGATTGTTCTTCTTCCGCTTGATGAAATAGGGAGATTACATTGCTTGATTTTCAAATGTTGGACCAGCCTTTCATACTTGTAATAAATACCACTTAGTCATGATGTGTAATTCTTTTGAGATATTGTTATGTTGCTGTGCTAAGGTATTGTCAAGGAGTTTTGTGTTCATGACAGACATTGGTCTATAGTTTTCTCTTTCTTTTCTTCCTTCCTTCTTCTTCCCCCCATTCCCGTACTTTCTATTTCTCTCTCTCCTGCCTTGTCCTGGTTTTACTATCAGGGTAATACTGCCTCATAAAATGAGTTGGGAAGTATTCCATCCTCTACTGTTTTCCGTAGAAATTTTGTAATAATTATGTTAATCTTTATTTATATGCTTGGCAGAATTCTCCAGTGAAGCCATCTGGCCCTGGAGTTTGCTTTCTCAGGAGCTTTTAATTACAAATTTGATTTCTTGAATGGTTATAAGCATATTCAGATTTTCTATTTCATCTTGGTTGTGTTTTGGTAGTTGGTGGTTCTCAAAAGGTTGGTTCATTTGTTCTAAACTTTGCAGTGTGTGAACATAAAGTTGTTTGCAGTTTTCCTTTATTATCTTATGGATGGCTGCAGAATCTGTAGTGTTATACCCCCATTTTATTCTGGATACTGGTGATCTCTGTGTTCTCTTTTTATTTTTTCTGATGTTTCTAGAAGTACCAAGTTTACTGATTTGGAGGAAAACCAGATTTTTTAAATTGATTTTTTCTCTAATGTGTTTCTATTTTCAATGTCATTGATTTTTTTTTAATCATTTTCTTCCATCTGCTTCTTTGTGTTTATTTTGCTCTTATTTTTCTTGAAGAAGGAATTTAGATTATCCCTTTAGGACCTTTCTTCATTCCTACTGTACACTATAATGCCATAAATTTCCTTCTCAGCTCTATTTCCACTGCATCTCACATACTTGGACATGTGTTTTCATTTTTCATTCAGTACTATACATATTGTTTTCTCCTAAGACTTTCTCTTTACTCATGAATTATTCAGAAGTATATTATTTAATTTCCAAATGGTGTCTGTTGTCTTTTGTTATTAATTTATAATTTTATTCCATTATGCTTAGAGAACACTGTACATCATTTCAATTCTTTAAATGGGCTGAAGTCTGTTTGAGGGACCAGGATTCATCCCTCTTGGTGCGTGTTCCACAGGCACCTGGAAAAGTGCCTATTCTGCTGTTATTGAGTGAAGTGCTCCTTATACATCAATTAGGTCTTGTTGATCAATTGTGCTGTTCAAATCTTGCTTACCTTCTAGCTGGTAGCTCTGTCAGTTGCTGAGAGGAGAGTGTTGGAGTCACTGACCAGCACTGTTAATTTGTCAGTTTCTCTATTTATTCCTATAAACTTGTACTTCCTGTATTTTGAGGCTGTGTTGTTTGATGTGTACCCATTTAGGATTGTTGTGTCTCCCTGTGGAGTCCTTCCTTTGTCCTTAGGTTAATGTCCCTGTTTGTCTTTACAGATATTCTTTGCTCTGAAGTCAACTTTACCAGATATTACTATCACTCCTGCTTTTAAAAAAATTAGCATTTGTGTGGCATATATTTTCTACCTTTATTTTCCAAACAACTTATGTTCTTGAACTGAAACATAATTTCTTGTAAATAACATATAGTTGGGTCACTTTTTTATCCACTTTGTTAATTTCTATCTTATATTGGTATATTTAGATTATTTATATTTAAGGTAATTATTAAAGTGTTAGTTTTTAAGTCTGCCGTTTTTTTATTAGTTTTCTGTTTGTTTATTCTGGTCTCATTCCTCTGTTCCTTGATTCTTGCTTCATTTGAGTTTCTTGAATGTTTTATGGGGAAGCGTCTTGGTTTATTGATAGTGTTTTTGGATGTCTGTTAGACACATAGACTTTAACTTTTCCTTCATCTGCGAATGGCTTTTATTTCCCCATCATTCCTGAAGAATAGTCTCACTGGATGTAGAATTTGTGTTTGACAGCTCTTTTCTGTCAGCCTGTGAAAAGTGTTCTGCTTTCTTCTGGCCCTTGTGATTTCAGATGAGAGAGCCACTGTCATGTGGGTTAGCGTTCCCTATAGTAATGCATTCTCTCTCCCCTCGCTCTTCAAGATGTTTTCCTTTGCCTATAATTTTCAACAGTTTATTTATAATGGATTCATGGATATATTGGGGTTTATCCTACTTGGAGTTTGTTCAACATCTTGAGTCTATGTGTTTGTGTTGTTCACCAAATTTGGGAAGCTTTCACCCAACATCTATTTAAATTCTCTTTCTGTCCCAGTCTCTCTCCCTCTGCTTCTAAGACTCCTTCAACTTGAATGCTCAGCCTCTGTTATTGTCCCACCGATCCCTGAGGCTTTGTTCATTTTTTCCAGCCTATTTACTCTCAATTGTTTGGGTCAGTTGAATTCTATTGATCCATCCCTGATTTTATCAGCTTTATACTCTGTTGTCTCTACTCTACTCTTGAGCCCACCCAATAATTGGTTCTTTCTTGTTTGTGTTGTTATTTGTTTGTTTGTTTCTTTGTTAATAACTTCCATTTCTTTGTTGAGATTTTCTATTTTTTATTTTTTTCAAGAGGATTTCCAATAGGTTGTTGTAGCATTTTTCTGACGGCTGATTTACAACCCTTGTCAGACAATTCCAGCCACTGATTCATCTTGGTGTGGGAGTCAGTGGACTGTTTTTTCTCATTCATGCTGTGATTTTCCCGCTTCTTAGTAATGTTTATTGTATCCTGCACGTTTTGTCTATGATGTAAGCAGACTCTGGATCCTATTTAACCTTTCACTTTAACAGGCAGCCACCCTGGTTAGGTTTAGCATGTGGTTCTTGGCCTGCTTTGCGGGCTGTGGTTCTAATGCAAGTTTAATTTGCAGAGACTTTCTGTGTTAGTTGGTGTCCTTGGTTTATCTGATGCCTGGGTTTCCTCCTCACCACTTTTGTGATGCCTAAGGAAGGGAGGGGTTAACCACAAGCCTGCTATCTGTAAGGAAAGGAAGTAATAGGATGCCACCAGCTGGCCACCCCTCCTATGTCTGAGCAGTGTGAAGGGCTTGGGCTGGGGAACAAAGGCTCCTTGCCGGGAATGGGACCTTTCTCTCACCTGAGCACTCTGGTCTCTCCAGTAGAAAAGGGGTTTTGGATCCAGGAGGGAAGGAGGGCAGCCCTGGCTTGCGGTCTCCCATCTGTCTCCCCGGGGGTTGTGTCTCTGAGAGGGTTTCCCATCAGTCTGGGTGAGAAATGCACCCACCTGGGCCACCTTCTGTTGCTAGGGTGGAGAGGGGCACCTCTGTCAGGTGAGGGGGGACCAGACATCATGCCACAGTGCTCTTCCTGTTATCTTGGGGTCCTAGTCTAGCTTACCACCTTCCTACTACCTTCCAGAGTTTTCTTTGGGTGTCATTGTGTTCATCCAGGACCACAAGTCTGGCCTTTTTAAAAATAACCTTTACAAAGTTGAAATGCCTGAACTGAGCAGAGGTGAGCAACCGAGCACTCTGTGCCAGGTGTGCCACGGACCCCCACCACTCCTAACACTGTGCAAGGATTCTTTTTAACGTACATTTTCATAAAATAAAATGCACGTTGTCATTTTTTCTGCCAGATGTGGCAGAAAAGGGGAAAAGAGAGAGAGAGAATGTCTGCATGTGGGCGTGTCATTACAAATATTCAAAGGATGGGGGACAAGAAAACCAGGAAAATGAGCAAAGAACATTCACAGACAAGGAAACCCAAAGGCCACTTAAAGTTTTATAAAGTGACCCAACTTTGCTTATAATTAAGGAATTATAGCAAAAACAAAATAGCGCAATTCTCCTCTCAAGTTGTAGATACCACCATGCTTGGTAATGCAGTTTACTTTTGAAGTTATTGGAAAACAAGAATCTCTATATAAATGCTTAGTAAGTGAGAGTACACCTTTTTGTCATTGATTTGGCAACATTGACAGTTCAACCAGACCTTAGAATTCTAGCCACGCAGAAAACACACATACGTCCCCTTTGTCTGAGACATTCCACTTTTAAGGACTTATATGGACACATACATACTCACACATGCACAGGGAGATGCATGCATTCATAGTAGAATTCTGTGTGGTAGAAAATGACTGGAAAACAGCCTAAACACTCAGCAGTAGATTATAAATAGTAGTTAATTAAATTAAGTCTCATTGAAACAAGGAAACACAATATAGTCATTAAAGTAGTCTGCGAGTGATGAAACAAAATGTCCCCTAGAATTATCACATCAAAGAAGCTAAATGAGAAAAGTGTGTCAAACTTCTGCTCCCACGGATGTTCAAATAAAGGGTAGAGCAGCACATTCACTCAGTCACGTCAATGCTTGTGTAGTCATGTCTGGACCAACGGACACAGAGGAAGCTGGGGCAGTGATGGGGGAGCTTGGAACCCGGTGTGGAGAGAAGAGAGGAAACACACTTGTACCGGGATAGTATTTTATAGCACTTGAGTTTTCTACTTTAAATAAATATTTTTCTGAAAAATAAGACATTTTTAAAATGGACTTTTGTGGGTAGAATATGACACTTCATCAAGTAAAATGAGAGAAGAATAAATGAGAAACACACACCTCCCCAGAGAACAGATAATTTTTCCAAACTTATTTATCTTAAAAACAAAACCAAAAAAACCCCATAATTTGCTGTTAGAGAACTTCCCAGCAGTTGTTTGTATAATTTTATAATGGCACCATTTAGAAATGAACATAGTCTATAAGTAAAGTTACTTGGAATTAACCTTCTGCTTAAATAAGGCTTTCTTTTCAATACAGTTAAGACGATTTTTGAAAAGAATGAAAGTGTTTTTTTTTTTAAGTGTTCTCTTGTCTATAACAGTTGAGTTGCCAGAATGAACATAAAATGCATTTTTTATCTATTCACCTTTTTTAAATTAAAAATTTTTTTTAAATTATTTTATTGACGTGTAGTTGATTTACAATGTTGTGTTTCAGATGTACAGCAAAGTGATTCAGATACATATATATGTATATGTATATACGTAGTATATATGTATATATATATATTCTTTTATTCCTTTCCCTTATAGGTTATTACAAAATATTGAGTATAGTTCCCTGTGCTATATGGTAGGTCCTTGTTGGTTATCTATTTTATATATAGTAGTGTATATATGTTAATTTTTGAGGCTGTTTAATTTTCAAATTCAAGCCCAAATTTGAAATTCAGAGTTTCAGAAATTAAACTGGTAATGCTATAAATAAATATCAGGACATGAACAGACACCTAGGAGCAAGGGAAACCCAACGGCAGCCCAGTGCCTGCTCTCCTGAGCTGGCAGCCCTGTGTGGACCTGAGGCAGCCTCGTGGTTGGTAGGTGGGCCTGTCTGCACTGGTCCCACCATGGGCTCAGAAGATGAGCCCTGCTGACAGAGGCCAACGGAGTCCCTGTGAATTAGGGACAGGAGAGTTCCTCTCCAGCAAGAGATGGGTAATTCCAGATGCTGAAGTCAGACACGGCTTGTTCTGTGTCCAGGAATTCACCTGCTATTTTTAGGTTTTGCACCCTTTGGGGCATGACCAGTTGATTCAATGTTCCCCAAAACAATTTACATATCACTATTGCATATCGTTTTAGTGTGAATGGTTACAAATAATGCTGAAAATAACCTGACAGGTTTGCTCAGGGTATGAACAAGCTGGGAGGTGGAGGTGGCCGGTGGTGGTTACTATTTATTCCCAGGCCAGATCAAAATGGGTTTAGCTCTCAAAGGACACATTTAAGAAAAAAGTAACTACTTGATTAATTCAAATTAACAATCTTTTTTTTTTTTTTGAGAAAATAGGCCGTGCCCATCAGCACAGGGACACAGATAAAATCAAGGCACAGAGCTACATGATGTCTGCACCAGGTAGAGTCATAGCCTAACAGAGAAAGACACATGTATCCAGGCAGCAAAAAATGCGCCTGCATCAGTAATTTCCTGGGAAACCCACCCACACGTGAAATCCCTTCCAAGCTCCATGAGAGATGTCACCAGGAGAAGTGTGACCTACAGGGCCTGGACCTGGGCCTGGATGACGCTCCCCACATGCCCGGTGGGACCAGCTGTCGACTGTGCTTCTCCGGGAGGATGGGTCTGAGTAATGGGGCCCTGGCGCCTCTCCCGCTGGGTGCGGTGGCTCCTCTGGCCTAGAGCAGGAGAGAGGCTTTGTAGATTAAATCGACAATTTGCACCACACCCTGAAGCCAGCAGAGCTATTTCCAGGGGCAGCTCTGAGTTGAATTGTGCTGGCTGTGTGTTTTCACCCGAGCCTGGCCATCGCTATAAATGTGGATGAGCTCCGCTGGACGTCAAGGCAACCTGGCATCTGGATGTCTGGGCCATCTCTTGTGTTCTTATCCAGGAGTCCTTGGAAACCAAGGCCTCCACTTACTCTCATAAAAAGAGAATGACAGACCATGCAAATGGTAGCTATTCAATAAATATCAGTGCCCTGCATATCTAGAGGTTGTTGGTTAACAGTGGTGAAGTTTGCAAAGTCAATGTTCAGTCCACCTTGCTGAGTCTGAAGCATTGCTAGAAGAAAAACAAGGTAAGGACCCTTTCCTTTTAGTCAGGAGAACTTAAAAGTTTGCTTTCTCTCTCGTTTGCTTTTTTTTTTTTTTTTTTTTTTTTTGCCACACCACGTGGCTTGTGGGATCTTAATTCTCCGGCTGGGGATTGAACCCAGGACCTGGCAGTGAAAGCACTGAGTCCTAACTCCTGGACACCAGGGAATTCTCTACTTTCTCCCTGGTGGCGCAGTGGTTGGGAGTCTGCCTACCGATGCAGGGGACACGGGTTCGTGCCCCGGTCCGGGAAGATCCCACATGCCGCGGAGCGGCTGGGCCCGTGGGCCATGGCCGCTGGGCCTGCGCGTCCGGAGCCTGTGCTCCGCGGCAGGAGAGGCCACAACAGTGAGAGGCCCGCGTACCGCCAAAAAAAAAAAAAAAAATACTATCTCTTAATTACAGGTGTCAAGGTGAGTCTTTCTCTGTGAAGAGAAAAGTTGATTTGCAAGTCATCTCTAGTCCTAGAGTTGAAGGTTCCTGTTCACCCAATGCCAGAGGAGTAGAAAGCAGACCTGTGAGGTCTCCAATAACACAGAGTTCTAGCAAAATGTAATTATATGAAAGTGGGTCACGTGCAAAATTATACCAAGGTCAGGGCAGTGGAATGCCCCTGCCCACATGCAGGTGATAAAGGGTGCATTGTCTGGAGAAAACTTAAAAAAAAAAACAAAAACAATAATACTGAATAGGGCTTCCCTGGTGGCGCAGTGGTTGGGGGTCCGCCTGCCGATGCAGGGGATGCAGGTTCGTGACCCGGTCCGGGAAGATCCCACATGCCACGGAGCGGCTGGGCCCGTGAGCCATGGCCGCTGAGCCTGTGAGTCCGGAGCCTCTGCTCCGCAACGGGAGAGGCCACAACAGTGAGAGGCCCGCGTACCGCAAAAAAAAAAAAAAAAAAGAAAGTCAGAGAAAAGCCTGCCTTGCTTGGATTTTTTCATTCTGCATGACCACCTGGAGTTCTTATTTGTGTTTAAAATTTAACAGAAGAGCAAAGCAGGGTGCACTCTGGGCGCTGTGGTCTCTTTATTCCATGAGACCTCATTGTAGTTCATATATTCAATATGCTACTGCATTTGATGAATGGATTGTAAAAAGAAGCATTCTTTTTTAAGCAGTTACTTGTTTTATCACTGAAGAATGAATCTAGAAAATAATCATTATTACAGATGATCCCGTGACTAGTGAAAAGAATTTGGTCACATACGGAGGAGATTAGTTAAAAAATACTCTGCTTGGTTGTCTCATATAAGGTATGCCAGTGGCTACATGATTGAGAGTACATTTAAAGATTATTCTATAATGATCTAAGGCACAAACAGGAAGTACATTTCCAGGCTCACACAACAAAATAATGGAATAGGAGGGCTCGAATCTTGGTGCTTTGACTCCACCAAAAGTGCTCTTTCTGCTACCAAGAATTTAGTCCTTAAAAAAGAAAAGCCAAGTGAAAATAAATTCTATGGTTTTGATATGTTTTCTGTATTCGGGCGTGGATTTGGAACCAGGTGACTGAGTTCAGGGTCCCAGCTGTGCCATTTTTCTGCATGACCCAGAACAAGTTAGCTGAACTCTAAGAGCTTTGATTTTCTAAATTCTAAAATAGATATGGTCTGAGATGACTCTCCTATGGGTGGCTGTTAGGTCATCCCATGGCTACTGCTTAGCAGAGCAGATAAAACTGTCCCCTCCCCTCGTCCCTTGCCTAGCACAGGGTCCAGCCTGCACGTCACAGAAGTACTGGCAAAGACCCATTAGTGACAACCCCAGTGAAAGGCACCCTGTAGAAAGACAAAACTGGGTAAATTCCGCCTTCACATTTTCGTGTTGTAATTTTAACCTCCTTCTGGAATAAAGCAGGCAGGAGGCCAGACTGCTGCTGCTTCTTCTTCCTTTCGCCCTCCCCCTCCCCCCCCACCTTCTTCTTCTGGAAAACAGAAATAGCTAAGTATAAATGATTCTAATGTCCCGGTTGAGAAACGCTCAGGCAGACAGTGGGCTGCAGGAGGACTGTAAGGGTTCAGAAGTGGCTTTTGCTGGATTATGGCTTCAGTCCTGTAGAAAAGACTAAAGAGGAGCCCTCCTGAGTGAGGCATTTGTATCTGGGTTTACCTGTTCAGGGAGGTTGTTGCAAGGAGCACTCAGATGGCATTCTAAAGAGCATAGGCAGAAGGCAGGAACTCAGGTGGGGAGTCGCCCGTCCCCTGCCTGGGGGGTAAACATACTCAAGCTGGTTCCTACCCTAAAAATGCGTATTATGATTTTTTACGTTTTTTTTTTTCTGAAGTTGTACTGGTCTTCAAGTCGTTTTCATGTTTTTATCGTTGTTGTGAACAGTCACTTATACTCCCCTATAAAAATCTGTATAACAGAAGAATGGACAGCACAAGGTGGACCTTTGAGTTCCCATCTGCCTTCAGCGTGTCTCTGCCATATCTTGCTCTCCCATCAACTGCCTCGTTCCCAACCCACTTATCATGTTTGAGGAAAGTAGGATCCAATTCAATGTTGTAACTTGTTCACCGTCACTCAGTAAAATGAGCATCAAAAGCCTCTAATCAGAGGGCTAAGTGTAAGACCTAAAACTATAAAATTTCTCAAAGAACACATAGGAGAAAATCCTTCTGACCTTGGGTTAGGCAAAGAGTCTTTAGATACAACACTGAAAGCATAAATCATAAAATATATGATCAATTGGACTTTATGAACAGGAAATACTTCAGCTGTTTTGAATGAGTTAAAAGAATAAAATGAGCTAAAATAATGAGTTTAAAGATTGGAAAGACAAACCACAGACTGAGAGACAACATTTATCAAAAATATGTCTGAGGGCTTCCCTGGTGGCGCAGTGGTTGGGAGTCTGCCTGCCGATGCAGGGGACACGGGTTCGTGCCCCGGTCCGGGAAGATCCCACATGCCGTGGAGCGGCTGGGCCCGTGAGCCATGGCCGCTGAGCCTGCGCGTCCGGAGCCTGTGCTCCGCAACGGGAGAGACCGCAACAGTGAGAGGCCCACGTACCGCAAAAAAATAAAAAAATAAATAAATAAATAAATAAATAAATAAATAAATATATATATATATATATATGTCTGATTAAGGCCTTGAATCTATGATATAAAAAGAAATCTCAATACACAGATAACAAGAAAACAAACAACTCAATTTTAAAAAGGGACAAAATATACGAATATACACTTTGTCAAATAAAGATTCCAGATGACAAACATGTGATAAGTTGCTCAACATAACTGATCATCAGGGAATACAGGTTAAAACCACGATGAGATACCACCCACACCTATTAGAATGGTTAAAACTGAAAAGACTGCCCGAACCAAGTGTTGGCAAGAATGTGGGGTGGGGATTAGGGGGAGGATTGAAACTCTCCTACAATGCAGAATGGTGCAGACACTTTGAAGAGAGTTTGCCTGTTTCTTATAAAGTTAAGTATACAACTACTACAAGACTCAGCCATTCAGTTCTTAGGCAATTTACCCAAGAATTAAATCATATATGTGTCCATATACAGGAATGTTCATGCAGCTTTATTTGTAGTGGACAAAAGCTGTAAACAACCAAAATGTCCATCAACAGATGAATGAATAAGCAAAGTTTGATATATCCATACAATGGGATACAACTCAGCAACACGAATGAATCTCAAAATGATCATATGGAGTAAAGAAGGCAGACAAAAATGTACACAGTGTATGATTCCAGTTCTGTAAAATTATACAAAATATAAAGTAACTGATGGTAACGGAAAATCAGTAGCTGCCTAAGAAGAGGAGAGGTGGGGGGTGGTTCAAAAGGAACAAGGGAACATTTTGCAGTGATGGATGTGTTCATCATCTTGATGGTGGTGCTGGGTTTATGCACACAAACATATAACAAAATTATTGAATTGTTTTATATATATGTCAATTACATCACACTGAAGGTTTATTTTTTAAAAGTTTCTAGTTCTCTAGGAGCAATGCAGTGAAGTATAGACATAATCTGAAATATTGCCTTCTTTTTTTCAAATACTAAGGGAGATCCCCAAGTTCTTGCCTTTTCCAAACAAAGCAAACACCACACACACACACACACACACACACACACCACATTAATGAGATGATGTGAAGCATCAAGGAGGTGGGATTGACTGAGCCAGAGCTGCAGGGGGCCAGGAGAGCAGGAGAGGTTGAGCTCCCCAGGGAGGGAGAGATGTTCACAGCAAACAAGAAACTAAGCCTGGGAACTAGCTTTATGGAGAAAGACAAGGTTGACCAGAAAGCTGAGTCAAGACTCTCGTGCAGAGTGGGGAGGGGGAATGCTTTCTCTGACCTGTCACTTAGGTCTACAAGGATCCCACTGCCCAGATTAAACAATAAGCTTATAATCCAAGTTCACAAAACCCAGGAGAAAGCAAAGAACTGGGACTGAGTATTAACAGAAGCAACAAATAACAGATTATATCCCAAAGGACTACAGAGTTGTGGATTTTCAGATACAGAATAGAGAATTGTCACATGCAATATATTTGAAGAAATAAACAGCATGAGTAAAAATGATTAATCAACATAAGAGTATTAGAAAAAGTGCACATGGTAAAAGGAAAAACAAACCCATAGTTGTTAAATTCATTTATATATTAAACTTAAGTAATAATTAGAAAAATGAAAGATGTAGTAAGAGAAACACATGGAATAAGATGAAACACATAAAATAGGCATTAATGGATATGGATGAAATAATGAGAGGGTCTCTTGGCTTGGCCAGGTTTAGTAAAACTATGGTGACAAATTACTCCAACATCTCACTGCCTTGAAACAAGCACATGTGATTTCCTGCTCACTCTACAAGTCCATCCTTAGTCCTTAGAAGACTGCAGGCAGTGTCATCCTCCTCTGACACCTCCACTACTGAAACTGCCACAACTTGGAGTACTGTTCACGTTGGTAGAAGAAGGAAGGGTTCCACTGCCAATTAAATCTGCAGGCTGGAAGGGCACGCATCACTTTTGCCTACAGGCCGTTGACTGGAATGCACCACGTGGCCCCGGGCAACCAAAGGTCACGAAGGGCAACCCTTCCTGGCAAGCCAGGCGTCCAGAAGCTGGACGAGTCTGATGAACAGTGCTGATGACAGTTGCATTTTAACACCTATCTGAGCAGTCCTAGCAGGAGAGAAGAGCAAAAATGGAAGAGAGGTAACCTCAGAAGCTCAAGGCTAGAAATTGTCCAGAACCAATAAAAAACAGGGTGCTGCAGATCAATGCATACTTATAAATTAAATAATAAGAAATCTGCTACCAGCATATTATTTTTCAACTGCAGAAAACAAGAAGACCTCTACAAAGTAGCCAGGAAGGAAGAACAGAAGACTTCCAAAAAAATAAAAGTCAGGGAAAATATAGATTTCTCAATAGCAACCATGGAGGAAAGAAGACACTCAAATAACATCAGACAGAAGTGAGAGAAATCTCCCTGTCCACCTAGTACATGTACAATGAAAAGTATCTTTCAAGGAATAAAATACAGACCTTTAAATATAATCAAAAAATGGAAAGAGGGACTTTCCCGTTGGTCCAGTGATTAAGACTCCGTTCTCCCAATGCAGGGGGCAGGGGTTCAATCCCTGGTGGAGGAACTAAGATCCCACATGCTGCATGGTGTGGTCAAAAAGAAAAGGAAAGAGTTTGCAAAAATATTACATTAAAGGAGTTTCTAATGCAGGTACTTGTGAAGAAGGAAGATTATCCCAGAAGAAAAGTCAAGGGTCAAGAGGAAAAATGAGTGAACAGAACGCTGACCTGGATGCAAATCCAAACAAATACCCTTACAAATGTGTATTGATAAAACAAAGTACAGAACTAAATCCTCTAAAGCAAATGTATCTGACTCAGGAAAAGTGCATTAGATTTAAAAGTTTTTCGTGTTCTTTTATTGTCCAGATGAAGTCTCCCTAGACCTTGGAGGAAATTCTCCATCAGCACTGTCTCCAGGCAGGCATGTCTCAAAAAAGAGTCCCTTGCCTGTCTGTTCTGTTTACCTGTTCTCTTTGCCTTGTGCAAGTATAGCCGACACTCATCTGCATTCCACACTGATACAATTCCTCTCTGGTCTGCAGGTGGATGTCAGCTATCTGAAGTCAAAAGCTTTTATTCCTACCAAGACACTGAAAATTCTACTTCCACAGAGATATACTTACTCCTGGTGAATTCTTCACAATGCCAGGCACCTACCTCTCTTTTCTTCATCCTCTGGCTTTTCCATCTGGGCTCTGCATTTGTTAGGACAGCCTCTATCTCTGTCTCCTTAGGGCTTCCCAGAGCTCTGTGTCAAAGGGATAGGTTTGTCATGGTCTAATATATTAAATTTCTTTGTGTATGTAAGCACATAGTAGTTTGCATAATTGCAAAAATAGAACCAAGATTATATTTATAGTCTAAGGTTGATGTTTTCCATTTTCTTTGATGGTTTTCTTCTACTCTCCCCCTCTCCATCTGCATCTTTGTCTCAACTCTCCAGTCTAATTTCAGTTTATTCAATTAACCAGTTAGTATTCTGCCTTCTGTGGTTTTTCTCGCTCATAATAAAAGAATACAAACATACAGAGAGAAGGTTGCGTTCTCTTAAAACTTTTCTACATTTTGCTTTTTATACTTAACAATATCTCGTATAACTAGAAAAGAATTTGAAGCTTTCTTATTCTTGATGGAAAAAAAAATTCCTGATAGTGGTTCTGGCTAAAAATGCGCGTGGGCACACACACACACGCACACACACACACACACACACACACACACACACACACACACACACACACCCCTCCCTGGCTTTGGTCCAAAATATGGATACCCTGAATGTAAAAGCCCTTCTCCCATGTCTCCAATATCCTTCTGTTATTGGTTAAATGTTCTACATGAAAGAACATAAAGGCTACATAGGCACAGACATCAATAGACTAACAACTTGTAGTTATACAAGTGTAATGACCTGCAATCCAGTAAGAATCCAATAGTCTGAAGTTAACAATGCCCTAATGAAACCTCCTTAAATGTTCATTGAAAGTTATGGCATAAAAAGCTCTCACAATAAACTGGTAGAGATCACTTCCCTGGTTTTAGAGAAGCAACATGAAGGTCAGTAGGTATTTGGCAGCTCTCCTGAGCCCTCACTGCTAGACACTGCAGAGCTGCTACTCCAACTCCGAAGGGTTCTGCTGTGAACTTCAACTCTTTAGCTCAAATTACAATACTTACAAGACTTCTTCTCATTAACTAGATTAAAAACAGATAAAATTATTTTTGGAGTCTTAGTTACTCAGTTCATCTCACCCCAACCTACATCCCCAACCCCATAAGGTTGATGTGAGTTTTCTCAAGCACATAAATTGAATAAACATTTATAGGCCTAGATCATATACATACACATTCATTTTTCTACATGTATATAAAAACCCATTCTGATAATGAGATGGATTTTTTCTTTTTAAATTAATGTACCTGTAAAGAAAATTTAGTCACTAAAGCCCTGTTCATTGTAAAAATCTTATTACACTCTTGTTAAAGTATTCATTTAGTCTTTTACCCATACTTAATAAAATGCAACATCATATTTCGTCCTCTGGTTACTAAGTCACCAGCAAAGACAACTGAACTGATCCCGTCCAGTATAAATTATATCTTTCAAAAGACCTGATACTTAATGAAAAGTAAATTGGCAATTGCACTTCATATAAAATCCATCCCAATTTGCCTCTCCACTCTGAACGGATGAAGTCTTTGTTACCAGGTGCCGGCAAGTACCCTCAGCATCTCAGTCCTTTCATTCACTTGGGAAAACCCCAGCCCCCAGCCGGACTGAGAGCAGAGAATTCCCGTCTTCATTTTATTTATTTTTTCCATTTTACTTATTTATTTGTTTTCTTATATATTTTTAAGAACGTCAGTGGAGTGAAATTGACATCCAATAAACTGCATATTTAAAGTGAACACTTTGATTGGTTTTGACATATATGTACACTCCTGAAATCATCGACACCTACACAGAGAACACATCCGTGTCCTCCCAAAGTTTCCTCATGATGTCCCTTTGTAATTTCTCCTTCATCTCGTTCCTCACTCCCACCGCCCCCATCTTCAGGTAACCATTGATCTGTTTTCTGTCATTATAAACTAGTTTTCCTTTTAGAGTTTTGTATGAATGGGACAATACAGAATGTATTCTTCCGTCTTCATTTTAGACAATATCTTTTCCACTAGAGCACAGGTGCAAGAAAAAGAGAATGTGACAAAGCTAAGTCATTTAAATAAGTAAATGAAAGATAGAAACTTCCTTAGTTTTGTGTTTTTTATTTTTTTAAAAAAAGAGGTAAAACAAACGAGACCACATTTCTTTATAGACTGTGCTCACCAAAGAGGACCAGCCTTACGTCGTTCAGCTGAACTCTTGTTCGCAGCCTCACATCAAAGTGTCTTAGCCTCCACTTCTTTCCAAGTGAAGAAATGACTTTCATTAAGACTGTTTTGAAAGTCCTCTGTGAATATATGTGATTTATTGCAATAAACCCCATTGCAATAAACTATCCTAAATCTTAAAATACTGGGTCCTACATCACTACCCAACCTCTAGCACTATCATTTTCTACTTAGAAAAGTTTGTTTTTGTTTCTTTGTAGTTATGTCTGGCATGAAATTCTTGTATACATATCAAGAACCTGGTAAATAACAAGCCCTCAGTAAATCATAGTACAATTTTTAATTCAATAAACAAAAGTCATTATTAACTCCCGGTGTTTGTGATCAGCACCTACAGAATCTGTGCCCTAAAGAAAGGAAAAAGATATATTCTTTCTACAAAGCTCACTGAGGAGATAAACTAGCTCCTGCTCTGTGCTCAATCTTATATCAGACCCTTTATCATCTTATTTAATCTTCTCAACAACCTTGTGAGTGGGTGGTTTGTTTCCTCTTAGATAAAATAACTCACAGAAAAATTTAAAAGCTTAACCAAGATTGTATAATTAATAAGTGGTAAAGCTAAGTTTCAAACAAAAGACTCGTCAACACTTTTTTGCCAGTCCACAATGAATTTCACATAGAAAGAATGCAAATTGATACATGTTCTCTCCAGTCCCTGAGCCACCATTATGTGTAGGGGTTTTTGTGGGTCATTCGTTTGGTCCCCACCAGTAAACCCAGTGAGACAATATGCCATTATTTGACTCTATAGATAATGAGATTGAGATGCCACAGTTGGTAAGTAGGCCATGGTTTCAACCCATGTGTCTTTGTCTATGTCTGTTTCACGTACTTTTGTTTAAATCCATCCTTCCAACTGCTGTGTAATCATTTTTGTAATATTGTGTAATTGTCTTACCAAAGGGTGTACCACAGTTGATTCAACTTTTGACATGTGATTAGACATTTACAGAATTTTAAAATGTTTTCTGTTACAAATACAATGTAATTATTAATATATCTGTGCATAGAACTTATTCTACACATGAGATTACTACTTCAGGCAAAATTTATAAGATCAAACATTTTTAAATATAGGGAAACCGCTAAAAAGTGTTTTTTTTTTAAACTAAATAATAAGTCAATTGAGGAGACAAAATGAAATCTTACAAAATGCTCAATTAAGCCTAGAGAAGGCAGAAAATGCAGAAACAGAAAAGAAAGTCCTATGAAACAGCTTGTAAGACAGGGTTACTCCAATCTTATCAATAAGCACTTTAAATGTGAACAGTGTGAATAAACACACTATTCAAAAAACAGATTGTCAGATTAGATTTTTAAAAGTTATCTTCATGGCATCTTCAAGAAACTCACATTAAATATAAAGGCATAAATAAAAGTAAAGGAATGAAGAAAGATAGACCATGCAAATACTGAATAAAATAAAACTAGAGTAGCTATATTAATCTCAAACAAAGCAGAATTTAGAACAAATAAGATTAATTAGGGATAAAGTAATAATTGCCTAATAATAAAGGTGTCAGTCCTACAAAAAAATAAAATAATCCTAAACATATATGTACTGAATAAGAGAACTTCAAAACACATAAGGCAAAAATGGGTAGTTCTGAAAGGAGACATGGATAAATCCACAATTATACTTTGAAACGTAACATACTTCTCTCAATATTTCATACAATGCATGCATAGGCAAAAAACCAGTAAGGATATGCGTAACCTAAGCAATATTATAAACCAACTTGGCCTAACTGATATTAATAACATACTCCACTTAAAAACAGCAGAATATACATTATGATTCAAATGCACATGGAACATTCACCAAGATCGATTATATTTGGGGTTCATAAAACAACTCCCAACAAATTAAGAGAATAGAGACCATATAAATGGAATGAATGGAATTAAGCCAGAAATCATGATACTAAAAAAAGCTAGAATCCAAAAAAGTACTTGGAACTTAATGAAAATGAAAACACAAACCATACTGTAATCTGTGCAAGGCAGCTAAAGCAGTGCTTAGTGAGAAATGTATATGTTTATATTAGAGAAGAAAAATAATCTGAAATCAGTAACCTAATACTCCACCTTAAGAAACTTTAGAAAGAAGAACAAAGTTAGGCTAAAGCAAGCAGAAGGATTTGTATGCTGAAAACTGAAAACTCTAATGAAAGAAATTTCTTTAAAAATATCTAAACTAAGGGAGAGATAAATCATGCTCATTTATAGGAAGACTCAATATTGTTAATATTTAAGTTCTCCCTAATTTTACCTATAAATTTACCTACAAATTTTTACCTATAAATTTAATTCAAACACAATCAGAATCTCAAACTCTTAGCAGGGTTTTTCTTTTGTAGATACCAACAAGTTAATTTTTTTTTTAATTTTTATTGGACTATAGTTGATTTATAATGTTGTGTTAGTTTCAGGTGTACAGCAAAGTGAATCAGTTATACATATACATATATCCACTCTTTTGTAGATTCTTTTACCATATAGGCCATTACAGTGTTGAGTAGAGTTCCCTGTGCTATACAGTAGGTCCTTATAAGTTACCCATTTTATATATAGTAGTGTATATATGTCAATCCCAATCTTCCAATTTATCCCTCCCCCCTTTACCCCCAATATCCATAAGTTTGATTTCTACATCTGTAACTGTACTTCTGTTTTGTAGATAAGTTCATTTGTATCCTTTTTTTTTAGATTCCACATATAAGTGAAATAATATGACATTTGTCTTTCTCTGACTTACTTCCCTCAGTATGAGAATCTCTAAGTCCATCCATGTTGCTGCAAATGGGATTATTTCATTCTTTTTTATGGCTGAGTAATAGTCCGCAACGAGTTAATTTTCAAGTGTATATGGAAATGCTAAGAAAGTCGCAGGACCAAAACCATTCTGCAAAAGAGAAAAGCTGGAAGATTCACAATGCCCAAATTCAAGACTGTCTTTAAACCTATGGTAGTCAAGATAGTGGGGTTTTAGTGGAAGGATAGACATGTAGATAAGTGGAATAGAATAGAGAGCCCAGAAAGAAAATTTGGCAAAGATGTAAAGACAGTCTAATGCAGCAGTCCCCAACCTTTTTGGCACCAGGGAGCGGTTCCATGGAAGACAATTTTTCCATGGGGGGAGGCGTGGGATGCTTCAGGCTGTAATGAGGCGATGGAGAGCGATGGGGAGTGGCAGATGAAGCTCCACTCTCTTGCTCACCTGCCACTCGCTTCCTGCTGGGCGGCCCGGTTCCTAACAGGCCGCACACTCCGGTACCAGTCCGTGAAGAAAGACTACTTATTTTAACAAACAGTGTGGGGATAACTGAGCATCCCTCTGTAAAAAAAAATGAAGCTCAGCAGAAATCTGACACCTTGTATAAAAGTTAACTAAAAATGCATCATAGATTTCAATGTAAAATGTAAAACCATACAACTTAAAAGAATATATAGGAGACAATCTGTGTGACCTTGGGTTTGAAGATGAATTTTCAGATGTGACATCAAAAACATGATCTGTAAAAGAAATATTTGGCATAGACAATAAATTATAAAATTAAAAACAGTTTCTCTGCAAAATACATGTAGAAGAGAGTAAAAAGGTAAGCCACATACCAAAGGAGAAAATATTTGAACATCACATTTTTAATAAAAGATTTGTTTCCAGAATATGTGAAGAACTCTTTAAACTCAACAATAGGAAAACAAACTTCTCAAATTTAAACATGAGCAAACTATAAGAACAAATACTTCGCAAAAGAAGATAATGGATAGCAAATAAGCACCTGAAAATATACACAATATTTTTAATCGTTATAGAAATGCAAATTAAAAACACAATGCCAGTGCCATTAGAATGTCTCAAATAAGAAATACAGATAATATCAAATGGTCATGGGGATATAGAACAATAAGAATATTTATTGCTATTGTGAGTTCAAAATTATACAGTCATTTTGAAAAATCATCTGAGAGTTACTTATAAAAGCAAACATATACTTACCTTGTGACCCAACAACTCTCTCATAATATTTACTCAAGAAGAGTGGACGCTATGTTCTGACAAAAACGTGTACCTAAGAGCTTAAGGCAGCAACATTCATAATTGCCCAAATATGAAAACAATTCAAATATCCTTCAATAGATGAACGAGTAAACAAGATATGATGAATTTATACAATAGATGATTGCTGGCAATCAAAAAAATAAGCTGTTGACTGATGCAACAACATGGATGAATCTTAAATGTATTTTGCTGAATGGAAGAAGCCAGACCTAAAAGGTTACCTATTATATGCTTCAATTTATATGGCCTTCTGGAAAAAAACTATGGCAAAGGAAACAGATGAGTGGTTGCCAGGAGCTGCCAGTGGTGGTTTATTGACAAAGGGACAGCACAGGGAATTTAGGGTGAGGGAATAGCTCTGTGCATGGGTGATTGTGTTGGTTGACACATGACTGTTCTTGTCAAAACCCATAAGCTCTATACCACGAAGATTTGACTTCCCAAAGTATGCAAAGTTTTATAAAAGATCAACTAGAATATTAGGGGAACCATGATTGTATGTCATCACTACACTAAAGAGTTGGGGAAGGGAACTGACCTAAGTAACTTTGGGAAGAGTCACAAGACATTGCGAGGCAGAGACCAAAGGAACTACGGTGTAAATACAAACACGCTAGTGGGTACAGCTGTTTCTCACTAGGTGTTTTCTAGCAGTACTGAAACAACTTTCATGTAGACTATAGTTGGACAAAATAGTAAATATTTTGTAAGTAATGAGAGTCCAGGATGTTTACCGTCAGATCAGGAAGTTATAAGTAACCAAGGAGGGAAGCTAGAATGAAGATGTGGGTCAGAAACAACAGTGTGAATTCATGTTTATTTCAGTACATATGCATGTACAAATAGACATGTACTGGAATGAATACAGACATGTGTGCATGGGTGAGTAAACATACGGGTACTTCTCTGTCTGCTGAGAAATTCTAGACACAATGACAGCCCAGGAACAACAAACACACTCCGTGCCCTTGACACCAACCAGGGTTCGTGGTCTTCCCCAATCAATAGAAATTGACCAGAGGCCAGACAAGAAATTCAGGCAAGGCTTTACTGGGGCCCCTGCTGCAGCAGCGGGGAGAGAGAACAAGTAAGAGTTTCTCCTGCCCGCTCCCCCAGGTGAGGCCAAGCTGGTTCCTTACATGGGGTGAGGGTAGGGGTGTGTCCAGGGGTCGAGCTTAGGTGGTTTGCCCACCCCTTTGGTGGTGCTGTGCGCAGGGGGCATGCACAGTACCCTGTTTTTACCCCTGGATCTTCAGAAATGGCAGTTGAGTTTTTTGGTCTTTTGTATCTTTTTGTCCGTAATTTGCCTCAACTGTGCATGCAGGCAGTTATTTTTAGTCCCATATAGTTTCTTTGTATTTTGTTGCTGAAGGAGAGGTTTGTCCAGGTGCAAGCATTGCAGCACTGCAGCAAAGGGTCCCAGGTCCCAGCCTGTCTCATCCTAACTGTTGTTTATAACCCCACTCTCCTGTAAAAGAACCAGGGCCCCTCAGAGCAGTGGCTGTTGCTAGGGCTGGTACAGAGAAAATATAAGGAGAGCCTGGAGCACAGTGTCATACCAGAAAGTGGGGTAGTGCTCAAACAAGCAAACAAGCAAAAAGCACTCATTAAAAGGACACACAAGTGAACCTGAAAGACTTCCCAACGACCAATGCTGGAACAACTGAAGTAACAAAATAAAACCCAAAGAATAAAATAAACACCCATGAGACCACACTGCTATAAATGAATGGTTGAATAAACAATAAATAAATAAATAAGAAATCGTCCTAACAGAAGAATCCCAATTAATAAACAGAAGGAATGAGGGAAAAAAGAGATCAGCATTAGAGCATCACAGTAATAATGACTGTAAGCAAGATCCACTGATGATGCCCAAAGTGGTGAGATTGTTAGGGGAAACAAAATATCTGCATAAGCTCACAGTATCTTCCCCAAAATATCTATTAATTACTGTCATTTTAATCTATGTATTACATGTATTTTCTAATCTGTTAGGCGAGGAAAACCACTTCTACCTCATCAGATAAACTAAAAAATCTGTATATTTTTTTATATTAAAACATGAAAAAAATTTTATTTCTGTTAAGTTATTTCAAAATCTATCTTAAACTTATATTTTATTTATATTATATAAATATTTTCATTTAATTTACATCAAAATATATGAAAAGTTATATTAAAACATATGAAAAATATAACATCAAGCCCAGCTTGGAAACACATGATGTTGAATATGAGTCTGACTCACAGAGTGAGGCCCACAGTGGCCACCAGGTGCTACCTGTGCTCTATATATCCTACTTTTGAATGTTCCACTGTATGTCAGAGCACATTAAATGCCCGGTAAATTCTCCTGAAAAATAGCCTGTTTATTATGACCTAATCCAGCAGTAGCTCAATTTCATTGAGTAGACTGCTCCTTAGCATTTCCTGGTCCTAGAATTCCAAAGATCTGGTGAGTCTACAGGAGACAGGGAATGACTCCTTAGGTAGGTATGTTTTGGGGGCCAGGGGAAGGAGAGGCTTTTCTTGGAAGTGGAAGTTTATTTAACTACTTTGGCAGAAGTTAAGTTTGGCAGAAATCACAGGGGAAGAAGTCTCACCTTGACTGATGGAACATCAGACTTCAAAGCATGAATTAGTGGGACAGCATCTATGGGACGCTACAATGGGCAAAGCCATGATAATACAGCATGAGTTCCTTGACATCCCCACGTTTCCATGTATTCTGATTCCTAGTGATGCCTGGTCTCCTTGTCATATATAACACCCTCTTGGGCATGTTACTGTTTAGAGTTTAACCATATAGGTCTCTTCTTTCTCCTAATGGAATCACACCTTTCATGATATCCCTGCAACAAATTCATACACACCATCTATTTTTATTTTTATAGGTTTGATTTGTGTCTGCTGTATTTGATGCACTTGATAGTTCTAAGAAAAGAAATAAATTCTGGTTGTTTTCAAATTCTATGAGATTTCATAGAAATGTTCCCTGGAACACTAAAGCTTTTTATGTACTTAAAAAAAAAAAAAAAGCCAAAGGCTAAATTCCTTTTATGAGCCTGGAGATGACACATTTGAAAATGTATGTTGTTTCTCAGGAAGTGTAGACTGAATAACATTGAACATAAACAGAGTAACTACAAAGTGAATTTCTGGGAAATGGGTCACTGGAAATTTCTATGAAATGATAAACAAGATGACATATTTATTATATTAGGAAGAACAAATATGGGAAGAAAAAAATTACTTTTAATTCCCCAATGATATGAAGCTGAGAATTGAAAATTATTTTTGATGAAGAGTTTGTGCACACTTGACTCTTTGGGTCATGATGTTTCACGAGAGTGCTTCTCTTGGGGTGGAGGTGAGCCGTGTACCAGCTGACAGGTAACGATGCATTCGTGGAGTACACCTGTGTAGAGGAGCTTGGTGTCCTTCAGCCAACAAAGCAGAGATACTTCCCTGGGGCCTTTACATCCTACTTAAGGGTCTCCACGGTGCACTTGTGGAGTTGGTAGCTATGTCAGAGTACCAGAATTTAAGTCAATCCTTCCTCAAGCTTGGGACCTCATTTTTCCATCTGTAAAATGATGCTATGCACTGAAGTGTTTCTCCCCTCCCCCACCCCTTCCCAAATCCATATGTTGAAGCCCTAACCCCCTGTGTGATGTTCCTAGGAGGTGAGTAGGTAGGAGATGAGTAGGTAGGAGTAGGTAGGAGATGGTACTGGGAGGTAACTAGGGCTAGATGAGGTCATGAGTATGGGGACCCTGTGATAGGATAAGTGTCCTTATAAAAAAAGGAAGAGACACCAGAACTTCTCTCTCTGTCACATGAGGGTACAGTGAGAAGACAGCCATCTGAAAGCCAGGATCTGACCACGGTGTCCTGACCTTGCACTTGCAGCCTCCAGAACTGTGAGAAATCAGTGCCTGTTGTTTCAGCCCCCAGTCAGCAGTGATATGTTACAGCAACCTGAGCTAAGACCCACGGGGATGACTGTCCATACTTCACATACTTCATAGGTTGCTACAAGGGTTGGGAGGAAAATGACGTGAGAGTATTTGGTAAACCGCCAAGGCTCTGACACATACCACTGGTCCTGAAAATTACCCTCGTTTCCAAAGAGTCACTACATTCTGTATCCGTCTTGCCTTGTTTGAAGTGCGTTTAGAAGTCTTCAGTCCCAACAAGGTGGATGAGAACAGGGCCACTGACAGCAGGTTGGGGGAGATGGCGGGGGTAGAGTGCAGGCTGAGGCAGGAGCTCCCAGGGTCAAGGATCTGAGAAAGAGTCAGTGTCAAGTCCAGTGGAAGGGTATCTGTACTCCACACAATTGCACTTGAAAGTTTCCCTATAGTAGGGCACACGATGGGGCTAGATGTTGGACTTTTGTCCCTTGGGGTGGGGAAGGGGCACAAGGGCAGATTTACTGAGCAGCTTATGAAATGTCAGTCTCAGAGTTCTGCCCCTGCTTGGGCCCCTTCCAAGACCCTGAAAGGGCCCCTCACAACACACTGATGCTCATTGACTTATAGATTTGGATTCAGCAAAATTTGCAAAGGAAGCTATTTTAACTGCAATTGTTGGGGATACTGTCTCTTTTCACCCCCCGGTCCCTTCTGCACACTTCTACAATGTCAGCAGCATAGGTAGGACTGTGGGCATTTGGGCGGTTCAGGTAAAGAGGGGCAGGAAATGGTATAAACTGCATCCGTAAGCTAGGTTGAGTGGTTGCATTTGTGTGGTTCAAATTAGGTGACAACTGGGTCCTGTACAATTAGGTCATTGGCAGCCATCCCAAATCAGGCATAGTTTTTCAAAATCTATGTAGGGCATCCATGGTGCCTCTCTCCAGGCATCTGGACTCAAAGATGAAGGACAGAAGTCACTCAGAAACATGAAGTCTTCCCAAGGTGCCTCTTGCAGGAGGTCTGCAGGAAGGGGATGAGAAACAAGGTCCACAATACGCAGAGGCAAAGCAGGCATGCAAACCTTCAGAGCGTCTACAGACACACGCTGGTTCCTGGACATCAGACGTGAGCGATTCCTGCTCGTTTGCACAGAAGTCCCCTCCTTATGAGGAACAGACTCAGTGGGCACAATTATAGACAAACACACACGCGTCTTAGCCTTTTAACTGGAGTCTCATGCCTCTCGATGACAGCCCCAAACTGCATCATCATAACCAACAGCAGGCACTGTCTGCGTGTGAGCTCCCCGTTCTACACACTCTGACCTGTCAGAATGTGCCAGAATATCAGACACGTCTCATTCGAATGAAGTCTGGCGGTTCCAGACAGGATCTCAGACAAAGCCTGAGAAATCAGAGTCCCAGCAACGAACCCCTCCACAAAGGCACAGGAAGGCGGGATATCTGGTCTCCTATAGGAGTCATTTGAGAATACAGTTATGTAGCCCCAAACCACACAGCAGCACATAAAAAATGTGTTCAGTTAATGTGTACTTTGAGATTAATTTTTATATTGTTTAGATTATTGTATCTGAATTTTAAAATTCAGATACGATCAGAAGTATTCTTACTACAAGAAATTGAACTGAAAGAAATGTGTATGGTATTTGTCCAGTTTTTAAATTTTTGTTGTGATTTCTTTTCTCATTCTAAATAAACTCTAGTTTGCACCTAAGTTTGAATTTGTGATTTTGTACTCATGATTGTGTCATCCTTTTTAAAGAGAGGATCTCTCTGAATGGCACAAGCCTCACGTCCCACAAAACCTGGTCAGCTCATGGGCTCCTAAAGGCAGGGGCGTCAAAGCGAGGCTGGATCCACTAAAAACTGGGCCAGAGCAGAAGCCCAAAATCTGGGCTGTGGAAACTAGACTTTAAGCACAATCCCCAACAGGGTGCTGCCATAGGGGAACCCCAGGTAAGGGAGGGACCCCTAACCTGGCATGGCTGAGCACAGGGACCCCACCCTGACCAGCTTTCCACATTGCTACTGGTAGGCCTGCTGGTATGGGAACAGGACAGGTAAGACTGCAGGGGAGGGAGTCCCAGGGTGGTCCAGAGAAGACATGGGCATTAGTCTGCTCAGGCTGCCACAACATGTCACAGGCTGGGCCGCTTAAACGACAGGAATTTATTCTCTCAGAGCAGGGCTGGTTTCCCCTGAGGTCTCTCTCCTTGGCGTGTACACAGCCCTATTCTCCCTGTATCCTCACCTGGTCTTCCCTCTGTGTGTGTCTGTGTCCTAGTATTCTCTTCTTATAAGGACACCAGTCATGTGGGATTAGGGCCCTACCCAGGTGACCCCATTTTAACTTAGTCACCTCTTTAAAGATACAGTTAGTGTGTCTCTAAATACAGTCACATTCTGAGGTTCTGGGGGTGAAGACTCTGTCATATGAATTTGGGGGGGATGCAGTTCACCCATAACAGTACCTTAGGTAAGTGGGGAAAAGGGATGAGACACAATATGTCTCCTGCTAAAGTAGGAGGGAAGGACTGAAGGAAGGAAGGAAGGAAGAAAGGAGGGAAGGAAGGGGGAGAAGGGAGGGAGGGAGGGAGGGAGGAAGGGATGATATATGCATTGTGAATGTTTGACCAAAGATCTTTTTTTGTTTTAAAAAATATGCCACTTTTGGCCAAGATGGACTAACGGGGAACAGACTTATCTCCTGAATGAAATAATTAAAGAAACGGACAAAATGCATGAAGCAATGGTTACCAAGACATTGGATATCAGACAATGAAAGACAGTGATTCCTAGGATGGAGAAAAGGTTGTCTCAGCTGCTGCCTAGAGAGAAAGTTTCCAGATCACAGGAGAGGGCAGGGAGCCCAGAGCCGAGGAGAAGGGGCTGGGAGTCAAGAGGCCCGGTGGCCACATGCAGAGTCCCAGGGAGGGAAGATCAAACGGAGAGACTGCCAGGGATCTCACAGCCTCAGGCAAGCACAGGTCTGCACATGGGTGTGAGCAAAGTACGGAGGCCGGGAAGGAACAATCCCACAGCTCACATGGGAGGGAGAGGGACTGGCAACGATAATTTTATTGCCCACTAGCAGGGTGGAAAATCTTACCATCCACCGGATATTAGTTATAGCACCCAAACGCAACCGTAGTGGGCCAGAATAAGTCCCAGACCTGGGTCTGGTTCCACGTAACAAAGATTTAAAGTAAGATCTGAAAGAACCAAATTATTTTCAATAATTTATTGCGTTCCGGAATAATGCTCAAACACCAGTATAACAGCAATACATCCCCAGTACCCCATGATGTAACATTCGCAATGTTTGGCATCTAATAAAAACTTAGCTGATAGGTAAAGAAGCCACAGAAGCCATAATGATGAAACCAGCCCAGGAATGACAGATGATAAAATAGTAGAAAAGGAAAGTAAAGCTGTTATGATAACTGTATTCCACATCTTTGAAAAGCTAGGGGAAAGAAGAGCATGGTAAGTACAGACATGGAAAATATTAAAAAAGACACACATAAAACTTCTGGAGATGAACACTCTAATGTTGAAGGTGGAAAATGCACATAACTGCAAAGAAAAGGCTAAACTGTCAGAGAGGAAGAGGTTTTCCTTTACCCTTCTAAGTTCTTCTGGCTGGTCTAAGAATTAAATTGACATGAGCCAGATTAACAGGGGAAAGAACAAAGTTGAATGGCATATATACATGGGAGAGACCCAGGAAAACCAAGTAACTTGACAAAATGGCCAAAGTTCTCACTTTAAATACCGGCTTCTGCTAATGACAAAAGAAGATGTTGGGGTAATGGTTTGGGACTTCAAAGGGGAAAAAGGCAGTTGACACGGAGATGAAAAAAAACATTTGCTGGATCATGCAGAGACAATGCCACACAGAATGGACTCTGATCTCCAGGCCCTCACTTACCACCCCTCACCCATATTCTTTGCAAGTATCTCTGATAATAGAGCACTGTTCCAGGAACCAGTCCTTTTTCTAATTTCTTTAGGCAGCTAAGGGGAAGGTAAAAAGAAAGACTTCCTATGTCTTCTGTTTCTTAAAAATAATCAACCTAAATTAATCCTGCTGCCAAGAGACACGTGTTAGGGTGATAAATTTTGCTCCCCGTAGCGGTGTAAGTGGGCTCTGGATCTAATATATTTGGATGAGAATCACAGAGTCAACAACAGAGAGTGAGAAATGCATATATCTGGAGTTAAACACCCATGGATTCTTGTAAACTATGCGACCAGGGGCTCATACTTTGACGCCTCTGGCCACCCCTTCCACAATTCAGAATGAGGATGATAATGTCTCTGTCTTACACATAAGGAAAAACTAAACTTTAAAGTCATTGACCAAGAAATAAAATATCCCAAAGTAGACCAAGGAGAGATACAAAGCCTCAGTATCACCTAATTTAATAATGTACTTAAAGTTCTTAGTGATCTCTAAGAATATTTTGTACAAGGATGTAAAATGTGTGGTTTCCATAGCGAGATATTTCTAGCATAGCTTATTGAAGCATGAGAAAACAAGGCATGAGATTCGGACTGTACGTGTTCTTCATACACAGATCATAGCAATGTCAGGCATTGTCACAATGAACTTGGAAGGCGGTATCAGGTAACGATGAACAGTCTGCATTAGGTCCTGCCCAGCTACTTGTAAGCTGGGCAGCCAATGCAAGTCAGCCAGCCTTTTCAGCCTCAATTCTCTTAACTCTACACTTTGCTGAAACTGCTTATCTTAAAAATAATCTAAATACTCTCTTTTTAAGGCTACTTCTTTGCAGATGCTGTACACCCTCAGGAGAGGGTGTGGGTAGGAGAGGAGAAAAAGGGAGGGGAGGGTGGTGAAGCGTTATAGCCCCGGGTCCAAACTAGACTAAACAAAAATAGACTTGCCTTAATTTGCCTCCAGCCCCTCCCCTGTTAAACATAAATAAATAGAATAAATTAACTAAAGGACAAAATCAGAAGTGTAGTCAAGGGAGTCCCATGCCATCAGACATTAACAAAGTCAATTTCTCTGTGCAAAACAAAAACAACAAAATAAAGTGTCCCCAAATAAACCATATTTGGAAAATTATTTAGAGACATGGTAAGACTTTTTATTTCAGACTTTCTATTTTTGTATCATATGATTACTTAAAATAGGTTATTCCTGGACATTGATTAAAAATTGTAGGTTTCAGCAGACTTGGTAGGCAGACCCACATGGGAATCCATCGTCTGGGCTGCTGTAATCAGCACAGCAGTGGCTGTGACCTGCTGGGTCTGGTGCTTGATTGACCCTCTGGTGTTTGAAACAGGCAAAGCTCGGTGCTCTCCAAGTTTTATCAACATTTAAATACTAGCACATGACGTTTCACATTCATTCTTTCTGTACAACAGAGAAAAATTATTTTGGATGTAATTTTATTTGAAATTAGATAACTTGACAGCACTGTGACCACGAGCTTAGACTCTGATGCCTGGATCCTGGTCTCGGCTTGACGCTCACCAGGGTGTGACCATGGCTGAGTGGCTGCGGCTCAGTGGTGTCCCCTCTATAATAAGGGAAATACTAGTACCGATCTCAGAGGACTGCCATTAGGATTAAGTGTTTTAATACTTTTTAATTGCTGAGAACAGTATCCACAATGCAGTAAGTCCTCTATAATGTTTGTTAATAAAATAAACTGGATTATTCAAATATTCTACACAATGATGTAGAAGTGCAGGGGCTATGAAAGAGCTTTCTCCAAAGTTAATTATGCAGAAAATTGGTATATTAGTTTTCACACTTTCATTCTAAAGAATGCAACTGATTTACTCATGAGAAAGAATCATCCATTTAAAAGTCATAAAAACAGATTAAATACCTAGGAATTAATTTAAGGAATGTGCAAAGCCTACTTATCCAAAAGTACACTTACTGCAATGAAAAGATGTGTGATATTCTGAGATAGGAGACTTCACGTCACAAAAAGGACAGTTCTACCCAACTTAATTGCAATATTTAACACAGTCTCAATAACGAAAAGCAAGAAGCTCATTTTAAAATTCATTTAGAAACATAAAGCCAGAATGGGTAGAACTCTGAAAAACAAGAAACAGATCTAAAAAGGTATCGGCTTTATCAGGTAGTAAGACATAGTGAATAGGTGATCATTATACCTGTTGGCATTCGCATATGAATAGACCCACAAACTGCTGAAAAGTCTAGAAATAGAACTAAATAAGACAGACAGCCTCTCAGATCTGTGGGGTTCAATAGTGACTTCCTGGCTATATTTCTGCAGTTTGTTTCTCATCAGAAATGGTTGCCTTTCTAAGAGCATTTTTACGCTGAAAAGTATTTCTCCCGAGATGGAGTTACCTTAGTCTGCTCAGGCTACCATAACAAATACCACTGATTGGGTGGCTTAAACAATAGACCTCTATTTCTCACAGTTCTGGAGGCTGGAAGTCCCAGATCAAGGAGCTGACAAATTGGATTCCTGGTAAGGGCACTCTTCCCAGCTTACAGACAGCAGACTTCTGTGTCCTCACTACGGGACAGGGAGAGAGAGAGAGAGAGAGAGAGAGAGAGAGAGAGAACCAAAGTCTTCCTCTTCTTAGGAGGGCACTAATCCTATGACCTACCCTCATGACCTCATTCATCTAAACCTAATTGCCTCTCAGAGGTCCCACCTCCAAACAGCATAATGTTGGGAATTGGGGCTTATGAATTGTGGAGGTATAAACATTCAGTCTATAACAGCAGCCATGGGTCTCAATGGGTATGTATATGCCCTTGCTCGTGGGCAATGGGGAACAGAGACAGGAAGATGGGAAGATATATAAAACACATCAGAAGATCAGACTGGGGTTTCTCAGGACCACCTGGGAATGTGCCTTTGCTAGCTTGCATCTGGAACAGCCCAGACTGGGAAACGTACAGTATCCTATGAATGTGTTTGGTGCTATTGTCTTTCCAAAGCTGAAGCAAAAACATGGCCCCCGTGGGTGGAGTGGGATCTTCAGCTGAAGAGGTGAGATGTTCACACTGTGAGTCACACTGGGGCATTCTATGGCAGGAGACAGAACTTCGGAGTATGTCTGAGTGGAAAAAAACTAAACTAAGGGGGGAAATGCTTTCTTTGCTTGGACCTCAAGTTCTCAGGGTCCTAAATGTTGAGTAGGAGGAGATGGACTCCAGGCGTTTCTTCAGAGGAAGAGTTGCTGGTTCCTCTTCCCTCTGAAAGTAGGTCAGATGCTGGGCTTACACCTGTTCCCTAGAAGAACATTGTGGAATTCAAAGGGGTGGGGTCTGATCTTGGCGTCTCCGTTAGAACTTCCTTCCCATGTTCTTCCTGTTATCAAAGCAGAGTTACCACCTGCTTCCACGGTTATAAAAGGAGCAGAGCTTCACTAGAGAGAGGACAGGGAGAAGAGGGGGTCCTGAGACAGTGGGGTCGTGTGGGGTCACCTGCACGGGCATAGATCAGCACCTGAGCATCTTTAGGACGGCACAGTCCACAACCAAATGTCCAAAAGCTCAGCGCAAATCCCCACACTCTAAAGATTTCATGCATCAAATAAGGAGAAATCCATTTTCTCATCCTGAACGCGTGTACTTTTGTTTACGGGATGACTATGCCTCAGAAAGCTGGGGACACACTTGGTTAATACAGAGGTTCTTACTCAAGTCTCAGGGAAGAAACAAAAAAGGCCCTTCATCAAATGCCTGCCTTTCAAAGCCTTCCTTCGTGAAGGACTTGGACAGACACCTGGGAAGAAGACAGATTCCAGTTGTTCTAATTACGGAATTGTCAGCCTTTTAATATTTACCCGTCCTCAAGACTATGCAGGCGATAACTCAACAATGAATTATTTGGAGCTTTGGATGTGGGGAAAATATTTTACATTTTATAACTTAAAGGAGAAAGAGGCATTGAATATCATTTTGCATAGGGCTGTGCAAAACGATAGTTTAGAAAGAAAATGTGCAAAAGTGGGATAAATTAAAAGTAGGACAATCTCAAAAATTTAGGGTGATACAGTTTTAGACTAAACTGTGTTCACTGAGAAAGGAAAACAATGTTGAATAAGCATATTTGAATGAAGAATTGACAAACGTAACTGAACAATTGCATTTTAAAATGGAGAAAGATTTAGGATTTTTTATAGAGCTAGCTATGTTGTAGGTGGTCAGTAATTGTGAATCAGGTAAATAAAATGATGAAAACAAATGCATTTAGGGAAGTAACATCTCAGCAGTGGAAAGGCCAATATTAATCCAAGGACAGAATACCTGTGTCTTTTATAAATGTGCAACAGAATCTTAGACAATTAACCAGATTTAATTATGTGATTTGGTTTGAATTTCCAGCCTTTTATGAGTTATAAAATGTGAGGTAATTTATTGAGTCTCTCTGAGTTTTTGTCCATCTTTTATGAAACTGGTCACAGCGCCAGTCTTGTAGGTTATGAGGATTCAGTGACCTAACAAGTATATAGGGATTGGCAGAATGTCAGTAACGTCAGCAGCAGCCTTCTCTCCGTCACCAGCATTACTCTTATTATGCATCACTTGACTACACAGGCCCCATCTTGCTTGGAGCTCAATGCAGACAAAATGCTCCCCAACACAGATATGGGTATTCAGTGTGGTTCTTCCTTCTCAGCATGGAAGTTCACATGTAAGTGAAATCGTTTGTAACTGTTGAAAGTCTTTTAAGAAAATAAAGAAAAACACCTACAGAATTTTTTGCTAAATGAGAAGTCCCTTCATCTAAGACCAACCCAGAAAGCACATTCTTCCACTTGCTTTTGTTCTTACCATTTCCAAATCATTCTAGCTTGAGCTCTGTGTGCCAAAACCCACATCAAAGCAGAGGAGGAAAGCAGAGGCCCACAGGAAACAGGAGGCAGTGCTGGGTCAGGTCTTTCCAGGGCTGTCAGCCCTTCTTGTTAACATTCACAGCATACTTCTCAGAGCAGACATTCAATTAGAATATGGAGCCCAAACAATGGAAAATGTAATAAATTCATACTCCCTGCCACTGCTGACGGTGGCAGGACTGTCCATGATATCCTCAGATTCAGGGGAGTCACTGGGATCGCTGTTTGAGGGGCTCACTTTCCAGTGGCTCCATGAGAAAAGACCTCTCCAATGTGAAGAAATCAACACTTTCAGGACTGAAATAAACTGACGATTGTCTTTATGGCCATATCCACTCAAGTTTATAGTACAAACTGCTAAACAGAATTACTTTCATTTAAAAAGAGCAAGAAGAAATTTCTGTATAGATATAACTACCCCAATTTATATTGAATGGCACAGAAGAGAAATAATCCATCCTTTGAGCCATGCAGCTATGCCAGTGACCAACCTGCTGCTACCGTGATTCCGAACATGTTGGCTGTACAGCTGCTGTCTGCAAAGAACCCAACGTGAAGTAACCCAGGGCAGGGTGCCTTGGAGATGAAAGATCTGTACTTGGCTTCCTGCTTTAGGGTCCTTACGGTGCCACACATATGAACCTCGAGTCTGATGACATGTTTTAGGAGCTGTTGAAGAAACCAGAGCTTTAAGAAATTCCATCACTTTTAGGCACATGAGAGAAGGATGATAAAAGTTAATCAAACAAAACCGATATAAAATAAAGATTCCCCGAGCTTATGTCAGCATTCACACATTTTTCTCATTCGTTCAGTTCTGATTCATTCATTAGAAATTATTTCCGGCAGCTGACCACATGAACTGCCCTTTGCTAGGCTCTAAAGACACAGATAAAAAAAATAAAGGCCCGATCATTCGCATCGTGGGTGGTGGTGGTGACGATATCCATAAATGCATCGAGAGGTCGTGCATGTGCACAGAGAGGGAGGGGTTATTTCTCCCGGATTCCTTACAGGCACTGCCTTTAGGGAGTGGCGGTGGCACTAGGGAGGAATTCAGGCTGGCCCTGCTCCTTGGCACCACTAGATACTGAGTCTCAGGCTGTGGCCGGAGGGTTTCATCGGCAGAACCTGCATTCTTGGCTATCACCTGGCTGTAGAGTACGATGGAAAGTAGTCTGAGCTTCACCAGCGAGTGTGGAAGCCTAGCCCCCATCACACCACTCTTCTTCCTCAAAACGTCTTTCCACACACTTGAGAACCATGGATGTGTTTTGACTTTCCCTATGCAGTGGCAAAAACGTTATCTCGATATCGTCTTAATTAACATTTCTCTGCTTACTCCTGAGATTGGACATATTGTCTTATTTTACAGGATGTGTATATTTGGAGAAGTATTTATATCTGTGCCCTGCATCTTTATATCTCTAGGTTCTTTGTTTTCTTCTTATGGATGTAGTAGAGCTCTTTACACTTACATACGCTGAAAATATTTTATCTTATTCTGTCATTTGTCTTTAGCTTCATTTATGCTGCCCACCATCTAAGGAGCCTTCCTCACAGCTTGACCTCTGCATGTAGGCAGTTTGCTGTCATGACAGGAATCAGAGGTGAGGCAGACGTCATGGAAGTCTAAGTCACATGCCAGATTTCACAACCTAGTACCAAAAACGTGACATTTTTCAATGTTTTTAATACTGATCACATGCTGAAATTATAATATGTTGGATATATTGGATTAAATGAAACGTACTATGAAAATGTATGTCCCTTGTTTCTGTTTGCTTTGTTAAATGTGGCTACTAGAAAATTCATGATTATGTATACGGCAATTTATGTTCCACTGGGCACAGCTGATCTAGAGACTGAGTTCTGATCTAGAGCCAGTTTGTCTTTGGCTCCATCAAAAAATATGTTGGTTCTACCCCAAGGCCAGCCTTTTTGGTGGCCAAAGGCTGACAGCAGCAGACAGTGCTTCGTGCCCCCTCTACCAGCCCATCACGGGAGCAGATGTAGTTCAGCCTCAGCAGAAAAGAAATGTCTCAAACCACTCAGCAAAGTTCCATTTTTCAAAACCTATGTGTCCTGTGTTGAGTCACCTGTCCATTTGGAATTACTGAGGCCTTGTAAACAAACACCAGATGAGGGGTCATGATGCCCTGAAGTATGGGGCCCAGCCCAGGGCAGAGGCAGGTTCCCATCAGGGACACTGTGGTGGAGGAACAGGTGGATGTAGGGTTTCCATAACCTCCACCACGTCCCGCTTTCCACACCACATGCATGTTCACTCCTGTGTCAATTGTTTTATTTTTTCCCATGTGGATAATCAATTCCCCAAGTACCTTTTCTTGACTTGCCTCTCCTCATTCATAAATCAAGCTTCCCAAGTTCTCAGTTGTGTTCCCTTGATCGATCTGTCTCCATGTGAATGCCTTTCTGTCTTAATTCCTATGGTTTTAAATATATATGACTTGCTATTTGATGTCACCCTTCCTCCATTGTTTTTATTCTGCTGAAATGTTTTGACTATTCTTGTCCCTTTGCTGCTCCATACATTAGAATTAACATTGCAGTTACACACTCATATAGAACACATACAGAACAAAAATGTGCATTGAGATTTGGATTATAATTACATTGAATTTATAGATCAATTCAAGTAGAATTGACCTCTTCAGAAAATTGAGTTTCCCTATTCATGAGTATAGTAAAGTTTTCCATTTGTTTCGGTTTCCTTGAGGTCTTTCATCTCTTGTTTTGTTTGTTCGATATTTTACATATTTATTTCTTCCTCATCTTTCACAAGATTCTCAAGCTGGCATTTGCTCTTATTTAGAAATGATGCATCCCATGTCCTTTATTCTAGTGGTGGCTCCTTTGTAAATTCTGTTCTTATTAAATTTATTCTATAATTTAAATATACATACAGTAAATTCCAAAATGATTTTTAAAAGATACAATATGAACCATAAAGCTTCCTATTTCTACTCATCCCAACTCCCTAGGGGTAATGACAATTTTCTGTAGCCTTCTAGAAATTAAGTTTAAATTTCTAATAATGTGTATTTTTCCTATAAAAAAAAAGAAACAGAAATTATCACAAATAACTTTTTTCCTACAACAAGAAAGGATAGCAATAACTCAAAGTTCCAGTTCTGCCCACCTGTGCATCCTCAAGTAAATCACTCTAATCTCTGAGCATCAATTTCCCCATTTCTGAAATGGGAACAATGACCCCACCCTCAGGATTAGCATGTCAAATCATAAGGTCACCACGATGAGCTAGGGTGGTTCCTGGTGGCCCTAGGAGCCCAGTGAATGAGGAAGGGATGTAATGCCTGGGCTCCTGTTTCCCGGAGCCACCTTGCTGGTCTCAGGGAGAGCAGATTCCAAGCCCTACGGAGTCCTATGTTGCCTACAGAACACTCCTCCCAGAGCGTGTGCTTAGGAAGGGCCCAGACCATGCCCTGAGGCCATGGTTATCTTTCACAGGAGGCCTGAAGTGGCCGGCTCTGGAGGCCTCTGGGAGCCCGGTCTGTGTGTCCTGCTACCCCGCCTGCTCTGGGATCTGGTCTTCCTCCCTCTTCTTTTCCTGATTGGTGCTGCAGCCTGTACCCCGAGTCTCTCAGTTCCCTGAATCTTCCCTCTTTTTATGGGGTGAGGGGTAATAGAGGGCTTCTAAGGAGACATGAAGCCAATTGTGCCAGACTATTTCAAACCTCCATGCCTGGAAATCTTCCTTCCATCCTCCTGAACACTCATTCATTTCTCAAGCCTTTGGAAATGAGATCTCCTGCTACAAAGGAGGCCTTTATCACCCACCCGGGCACACATGATAATTGCCCCCCTAACTGCCTCCACCATGCTCTAAATCTGGTAGGACCCATCATCTAAATGGTTCTCTTTGCTCAAGTTTGTGTCCTCAGTACCTGACAGAGAGTTTAGCATTCACCAGGCGCCCGCAGATACTTGCAGGATGGGTGTCCTTATTCATTTTTATAGAGATTATAATCAAGAGCACAAACAGAGATGGTCTCTGCCCTCTTGTATCTTGAAACCTGCACAAGACAGGCATAAATCAAACTGCGGGACCAGTAGATACAAAATCACAGCAGTGGAAGTTCCACAAAGGAAGGGTGAAGTTTTCCCTGAGAACATTCAACAGGGGGGCCTGACCTGGTCTAGAGAATTAGGAGTCTTCCTTTCAAGTCAAAATCCAAAGAATGAGTAAGCATTAGGTGGAGGATGAGGTTGGGAAAAAGGGTGATCAGTTCCATAGCAAAGGTTTGTGGCCAACAATAGGATGTTGACAAACCATATCCAAGCAACTAGAAGAAGGCCAAGTCATTCAGGTGTGCTCCATCTGAAACTGAATGCTTACTTCCTTGGGTTACAGAGAAAGGCATCCTCACGTCCTCAGTGTCAAGTTAGAATATGTTGTGGCCACACTGCATAGGGAGTGCCCGGGCGGGGGTGAGTGATGTCACCTGTAATGTATTTAGGGGAAGAATTTGTATTCCACGTTGAAGCTAAACTTGCAGTGACTTTTATTTCTTCACGTGTTCATTAAAGCTTAACTCAGAAGAAAAAAATCCTAGTTCTTCTAACAGTGAGAAAAATGAACCTTAAATTTATTTTTAAAAAGGGTATTTTACTTTGGAGAATAAATTAAAAGGAACACTTTGGTTTATTAAGCTTTTGCCATAACATTTAAAGTAGCATTAAAAGAAAGCAAAAGTGGTAAGGATTTAAAAGGCAATGGAAAAAAATAAGGATATTTTCAGACTATATTTCATTTTAAAATTAACTTATCTGCTTATATTTTTCTTTTGACCTTTTGACCCCCTTCACCTATTTCTCCCACCCCAGCCCCACCTCTGGCAGGCAACCGCCAGTCTGTTCCCTGTCTATTGTAACAGGGAAGAACTTTTTGTATTCTATTACAAGTAATGTTGCCTATAAGCTTAAATTATACATAATGGCCCATCTCTGGGAACTCTGCTTCCCAAGTAATGAGCATTAAGCAAAAATACCTTTGTTTAGCTCACAGGAAACATCCTGACCAGGCGCCCCTGTGAATGACTGCAGGGAGGAAGAAATCAACACATCCCCTCTGGAGGCTGACCGGAACCAAGAAATGTTTGACTTTACTTCCTTCCCTTTCAGTTTAAAAGCCTGAACTCTAACTCAGGCAAGATAGTTCTTTGGGGCAGGAGTCTACCATCTTCTCGGTTTGCTGGCTTTCCAGATAAAGTCACTATTCCTTGCTTCAACGTCTCTCTCGATTTACTGGCCTGTCATGCATCAAGCAGTATGAGCTGGACTCAGTAACACTATGAGCTTGGGATAGTTTTGTTTGTTTTCATTTTGTTTTGTTTTTTTTAATCTTAGATTCCACAGATAAGTGAGATCATACCGTATTTGTCTTTCTCTCTCTGACTTACTTCATCTAGCATAATGCCATTGAGGTCCATCCATGTTGCCTCAGAGGGCAAGATTTCATTCTTTTTTAAGGCTGAATAATATTCATGTATATATAATTTACAAATATAAATTTCTTTCTCCATTCATGGACACTTAAGTTGCTTCCATATCTTTTCTTTTTTTTTTCTGTGGTACGCGGGCCTCTCACTGTTGTGGCCTCTCCCGTTGTGGAGCACAGGCTCCGGACGCGCAGGCTCAGCGGCCATGGCTCACGGGTCCAGCCACTCCGCGGCATGTGGGATCTTCCCAGACCGGGGCACGAACTCTTGTCCCCTGCATCGGCAGGCAGACTCTCAACCACTGCGCCACCAGGGAAGCCCGCTTCCATATCTTGGCTATTGTAAATAATGCTGCAATAAACATGGAGCTGTACCTTTTCATGTTAGTGTTTTCGTTTTCTTCAGATAAATACCTAGAAGTGAAATCACTGGATCATATGGAGTTCTATTTTTAATTTTTTCAGGAACCTCCATGCTGCTTTCCTTAGTGGCGACACCAATTTACATTCCCACCAACAGTGCACAAGGATTCTCTTTACTCCACATCCTCACCAATACTTTCTATTTCTAGTCTTTCGATAACAGCCATTCTAACAGGTATGAGGTGATATCTCATTGTGGTTTTGATTTGCATTTCCCTAATGATTAATGAGATTTAGCATTTTTTCATGTACCTGTTGGCCATCTGTATGTCTTCTTTGGAAAAATATTCAGATCATCTGCCATTTTTAAATTAGATTGTATTGTTGCTATTGAATTGTATGATTTCTTGATATATTTGGAATATTAATCCCTTATCAGATATATAGTTTGCAAATATCTTCTCCCATTCAGTAGTTTGCCTTTTCATTTTGTTGCTGGTTTCCTTTACTGCACAGAAACTTTTTTAGATGATTTAGTCCCACTCATTTATTTTTGCTTTTGTTCCTTTTGCTTTTGGTGTAAGATTCAATAAAAATCATCAAGGATTTGAAGTCATGGAGCTTAGTATGTCAAGGAGCATACTGTCTATGTTTTCATCTAGGAGTGTTACAATTTCAGGTTTTATATTTAAGTCTTTAATCCATTTTGAGTTGATTTTTGTGTCTGGTGTAAGATAGAGGTTGAGTTTCATTATTTTGCAATTGGCTGTCCAGTTTTTCCAACACCATTTATTGAAAAGACTGTCCTTTCCCTGATGTGTATTCTTGGCTCCTTGTCATAAATTAATTAACCATATATATGTGGGTTTATTTCTGGGCTCTCTATTTTGTTCCATTGATCTATGTGTCTGTTTTTATGCCAATACCATACTGTTCTAATTATTATAGCTTTGTAATACAGTTGGAAATCAGGAAATGTGAAATCTCCAGCTTTCTTCTTTTTCAAGATTGCTTTGACTGTTTGGGGTCTTTTGTGGTTCCATACAGATTTTAAGATTATTTATTCTATTTCTTTATTCTACTTCTTCAAAAATGCCAGTGGAATTTTGATAGAGATTGCATTGAATTTGTAGATTGTCTTGCCTAGTGAGAGCATTTTAACACTTGATTATTTCAATCCATGAACACAGAATATCTTTCTACTTATTTGTGCTTTCTTCAATTTTCTTCATTACTGTCTTATAGTTTTAAATATACAGGTCTTTCACCTACTTCATTAAATTTCTTCCTAAGAAAGAAATTTCTGTTTGACTCAATTTAAAATAGGATTATTTTCTTAAGTTCTCCTTCTCATAGTTTGTTATTAGTGTATAGAAATGCAAACAGATTTTTTTTTTTTTTGCAGTACACGGGCCTCTCACTGTTGTGGCCTCTCCCATTGTGGAGCACAGGCTCCGGACACGCAGTCTCAGTGGCCATGGCTCACGGGCCCAGCGGCTCCGCGGCATGTGGGATCTTCCCAGAGGGGGGCATGAACCCGTGTCCCCTGCATCGGCAGGCAGACTCTCAACCACTGCACCACCAGGGAAGCCCAACAAACAGATTTTTGATATTGATTTTTTAACCTGTAACTTTATCAAATTCATTTATTAGTTCTAAGAGTTTTTTGATGGCATCTTTAGGGTGTTCTATATATAATGCCATGTCATCTGCAAACAGTGACAGTTTTAATTTTCCTCTCCAATTTGGATGCATTTTGCCTCTTTTCCTTGACTAATTGCTCTGGCTAAGACTTCCAATACTATTTTGAATAAAAGTGGCAGGAGTGGGCATCCTTGTGTTGTTCCTGATCTTAGAGGAAATGCTTTCAGCTTCTCACCATTGGGTATATTACCTGTGGGCTTGTCACATATGGCCTTTGTTATGTTGAGGTTCATTTCTCTATATCCAGTTTCTGGAGAGCACCTATCATAAACTTTATAAGTAACTCCTAGGTGATTTTTCAAAATGAAATGTATAAATGACTGTATAATTTTGAACTCACAGTAGCAACAAATGTTCTTATTGATAATTTTCTTCTCTTATGGAACCCTGGTCTGTTTTTTGTGTCAGTGTAATGCTGAGTTCAACATTTTACAGGGGAAGAGTTCCCCCTTTTTCTATATTTTTGGAAGAGTTTGAGAAGGATTTGTGTTAATTCTTCTTTGAATATTTGGTAGACTTCACCAATGAACTTGTCTTGCTCTGAACTTTTGTTTGTTGAGAGGTTTTTAATTACTGATTCAGTCTCCATTCTAGTAATTAGTCTGCTTAGATATTCTATTTCAACATGTTTCATTCTTCATAGGTTGTATGTTTTTAGAAATTTATCCATTTCTTCTAGGTTGTCTAATTTTTTGTTGTAAAACTGTTCATAGCAGTCTCTTATGATTCTTTGTATTTTTGTGGTATAAGTTGTAACATCTCCTCTTTCATTTCTGAATTTATTAATTTTTTGCTCTTTCTTTTTTTCTTGGTAAGTCTAAAGTTTTGTCAATTTTGTTTATCTTGTTAAAGAATCAGCTCTAAATTTCATTGATCTTTTCTACTGTCATTTTAGTCTCTATTTCATTTATTTCTGCTCTAATCTTTGTTATATCCTTCCTTTTACTATGGGCTTCATTTGTTCTTCTTTTTCCAGTTCCTTGAAGTGTAAAGTTAGATTGTGTATTTGGGACTTTTCTTATTTCTTGAGGTAGGAATTTATCCCTGTGGACTTCTGTCTTAGAAATGTGTTTGCTGCATCCTACAAAATTTTGTACAGTATATTTCTATTTTCATTTGTCTCAAGGTATTTGTTATTTCTTTGACCCATTGATTGTTCAGTAGCATGTTGTTTAATCTCCACATATTTGCTAATTTTCCAGTTTTTTTATGTAACTAATTTTTAGTTTCGTAACACTGTGGTCAGAAAATAGACCTGATATTATTTCAGTCTTCTTAAATGTATTAAGACATGTTTTGCAGACTAACCTACGATCTATCCTGTAAAATGTTCCATGTGCACTTGAGAAGAATGTGTATTCCGTTGCTTTTGCATGGAATGCTTTGTATATATATCTGTTAAGTCCATCGAGTCTAACGTGTGGTTTAAGGTGGATGTTTCCTTATTAATTTTCTAAACTTGTTTTATTCTTTACAAAACATTATGTAAAAATAAATTCATTCAGATCTTCCTATATTTTCTTGGAAATTGGCAGAACATAATTACAAAGGCAGACAAATTTTGCTATATCTTTAATCAGAAAAAAAATCATTTTCTCTAAAAGAATTAAAAGATAAATCAATATAAGTATTTAAACTGATGTTTTAGAAAGGTTTTAATAATGAATTTAAAGTATCCAGTGAGAATGATATAGTAGGTAATAAGACTGTGAAATTAAGTAATGGACCTAGGAGAAAAAAAAACTATGTTGGGCATGTGTGTCTGTGTGTGTGTGCAAAGTAATAAAATGTGTAATTTTTTAAATATGATAAATGTGAGGTAACAATGAGAAATATATGGCATTCAAAAAATGCAGTCTTGAAACTTCTTTTTTTTTAATTACAGTATAGTTTCCTAAGGGAATTTTATTATTCCAATTACAAATGAAGTTTAAATTCTTTTTTTTTTAACATCTTTATTGGAGTATAATTGCTTTACAATGGTGTGTTAGTTTCTGCTTTATAACAAAGTGGATCAACTATATATATATATATATATATATATATATATATATATATATATATCCCCATATCTCCTCCCTCTTGTGTCTCCCTCCCACCCTCCCTATCCCACCCCTCCAGGTGGACACAAAGCACCAAGCTGATCTCTCTGTGCTATGCGGCTGTTTCCCACTAGCTATCTATTTTACATTTGGTAGTGTATATGTGTCAATGCTACTCTCTTACTTCATCCCACCTTACACTTCTACCTCCCCGTGTCCTCAAGTCCATTCTCTATGTCTCGTCTTTATTCCTGTCCCACCCCTAGGTTCTTCAGAACCTTGTTATTTTTTTTAGATTCCATATATATGTGTTAGCATACGGTATTTGTTTTTCTCTTTCTGACTTACTTCACTCTGTATGACAGTCTCTAGGTCCATCCACCTCACTACAAATCACTCAGTTTCATTTCTTTTTATGGCTGAGTAATATTCCATTGTATATGTGTGCCACATCTTCTTTATCCATTCTTCTGTCGATGGACACTTAGGTTACTTCCATGTCCTGGCTATTGTAAATAGAGCTGCAATGAACACTGTGGTACATGACTCTTTTTGAATTATGGTTTGCTCAGGGTATATGCCCAGTAGTGGGATTGCTGGGTTGTATGGGAGTTCTATTTGTAGCTTTTTAAGGAACCTCCATACTGTTCTCCATAGTG
The DNA here is from genome assembly GCF_964374135.1 of Grampus griseus. Classification (NCBI taxonomy): domain Eukaryota; kingdom Metazoa; phylum Chordata; class Mammalia; order Artiodactyla; family Delphinidae; genus Grampus; species Grampus griseus. The sequence continues at coordinate 97,232,350 of NC_139003.1, read as the reverse complement.
GCTGTATCAATTTACATTCCCACCAACAGTGCAGGAGGGTTCCCTTTTCTGCACACCCTCTCCAGCATTTATTGTTTGTAGCTTTTTTGATGATGGCCATTCTGACTGGTGCGAGGTGATATCTCATTGTAGTTTTGATTTGCATTTCTCTAATGATTAGTGATGTTGAGCATCCTTTCATGTGTCTGTTGGCAATCTGTATGTCTTATTTGGAGAAATGTCTATTTAGGTCTTCCACCCATTTTGGATTGGGTTTTTTTTTTTTTTTTTTTTTTTGATATTGAGCTGCATGAATTGCTTGTATATTTTGGAGATTAATTCTTTGTCAGTTGCTTCGCTTGCAAATATTTTCTCCCATTCTGAGGGTTTTCTTTTTGTCTTGTTTATGGTTTCCTTTGCTGTGCAAAAGGTTTTAAGTTTCATTAGAACCCATTTGTTTATTTTTGTTTTTATTTCCATTTCTCTAGGAGGTGGATCAAAAAGAATCTTGCTGTGAGTTATGTCATAGAGTCTTGAAACTTCTAATTGATGTCATTGCAAGAGCTATACATTTGTAGTTCCTCTACATAGATGTGCTTGAGAGAGCTACAACTGTGATTGAATTGGCCCAGAAATAGAATAGCAAAGGAAGTGAAACAAAGACCAGTTTGGGAATCTCAAACTTAACGTCCACTCTAAATAGTCATCAAAGCAAAATAATGTTCTCTAAAGTGTTCTTACAGTTATTGAGACATTATTTTAAATCTATAAACTCACAAAGAAATTCCTCAATATTGTAAATAATAACTTTTAAAGAGAAACCTGACAAATATGCCCTCAGGCAAGAGATCAAGGTCAACATCAACAATGATGAGCTGTGTTTACAGGATGTGCCCTTGACTTGATTAGGTGAGAAGGGTATTTCACCTCTGTGGTCTTCCTCCCTTTGCCCGAGTCTACCCATAAGAAAAACATCAAATTCCACTTGAGAGTCATTCTACAAAATGCCTCATCAGTCCTCCTCAAAACTATCCAGGTTGTCAAAGACATGAAAGATCTGAGAAACTGCCCCAGACCAGAGGAGCCTGAGGAGACATGAGGACTGAATGTCATGTGATGCCACGTATGAGATCCTGTGACAGAAAATGGGTATTAGGAGAAAACCAAGGAAATATGAATAAGCTATAGATTTTAGTTCATAATAATGTTCTAATATTGGCTCGTTAAATGTACCAGAAAAATTTTAATAAAATTATATTTAGTTTTTTTAAAGCCATAATATACTAAATTTTTTAAAGGTCACTGTGTTTTAACATTTAACCAAAGTGGGAAAATTTAAAATTTCTTTTTTATTTCATTACCTTGTCATAACTCTGAAAATTAGAACTGTCTATTACAATGGAAAGTTTTTTTTATAAAATTAATTTTGTCATGATTCAGAGAGAAGATATGTATTGAGCTAATGCTATATCCTAAGCATTCTTCTAGGAAATGGAGCTACTTGGCAGAAAAGATAAACTTTACATAAATAATTTTACTACAAATTAGAGATGCCATGTTCAAGAGAGCAGGAAGGCCATAAGATAGGCACAACTTAAACTAGGAATTTCAGAGGAAATCGCTGTGGAAAATTCTCATGACACAAGTAACATTTAAGCTGTTGGTGAAAATAGGCATGTGCAAAGAAGAAGTTAAGTATATATTAGAAGGAGAAATAGCATGAAAAAGCAGAGAGGAGGAACCAGGCAAAGTGACCCTAGATAAGGGTAGATAAAGTGTGGTAAAGAGAAAGATGGGAGAGAGGGAGCTGAGGAGGCGAGATGGGAAATATAATCAGGGAAAAAATCATAGTGCAGGGGTCCTCAAGTTTTGGTTTACTGAAGTAAATGGCTAAGAGCAGATGTTCCAGAAGTTGACATTTTCTATAGACAAAGACCCAATTTTAGAATCACATACGTTCATCCTCTGAACTAGGTGAATGTCCCCAAATCTGAAAAACAGAAAAATAACACAAAGTACTCTGGGAAATAAAGTCCTTTCCAGGCTGAAATACAATGGGAATTGGGAGAAGATTGCCTGGGAAGAGCACAGTAAACAGAGGCAGCACCCAGGGTACTATGGAGAGAACTATCAGGCTTCAGAAAGTGGGGGAAGCAAGAGGTGTAAGGAAAAGGGGAATCTGCCTTCACATTGTACATCATTAACAGTTCAGATGGACCAGGTGGGTAGAATTGTGCTTTGTATTGATAGGTTGATAAAGAAGTAAAATGCAAACCATGATGTAAGTGTTGGCTAATCAATTAACTAAATATGGGAGCCAAGATCCAGGATTTTCCAAGTTGTCTCAAGCCTGATTGTTCTGACATAGGAGGAACAAAGATGAGGATAACATGTGGCTAATATTTTTAATTAAATTTTTCTTGAGAGAATCATTGGTTCAAGTGCAGATGTAAGGAAAATACTGAGATCATATGTACCTTTTAGCCAGTTGCATGGATAGATTTATAAGAACATATCAAACTGCTTTTCAGAGTGCCTGTAATGTTTTACATTCCCGCCAGTAGTGTATGATTAATCCAGCTTTCCACATTCTCACCTACAATTGGTATTTTTACTATTTATCTTAGTCATTCTTATGAGTATGTAGTAATTGTTCATTGTGGTTTTGATTTGCATTTTGCTGTAGGCTAATGATGTTGAACATCTTTTCATGGGCTTATTTGTCATTTGCACATCTTCTTTGATGAGATGTCTCTTCATGTATTTTGCCATTTCTAATTGGACTTTTTTTTTTCTGTTTCATTTTGAGAGTTCTTTATGTATTCAAGATACTAGTCCTTTGTTAGATATGTTGTTTGCAAATATTTTCTCCAATCTATAGCTTGTCTCTTCATCTTCATAAGAGAATGTTTCACATAACAAAAGATTTTTATTTTGATGAGGTCCAACTGATGAAATTTTCTTTCACTGATTTTACTTTTTGTGTCAAATCTATGAACTCTTAGCCCTAAACCCTGAAGATTTTCTCCTATTTTTTTTTCTGAAGCTGTTATTGTGTTGCATTTTTACTTCAGTCTGTGATCCATCTAGAGATAAACTTGCATAAAGTGTGAGACTTAGGTTGACACTCCTTTCTTTTTTTTTCCTTCTGGTGTCCAGTTGTTCTGGCACCATTTTGTGAAAAGCTACCTTTCTTCCATTGAATTCCTTTTTCAACTTGTCAAAATTCATTCAGATGTCCTTATGTGGGTCTATTTCTGGGTTCTAAATTCTGTTCAATTGATCTATGTATCTGACCTTCTGTCAATAGCAATCAATCTCTATTACTGCCGATTTATAATAGGGAGTAATATGGGTAGAGTGATTCTTCTGACTTTCTTCTTCTTTTTCTAAATAGTGTTAGCTATTGTAGGGCCTCTATTTTTCTGCATGACTATTAGAGTAACCTTGTCTAAGTCTACAAAAACATAGCTGAGATTTTGATAGGAATTTAATTAAACCTGAATGTGAGTTTGGGATAATTGACATCTTTACTATGCTGATTTTGCAATTTATGAACATAGTATGCCTCTACATTTAGTTTGGCAGTCTTTAATTTCTTTCATTCATATTTGGTAATTTTCATCATATAGAATCTGTACATGTTTTGTTATGCTTGTATATAAGTACTTAATTTTCTTAGAAATGTCTATAATTGGTATTATATTTTAATTTCATTTTCCATGTGTTTATTGTTATTATATAAAAATGCAATTGTTTTCTGTATGTGGACTTTGTATCTTGGGACCTTGTTGAACTTACCTGTAACTCTGGGAGGGTTTTTTATAGTGGTTTTGGTGGTGTTCCATGAAGTCAACAATGTCATCTTCAAACAAAACAGTTTTATTTTTTTCTTTCCAATCTTTATGGCTTTTTTTTTTTTTTGCTTGCCTTACTTCAGGGTCTACAATGCACAGGGCTATGTTGAAAAATAAAAGTGATTAGAGAAGATAGCCTTGCTTTGTTCCTGATCTTAAGGGGATGGTGTTCAGTTTTTCACTGTTCGGTATTCTGTACACTGTAGAGGTTTTTTTGTGTTCTTTATTAGGTTGAGGTACTTCCTCTCAATTCCTAACTTGCTGGTTAAATGGATATTGGATTTTGTTAAATTATTTTTGTTGTCAACTGATGTGATTATCTAAATTTTATTCTTTATCCTGTTGATATGGTAGATTATATTGATCTTAGAATGTTAAACTATTCTTGCATACCTGAAATAAATACCACAGTCAGTGTATAATTCTTTTTATTTATTGGTGATTCAATTTGCTAATGTTTTCTGGAGGAGTTTTATATCTGAGCTCATGAAAGTTTTGATTTTATTTTTTTTGTAGTGTCTTAGAAGTTTTTGAGTATTATTGTATCAGGGTAATAATGTCCACATAAAATAAGTTGTAAAGTATTTTTTTCTTTTCTGTTTTTTGGAAGAGATTATGTAAAACTAGTGTTAATTCTTATTTAGATGTTTGGTATAAATCTCCAGTAAAATCATGTGTGTCTAGAAATTCCTGTCTTGGGAACCTTTAAATTACAAATTTAATTTCTCTTAGGGTTGTAGAATTATTCAGATTATCTTAGCTGACTTTTGGTAATTTGCGGTTTTTGAGGAATTAGTCCATTTCATCCAAGTTGTTGAGTGGCAAGTTGTTTTCAGTGTCACTTTAGAATTGTTTTAAAGGCTGTGAGATCTTTAGAGATATCCTTGATCTCATCCCTGATATTGATGATTGTTTGTTTCTTCTGTTTTTGTCAGTTATTTTTTAGAGGCTAATCAATTTTATTGATACTTTTTGAAGAGCCTGCTTTTTGTTTCACTGATTTTCTCTATTGTTTTTTATTTCATTGATTTTTAGTCTTATCTTTATTATTTTCTTTCATCTACTTGTTTTTTGTTTTTCTTTTTCTAGTTTCTTGAGGTAGAAATTTAGACAATTTATCAAGACTTTTCTTCTTTTCTAATGTGAGCATTTAGTGCTGTAAATTCTGTTTCACACTTCTTTAGCTGCATCTTACCTATTTTGAAATGGTGTATATTCATTTTCATTCAATTCTCTCTCTCTCCATATGTACATACATATATTGAATATTCTCTGAGCAATTGAAAGAAATGTATATTCTGTTCTTGTTGAATAAGATATATATTAGATCCTATTAATTGAGCAATCATTTTTCTGAGACCTTTTATACACTTACTATTTTGCTATTAGGTAGATATAACTGTAACTAAGATGGAGTGTTGAAGTTTCCAACTATAATTGTGGACTTAACTATTTCTCCTTTTAGCTCTGTCATTTTTTGCTTCTTATGTTTTGGGGTTTCCTATAGGCTTTGATCATTTACCATTATGTAATATCTTTCTTTGACTCTTATTCTTTTCTTTGTAGTCTATTTTATCTAATATTAATATAGTTACTCTTAGTTTTTAAAAATTAATGTTTCCATAGTTTATCTTTTTCCCTCTTTTTATTTTCAGTCTATCCATGTTGCTAAATTTGAAATGAATTTCTAATAGGGCAATAGAGAATTTTTTAATCCATTTTGCCAAACTCTGCCTTTTAATTGGTAGATTACTGCCATTTACATTTACTATAATTATTGATATGTTAGAGCTCACATCTGACATTTTATTATCTACTTGTTTCCTTTAATCCTCATTTCTCTGTTTCTCTTTTATTGCTTTCCTCTGGGTTATTCCTTCCTTTATAATATCCATCTTGATTTATCTATAGTGTTTTTTCATGTACCTCTTTGTAAAGATGTTCTTAGTGGTTATTCTGGATATTACAATATACACATGTGACTTATCACAGTCTACTGTTACTAATGTTTTAGCAATTCAAGTGAAGTATGGAAAACTTACTTCCATTTAGGTTCCAAATCTTTCCCACTTTTAAAACATCATTGTCTTGAATGTCAGATGGTGTTATAATTTTTGTTTCAATCATCCTGAAGGATGATTACACCAGATATGTTAATAGAATTCTGGGTTGACAGTTATTTTATTTTTCAGTACTTGAAAATTTTTATTACACTTTTTTCTGGTCTCTATGGTTTCAGAAGTTAAATTTGCTGTCATTTGAATTGATGTTCTCCCATAGGTAATGAATGAATCATTTCTCTGGTTGCTTTCAAGATTTTTTTCTTTTTGTTTTTAGAGATTATGATGTGTTCTTGGTGTGGACTTCTTTGTGTTTATCTTGCTTAAGATTTTCTCAGCTTCTTGGATCTATAGGTCTGTTTCCTTCTCCAAATTTGAGTTTTCAACCAGTATGTCTTTGAATACTCTTTCAGCCCCAGTCTCTCCCTCCTGTCCTCTGGGACTCCAATGAGGCAAATGTTAACTTTTGGTTACTGTGTCATAAGTCCTTCATACTCTGTTCTTGTTTGTTTAATTGTTTGGTCTATTTTCTCTCTGCTGTTTAGATTAATTAAATTCATTAGACGTGTATTCATGTTCATTGATTCTATTCTCTGACATCTCCACTCCACTATCAACACATTCAGACAATTACTTTGTTTTAGTTATTACATTTTTTAGTTCTATGATTTACGTTGGGATCTTCTTACATAAATTCTACTTCTTTGTTAAGTCTTTCTATATTTTATTTTTCTAAAAGAATTTTTAATTTCTTGTTGAATTATTTTTATGACGGTTACTTTAAAGTTCTTGTCATATTCTAAACATCTGATTTATCTTAGTGTTGATGACATTTTGTCTTTTCTCATTCAAATTATGATATTCCTACTTCTTGTTATATTGGGTGATTTTCTATTTTTCCTGCATACTTTTATTATTCTAGAAGGCTCTGGATGGTTTTTTTTTAATTTAGCAGGCAGTCACCTTATTTAGCTTTAGCATACTTTTGTTGGTAAAGGAAACCTGAGGAACGTAGGACTGGGAGCACTCTGATTCATCAGCATCGCTCAAAAGTTTCCATTCTCATTGTCAGGGTCTCACCTTTCCCACCCAGTGTTGTAATTGTAACTTAAGCAATCTGTCAAGACGTCAAATCACCTTGTGTGGTACTTCAGCAAATCCAAAGATCAAACTCTGATGCAGTTTTTAGGAAGCACTGAACCTGAAGCTACAAAAGATATTTGATGCTCTAGAGACAGACACAGAAACTGCTTAGTTTTCCAACCGTGCCTTGTTCTGGAATTTTAAATCCTCAATTTTGTTTCTTTCTCTTCTTATGTACTCCTGAGTAGTGACAAGAAGTCTGTCCACCCACTAGTCCTTGTACCCTCCTCACCATCACAATGAATTCTCCACTATGCTAATCATTTTGTCTACCAAAGCTTTGCCTTCCCTTGGTGCTGCATTCCAGGTAATTAGTGGTAATAATTAATGTGACTCTATGCTTGCAACAGCTAGTGTCCAATTTTCCACTGGGGTAAAATTAATTCTACCTTCAAACAATCCCTGGTTAAATAGTCAGTTTCAAATTCTCACTTTTGTGGTTCTTGTTACCTCCAAATCCCTTCCGAAAGCAAATACTCTATCAGTGATAGTTCATTTAGAAAAACAGAAGCCTTTTTAGATATTTTGAGTAAAGATATAATTAATGTAGGCAATTAAAGACTTATATAACCATTGAAAAGTCTGTTGGAGAAGGGTCAAAAGACTATTTTTTAAAATTATAATGTGCAAAGATTGTAGGGAAACTACTACCAATCATAGTAGATGCACTTAATGCCCAAGGAGATGATTATTAAGGAATTTTGGAGTCATTGAAAGTCACCATCAATGACCTCAGCTACTGCCTGAAGCTGATGCTGGAGGAAAATGGCTTCTTCTTCTCTTTTGTCTCCCAAATTGTGTGTGAATGCCTTGAAATGTTGACATAGAAGCTGGAAACTCAAAATATCAGCTCAGGATCCACCTCCGCTATGAAGGGGATCGTGTGGAATGGGAGGAGTTGGTACTGCATTTTCAACAGAGCACAAGGGACACTAGTTAACTGGCCTCAGGGATGCAGACCCTCACTTCCTCCCACAGCTTCTCTTGCTGAGTTTCCTCCATTAGCAGGAAACACTGACATCTAATTTTTACCTATTTCACACTTGACAATTCCTCCCGTGCTTTTTTTTTAAATTTACATTTGAAGTGTAAATTTTTTACATGCTTTTGAAAATTTCTCTTTTGTGGACTCTAAAGCTCATGCTTTTATTAATTATACACACTTGAAAAATACTGAGGAAGGACTCTGGTTGACCTGGACCAATGTACCCAGCTCTCCTCTGGATCTTCCTCTCATTCTTGTTCCCATGGATAATTTTGTCCTACTTTTTTGCTCAATACAATTCTTTCCAAAACTCAATTCTGATTATGTTATCTGTTTAAAAATCCTGTAAAGTCTCCTTTGAATCCAGCATCCCTTGTCTGACATCAAGGCTCTCTCCAATCTAACCACTATTTTCCTAACCAGACATATTTTATGTTTCATTGCCTTACAACACATACTCTAAACCAAGTACAAATGGGTCAGTTGCTTACAACTCTGTCTAAACTTGACTTTGCACCTAATGATACAGACTTTACTCATCTTTCCTCTCCAGGGGCATTTCAAGTGATCTTTATTGATGTTTGCTTTGAGCCAGACTCTGTCTTGAAGAAACCTGCGGTCCAGTAGGAGACAGAGACAAACAAAAAGGTACTTATGATTCATGATCGGAGTGCAGTGATTGTGCAGGATACAGTGTGAGGGACCACAAAGAGGGCATGGGGAAGTCTGCTGCACCAGTTATACGTGAGGGTTCCTGGACATGGTAATGCCTGATCTGGCTTGTGATGAATATGTAGGGAGAGCCAGGCAAAAAGAGGATGAATAACTTAGGAATCAGTGGTAAGGTAGAGGGAAAGGGAAAATTTAGAATGTTCAAAGACCTACAAGTCAACCCTACAAGTCAACCCGGGAATAGAGGAGTCCCTGCATAAATATAGAAACAAATGAAGCTAGAAGGACAAACAACAAACATATTACTAGAGATTATGTGGTCAAACTTCAAGGCTTGGGCTTCATCTTTTTCTTAATTAATTAATTAATTTATTTATTTATTTATGTACCTTTGACTGTGTTGTGTCTTCGCTGCTGCGTGCAGGCTTTCTCTAGTTGTGGCAAGCGGGGGCTACTCTTCAATGTGGTGTGAGGGCTTCTCATTGCAGTGGCTTCTCTTGCTGCAGAGCACGGGCTCTAGGCACATGGGCTTCAGTAGTTGTGGCACACAGTCTCAGTAGTTGTGGCTTACGGTCTCTAGAGCGCGGGCTCAGTAGTTGTGGCACACGGGCTTAGTTGCTCCGCAGCATGTGGGATCTTCCCGGACCAGGGCTCGAACCCATGTCCCCTGCATTGGCAGGTGGATTCTTAACCACTGCACCACCAGGGCAGTCCGGGCTTCATCTTAAAGACTATAAATAGCTTTAGAAAACTTTTAATCAAGAGAGTGACATAAAATTTGAATTTTATGAAGTGACACAAATAATAGTACAAAGAATAAATTAGATGAGATTGGGATTGGACACTGTGAATTCTAGTTGGGAGGTTGTTCTAAGAGGAATGCAACAACACAGACAGAAAAGATATGAAGAAGAGGAAGAGCAGATAAAGCAAATTTATGGAGGCTGAGGCAAGGGAGCATTTCCAGGAGGGAAAGGCCAACAATCAAATGTGGCAGAGAAGCCTGAAAGGTAAAGAACATAAAAATACTGAATTCAGCAATCACAGGGTTATTCATAACCTTGGTGAGAAAAGTACCAGTTGAAAAATACAGATAGAATCTTTACTCATATCTCCACCTACCATGCTTTTATTAGACATTCCAAGCTCAGGCTTTTATTAGAGATGCCAGAACAGTCATGCTTCACTACTAAGGCTAAATTAGATCCACTCTAACAAAGCTTATAATCTTCAAGTAATTCAATGTCTGTCAAAACAAAATTCATCACACTTTAGAAAAAAAAAAAAGAAAAATCCAGTCACTCAAGAATGCAACATTCACAATTTCCAGCATTCATCTAAAGCTAAGTAGACGTGATAAAGTGGGGAAGAGTGGGCCATAGCCAGAAAAAAAAAAAATCAGTTAATTGATATCATAATAGAAGCGTAAATGCCAGAGATAATGGAATTAGTAGGCAGGGACTATGATGAAGTTATATTACAAATATGCTCAAGAATGTGAAGAAAAGAATGAACCATAGTAAGAGGAGAAACTGAAGGTGTAAAAAAGTTGATGCAACTTCTAAAGATAAAAAATAACATATCTGAAATTTAAAATATTACTGGTTGGAAATAACAGCAGATTAGTTGCTTCATGAAAACAGAGGGAAACAAAAACTAAAAAAATGTAAAACACAGAGTTTCACTGGGTTGTGGACAATACCAAGTGGCCCCAAGTAGTTGTGTTTGGAGTCCCAGCAAGAGGGAGAAAAAAATTGAAATATGGCCAATTTTTCCCATTTTAATAAAAACTATATTTCCACATATACAAGAATCTAAGTGAATTATAAGCAAGATATATACACATACCAAACAAACAAACAAACAAAAACTTAGCAAAGCACATCATAGTAAATTTGCTGAAATCCAGAGATAAAGATTTGAAAAGCAACTGGAGCGAGCTTCCCTGGTGGCGCAGTGGTTGACAGTCCGCCTGCCGATGCAGGGGGCACGGGTTCATGCCCAGGTCTGGGAAGATCCCAAATGCTGTGGAGAGGCTGGGCCCGTGAGCCATGGCCGCTAAGCCTGCACATCCGGAGCCTGTGCTCCGCAACGGGAGAGGCCACAACAGTGAGAGGCCTGTGGACTGGAAAAAAAAAAAAAAGCAACTGGAGAGAAAAAGATAAGCATTACATACATGTAACCAAGTTGAAAATAAATGCTTGCTTTACTTTTGAGTACAGAAACATTCCAAACATGGAAAAATATGGAGCAATATTTTTAAAGTGATCAAAGACAAAAAGGAACCAACCAAGAATTCTATGTTCAGTGAGATTACTCTTCACACTTTTCAGACAGATACAATCTTAAAGAATTTATAGTTTCAGCACCACTTCTATTCAACAGTATACCAGATAGAGGTCCTTACTAGCCTTATGAGACAAAGATAAACAAATAGTTTAAATAAATAACACTTTTCAGGTGGTATAATTGCATATATAGAAATTCTGTGGAATCTACTAAAGACTATTAGAAATAATAAGTGAACTTATCAAGGTTGCAGGACTCTAGAATAACAAACAAAAATCAATCATATGTTAATGTAATAATGTCAAATAACTTTAAAATAAATTTAAAGAAAGATACTATACACAGGAATAAGTTGAACAAAATATGTGCAAGACTTCCACACTAAAAATTACAAAATGTTACTGAGAAAAATTAAAGATTTAAGTAAATTGAAATGTATACTAAACTTAATTGAGTTGGAAGACTCAATTAAGATGTCCTTTATCCCAGAATATATCTATTTATTCAACATATTCCCAATAAAAATTCCAGCAGCATAATAACATAAATTGATATTTTCACATTTTATGGAAATACAAAGGTTCCAGAATGACCAAAGCAACCTTGGTAAAAAGAACAATTTTGGAAGGTTTATGCCATGTGATTATAGGTCTTATAGTAGAACTACAATGTGATATTGGCATAAGGATGGACATGTAAATCAATGGAATAAAATATAGGGTCCAAAAATAGACAAAAACATATATGATCAATAGATTTTGACAATGTTTCCAAGGTAATTCATTGGGCAAAATTCATTGGGAAAATGATATGCCTTTTCAAGAAAAATGTCAAAACTACTGGCTAAGCCCATAGTGAAAAATTGACATAGACCCCCTCATGTCAGCACCACCCCCAAACAAATAATTTGAGTACGTAATATAGTTGCATGTAAAAGCTAAAACTATAAAACTTCTAGAAAGAAATCAGAGGAGAACATATATGTGATTTCAGTGCTAGGTAGAGTTTCCCTAATCAAGTCATAAAAAGTGCTACTCCCCCGAAAAAAAGGAAAATGAAATTTGGACTTTATCAAAACTTAAAACATTCTGCTCATAAGAAGGTACCATTAAGATAACAAAAAGACAAGCTGCTGACTGGAAGAAAACGTCTGTAAGATAGACTTGTATACATAATTATTATTAATCATTGATAATTATTATTATATAAATAGTTTATGTATTATAAACTAAAACACAAGAACCACATTAACATTTGCAAAAACTTGAACAGACACTTCACAGAATAAAAAATATTGCTAATTAATGCTCAACATCATTAGTCATTAGGGAAATGCAAACGAGATAGCGCTTCACACACAGAATGGCCACAATGAAAAAGCACTGACAATGCCAAGTGTTGACAAGGATGTGGAGCAACTGAAAACCTCATTATTGCTAATAGGAATATACAAATCTTAGTACCACTTCCATTTCTCACAGGGTTTAACATGCACCAACTAGACGACCCAGAATCCATTCCTGGTATTTAACTCCCAGAACAAAAATGTAGGTCCACAGAACATCTTGTATACAAATGTTCCAGGCAGCTAAAAGTGAGAAAAAAATGACAATTAAACCGATTACTTTATATCCATACAATGGCACAGCACTCAGCCATAAAAATCAAAAACTGGATACACACAGTAAGATGAATCCCATTTGAGCGATAGTAGCCAGAGACAAAGGGTTGTGGTCTCCTTTCAGTCCATTCTCTTGGACTCTCCTTGGTTTTGCCTCCAAAAGAGACAACAAAGTGAAAACACTCAGGACAGTGACTGCCTCTGACAACAGGGGGTGGTGGACTGGAAAGCAGCAGGTTGGAATTTTCTGGGTGAGGGAAATGAGAGGTGATTACAGGGATGCATGCATATGTCAAAATGCATTAAGCTGTACACTTACAATTTCCACACTTTATGGTATGTGAATTGTACCTCAGCAAAAATACTCCAGAAAACTCAAGTTAAATAATGTGTGCATGTGAAACAGTTCATAATAAAACATTAAAGAAACTAAAATTGTTTATGAGCAGGAGAAATATGGATTTAAAACTCAGCACCATCACCCATTAGCTTTGCGTCTTTGGACAAATTACTAAATATGCTTTGGGTGGTATATTTAATGGCAATAACAGTAATATTTACCTCATAGAGTAGGTGTGATGGTTAAATGAATTAATATATATAAAGTGCTTAAAGTGGCTGGCAAAGAGTAAGCTCTATACAAATGTTAACTAGTCATATTATTTTTTCTAGACATGTTAAATACACAGTTACAGAAAGTATGAAAAAAACAACTCCCCTTATATTACTGAGTTGGGTAATTCCTTCTTGAAGTAAAAATTACAGTTTCACCATATGTAATTATGCAGAAAACACTATACCTCAAACAACTTAGTTGGAATGCCAATAAGTTAAAAAGGAACACTCCTCTAAAAAATAGTCTATTAAAAAGAAAAAAGAAAAAGCAGTGCTAACACTGGTAATCATACCATTAAAAGGTCTTTGAAAAATTTGTACAGAATAGCTGCAAGAATATGAGAGCAAAACTTGCAAATGTGATGATAAAATATTTGCTTTCAAATATGTAAATAGAATTAAATTCATGTATTGAATACTAAGAGAAGAAATTTGATTGGTGTATCTTCATCCCTGAACGTTATTCAAATTTGCAAAAATATTTTAAAAATTTTGATCCTGAATGCAGGGAGTTTTGTGCTCTGAGCACGTGTGGTCTTCGGCGGGTAGAACCTGTGGTGCCTCGTGAGGTGGGGTTTTGTGCCCAGGTCAGGGCCCTCCAGATTTGTCAGTTGCTAAAATGGGAGAATGGGAGAATGGGAGAATGGGAGGGAGATCAAGGTTTGAAGGGGGAAGAGCCTTGGGGAATGTGAACGTGCTTGTTGGCGGTGTCAGAGCAGGCCCTGGGCCATGGCCTGTAGCCTGGTGCTCAGCAAGGAGGTCTGGGTGAGACAGAGATTTGAGGAGTGAGACTCCAGGAAGGGGCCTGCTGATGGAGTGAACCGGGGGCGGGATGGCAGGGAGGCCTCAGAAGAGAGACGAGAGGCAGGGCCCTGTGAGCAGGCTACTGACCCTCTAGGCGCACAGGGGCTGGATATACAGGGAACCGCTAGGTGACGTGTATGTGTCATCACCTCTGTTGGGCTGGCCCACCTTCCCTCTTCCACTGTGACACCCGCTAAATCCTCCTCCTGGAATCTCGTCCTGACAGTTCCCGCCCGCAGCCCTGATGGTTCACACACTGGGCATAACCCTTCCCTGGGGAATAGCACTCGGTTTATCTATGAGTCCCTCCTCCACCCACATACACCCCTGCCCCACCCCGGCCCGCGGGATGCATGTTCCTAACACGGAGCAAGTTGCCCCACAAGTGGCAGGAGCACATTAGGATTTACTGAATTGCCTTGGAATAGAAAACGAAATCACGGAGAATGGAATTAGTGTGTTCCTGCAGAAAAGTGATGGGCCTGTGAGATATGGATGGCAGGCAGCAGGAGAGCCCTGGAGGAATTTGGAATTTCCCCAGGGGGTCATGGAGGAAGGGCATACGGTTCCAAGTCCCCTCGAGGCTGCAGGCCGCCTGGGCTGCCCTGGATGTGAGCGTTCCCTCTGCCCCAGCCGTGGCTTCCCCTCCCTCCTCCCAGAACCCGGTCCTAACGCCTTCCTCACAGCTGCAGGCTGGCCGAGGACATCCTGGCCTGAGAAGTCAGGGAGGATTCTCGCAAAGGAAACACGCACCACTGATTGCAGAGGCAGACAATGCAAGTTCAGGTTTCCAGCCTCATTTCTTTCCTGTCAGTTCCAGAGAGGATTTAGTGGTTAAAAAAAAAGAAAAAAAAAAAAAAGGCCTCGTTGGAGAAAAAGGAAACCTGGACTACAAACGGCTACATTTCTACTTACTTTCTTTTCATGTGGCTAAATTTTAGATGGCTGCTCCGGCAGCTGGAAAGAAGAGGAATGATAATAATTTCAATCTGAACCTCTCAACGGTTCAGCCTACGTGGGCACAGTCCCCAGGGGCCAGGCCGGTCCTCCCCACGGAGACGGCGAGGCACCAAGGAAGGATGCCCTACATGAAGGAGTCCATGGTTTGGAGGGGAAGCTAATCATCTCTCTCCCCAAAGGCTGATTATAAAAAGGATTTGCTAGAACAATTTACAAAAAGGGGCCTAGAAGGCATAAGAGGGGGCTGGGTTCTTCACAGGGGACCCCCGTGACTTGCGCTGCTGATGTCCAAGTGCTACATCAGGTGTTCCGCTTGGACTTCAGAGGCACAAGTCAGTCCAGCGTAAGCCATGTGCATCACCAGTCATCTGCTATTCCGTACACGGAGTAGTGTGCAGAATAGCAGATGACTGGTGATTCACATGGTTTAGGTTAGACTAAAATATTTGCTGGACTTTTATGTTGGTGTGTAAGAGTGCAGAGGTCATATCTGAGAAATTGGCATTTTCTCTGCAGGAAGGCTTTTTTTTTTTTTTTAATTTAAAAATAAATGTTATTGGTGATGTTTAAGAAAAAGGGCTGTGGGGTGAGAGAGCTGGAGGTAGGAAGCCATGTGGGCGGTCCCGCCGGGTCCTCCTGCGGCATCTGAACCCTCAGCTGTCGCCATGCACCTGCCCGGCGCATGTGCATCATGTGACTGAGGCAGCAGAAGACGGCAACGCCTCTCCGCACACTGGCACGAACAGGAAGCCACCGGCACAGAGGCCCGGCCCCAAGCTGCCCTAGAGACAGGCACAGGGGCCAGGGAGAGAGTGAGCTCGCGCCCAGGAGGAGCCCTGCGCTGGGGAAGAAGATCCACCTCTCTGCATTACTCTTTTTTTCTGTTTAAAATAATCAAGTAAATTGAAATTTGTGACATGTTATTGGTTAAGGAGTTATATTTGGCTGATGGGGGAAGGCTGCTGAGGTGATGGGCATCACTATTTGCGTAAGCACTGTTCCTCTTGCTGGAACAGTAATCAGAAAGGCTTTCCGAGGACAGCAACGACTGAGCCGCAGGCCATTTTGTAAGTCCCTCTCATCGTCCTCTACTCCTCCCCATTCCCACCCCACCACACTGATCTGCTTCCTGTCACTAGAGAGTTATCTGCACTTCTAGATTTTTCTATAAATGAAATCAAGCAGTATGTACTCTATTTTGACTGGCTTCTTTCATTAAACATAGTTATTTTGAGATTTATCCATAGAGTTGCATGTGTCCATACTTTATTCCTTTTTATTGCTGAGTTTACTCCACAACTGGGATACATTACAATTTGTTTCTCCATTCACCTCTCTATGGACTCTTGGGTGGTTTCTCAATAGTTTGGAGCTATTATAAATAAAAATGCTAGAAACATTTGTGTGCAAGTCTTCATATGTGCATATGCATTCATTTTTCTTGAGCGAAACTTAGAAGTGGATGACTGGGTCATAGGCTGTGTTTAGTATTTTAAGAAATGGACAACTGTCTTCAAAAGTGGCGGCACTGTTTACATTCAGAGGGTATGAGACTCTTACTTTCTTGACATCCTTGTTGACACAAAGTATGGACCATCTTTTCATGTTAGACATTCTAGTAGGTGTGCAGTGTAACTCACTGCAATTCTGATTTGCCTTTCCCTAAAGACCAGCCCTGTCAAGCATATTTCCATGTGCTTTTTTGCACCACCCATACTTTCTTTAGTGAAGTTCAAATTCTGTCATTTAAAATCTTTTGTTTTATTAGTATTGAGTTTTTTTTAATAAGAAGAAGTGATTTTTTTATTTTTAAGAAAATCTAAGCATTACACACAGTGGGGTCTAAAGATCAGCAGTACCAATGTCACAGACTAGGAGGAAGGAAGTATTGAGTTCTTTATCATATATGTGATTTATAAATACTTCCTCCTAGCCTGTGATTTATTTTTTCATTCTTGAAACAGTATCTTTCAAAGAGAAGTTCTTAATTTTGATGAAGTCCAATTTATCAATTTTTTTTCATTAACAGCTCATGTGTTGATGTCATTTCCAAGAATTCTTAGCCTAACCCAAAGTTACAAAGGTTTTCTCCTAAGTTTTTTTCTTGACATTTCATAGTTGTATGTTTTACATTTGTCTATGATCAATTTTGAGTTAATTTTGGCATATTATGCAAAAGAAAATAGTTAATTTTTTATGTATAGATACCCACATGTTCTAGCATATTTGCTAAAAAGTTAATAAATTCTTTCTGAGTTTATTTTTGTAATTAAGGTGTGAGACAGGTTGAGGTCATTTTTCTCTCTATGGATCACCAGTGGCTCCAGCATCACTGAATTGCTTTTACACCTTTTGTAAAAAAATCAGTTGGGCATATTTGAGAGGCTTATTTCTGGGTTCACTATACTCTTCTATTGAGCTATACCTCAATCCTGTCAATCAATGCCAAATAAATTTTATTATTGTAAATAAGTCTTAAAATCAGGTAGGTTGATTCCTCCTACTTTATTCTTCTTTTTCCAAATTGTTTTACCTGTTCTAGTTGCTTTGCATTTTCATAAAAATTTTAGAATAATCTTACTATACCTGCAGAAGTTTGCTGGGATTTTGATAGATATTACTTTAAACCTGTATATTAATTTGAAGAGAATTGACTTCAGAATTATGTTGGGTCCTCCTTTCTGTGAGGACTTACATGTATATTTCTGAGAGGTTTTAAACAGTACAGTGTTTGTAGTTTTGTTATCCACATGGTCATTGCTAGTATATAGAAATATAATTGATTTTTGTAGGGTTATCTTCTATCATATGACATTGTGGAACTTATTAGTTCTAGGAATATTATTGTAGATTTCTTGGGATATTCTATGTAGATAATCATGGCATTTCCTAACAGAGACCCTTTTATTTCTTCATTTTGCTATGCATGCCTTTTATTTCTTTTCCTGTCTCAGTATACGGACTAAAGCTTCCAGCATTATGTTGAATAAGGGTGTTGAGAGCAAACATGTTTGCTTTGTCCTTCATCTTAGGGGGTGCCTCAGTCTTTTCCAGCTGCTATAACACAATATCATTGACTGGGTGGCTTATAAGCAATAGGAATTTATTTCTCACAGTTCTAGAGAAGGTTCCAGAATGGTTGGGTTTTGGTGAAGGCCCTCTTCCAAGTGGGAGATGGCCATTTCCTTGTTTTATCCTCAGAAGGGGGAGAATGTGAGAGCTCTTTCTGGAGTTTCTTGATAAGGGCACCAATCCCATTCATGGGGACTCCACCTTCATGACCTACTCACCTCCCAAAGGCCTTACCTCCTAAAACCATCACATGGGGGTTAGGATTTCAACATATGAATTTTGAGGGGACACAAACATGCAGTATATAATTGTTGGGAAGCACTCAGTCTTTCCCATTAAGAATAATGTTAACTGTATTATTTCGTATATGTTCTTTATCAAGGTGAGAAAGTTCACTTTCATTCCTAACTTGCTAAGTTATTATCACAAATATGTGTTGGATTTTGCCAAATACTTTTTCTGCATCAATTGATATGATCCTGTGATTTTTCTTTTAATGAATAATACAGTGCATTGCAATAATTGATATGTGAATACTGAACCAGCCTTTCATACCTGGAATAATCCAACTTAGTCATAGTGCATAATTCTTTTATATATTGCTGAATTCTAATTGCTGGTATTTCATTAAGAAGTTTTGCATTTGTATTCATATGGGATGTTAGTCTATAGTTTTCTTTTGTGGGTATGTGTGCTGCCTTTGTCTAGTTTTGATAACAGGGTAATATTAGCTTCATGATAAGACTTAGGAAGTTTGCCCTCCGTTTCTTCTTTCTGGAATAGATTGTAAAGAATGAATACTCTTTCTTATCTGAACATTTGGTAGCATGCCTCAGTGACACAATCTGGGCCTAGAGATTCGGGTAGAGGGGAAATGGAAATTCAAAATGTTTTCTAAGTGGAAATTCACTTGTTTTAGCAGTTAAAGGGCTACTCAAATTGTCAATTTCATATTGGGTAAATTGTGCTAACTTCTGGAGGAATTGGTTCAATTCTTCTATGTTATCAAATTTATATATATAAAGTTGTTTGTAGTATTCCCTTATTATTCAGTCTTCAAGGTCTGTGGTGACATCCCCTTGATTAATTCCTGATATGCATAATGTGTGTCTTAACTTGCTTGTTCTCTGTCAGTCTTATTAGATGTTTGTCAATTTTATTGATGTTTTTAAAGAAACACCTCTCTCTTTCCTCAATTTTCTCTATTGTTTTTCTGTTTTCAATTTCACTGATTTATGCTGTTTTTATTATCTCTTCCTTCTGTTTGTTCTATATTTATTTTTATCATCTTTTGAAGTTTCTAGAGCTAGAAATTTAAATGATTAATTTGAAAGTTCTCCTATTTTAATTACTCATTTAGTGATATAAATATATCCCCCAGCACTGCTTTATCAGTGTCCTGCAAACATCTGTATACTGCAATTTTGTTTTCACTCGGTTCAAATTATTTTCCACTTGGCTTCTTTTGAAATTTCCTCACTGAATGACCCATGGATTATTTGGAAGTGTGTTGTTTAGTTTTCAAGTATCTGAAGATTTCCTTGTCATCTATTTTAGGTTTCTAGTTTCATTTCATCGTAGTTGGAGAACATATTGTGTATGGTTTCCGTTTTGTGAACATTTTCAAAATTGGTTTTATGGTATACTTTTCCTGAGTTCTAGAAAAGAATGTGTGTTCTTTTCTTTTGAGGTGCAGTGCACTGTATATTGCCAATTACATCCTTTTGGTTGGCAATATTGTTGAATTCTTTAGTCCTGGGTGATTTTCTGTCTAATTCTCCTATCAGGTGTTGAGAGAGGGGTGCTGAGGTCCCAACTATAATTGTGGATTCATCCCTTTCTCTCTTTAGTTCTTTTTCCTTTGCATATTTCACCATTCTGTTCTTTAGTGACTATACTAACATTGCTATATCTTCTGGGTGGACTTACCCTTTTATCATTCTAGAATGTCCCTCTTTGTCTCTGGTAATTTTATTTTTCTTTTTGCTCTAGTTCAGCTGTAATTTAGGTGTTAGTTTCTATCACAGTTTCTAGGATATTTTCTTTGTGATTAATTTTTAGGAATTTGACTTTGATATGTCCTGGTGTGGATTTATTTGATTTTTTCCTTTGTGGACTTCTTTCAGTCTCTTGAGTCTGTGGGTTTAAGTCTTTTGCCAAAATTGGGAAGTTTTCAGCCATTATTTCTTTAAGTACTTCTTACCTCTCCCTCTTATTTCATTCCATTATTCTAATGACATAAGAATTAGATCTTTTGTTATAGTCCCACAGGTTCCTGAGGCTCTGTTCATTTTGTCATTCTATTTATTTCTGTTGTTCAAATTGGGCAACTTCTATTGTTGTATCTTGCATGTCACTGGTTCCTTCAGTTTCACAGTCTAGGTCTTTGTATTCTCTATTTCTCTGCTGAGACTTTCTACTTACTCATTTGTTTCAAGGGTGTTTGTAATTGCCCATTAAAGCATTTTTGCGATGGCTGCTTTAAAATCATTGTCAGATAACTTTGTCATCTCTGTTATCTCTAAGTTAGCATCTGTCGATTGTCTATTTTTATCTAGTTAAGATCTCCTGATTCTTGTTATGATAAGTGATTTTTTATTGGCATTTGGGTCATTATATGAAACTCTGGACCTTACTGAGACTCCCTGTGTTAGCTGGCTTTCTCTAATATCAGTCTGGCAGGGGAAGGGGTGGTTACTACCTTGCTGCTGTCCAGGCAGGGGTTCCAGTTTCCCTTTTCCCTCCATTGGCACCCAAGTTGGGGGTGTTCTTTTTTACTTCTGGGTGGGTGCGGGAATTCTGTCTCCTCAAAAGGTCTTCAGGCACCACTGATTCCTCACTGCTTGGGTGGGATAGGACCACCTTATCACCACTCCTCCCATGGCCTCCACTGATGCCATGGGGTGTCTTAATTACGGCTGTGCAGTGGTAGAGTCCTGACTCTCTATTAGGCCTCTCTGACACCGCCCAGTGCAGAGGGTAAGGGGTGCTTCATTACCTAGGGGCCAGGGAGGACATCCAGACCCTGCATGGCCTCCACACACACCTGGGAATATGTGCTGGTGACCAGTGCCAGGAATGAGGTCCTGGACCCTGCTTGGCCTCCTTTGACATTCCCCGAGAAGGGCTGGAGTGTCTCCTTACAGCCTGGTGAGGGTGGATGCTGAGGATTCCTGTGTGGCATTTCTGGGATCAGAGGTGGTGGAGCTACAGTTGTTGTGTAGTTTGAGGCTGGGGAAGAGAAGCTGGAGTCTGAAAGTTTTCTGTGTGATAGTCTGCCCTTTCCTGGCCCTGTGGCCAGAGAAAGCAGGTGTTCTGGGGGCATTTTTTGGTATTGATATTTCAGAGGCCCTGGCCCCTTTGGTTCCAAGTCCAGAATAGATGAGGCATGAGAAAGCTCAGAGGCCTCACCAGCATGTTCTTCCTGGAATCTTGAGGTCCCTGGGCAGTCTGCCTACTTCTCTTCCACAGTCTTCTTATGTTTGACATATAATGCCAGGGTGCTTATTATATTTATTGGGGGGAGTAGGGAAAAGCATATCTCCTGCACCTATCCAGAGACAGAAGTCCCAAGTTCTGCCTCTTAATTAAGGTGTTCAGACCTTTTACATCTGACATTGTTGGCATCCTTGGGTTAAAGCTACAATTTTGCTTTTTGCTTTCTGTTTGTCTTATGTGTTCTTTTTTCCTTTGTCCTCTTTTTCTGCCATACTTTTACCTTACTTAAAATTTCCAATAGACTTTATTTCTAGAATAGTTTTAGATATACAGAAAAACTAAGATTATACAGAGAGTTCCTCTATACTCTGTACCCACCTCACCCCATTAACATCTTACAATGGATGATATATTTGTGGTAATTAATGAATCAATATGAATGCATTATTATCAACTAAGTCCATAGTTTATTTAGAGTTTCCAGGTTTTTACCTAATGCATATTTTCTTTTCTAAGATCCCACTTAGGATACAGAATTACATTTTTGCTGCCCTGTGTGTCCTCAGGCTCTTTCTGGTTATGACAGTTTCTCAAAATTTCTGTTATTGATGACCTTGACAGTTTTAAGAAATAGTTTGTAGAATGTCCCTCTACTGGAATTAGCCTGATGTTCTTCTCATGCTTAAGTTTTGGATTGGAATTTAGGAGGAAGATCACAGAGGCAATTTTCAGGATATCTTATCAAGAGTGCATACAATCGGGCTTCCCTGGGGGTGCAGTGGTTGAGAGTCCGCCTGCCGATGCAGGGGACACGGGTTCGTGCCCCGGTCCGGGAGGATCCCACATGCCGCGGAGTGGCTGGGCCCGTGAGCCATGGCCGCTGACCCTGTGTGTCTGGAGCCTGTGCTCTGCAATGGGAGAGGCCACAACAGTGAGAGGCCCAAGTACCGCAAAAAAAAAAAAAAAAAAAAAGAATAAGAAAAATACAAGATTTTATTTTACGTATATTTAATCCTCCTCTGATTCTTCCCTTCCTTTTTGTAGATCCAAGTTTCTGACTGATAACATTTTTCTTCTCCCTAAAGTACTTCTTTTAAGATTTCATGTAGGTTACACCTACTGGCAATGAATCCCCTAAGTTTTTTTCTGAGAACCTCTTTATTTCTCTCAACTGATAGAAGGAATATTGCCTGCCATATTGGTAAACAAAGGATGTCACAGTGATTGCAGCCAGAGCTGATGGTAAACTTGTGAGCCCTGAGGAAACTCAGGGTGTAAAACACAGTGTACTGGCCCCAGATAGCTGAGGTGCATATCAAAGGAATGATTTCAGTGAACCCAGACTCTTGCATTTTCCCATACATAGAAAAGCGCTAGTTTTCTTTTATTAATAGTAATCTTTTGTTCCTACTACCTGCCCTTTGTTGCAAAACTCCTATATATTTTAGCTCCCCCTTCACCTCCTCAGAGCAGTTCTCTCAGGGTTACTTGAGATGCTGCCTCCTGGCTTGAAGTCCTAAAAATTCCTGCAGAATAAAACATAACTCTCAACTTTTAGGTTGTGAATAATTTTTACTCGACAAAACATTTTTTTTCTTAATTAATTAATTAATTTATTTTTGGCTGCATTGGGTCTCCATTGTTGCACACACACTTTATTTAGTTGCAACAAACGAGGGCTACTCTTCGTTGCAGTGCTCAGGCTTCTCATTGCAGTGGCTTCTCTTGCTGCAGAACACAGGATCTAGGCACACGAGCTTTAGTAGTTGTGGCACGTGGGCTCAGTAGCTGTGGCTCATGAGCTCTAGAGCTCAGGATCAGTAGATGTGACATCTGAGCTTAGGTGCTCTGCAGCATGTGGAATCTTCTCGGCCCAGGGCTCAAACCCATGTCCCCTGCATTGGCAGGTGGATTCTTAACCACTGCAACACCAGGGAAGTCCTTGACAAAACTTTTGAAGGAACATTTCACTGGATATAGAATTCTAGGTTGCAAGTTTTTGTCTTTTTTTTCCTAACACTTTCAGTATTCCACTGGTGTGGTTTTTGATGAGAAGTACCATGTGATTCTTAATGTTTGTTCAAGTCTATGTAAAATGTTTCCCCCCTCTGGCTTCTTTCAATATTTTCTCTTTGCCTTTGCTTTTCTACCATTTGATTATGACATGCTAAGGTTCAGGTTTTTGCTACTATTTATGTGGTATATTCTCTGAGCTGCCTAGATCTGTAATTTTGTGTCTGTCATTAATTTTGGAAAATTTGCACCTATTATTACTTCAAATATTTCTTCTGTATCTTTCTCTCTTCTCCTGGCATTCCAATAACACATATGTTAAACCTTTTGAAATTATCCTTCCATTCTTGGATATTGTGTTCCGTTTCCTTTTGTAATTCTTTGAATTTAAGTTTGGGGAGTTTCCATTTACATATCTTCAAGCTCATTGATTCTTTCCTCACCATGTCCCAGTCTACTGATGAGCCCATCAAAGACATTCTTCATTTATGTTTTGCTGCTCTTGAGTTCTAACATTTCCTTTTGATTCTTAGAGTTTCCATCTCTCTGCTTACATTACTCACTTGTTTTTTCATGTTGTCTATTTTTTTCCTTTACAGCCCTCAACATATTCATAGTTACTTTAAATTCCTTGTCTGATAATTCCAAAATCTCTGCCCATCTGAGTTTGATTCTGATGTTTGTTTTGTCTCTTCATACTATTTTTTTTCCTTGCCTTTTAGCCTGTTTTGGAACTTTTTTCATTGGAACCTAAATATGATATGTCAGTAATAGGAACTGAAGTAAATATAATTCTAGAGTGAGGTTTCAGTTCCTTTGGCTAAGAGTTGAGCTGAGTTTAGTATTTGCTGTCCCTGCAGGCACCAGAGCTTCCATTTTCTCCAGTGTCCCTGTTTCTGTCTCCCCTACAGCTTCAGGGTTTCCCTTAAATTGTCTCTGAAATAGGGTCTGAGCCTTGCGGCTCTTTTAATTATAACCCATTGTTATTATATTATATTAGAGCCCTGGGGATGTGGTGGTCAGGTGTGGGAGAGAGGAAGCATTCTATAATCTTATAAATCTCAGCTTTTCCTGCTTCTGTGCCCCTGGAACATGACCTTCACAACTTTCCTTCAGTTTTATTTCCTCTTAGAGAGGGTGGTGAAGTTAGGTCGTTGTACTTAACCCTGGTCTGATAAAGCTGGGGTAAGGTCCTTGCCCTTGCAGAGTAGGCCTCTGTGATGGAGGAGAACACTCTGGGGAAATGATAACTTGTCCCATCTTCCTGCCAGAAACAGGAGGTGTTTTTTCTTCTTGGCTCTTCATAATGAGAACCTGCTGGGATTCTTGGAGGTAAAACCCATGGAAGTGTGTGTCCCCTAAGTGTGTAACCCCCGGGAATTCCTTACGACCACACTCATTTGCAATCCACCTCCAGAAATTTCTCAAATGACCAGTTTATGGCCCAGTGGCTTCTGCCCCAGACGAGCCAATATTGATTCTGAGTCTCTGTACTCAACTATTTTTCACAATTTCAGGGTAAAGTTTTGCCCTATAACCTTAATTCTCTGATGGGCCCAGGAAAAGGCATTTTTCTCATTCGTACAGCCATGTGTGTGTGTGTGTGTGTGTGTGTGTGTGTGTGTGTGTGTATGTGTATGTGTGCGTGTGTTAATCATGTTTGTGACAATTTCCAAACTCTTTTTGTGTTGGAGTTGAAAACATTTTAAGCAGTTTTAAGATTCTATTTTATCATCTTTGTGGACTTAGTAACTCTGATATGTTATTTTGCTATTTTTACAGTAGTTGTAGGGTTTATAGTATACATCTTCAACTCACCATGGTTTAAAGGGGTGTTATACTACTTCATGTAGAGTAAAAGAAATTTACAGCCTTGGTGCTAGTACTGTTATATATTTTATTTCTACATTTGTGGTAAATGGCACCGTAAGTTCTTACTACTTGTGCTTTAAAAAGTCAATCATCTTTCAAAGGGAATAAAACGATAAGGAAAACATCTTTACACTCACTCATGTCTCATCATTTCCAGTGCATCTGAAGGCCCAGCTTCCATCTGCCGGAAGGCCTTTCTTTCTCGCAGTGTGGGTCTGCTCTTTGTGGCCTTCTGCTCTGATATGTGAAAACTCATTTTCTCTCCTTTGTTTCTGAAAGATATTTTCACTGGGTAAATTAAAGCATTCTATGTTAATTGATTTGGTTTTTTTCTTTCAATATCTTAAAAATATTTTCTCATGGACTTCTAGCATGAGTGGTTTTTGATGAGAAATCATTCTGATGAGCCTCTTTCCCATCACAGCTAAAGATGAGTCATCTTTAGCTTTGTTCCTCTGTACCTAAAATACCTTTTTTTTTTCTGTGTACTCTTAAGATGGTCTCTTTATCACCTGTTCTTAAGCAATTTGATAATGATGTGCCTGGTACAGTTTCCTTCATTTTTCTTGTATCTTTGAGCCTCCAGGATCTGCGGGTTTATAGTTTTGGAAAAATTGTGGCCATTATTTCCTCTAATATATTCCTTCCAGCCCCCTCCTCTGGATACTACAGTCACATGTATATTTGGCTGCATGAAGCTGTCTCCTAGTTCACGGATACTCTGTTCACTAAATTTTTCTCAGTATTTTTATCTCTTTTTAAATTTTAAATAATTCTGTGTTAGCTTCTTAGGTTGCTGTAACAAAGTACCACAGACTGAGTGGCTTAGAAGAATGGAAACACGTTGTCTCACATTTCTAGAGGCCAGAAGCTGGAAGTCAAGGTGTTAACAGAGCCAGACCCCCTCTGCAGGCTCCGGGGAACACTTTGTCCTGCGTCTTCCAGCTTCTGGTGTTGTCAGCAATCCTTGGCGTCCCTTGCCTTGTGTCTGCATTGCTCTAATCTCTGCCTCTGTTGTCACATGGTGTTCAGTCTGTGTGCCTGTGCTTAAATTTCAGCCCAGGATGACCTCATTTTAATTTGATTACATCTGTAAAAACTCTATTTCCAACACTTGAACATATCTTTCTGGAGGACACAGTCTTACCCACGACAGGCTTCTATTGTTATATATTCACTCATCTTCACTTTTGCTTTGTCTGATCTGCCATTCAACCCATCAGTGTATCTACCATCTCAGATATCACAGTCTTCAACTCTAGAAGTTGGATTTTTAAAATATATTTCCATGTCTCTATTTAACACATTCTGTCTTTATCTTCTTGAACATGTAGAATAAGGTTATAATAACTGTTCAAAGGTATAGAATAACTGTTTTAATGCCTTTGACTAATAGTCCCATCATCTCTGTCATTTCTGGGCCAGTTTTGATTAATTTTCTCTGCATCCTGGGTTGTATCTTCCCACTCTAATGACATCCAATTGGATGCCTTGTGACTCTGAGCCCTTTGTGACAGCTCGTGTTCTCTTCCATCCTTGCAGGTTATTCTTTCCCTAGCTTCACAGAGTCCCCTCACACACCTGCTGACAGTACTCTGGTGAATCTAGAGGAGAATATCTACAGATGTCAGGCGACCTCTCTAGGTGAAGCTCTCTGCCTCTGGAACTCTGTCTTAAGAAGTCTGGGCAACTTGCCTTCCCTGGACTCCAAGCTTCATGTCTTCTGCTCAGCAAGATGGCCAGGTTCTGCTGAGATCCCCTCCCTATGTCCTGTCCTACTAACTGTCTCCAGGTGTGAAGGTGATTCCTGTCTCTTAGATACCACTGCTATCCATTGTCTCATGCCCAATGTCTGGAAGGCCATTGCTTTTTATGTTTTATCCATTTTTTTAGTTCTTCCATATGGAAAGGTTAATCTAATCCCAGCTATTCCATCTTGGCCAGAAGCAGAAGCTCATAAAAGTATCTCAAGCAGGCATGGAGACCTGAAGTCATATTTCTATTTTGGAAAAGTCACCTATCATAGAAATATGAAGGGTGTATTGTATGGTGAATTCCTAGAAACAAGGAGGAAAATTAGGCTACTTTTGCAGTATCTTGTCACGACAGAGTAAGAGTTTAACAAGAATCTTGGCTAAAGGGAGAGGCAGGAAGGAGAGGGAATGGAGGAGAACAGTATGGAGGTTCCTTAAAAAAATAAAAATAGAGCTACAATATGATCCCACAATCCCATTCATGGGCATATATCCAGAGAAAACCATAATTCGAAAAGATACATTCATCCCAATGTTCATTGCAGCACTATTTACAATAGCCAAGACATGGAAGTAACCTAAGGGCCCATCAACAGATGAATGGATAAAGAAGAAGTCGTACATACATAAATTGAATATTACTCAGCCATTAAAAGAGAATGAAATAATGCCATTTGCAGCAACGTGGATGGACGTAGAGATGATCTTACTAAGTGAAGTAAGTCAGACAGAGAAAGACAAATATCATATGATATCACTTACAGGTGGAATCTAAAAACTGATACAAATGAACTGTTTCTGTTACAAAACAGAAACAGACTCACAGACTTTGAAAATAAATTTATGATTACCAAAGGAGAAAGGTGGTGGGAAGTGATAAATTAGGAGTTGGGGATTCATATATATACACTACTATATATAAAACAGATAATCAACAAGGACCTACTGTATAGCACAGGGAACTCTACTCACTATTCTGTAATAACTTATATGAGAATAGAATCTGAAAAAAGAATAGGTATATGTATATATATAACTGAATCACTTTGCTGTACACCTGAAACTAACACATTGTAAGTCATCGATACTCCAATATAAAATAAAAATTTTTAAAAAGAAAAATAACAATATGTTCCAAAAAAAACACTAAAAACAAGAATGACACTCACAGGCATAACAGAGAGAGCTCAGATGGAAGAACAGGAGTAAAGGAGAATCTAGGATGATTCCCACGCATAGGAAGCTAGGTGTTATTCCCTAAAGGGGGAAGCCAACTGACCCTACTAGAAGAAACAGTTTGGAGGGCAACCAATGAGAACAACTTTGTGTACGTTGATTTGAGCTGTCCATGAGACATCACAGAGGAGAGGCCAAGTGTAAGGCTGCAGGGACACACTGGGAGCTCAGAAGGCAGGTCTGGTCTAAAGACACAGGTTTGGGCAATGGTATATATTGATAAATCATGATTGGGAAGGTAAAGAGGGAAATCATTAATCATTCAGAATATGGATGTGGGTGTGGGAACTGAACTAACGTTATGCGGCAGCAGAGGCCCAGACTAAATCCTGCTAACTCCATGCTCAGGTGAGGTAACCATAAACAACGAATGCAGGGCATGATGAAAACAAAAGAAATGCACCAAATAAAACCATTATTAAATCATGTCTGAAAGCATCATTGATGTCTGTTAACGAAAGTCATTTTTAAAAGGAACGCTATTTCAAATTAAATGGGCAAGATGGCATAGGGGAATTTATGATGGGAACACTTTCCCATTTTGCAGAGTAGAAGGTGTGAGTAGGCTGTATTCTGGTGATAATTTAAGGGAATCTGTAGGAGTTGTACTTAAGTTTTCAAAGTTCAGCTATCATTCAATGAGTGACCTCACGGAGCAGACAGCCTTCCACCACAATTTTATGAGGTAATTGTTATTCCTAGTTCTTAGTTTTGGACACTGAGAATCAGATCGAGTTTATATCCTGACTAAGTGATGGAATCAAGCCCATTGAACTCCAAAGCCCATGGTTTTCCCACTGGACCAGGTTGCCCCTCCATCCTGCTCCCAGGCCATCCTATCTACTTCCAGGGGAGTAACTACAACAGTCCTGTATCAGATCCTAAGAAGGCAGTCAGTGGAAGAAACTAGAATTCCTCTCCCTTGCTTTTGGAAGACAACGACATGGTTTAGATTGGGTGATGTGATCCTCCCGGGAGGCAGGTGCCTCCACAATCTCTGCTGTTCGTTGTTATTGTCTTTTATTAATCAACCTGGATTGCCAGTTCTTTGACAGTCAGTTCAAAGAAAATAATAATTCAGCTGGACAAAAAGGAGCAATCCGTATATATATATATGATATCAGTTCCACATAAAGGAAAATGAGGGTTAAGTTAAATGAAGAAAAGGTGTTTTCCATGAATAGGCATTTGGCAACAGCTTGGAAAAGAATTTTCATAATGATTTGAATAACTGAACACACCCTCCTTGATACAAGATAATTGAGCTGATAAACTGAGATTGTGTAACACTAATTTGCTTGGCCCTGAGTAATGTATGATATGTGTTCTCCACCCTTCTTGAAAAAAAAAAAAACAAGCAAAAGTAGGAGCTTCGCAAAAGAAAAAAATCGTAATTAACTTGGTGATTGTGACCTCAGATGGATGCCAAGTTGTCTCGTCCTAAATTGCAAAGTGTACGGTTTTACATAAGCAGCATAATAGCTATTGTTTTTCAAGTCATCCAACAACATTTTCATCTGGCTCATAGGCATCAAAGGCTTTCTTATTCTTTAGCTTTTCATAAAACTTCAGGTAGAGATGGGGGTTGGAGGGGATTACAGAGGCCATCTCATTAAATCATTGCTCAGGGTTTGGTTTAGTTATTAGAGAGTATTCTCCATTCTTGATGAGTTTAAATAGTGATATAATTAATTTGGGGGCTTTCATTAAATATCAATATAATTAGAGGCAAGCAAGTGAGGTGACATGTTTCAAAGTCAACGATATAATCTATAACAAGCAGAAGAAGCAATAAATATGGTGATCTAAGTAGATGCTTTACTTTTAGCCAGTATAAAAAGATAAGAAATTGAAAGTCCAGCGGAGGCACTAATTTCAGTAGATGCTAAAGAAAATGTTTAAGTAATATTTTTAAAATAATTTAAAATTTATTTCAAAATTATTAAATATTTTTAAAATAATATATTTTAAAATACTGTTAAATCATATATAATTTTTAATTTAAAAAAATATATTTTTGGAAATGTACTCCTCACTAACTGGCCCTTCTCAGTCTGCATTGCCAGGAAGAAAAGGCTTAAATTTGGTTAAAGATCAAACTGTTAATAATTATTTTTGACTGGGAGGATAATAATTTCTGACTTGAGAATCTCCTTTGCAAATCAAAATTAACCTAAAACTCCCTATTAACATAAAACATTAACATAAAACGCCCTATTTCTTTCAAGGAATCAGAAAAAAAATGCTTACATCTGGCTAGAGTTTTTACCTAGCAGCTTGCAGAAAACTTCTCACACTGAATAAAAATTTTAAATGACAGTAACAGATAAAAGTAAGATTGAAGTTTGATGACATTCCATAAGTCATGCTATTCAACTTACGGTTCACATCCCCATTTATACCCTTCCAATAAAATACGTATGGACCCAGAAAATTGTGTATTTAATACAGGCCAGTGGCATTACATAATATTAGAGAGTATTATTGCATGGAGCCTAGACTCACTTGCCTCCTTCTGATTCAGTCCTATCCTCCAAAAAAAAATTTTCAGCTCCGTAGTAGAGAATGAGAGTCCTCTAGACAGCAGGCTTGGCCCTAACCCTAACCCTAACCGTAACCCCAACCCTAAACCCACAGCGTCCCTTCTGCCATTGTAATTGGCACCAACCGAAATCGACACTGTGTCCTGGATTTGGACGTTAGTAGATCATTAGTACATTTTAGGAGTAGAAAGCAGCTTTCCAAACCAAAGAAACAAAGAAGAAAAAATGATAAATTTGTGTCCCTGGCTGTATCAGGGGAAGCATGGGCTCTGGAGGAAAGAGGTGGGGTTTCCAGGGAAATCACAAGTGGAGGAGAGCAGCGATGGAGGTGAGAATGCTCGCTACAGAGAGGCCCAAACCACTGTTTTCAAGTATTGAAGGGCCCTTGTACATTTAACAGAATTAGATTTGTATCATAAAGAAAAGATCAAGAGAGAGGAGAGCAGGCTCTCAGGCAACATGTGTGCCATGAAATGAAAAATAACAGAGTCCAATCCCCAAAGAGCTTATAAGAGGCTCTGGCTGCAAAACCTGTCACCTGGTCATTGGTGTGCATCCTGGGCAGGGGTCCCCACCCTCTCACATTCCCATGGGATCACTCTGAAGCTGGGAGTGTGCTCAGAAAGGACCAATCTTTCCACAAGCAGAACCTTTCTTTGACTGGACCCTCACATGTAACAAGGAGTTAACATGAGGATTAAATAAAATAGAAAAAGGAAAAAAAAAAAAAAAACAGGAACCCAAAGAGGGAATTTGAGAGACATTCCTGGTTCTTTCCCACCTCACCTTCCAGAAGCAAGTGTTCCCCCAGCTGTATCATGGTTATTTCCAAGTGTTTGTTCATTGCCCTTTCCAATCTAGGACATCAACCTGGTCAGCCCACGGAGACCCTGCACTAGCTTGCCTCCCTGTCCTGGGGCTCATCTCTGTGGAACATCCAGAATGTTCTTTGCAAAGGAATATCTGACCATCATGCCCTCCCCTACCCAGATATCCTCCCAATGCCTACTAGATTACATCCCATCTTCTTGACAAAGCCCTGTATCCCATGAACCTCTCCATCCTCCTCGGTCACCCCCATCCCTCTCCGGCTTCCCAGCAGCAGCAGTAACTCATGTGGTATCCCCTCCCCACCCACTTTTTGTACCCCCAGGCCTTCCATCATTTTCTCCCTGCTGATTGGAATGCCTTGCCCAGCCCCTCTTCTCTGGACTTATTCCTACTTATCTCTGAAGAATTTCCCCTGGTGCCACCTCGTCCAGGCTCTCCCCTTAGCTAGGCTCTGGGTCTTTCTGCTCACGTGGCCTCTAGTGGCCCACACATCTGTCGCTCATCAGCCATGTGACAGCCTAGAAATGTCACTTCTCTGAGCTTCAGTTTCCTCATCTAAGGTATATAAGTGTAATCATGCTAAGTGCTTTTGATAGTGAGGGAATAATCCATGTACAGTGCTTAGCAGAGAGCCTGGCACTCACTAAGTAGAAGGAGCTCATTACTACTCCCAGTGTTGGTGGTGGTGGTGGTCATTTCTTTCTGTAACTGCCCTTCAGGGTTTCACAGAAATCCTAAAGGGCAGCACGTGTACTGGATTCATCTTTGAATCCCCATCAGGTAGCACAGTTCTCACTACACGGTTGCTTTCAAAAAATATTTAACAAAGGAAGATGGAATGAGAGTGAGGAGTGAGTTATATTCTTTTCCCAACACTTTCAACCAAAGTTCCTCGAATGTTTAATACAGATTAAAATCAGTTTCGTTTGGCAATGAGAATCACTGATAAGCGATGTTGTTCGATATTGAAAATATTTGGATAGGTCCAACCTAAAATCTTAAGGAATTAAGGAGAAAGAATCAGAATAGCGATAATTGCTAAGCTCTGTTTTTCTTTAACAATGTCTTTCCGTAAACATTTATTTTAAAAATAATGAGGCAGTGGAAGAACTTCTGAACGGAAAAAGCTCTGCTACGCCAGAAATGCCAAAAGATTTCTAAATTCTAGACTTTCTCTCAAGAAATGTCTTAATCACTGTAAAACGAGCTTTTGGAAAACGGCTTTGTTCATTCAGACACATTCCTTGATGCTAAGAATGACTTCAGGTTCCTGTCTGACCTTTTGTTTCAAGTTCCCTATAGAGAAAATGTATCAAAGCATCTGCAAGCCAACCTGAGCACTAACTAGAGGTGCAAACCTAGGGAGCCAGCACAGGTGGGCCATGCCCTGCCAGGTAGAGGGCAAGTGGACTCCAAGAGAAAGGCAGCACAGGGCTTAGTTCTTTCATAAAAGATTTTTCACTCTGCAGAATTCCCTCCGTAATGCGATTAAGTAGGGCATCCCGGCATCTAAAATATAGCTTAATTTCTGCATACTTGATTTCTGTAGAAAATTTCCAATTCAACCCCATCAATATTTAATAAGCAGTTACCAACAGCATCATAAGATCCGTATTCTCCCTCGCTTTTGAAACAACTTTTCTCTCTCATCATGTAGTAACATGGTCTAAATATTCTTCACCTTTGCACCGTTTTTTTTTCCTCCCCTACAGTGAAACCCTGTAAGAGAATTGATGATGCTCTCTGTCTCAGAGTTTTGTCCTTCCATTCTTCATCCTGTCAGGCTAGGTTTTCTTTCTTCCAGTGGAAATGTTCTCACCAGGGTCCCTAATAAATTCAACTTTATCAACTTTGACACAGTAAATGCAGCACTTTTTAAGAAAATATTTCCTCTGTGTGGCTTTCCAGACCTCACACCCTCCTGGCTTTCCTCTCTTATGCACCCCTCTCCCAAATCCCCTTTCATTCTCCAAGGACACTCACTCATCTAACATCAGCCCGACATGCTGACAATGTCCGCACTGGTGAATCCCTGCCCAACATTTCTCCTGTGCAGGGTCAGACACACAACCCCTTAATGAGTTCTCCATATTTGGATAATAGCTATGTCAGCCCTCGTTGTCTCCAACATTGAACTGTTGTTTTCCCAAACATCTCACGTGTGCTCCTGCCTCTAGGTCCCCTGTAGCAGTAACACCTTTCTCCAGCTGACATGTCCTCGGGGTCTCCTCTCTCCCTCCAGACCCTCCCACATTTAACCCCTCCCACATTTAATTCCCTCTGTTGCCAGCCTCCCTTGTTCAAGTCTCTTTCTGCACTCCCTGGATGACTTGCAGATAAATATGCCACAAAATAACACCTTTCGATGACTTTTTAATATTACTAGAATAAAATCCAGTTTGGATCTTTTGTGTCTTTTAGACAACTAAATGTCAAATTTACTGACATAATGTTGTTCCTAGTATTCCCTGATTGTCTTTTTTTAATGTCTGTTGGATCTCTAGTGGTGCCCCTTTTTCATTTCTATCACTGTTTCTCTCCTCCTCTCTCTCTTTCTTTCTCTCTCTCCCCTTTCCCCTTCCCTCCTAGCTAGAGATTTATCACTTTAATTCATCTTTTCAAAGAACTGGTTCCAGACTGCTCTCACTGCAGGTGGTAGATTACGGTAGCTCCTTTTCTCCACTCTCCAAGGCCAGCCCAGGCCCCAAGCACTTGCAAGTCCTTTGCTCTGTTCTCTCTCCAGATTCCTTGCTGTTCTCCTTGCCCATCACACATTTTCCCAGCTCTGCCCATGTGCCTGTGTGGTTCCATGAAAATCACTGTGTAATGCCCGAGGACAAAATAAGTATGAGACACCTTGCAACCAGTAAAATGCTACTAAATATTGTCAATGAAAACAACGTTCCCTGCCATACCAGTAAACAAAGGGTGTTGCAGCCATCAAGCCATCACATTATAGCTACTCCAACAGTGAGCCCTGCGGGAACTCAGGATGGAAACAGGATGCCCACCATCAAGCCATCAGCCACGGCACCCACCCCCCAATGGTGTACCCTGAGGAGACTCAGGTTGGGAAAACAGGATACCGGCTCCAGATAGCCAAGGTGCATATCAAAGGAATGATTTCAGTGAGCCCAGACTCTTGCATCTTCCTGTACATAGAAAATCAAGTACCTGGTCTTTGTTGCAAAAACTCCTATATATCCTGTCTCCTCCCTTACCTCTTGGGAGCAGTGTCTCAGAGGTGAGAGGCTGCATCCCAGGCATAGGTCCTCACTTTTGCATAATACTCAACTTTTAGGCTGTGCATTTTTTTATTGCAATATCAAGTGTTGATAATATCAAGGGTGATGGGGCTTTTGGAACCGGAAATCTCTTTTTCATGCATTCCTGATGCACCCTCAAGGCTCATATCCAGTGTCAACTCGTCCATGTGACCTTCCCAGAGTCAAGCCATCAATGGTGGTCTTTCTTGGAATGGGTACAACTCCTGATTATGTGTCTCAGGACAGCACTTTCATCACTCTGCTTCTCTGCCTCATGTCCCAGTGGGCTCGGCCATTTGCATAGGTGTCGGTTAACTTGCTCTGTGCACAGCCCTGAAGAGGTGAACGCAAAAACAAAGAAAGGAAAGAAAGGTCAGAGCTGTTGGGTTACTGGGCATCTGTGGAGTCACTGGGATCTATGTGAGCCTGAGCACGGTCATCGTACTCTTGGTGCCTCAGTCCCCTCATCTGTGAAACAAAGTCACACGCACCCACCTGGCAAGGTGGTTTTGAGGTTGCTGCTGAAGGTGGGAGAGCCCTGATGCAGGTCTGCCACGGAGTCATCAGCTTTTCACACTGGACCGCAGCACATTGGTCTCCCTGGGCTGTGGCTGTCCTTCCATCCATGCTCTCTTTTCCATTTAGGCTCCAAGGTCAGAGTCCTGAGTTTGCATCACAATCTGGTGCCCCTCATTCTGAAACAATGTTTTTCAGGAAAATTAAGAAGAAGATGATGACTTCTCTGCAGGCTGTAATGCCACCCTCCCCTCATCTCCCGAAAACTCGTGCATTCTGTAAGGCCCACGTCCACGGCTCTGCTTACAGCCCACTTGTGCCCCTCCCTCCATCCCTCTGACCCCATGGACAGCTCCTTCCTCCTCTGCAACCAGGTGACCTCAAGGAATGGGGGTTGGAAGTTCTGGTAAAGAGTACCCTCTCTGAGGTTGACAGCAACCTCACAGGAACCCGGCAAACAGGAACCGGGCCTGGAAAGCGAGCGGAGAGGGACTGGACCCTCACTCCCAGGAGGCTCCAGGGCTTCCATTTGCCCAGAGTTCATGATACTTCAGTCAAGTTACCAACACTAGCGACACTTAATTCCTTCCTTGGCCCTTATTGCTTGCTTGGCTCCTATAGAAAGCTTACTGATTTTCCTGATTTTCCAGCTCAGATGCTACAGAGACAAGTGGCAGGGGCAAGAGGGAGGGAAAGACTAATGGGCTTCCTTTCTGCCATCCATACATGGACTGAGCCCTCGAGGCTACTGACCAGCTCAGGCATCAGTGGACAAGTCCACCTACTGGGTCAGTGTGTGCCCTCTGTGATCTGCTTGGTTTCTGGTGCAGAACAAGACCCCTTGATTCAGGTGAAGTCTAGGCAGCCTCATAATTGACCTAACAGGACACAGAAGTCCTCCTGCCATTTTTCTCCTTATCAGCTGCTCCTGGTTGGAAAGGGAGGAGCCAGACTGCAACACCTTGGCTCTCCTCCAGCTGAAGATAAGGAGGACAGGAGCTGGACGCATTGGACGGTGGGTCAGGGATGGAAACACCACACCGATGCCACAGAGAACACCTGTTTTCACCTTCAGCCTCTGTGATGATTAAGTCAGGGAATAATTCATCAGGACCTTATCCACGTCTTCACTCCACACCTATTTATTGACCCCCTACTACATGCCCATCCAGGTCACCAGTGTCAAAGATACTTTAGAAAACAAGAGACAAGAATCCCTGCCCTCCCAAAGGTCACATTCTAGTAGGTAAGACAGACCCTAAGTGAGGTTAAAATATGAAATGTACAGAGGAGAGGAGCCAGGGTAGATGTGAGGAAGAAACCCATGAAGGAAGGGGAATTTAGGAAGGGTGTGAGTGCTGGGCAGGGGTGGGGAGTGGTAGGAGGGTGGGTGGAGAAGGCAGCTCTGAAAGGTGGAGGCAGCAGGAGAACCTGAGCAGAGGGCACCCCGGGCAGGGAGCAGGCAGAGCCCGAGCAGAAGTGAGGGGACCTCCAGAGAAGATGAAGGATGTGAACTGTGGGCACGGGGAGCCGATTCTGCAGGGACTGCGGGTCTCCTGGCATGGCTCTCGCTCCAAGGACAGCGATTCTTGTCTTCCCAACCCAGGAGTGACCCGGTCAGAGTCATTTTGTCACGGGATCAATGATGCACATGAACAGAAAACTTCCAGCGCATTTAAACAGAGCCAAGGAAAGCACTGTGACCTGGGAAACCTTAACTCTGTTCCCGGTAAACTACAGCTGAGTCCACATGCAGATGCTAGGTGCCCACCTCCAAAGCTCCTTGCCGTGCAAATATCTCTTCAAAGAAATCTCCCCTCTTCTAGGGAGACTTCCACGAACCCAGAGGCGAGTTAGTCTTCCTTTGCAGAGGAGGCAAAGGCCCCTTTTAACACTTGCACTGAGAGTCTCCATCTTGTCCCCTCATCTCCAGCCTAGAGGGTGGGAGTCTTATTCATAAACACAGCAGCAACATTCACACCTATCCAGTCAAAGGGCAGAACCTACAGCCTTTCTCTTGTCGCTCTTGGGAGACCACGTGGTGTTCAGTGGGACCACATCTGTTTTATTTTCAAGTGACAGGAAAAATTGGGTGACTGTCCAGCTGTACAGAATGAGAGGAAGAGATCAAAGAGCACTCAGAAGGGGCATTTCAGAAAGGCTGAAGGAACTACACCCTCCCACTCCCATCATATCCCCTCCTGTGGGCTGACCGACCTTGGAGGACAAAGAAATCCCCGAGGGACAGGGATTCGGGGAAAGGGGCACACCAGGTGTTTTCTAAGAGCCATGTTTCCAGCTAATTCAGTAGTAACAATAAAATTCATTTTTTGAGACTCAGATCATCTATATGATGCTAAAATTGTGAAAGGATATTCCAAGAATAGTGTGCTACATGGTTCTAATAATCGTGGTATAACTGTTCTATATTAAAACTTAGTTGTTGGTTTTTGTAGGAAAAAAGGACTGTAATTGCAACAGATGAATGAAACATGTTCATTAAATATTAGGCAATGGAAATGTTGACACAGTTGTTACAGAAGAGCAGCTTCCTCAGAGAGCAGTGAGAAACCCTGGATTTAGAGACAGAAAAGCAATTGTTTTCCACAGAGACAGAAATCTTGGAAAGTTAAAGTCAGATAAAAAGGTCATAACAGAAAGTACTAAAAAGGATGCAAAATCCTAGTGGCAAAAACATGCAATATTTTAACAAAGATGTATAACGAACAATATTCATCTTCCTATGAAATTCATAGGCCATAATAACGAGAGAGAATGAGAGGAAGAAATGACGATTCAAAGATTCTGAACTATAGTGAACGTGAATTCAGTACAGGACATGTCTCTGGACCCACTGATGGAGCAGTTGAAGAGCCTTTTCACTTGGATCCAAAAAACCCAGAGACCAGATTGTCCCTCGTGCAGGATTAAGAAACCAAGATGCCAGGTGACACCAGACCTACCTGGGATAGGATGGCCTTCTCTGGCTGCAGATCAGTCTCACGATTCAGTGTGGTCTTTCCGGGAGCACCACCCTCTTTCCATCCTAAGCCCAAGTCCTGACTCTTTCTCTCAATCAGAACAAAGACTGTACCTCTCAGACCTGACACTTCATGACAGGTGTGGTCCCCCCTTAGACGTAGCAACGTGACACCTTTCCTTACCTTCCGAGATTTCCTTTCTTTAATGTCCTGCTACTTTATTTCCATTTTTTTTCTCGCTGTGTTTGAGAACTATCTTTTCCTTCTTACCTCTTGTCCAACACCTGTGCGCAGGACGGGTCCGATGGGTCCGAGGACACGTCCAAGGCAGGCAGCCTTCCATCCCTGGTGTGTGGCTGCCCCACAGGTTCCTGAACCACTGGGTCCTTTGTTCTCACATGTGTAGGATGGTGTCAGCCTCCCCCTGCATGGGCTGCTATGGGGACTAAGTGACCTCACACACGCACAAAAGGGAAGTGTGTGAGCATTCGCCACTAGGATGAAAATGATTGTGAACACACAGGCCACTGGGTTAGAAGGAGACTGTGAGCTCTAGTTCTCTCCCGAGGATCAGAGCTTGCACATGAGGATGGGTACACCAAGGAGAGGACAAGCCAAGACAAGGCATGAGGATAAGTGTGAGGCTGGGGATTCCCGGGTTGGCTGGGCAGGTGGGTTAGATTCTCCTTGGTCTTCTCCAGATGATGATTAAAAACACCACACATAGATATCACATTACAGCTGTGATCCAACAACTGAAGGAGAGATCACAGCTGTCCTGGAGGGTTACAGACTCACTCGCCGGGAACATAGAGCCAAGTGTGAGAACAGAGTCAGGTTGATTCGGGGGAGGACATGGGCAGGGAGTATTGTTGGCACAGAGAGCTGAGGGTGAATTGGCGTTTCTCAGGAAAACAGGGCAAGAAAGGCCAGGAAGCACTGTAGGCGTGAAAAGGCTCAGGGGTGAGAGACTAGAGCAGGACACTCCTGGTCCAACCCTGGCCCTGCTGCTGAATGTATGCCTGGTGATGGTGTAGAAAGTTCCAGAGGCCCAGGCGCTGCTGTTGGGCCGAACCTAAGTGACAAATCCAGCCATTCAGTGGCTGAGGACCTGTCTGTAGGAGAATTTCTGGATAAAGGACCAGCCAGGCACCCACACACTGTCTCCACCAGAGAAAAGCAGGTTCGGTCCCTGGCTGCAGCATCGCACTGCAGCTTAAACAGAGAAGGGCGGCAGGTGGTGGGCCTGGGGTCTTGGAGCAGGGGCAGGACCATGGTGCTGGGATTCTGAGGGTCAGAGTCCTGGTTATCCAAGGAGCACAGTGGAGCTTGTGCCGTGAATGGGCCTTTGTTCCACCATCATCCTGGGCCATTCATCCCTCAGCCACGAGGAAAGGAGGGAAGTCCCGCCTCCTTGTGGGTAAGTCCTCACTACCTGCCTCAAAAAGCTTTCCTTTCTAAAATCCTCTTACATAAGCCTCCACGTTGGCTCAGGTGCCCCAGACTTTCACAGGAAGGTCAGATAACAAGGGCACTCAACAGACGGCCTCCGACGTTGCTGGCCCACTGGAACTTCAGTTGTCAAAGAAGATGTTTCAGGGCCACTAGAATCTGACAATATCCTTTCTCCTCACTGGGGAAGCCTTTCTCTGCCTAAGGCCCAGCAGGAACCTTGTTCATGAGAGCCCCTTGCTCCTTTGGAGGTCATTCTTACACACCAGCCTGTGCACTGGGTTCGTCCACCAAGACAGGCCCCAGATCGCTCCTCAGAGGGTCTCTGTCTCTCTCCCTCTATCTCTGTCTCTGTCTTGGTGTCTGTCTGTCTTTGTCTTTGTCACTGTCTCTGTCTCTCCTCCCAGGAAAGGACTCTCTAGCAGATTTATTAGAATCTCTTCTTAAGCAAAGGCCAAGGATCCCTTCTCCAGCCTCTAGGAGAAATGCGCGCTGCACACGGCAGTCACAGCTCTGGGGGGTGTCCTGGATTGAGAGCCCATTGGGAAGGGTTAGCCGTGGACCATGCAGGGCATGGAGGAAAGTGCTTGATGGAAAATACAGATGTGAATCTTCACGACACCACTTACAGGGTCAAGGAACTCGGCAAATCCCTAACCTGGGAGCCTCAGTTTCCTCATTCAGAGAATGGGTGTGCCAGTGGTTCCCAGGACGTTTGTGGGGAAAAGGGAATGGTGAGAACACTACTGTGAGGATCTACATGTAGTAGGTTCTCTACAGTATTGGAAGAACCCCCAAACCAAACTAACCCTGCTTAGGATCTCAGCATGGCAGGAAGAGCCCTCTCAGGTCAGGGGCAGGTTGTATGCTGGGATGCCAAGGGCACAATATATCTGGTGCTGGGGTCCCAGGCTGGGAGCTCAGGGAAGCAAAACAAGGGTGAGATGCGGTCTGCGTAGCAGGCAGAGGTACAGCCCACCTCGGAGTAAAAGGGGGTGGAAACGACGTCCTAACAGGGATGTAGAAGAGAAGCAACACCCAGCAGGAGCTCGGCACAGGCCTAGGGCCAGGCAACCACCGGATGACTGGGAGGGGGAGGGGCTCTGACCTCACAGTCACAGCAGCCATCCTCCGGAGGACATGCTACAGGGGGGTCTGCCCCGCGGTCTTGCTGCTCTGGGCCCAGTGCATTTGGGTACATATCTTCACCCACC
Source organism: Grampus griseus (assembly GCF_964374135.1). Classification (NCBI taxonomy): domain Eukaryota; kingdom Metazoa; phylum Chordata; class Mammalia; order Artiodactyla; family Delphinidae; genus Grampus; species Grampus griseus. The sequence goes on along the minus strand of NC_139003.1, from coordinate 97,191,177 downwards.
AGAGTGTTGGAAGCTGCCTGGTGCCAATGGCAGCAGATGGGAAGAAAGAAACACTACTGATCATTAAGTCACCTTGTCCTGCTTTATTTTCACATCCTAGCTGTTTATCAATGGCCGGGTAACCATCACGAGAAAACATAGATTGAATTTTCCTCCTGAGGGTAACTAGCCCACCATTTGGTTGCTTCCAGTGTTAGTGCTGGTGTGAGCAATGCGGCTGTATCTCAAACCTGGCCCTTAATGACCACTCTGGGTCCACATGCCTGCTCAGCCCTGATTTACAGCAATCTGTGTGTGCCCGTGACCCCTGTTCACTAGGGTTGACGTTGTCCTTGACTGTAGCCTAGCTTTCTTTGGGCTGATTTTTGGTTTGCTTGCTTAGTTTTCCTGAAGCAAAGGGGATCCTGGCCCCTGTGGTCTGGACTTGGAAGCTGAACCACCCAAATGGCTGAGGCCTGAAGATGTGTTAACAATGTCTTTTATTCCCTGTGTTCTGAGGCTTTGGCATCTTGGGGCCTTGTTGGCCCTAGAAAGATGGCCCTTCCAAGGTTTAACCAATCCCTAGAGATAGTAAATAACTCTACTGCAATTGTGTGTTTTCTATTTGCAAACCAACCAATTCAGTCTCCATCTCAACCCCCAGCCACCTCTTCTCATCAGGTTCTTATACTCTGGTCCAATCTCCTCTGCCCTAATCGCTGCAGGGCCAGGTACCAGACAATTCAAAACATCCCTATGCTCTAGAGCCAGCTGAAATTATTCACACTAGCCATTCCTGAGCCTGCTCACCTGCCTTGCCCGTCCCTTTCTGCAGAAGCCACAGGAAAGGCCGCTGCCATGTTCCCCCACCCCACCTCTTCCTGACTGGCCCTGGTGCTTCCCCACGTGGTACTTCCTGCTGTGGCGTGTCCCTTCGTCTTAGGATCTGTGAGTCTTAAACTCTGTTTTCTGTGGCACTTATCTCTTGACCTGTGGTCCTCACCATACCTGAATAAAACCTATATCTTAAAACAATAGTCAAGGCTACAGAAAGCCCCTCTCCCCCGGTCCCATGCTGTCTTTGGACCAGCACTGACCTTGGTCACTGGTTTCGACGGGTGCAGAGAGCCTGGAGAGGCCAGGGTATCCCCACTGCCTCTGGCCTCTTTCCTGATTTCACTTGTCTTCCTTCAGCCCCTGAAGACCTTTCATGGCCTTCCCGACCTCCCCAGGGAGGGATGCCGCCCCTCCAGGCATCCTCAGCCCCGCACCCGGGGCTCTGCCACTGGCTTCTCTTCAGTGGAATTTGTGGCTCCTGTGCCATTTGTCTTCTGAGAGTCCTGGCTGGTGAGAAAGGGAGCGAACAGTAGCAGGACTTGTAACGGGAGCCCCAGAAAGGGCTGACCTCCAGCTGGCTCCATGTCTGGGCTATGTGAGGATGCATGTGCTCCTGTATATGGATTTTTGTCACCACCCTACCTGGTGGTGGTTTCCCCAGCTGTGGAGAGAGACTTCTGGGATGGACGGTGGTGGACGTGAGGCCCAGGGCATCAGCCAGGACCCCCGTGTGGATGTCTGCCACCACACTTTTCCCTCAGACGTGGGGGCTGCTTCAGTGTGGTGAGGTCCCTACTTCTGGCAGAATGGCCCCCAGGTTCCCTAATGCGGCGGGATTTTTGTGTGAATTCAGTGAGGTGATACGTTTCCTGGTGAGCTTTCAGCTCTTTTTAAAAAGCCTCGGTGCCATGTTCCCTGTTGTCATACGCTGCTGCTTCTTGCCAAATGACCCTCTGCTCCCCCTCTTCCTTACAAAAGGCCCCAACTTGGCTCCTGCAGGGGGAAGGGCACGATCAAGGCCATCCACCCACCTGGACCAGGGCTTGGCAGGGTGTGAAGCTGTGAGCCGGTGGGTAAGCATGTTGGCGCTGCCTCCAAACATGCTCCCTGATGAAAGAAGGGAGGACAAGCCCCCCTTTCATCCTTCTTGGGGTGCTGAGGGAAGACACAGTGCTTGAGCCAGCTTCTCGAAACCACAAACACTGAAAGAGGCTTGCGGGATGCCCCCAGCAACCAGGACTGCCAGCCACCAGTTCTCCCAGGAGTGGAGAAAAACAGCTTAGGACTAAGGGTCCTGTGATATTTCAGCCAAATCAGGTTACACTGCACACCCACGCGTGGTTTCTGCAATGTTGTGTGTATTCCGTCATTGTGCCATGCCTTTACAGCTCTACGCACTGGCTCAGGACTCCCTGGGCTGTTATGCCTTCTTCATGCCCTTCCTCCCTGTAGCCTGGTTCCCCAAAGACACTGTGCCCTGGAGATCGGTGATGATCCTGACACTGGAGTCCCATCAGGGCACAAGCAGCAGCTGCCGCCCATCAGGATCAGAGGACAACGCGGCACCAGGCCACAGCTCACTCAGCCGCTCGGGCCCTGTCCCCTGCTTGCCAGGCCTCCTTCCCACCAACAGAAGCACATGTCCCCTCACCTGCCACGTGCACGTTCACATCCTGCTCCAGGTCCTGGGGTGGCACCTCCTCTCCTTAGACCAGGGAACCAGAGATGGAAACACAGACCTACACAGACTGGGAGATAACAGAACCCTGTCACTGAAACGAGATGGCCTGCCCCAGTTCCTTTATCTCCATTTCCGTAGCATTTCCTAGTGAAGACCTGGAATTGATACCAAGATTCTGCTGGATTCCTGGTGTGTCTGGGCCAACCCCCGGGCAGAAGAGTCTGTGGGAGGGCTGGGCTCTCTGGGTGGCCAGAGCAGTGGCTTTCACTCCCTTCACTTACCCAGCACACCTTTCTAGGAGCAAACTTCAGATGCATGCTCTGGAAACACCACCAGAGATAAGCTTTCTCATTAGGAAGCACGTATATCGTGTACGTGACATTGGGGTGAACTCCCTGCCCGCCTCACGGGGGAGGAAGACACCCCGTGGCACCTGTGGCCCCTCTGGCCCAGGTCCCCCTGACGTGGCTGTTGAGGAGTCGGGAGTGGCCACTGGCAGCAGTGCATTAGGCGGACCCTGAGGGTAAAGAGTGAGAGAAGGGAAAGCTTGTCCAACAACTCAGAGGTGGGAAAGAGTGTGACTTTTGAGGAAACACAAGCTGCTTGATGCTTAGAAAGGAGGTGCCTGGGTTGAGAAGTCAGGGTGGGCCACCAGGCACTCCTGCTGCATAACAAGAAGGGGCAGCACTCTGGAATCCTGACCACTGCGTGGTTCTTGATACAGGAGGAATCATGCCACACCAAATCCATTGGTGAAGCCCTAAACCCCAAGACCTCGGAATGTGACTGTATTTGGAAATGGGGTCTTTAAAGAGGTGATAAAGGTAAAACGAGGCCATTAAGGTGGGCCCTAATCCAATAGGACTTGTGTCCTAATAAGAAGAAGAGATCAGGACACAGACGAGCACAGAGGGATGACTACATGTGGACACGGGGAGAAGACGGCCGTCTACACACCAAGGAGAGAGGCCTCAGGGGAAACCAGCCTTGCTCACGCCTTGATCTTGGACTCGCAGACTCCAGGACTGTGAGAAAATAAACTTCTGTTGTTTAAGCTCCCTGATCTATAGCACTTATCATGGCAGCCTGAATAGATAAAGGCAGTCCCATTCTCACGGTGTCCCCAGAGCCCATGCCCCTGTCTGTCCCGAGAGCAAGCTGCCCTGTTTGTCTGTCTGTGACCTTCTAAGAGACCAGGATGGGGTGGAGTACTTATTCCAGGATGCAGTAAGTCCTGTGACAATGGCCTGAGTTCCGTGGCCCAGGGCAGGAGCCCCCCCTCCAGGGCATAATGCAGGTCAGGTGCAGGATCCCAGAACTGTCACATGAGGGCTCAGAAAGGAAAAACGAGATCAAATGGCTACTACAGAACTGCAAACATAGTAAGTCAGGTTAGCTGGTTCCACATGTGCAGTAAGCAGAGAGACCCACGCTCCTTTGTAAATCTGTGTTCTGGCCATGGGTCCCCCATCCTCATCCATCCTCAGAGAAGGACCCCAGCCCAGAGAGGAGCCAGGCTGCACAGGGAGCATGCCTCACATTCTCTCACACCTCTTCAGATGCAGACTTCCTGCTCCCTCACCGGATCAGAATCCCTGCAGGCACTAGGAGCCCCTGGAAGACCAGATGGATATGGGGACACCCTCAAGGAACTTGGAGCCACCGGGCATAGTAGGCCGGCCCCAAAGGCATCGTGAACAGACAACCTGCCCAGTCTGGAGACAAATGGGGTTTCCTTTCAGTTGGTGAATTTCACCAGCCGGCCATGCGTCTGCAATGTCTGGGCTCTCCCTCTCTCCCTTATGGCTTGGGGAGGTCACCTCGCCTTCCCCACCTCCACACAGAAACGGTGTCAAGAGGAGATGATGTCGAGGCCAGAGGAGGCCGGGAGCACAGGGCAGGCGTGTGGGGCTGGCCCGCCCCCCAGGCACTACCGCCCAAGTGTGCCCAGCCTTCTCACCTGGCTCCCAGCCCAGGCCCCAGGCCACATCACTCCTCAACAACCAGTAACTAGAGTCTGTCTGAGACAGGACCTTTGTTCCCTCAAACAGGAATGGGGTCTTCTGTCTGAATTCATCTCCCTCAGTCTTTGGGTACAACTTGTGATGACAGGTTTGGGGACCACGGCCACATCTCAGGGCCAGGAGGAGAGGAGCTGTGGGGTCAGGTCAGCGTGCTGCAGGTGGAGGGCCGAGCACGGGGGTCCCGTGCAGGACCCTGGCTGCCACATGCCCAGCTCCACCTCCAGCTCTGTCTCATGTGTCCTGAGTTGATGTCTGGCCTCCTGGGCCACACGTCACATCCTGGTCATGCATCCCCACCCTGGCACTATTCTCACATTCAGCACCCCGTAAAGTAAATGGATGCCACTGACGGCCACAGTCCCTGTCCTGCTCCCACGTTGGGTGTCCAGGGGCCTGAGCCCTGGACAGTGAGGCTGGGTGACCCTCCTTGACCTTTGGCTGCTACAAGATTCAGTTCCTTCAACTGTCCGATGAGCCAGTGGGAAAAGAGCATCCCTAGGCTTCCTTCTCACTCAGCCTCTCTCAAATTTGTGCTGACATTGCATAGGTGCTGTTCACTGTCTCAATCTCCTGGGAGACATGCTGAGAAAACCATTTTCTAATGTAGCTTCTGCCTTTCCACAAGCTTGTCTTCCTCTGCATTCCTTCCCAGCGTCACCTCTTCCTCCCCAACCGCTCCTGCTGTGGGTGCTGGGATGGCCCGGTTCCCATGAGATGGTGAGGCCCAGGGACTTTCAGGGAATCACCCAGGGTTGTGCAGACTAGATTCAGCTCTGCCTGACCCCACATGTCAGTCCTTTGAGCTCTGCCAAGAGCGAGGCTCGCCCTTCTCACAGAGCCGTGAGGGCGAGGGCTGCACCCTGTGTTTGCAGTTCGGAAAGCTCCTGGGGCCCACGTAAGTCGTGACAGGCTCGCTGGCTGTGTGCCCCTGGAGGAGGCCTCGTGCACACTGACCCCTACATGGTCTCCAAGGAGCTGGTGGAGGAGACAGACAGAGGAAGCACTGAGTCAGGAAGGTGGGGACAGCGGCAGGATTTAGCAAGCACCCTGGGAGCGCCAGCACTATTTCAGGAGTTGGGAATGCAGGTGACGCAGATACGGTTTCTGTGGGATCCTTGACATAATTTGGGGATTGGGGGCTGTCCTTAGGAAAAAGACACAAATGATGAAATCAAAATTAGGCACAGGGTCCCAGAAAGGGTAACAATCTAGAGCCCCATTTGCTTCCTGGTAACCACCTGGGCGAGCGGGAGGCAGGAAGGCCTGTCCTGAGGTACCTGCATTTCAGGGGATGAGACAGCAAACACAGATATTCAGGGAATCCCGCTGAGGAGGGAAATGAGCACGGGTCTCAAACAGGGGGACACCTGTGAAGTGGGGCAGAGAGCCAGGAGAGGAACCCAGGGGTGGGCAGAGCAGATGAGGAGCCCAGACTATCTGGCTGACCAAGGTGACTGCAGGCTCCAGGAACACAGGCAAGGGTGGAGGGAGGGAGAGAGGAGAGGCAGGTGCAAGGTGGGTGGAATCAATCTCCGGCCTGGGGGACTTTGGAGAAAGATGGGGATGCAGGGATGATCTGACCCAGTTTTCACACCCCATCTCTCCTTCTCCAAACTCCTACCCTTATCTGTATGTCATCCTTGCGTTCCATTTTCATAGCTCGTAGACATGCCCCACATCCTTGCTTGACCATAAGTTCCTGGAAGTGTCAAAACCAAATTCTTCTGAATATCCTATGCTCTGGCAAAATGCCTTGCATGTAGTCATTGCTCATGAAAGGTTTCCGTAGAAAAGACTATTTTTTTTAATGTATGTATATGTATAACCAAATCTCTTTGCTGCACAGCAGTAATTAACACAACTCTGTACATCAACTACACTTCAATTTTAAAAAATACTAAAAAAAAAGAAGAAGAAAGGTTTCTATCAAGAAGAAAACCTAAGAATGCTGTCCTGAATCATTTTCTCTGTCTTTTTTTTTGGAACGTGTAATAAGAAATCATTTAGGTTGGAATATATCTCTCCAAGCAGTTTCGTGCTATGCAAATTCTTAGAGATAAGTAAAGGCATTTATCTTCACTCTCTTCAGAGGGAGGCCGCAGACACTGACTCCACTCACTCAGGCATCTAAGAAAATAGCTCATGCTCTGGGCTGTATTTAGCAACCAGTGATTTCATTTGGCAACTTCTAGAGAAGCGGTAAAGACTTTTAGGGCTCCAGGGTGGGGTGGAACGGGGCATCCCCATGGAGACGCGCTTGGATGGATGGATGGCCATGAGTGTCAGGACACGCCCGAGTGCACCCCAGCATCAGTGCAGGAAGCGTGGGCACTGTGGTCCCTGGTGCACTTAAATGAGTGGAAGGTAGAAATGTAACTTTTCTAATTTCAAAGTTCAGGAAGATAATTCTCTGATTTACCTTTTTTTTTTTTCCTTTCCCAAATAAAAAGACATGGCTGAAAGTGCAGAGTCAAGAGCAGAGCGGCCACAGCAGGACACCTGGGTCCCGGTCAAGTTGTGCCCCAGCATCTTTCACAGGCCAGCCCACCTGCTCCATGGGGACATCATGGAGGGCAGCATGGGAGGCATAAAGGAGGCAAGGTTTCTGTCCACAGAGCTGGGCTGTGAAGAAATAGGGAGCCCCATGAGTAATAAGAGAGCCAGAAGACTGGCAGTGCGTGCACGTGTGTGTGTGTGTGTGTGTGTGTGTGTGTGTGTGTGTGTGTGTGTGTAAGCTTTAGGAGCTGAAGCTAGAGCCTGCTTTTCTGTGATGGGTAAAGGGCAGCAGAAGATGGACATGTTCGGGAGAGACAAGAATGGACCAAACGTGTGGAATGAGTGCACGTTTCTGTCTCTTGTCTCAATCTAAATCCCACTGACTTGATAGAAGAAATATCAGGTGCCACCCAGGTGGCCCAAGGCTCTGTCAAGCCCCATCCTCTTTCTCCCCTCCTCCCACAAGTGCTGAATTCAGGTGAGCACCTGGCACCTCACCTCCATCAGCCTCTGCTTCTGGGGGATTCAGCCAGATGCAGGGAGCTTTCTTCATGTCAAGGATAAAGGGACATTTCTAAAAGCCTCTGAGAAGTTCATTATCTTCAGAACAATGAGAATAAAATGGCCTTAGCTGTCATCCACAACACTGTATACTGTAGGAGGGCAGGTCAGAGTCCTCAAGGAAAATGATTGTGAACCTAATACTCCTGATGCAACTTCTCTGGAGCTCATCTGTGAAGGGGAGGAGGGGGAGGGAGGAGGAAAGCCTTACACATACAGAGACTCAGAAAACCTACCAAACACAGACCCTTTCTAAAAGCATTATTCAAGACTATAAACTAGCAACATAAAAGTCATTCTCAAAGGAGGACAGCTTTGGCTGGAAGAAACAATGAAGGCAGATTCACAAACCATATTGTTATCTCTGCATAATTATTATTGCACAATGCAAAACAAGAATCTGAGACTAAGTCTTCAGATAATCTCAGTTTGTAAATGTGAAGCAATTAAAACAAAACGCAGGGAGAGGGGGAAACAGGAGGAGGGGAGGGGTGGGGGGAGAGGGAGGTAGGATGGAAGAAAAGCAAGAAAGGAAAATAGGGGGGACCTTCAATATGGCGGAAGAGTAAGACATGGAGATCACCTTCCTCCCCACAAATGCATCAGAAATATATCTACATGTGGAACAACTCCTACAGAACACCTATTGAACGTTGGCAGAGGACCTCAGACCTCCCAAAAGGCAAGAAACTCCCCACGTACCTGGGTAGGGCAAAAGAAAAAAGAAAAAGCAGAGACAAAAGCATAGGGACGGGACCTGCACCAGTGGGAGGGAGCTGTGAAGGAGGAAAGGTTTCCACATGCTAGGAAGCCCCTTCACTGGAGGAGACTGGGGGTGGGCAGGGGGGAAGCTTCAGAGCCACAGAGGAGAGTGCAGCAACAGGGGTGTAGAGGGCAAAGCAGAAAGATTCCCACACGGAGGATTGGTGCCAACCAGCACTCACCACCCCAAGAGGCTTGTCCGCTCACCTGCCGGGGCAGGTGGGGGCTGGGAGCTGAGGCTTGGGCTTGGAAGGTCAGACCCCAGGGAGAAAACTGGGGTTGGCTATGTAACACAGCCTTAAGGGGCCTAGTGCACCACAGCTAGCTGGGAGTGAGTCCGCGAAAAGGTCTGGAACTGCCTAAGAGGCAAGAGACCATTGTTTCAGGGTGTGTGAGGAGGGGGAATTCTTTCCCCATCTGCCCACAGAAGGCAGAGCATCGCCTAAACAAGCTCCAGACATGGGTGTGAGCCATGGCTATCAGCTCAGACAACCAGAGATGGGCATGAAACTCTAATGCTACTGCTGCAGCCACCAAGAATCCTGTGTGCAAGCACAGGTCACTATCCACACCCCCCAGGAGCCTATGCAGCACGCATGGCCAGGGTCCTGAGATCCAGGGACAACTTCCCCGGGGGAACACACAGCACACCTCAGGCTGTTACAATGTCATGCTGAACTCTGATGCTGCAGGCTCGCCCCACATTCCAATTATGACTACCGTACCCCTCCCTCTCCCCGGCCTGAGAGAGCAAGAGAGCCCTACTCAGCCACTGCTTTAACCGCCTCCTGTCTGGGCGGGAAACATGCTTGAGGGCGACCTACACGCAGAGGCAGGGCCAAAACCAAAGCTGAACCCCAGGAGCTGTGCGAACAAAGAAGAGAAATGGAAATTTCCCTGTGCAGCCTCAGGAGCAGCAGATTAAATCCCCACAATCAACTTGAGGAACCCTGCATCTGTGGAATATCTGAATAGACAGCAAATGTTCCCAAAATTGAGGTGGTGGACTTTGGGAGCAACTGTAGACTTGGGGTCTGCTGTATGCATCTGACTTCTTTCTGATTTTTATGTTTATCTTAGTTCAGTTTTTAGTGCTTGTTATCATTGGTGGATTTGTTTATTGGTTTGGTTGTTCTCTTCTTTTTTAAATTTATTTCTTTATTCTATTATTTTTTTTATTTTACTGTTCTTTTTTTAATTTTTTTTATATTTTGTCTTCTGAGCCATGTGACTGACAGGGTCATTGTGCTCTGGCTGGTCATCAGGCCTGAGCCTCCAAAGTGGGAGAGCAAAGTTCAGGACATTGGACTACTGGAGACATCCCGGCCCCACGTAATATCAATCAGCGAGAGCTCTCCCAGAGATCTCTGTCTCAACACTAAGACCCAGCTCCACCCAATAGCCAGCAAGCCCCAGTGCTGGATGCCCCATGCCAAACAACTAGGAAGACAGGAACACAACCCCATCCATTAGCAGAGAGGCTGCCTAAAATCATACTAAGTTCACATACACCCCAAAACACACCACCGGACATGAGCCTGTCCACCAGAAAGACAAGATCCAGTCCCACCCACCAGGACACAGGCAGTAGTCCCCTCCACCAGGAAGCCTACACAGCCCACTGAACCAAGCTCGCCCACTGAGGGCAGATATCAAAAACAACGGGAACTATGATCCTGCAGCTTGCAAAAAGGAGACCCCAAAACCCATTAAGTTAAACAAAATGAGAAGACAGAGAAATACGCAGCAGATGAAGGAGCAAGGTAAAAGCCCACCAGACCAAACAAATGAAGAGGAAATAGGCAGTCTACCTGGAAAAGAATTCAGAATAATAATAGTAAAGATGATCCAATATCTTGGAAATAAAATGGAGAAAATACAAGAAACATTTAACAAGGACCTAGAAGAACTAAAGAGCAAACAAACAATGATGAACAGCACAATAAATGAAATTTTAAATTCTCTAGAAGGAATCAATACCAGAATAACTGAGGCAGAAAAACGGATAAGTGACCTGGAAAATAAGATAGTGGAAATAATTGCAGAGGAGAAGAATAAGGAAAAAAGAATGAAAAGAATTGAGGACAGTCTCAGAGACCTCTGGGGCAACATTAAACACACCAACATTTGAATTATCAGGGTTCCAGTAGATGAAGAGTATAAGAAAGGGTCTGAGAAAATATTTGAAGAGGTTATAGTGGAAACCTTCCCTAACATGGGAAAGGAAATAGTCACCCAAGTCCAGGAAGCACAGAGAATCTCATACAGGATAAATCCAAGGAGAAACACACCAAGACACATATTAACCAAACTATCAAAAATTAAAGAAAAAAATATTAAAAGCAGCAAGGGAAAAGCAACAAATAACATACAAGGGAATCCCCATAAGGTTAACAGCTCATCTTTCAGCAGAAACTTTGCAAGCCAGAAGGGAGTGGCAGGACATATTTAAACTGATGAAAGGGAAAAAACTACAACCAAGATTACTCTACCCAGCAAGGATCTCATTCAGATTCGACAGAGAAATTAAAACCTTTACAGACAAGCAAAAGCTAAGAGAATTCAGCACCACCAAACCAGCTTTACAACAAATGTGAAAGGAAGTTCTCTAGGCAAGAAACACAAGAGAAGGAAAAGACCTACAATAACAAACCTGAAACAATTTTTAAAATGGTAGTAGGAACATACATATCGATAATTGTTAATCCTTACATTTAATCCTTAAATGTAAATGGATTAAATGCTCCAACCAAAAGACATAGACTGGCTGAATGGACAAAAAAACAAGACCCGTATATATGCTGTCTACAAGACAACCACTTCAGACCTAGGGACACACACAGACTGAAAGTGAAGGGATGGAAAAAGATATTCCATGCAAATGGAAATCAAAAGAAAGCTGGAGTAGCAATTCTCACATCAGACAAAATAGACTCTAAAATAAAGACTATTACAAGAGACAAAGAAGGACACTACATAATGATCAAGGGATCAATCCAAGAAGAAGATATAACAATTGTAAATATTTATGCACCCAACATAGGAGCACCTCAATACATAAGGCAAATACTAACAGCCATAAAAAGGGAAATCGACAGTAACACAATCATAGTAGGGGACTTTGACACCTCACTTTCACCAGTGGACATATCATCCAAAATAAATAAGGAAACACAAGCTTTAAATGACACATTAAACAAGATGGACTTAATTGATATTTATAGGACATTCCATCCAAAAACAACAGAATACACTTTGTCTCAAGTGCTCATGGAACATTCTCCAGGATAAACAATATCTTGGGTCACAAATCTAGCCCTGATAAATTTAAGAAAATTGAAATTGTATCAAGTATCTTTTCCGACCACAACACTATGAAACTAGATATCAATTACAGGAAAAAAAACCTGTAAAAAATACAAACACATGGAGGCTAAACAAAACTCTACTAACTAACCAAGAGATCAGTGAAGAAATCAAAAAGGAAATTAAAAAATACCTAGAAACAAATGACAATCAAAACACGACAACTCAAAATTAATGGGACGCAGTAAGAGCAGTTCTAAGATGAACATTTACAGCAATGCAATCCTACCTCAAGAAGCAAGAAACATCTCAAATAAACAACCTAACCTTACACTTAAAGCAATTAGAGAAAGAAGAACAAAAAAAAACTCCTAAGTTAGCAGAAGGAAAGAACACATAAAGATCAGATCAGAAATACATGAAAAAGAAATAAAGGGAACAATAACAAAGATCAATAAAACTAAAAGCTAGTTCTTTGAGAAGGCAAAGAAAATCGATAAACCACTAGCCAGACTCATCAAGAAAAAAAGGGAGAAGACTCAACTCAATAGAATGAGAAATGAAAAAGGAGAAGTAACAAGTGACACTGCAGAAATACAAAGGATCATGAGAGATTACTACAAGTAACTATATGCCAATAAAATGAACATCCTGGAAGAAATGGACAAACTCTTAGAAAAGCACAGCCTTCTGAGACTGAACCAAGAAGAAATAAAAAGTATGAACAGACCAATGACAAGCACTGAAACTGCAACTGTGATTAAAAATCTTCCAGCAAACAAAAGCCCAGGACCAGATGGCTTCACAGGTGAATTCTACGAAAAATTTAGAGAAGAGCTAAAACCTATCCTTCTCAAACTCTTCCAAAATATAGCAGAGGGAGGAACACTCCCAAACACATTCTACGAGGCCACCATCACCCTGATACCAAAACCAGACAAAGATGTCACAAAGAGGGCTTCCCTGGTGGCACAGTGGTTGAGAGTCCGCCTGCCGATGCAGGGGACACAGGTTCGTGTCCCAGTCCAGGAATATGCCACAGAGCGGCTAGGCCTATGAGCCATGACTGCTGAGCCTGCGCATCCGGAGCCTGTGCTCCACGACAGGAGAGGCCACAACAGTGAGAGGCCTGCGCACCGCAAAAAAAAAAAAAAAAGATGACACAAAGAAAGAAAACTACAGGCCAATATCACTGATGAACATAGACGCAAAAATCCTCAACAAAATACTAGCAAACAGAACCCAACAGCCATTAAAAGGATCATACACTATGATCAAGTGCAGTTTATCCCAGGAATGCAAGGATTCTTCAATATACACAAATCAATCAACGTGATACACCATATTAACAAATTGAAGGAGAAAAATCATACGATCATCTCAATAGATACAGAGAAAGCTCTCGACAAAATTCAACACCCATTTATGGTAAAAACCCTCCAGAAAGTAGGCATAGAGGGAACTTACCTCAACATAATAAAGGCCATATATGACAAACCCACATCCAACACCATTCTCAATGGTGAAAAACTAAAACCATTTCCACTAAGATCAGGAAAAAGACAAGGTAGTCCACTCTCACCACTATTATTCAACATAGTTTTGGAAGTTTTAGCCACAGCAATCAGAGAAGAAAAAGAAATTGAAGGAATCCAAATAGGAAAAGAAGAAGTAAAACTGTCACCATTTGCAGATGACATGATACTATACATAGAGAATTCTAAAGATGCTACCAGAAAACTACTAGAACTAATCAATGAATTTGGTAAAGTAGCAGGATACAAAATTAATGCACAGAAATCTCTTGCATTTCTATATACTAACAATGAAAAATCTGAAAGATAAATTAAGGAAACACTCCCATTTACCACTGCAACAAAAAGAATAAAATACCTAGGAATAAACCTACCTAAGGAGACGAAAGACTTGTATACAGAAAACTATAAGACACTGATGAAAGAAGTTAAAGATGATACCAACAGATAGAGAAATATACCATATTCTTGGATTAGAAGAGTCAATATTGTGAAAATGACTATACAACCCAAAGCAATCTACAGATTCAGTGCAATCACTGTCAAGCTACCAATGGCATTTTTCACAGAACTAAAACCAAAAGTTTCACGACTTGTATGGAAACACAAAAGACCCTGAGTAGCCAAAGCAATCTTGTGAAAGAAAAACGGAGCTGGAGGAATCAGGCTCCCTGACTACACACTATACTACAAAGCTACAGTAATGAAGACAATATGGTACTGGCAGAACAACAGAAATATAGATGAATGGAACAGGATAGAAAGCCCAGAGATAAACCCACACACATATGGTCATCTTATCTTTGATAAAGGAGGCAAGAATATACAGTGGAGAAAAGACAGCCTCTTCAATAAGTGGTGCTGGGAAAACTGGACAGCTACGTCTAAAAGAATGAAATTAGAACACTCCTTAACACCATACACAAAAATAAACTCAAAATGGATTAAAGACCTAAATGTAAGGCCAGGCACTATACAACTCTTAGAGGAAAACATAGGCAGAACACTCTATGATATAAATCACAGCAAGATCCTTTTTGACCCACCTCCTAGAGAAATGGAAATAAAAACAAAAATAAACAAATGGGACCTAATGAAACTTAAAAGCTTTTGTACAACAAAGGAAACCATAAACAAGACGAAAAGACAACCCTCAGAATGGGAGAAAATATTTGCAAACGAAGCAACTGACCAAGGATTAATCTCCAAAATATACAAGCAGCTCATGCAGCTCAATATCAAAAAACCAAACAACCTAATCAAAAAATTGGGCAGAAGACCTAAATAGACATTTCTCCAAAGAAGATATACAGATTGCCTACAAGAACATGAAAGGATGCTCAACATCACTAATCGTTAGAGAAGTGCAAATCAAAACCACAATGAGGTATCACCTCATACTGGTCGTCAAAACATCTACAAACAATAAATGCTGGAGAGGGTGTGGAGAAAAGGGAACCCTCTTGCACTGTTGGTGGGAATGTAAATTGGTACAGCCACTATGAGGAACCGTATAGAGGTTCCTTAAAAAACTAAAACTAGAGCTACCATATGACTCTGCAATCACACTCCTGGGCATATATCTAGAGAAAAACATGATTCGAAAGGATACATGCACCCCAATGTTCATTGCAGCAGTTTTACAATAGTCAAGACATGGAAGCAACCTAAATGTCCATCAACAGAGGAATGGATAAGGAAGATGTGGTACATATATACAATGGAATATTACTCAGCCATAAAAAAGAATGAAATAATGCCATTTGCAGGAACATGGAGAGACCTAGAGATTGTCATACTGAGTGAAGTCAGTCAGACAGAGAAAGAGAAATATATGATACCACTTATATGAGGAATCTAAAAAGAAATGATACAAATGAACTTACTTACAAAACAAAAACAGACTCACAAACTTAGAGAACAAACTTATGGTTACCAGGGGGGAAGGGAGTAGGGAGGGAATAGTTAGGGAGTTTGGGATTGACATGTACACACTGTTATATTTAAAATGGATAACCAACAAGCACCTACTGTATAGCACAGGGAACTCTGCTCAATGTTACGTGGCAGCCTAGATGGGAGGGGAGTTTGGGGAAGAATGGATACATGTATATGTATGGCTGAGTCACTTTGCTGTGCACTTGAAACTATCACAACACTGTTAATCGGCTATAGTCCAATATAAAATACAAAGTTAAAGAAAGTAAAAGCAGAGAGAGTTAGAGGAGGGTGAGGGCAGCGCTTTTGCAGTCTTGCATTAGGGAGGGTCCCAAAAGAAAGAAAAACGTGCCCTTCCTGTGACCTTCCCATCCTGGCAAGTTCATCCCAGAGCCCAGGTGGAGTGAGCAATTGGACACATAGGTGAGAAAAGGATGCCCGCTGCAGGGGTGGGGAGGGAGGAGGCAGCAATGTGCATCCACCGTTCCCTCCCACTCCCAAGCCCCGGGCCCTCCCCTCCAGAATGAAGGTGTAGCTCCCTCCTTTATCTTGTCCTGCATACAGCTGTACTCACAGCGATGTCCACTCCTGAGACAAGCCTCAAGAGCGTCCCTCATATTAACCTGGAATCAATCATGAGAGGCTGACACCTTTCAGAAAGGGGGACAATCTAGAATTTTCTACTGGTTCCCACCCTGCCCAGGTCTTCAGGACAACATCCCTGTAAACAGCCACACATTTGCAGAACGCCTTTCTCTTGCCAACGGTCCTTTCCTCACTAAGAATGCCCGCATTACCCAATTTCCCTGATGGGGTCAGGAATACACTCTATGGTGTGACCCAACACTTCCCTGTCTCACGCTGACCTCTTGGCTTTGCAGAAAGTCGGAGAATGCCATGTGAGAGGAAAGACCAGAAATACCCACTGAGACAGAGACAGACAGAGACAGGGGTCTGGGCATGAGACTAGCATGATATATGAACTCAGCCTGAAAAATCTTCACGAAAGTCCCCCTGTCTCAGCCAGTCTTTGGCAGAGCAATTCCTGATGCCCTTAGATTCAGCTGATGCAGACTCAGGACTGTCAGGGACCCTGTGTGGTTTTACCTTTTCCCACACACTCAAAGCCATCATGGACCCTTAAAAAGGGAGGTGACCAATGGCCATGTGTCAGTAATATTCCAGCCCTGCTGGCTGGGGTAACTCGACACTTCATCTCACAGAATCCAGAGATCTGACAACCACAGGCATCCACAGCTGAGAAGCGCCTTGTCTGCTGACTGTGGATTTCACTTGGACGAGGTGAGCAGGTAGATGAGTGCAGAGGTATCCTGTGAGCTGGTGGGGAAAGGAACAAGTCACAAAATCACGATGTAGTTCCTGCATGCAGGGGTTTCACAATCTTGGCGGGGGGTACAAATGGACCAAATTAACCCTAAAGAAAGACAGATGGGTAGAGATGCCCAAAGAGAGATGTTCTGGGTCAGCAATTCTCTGAGCTGAGCACTGAAGTGGACCAAAAGACTGAGAAGGATTTAGACAGCCTTGGAGATCCCAAGCAACTGGCCAACACAGCCATCTAAGAGGCAGAACGTGCTGGAAGCCTCATGTTTCATTTCAGAAAGGCACAGGGGCAACAGAACCTACCCAAGCGCCAGGGCAAGAAGAGTGAGTGCCAACTGGGCTCTAACGCCCCTGCTAATGTAAGCCCTGGGGAAGGGGGCTGACATCGCATCAGACTTACTTGTTGGCAAGCCTTTGGCCACAGAAGTGTCTCATAGAGCAGTGAACAAACATAATTTCTTATTCCACAGGGCACATTTTTCTTCTGAAAGTATCAGCGTCCACTCCCATTGCTGCTATTGTCAATTTTGTTGCTATCGTTTGTGGTTGAGATCCGTGTTTATTTTTACTGAGTAAATTCTATCATTAGTCCTCACCACATTTCTGCAAGATTTAATTGTTATTCCTCCTTTTCTAGTGGATGAAGCCGGGTTCAGAGATATTAAGCCATGGGCTTCTGCAGCCGTGCAGGAGAAACAAGGCTGGCATGCCCAGCTGTCAGAGGCAAAGCCGCTGTCCCTCCGCTCTCCCCACAGTGTTGTCCCTTAATGAACACCAGTCAGAATAGCAGTTGAAACACAAAAGATACCCACATTTCCATGGAAAGATGCTGGCAGGATGTCTTGGTATCACGATTAGGCCAGTCTGGTCACCTGATGGTAAGATAGACACACAACTCAATAAATTGCTCTGTTTACATCAAAGTGAAGCCAGAGAAATGTCACCGGACTGACCACGCAGAATAACTCACCCAGCAGTGTGTTCTAGAGAGCTCGGGAAAACCAAATCCACACATTCCACTCTGTGAACGTTGCTGGCATATTTACTGAGGCAAAGGGGGAGCAAGTGGGCCGTACCAAGCAAGCAAGCAATGTGCACTGAGACAGGACGAGGGGGGTTTACACGACTGATCA
Source organism: Grampus griseus (assembly GCF_964374135.1). Classification (NCBI taxonomy): domain Eukaryota; kingdom Metazoa; phylum Chordata; class Mammalia; order Artiodactyla; family Delphinidae; genus Grampus; species Grampus griseus. The sequence goes on along the minus strand of NC_139003.1, from coordinate 97,173,581 downwards.
CTGAAACGTCGCAGATGACACGTGATTCTTGGCTGGAAAAGTACTGGGAAGGTCTACTACATGGCCAAGATTTTGGAAGATGGTGACCAACAATCAAGACAGGACAGGAGTCAGGGACAGCGGCGGGGGACACCTGCAACCCTGCAGCAAGGGAGGGGGGCGGGAGGAGGAAGGAAGTGGGGTGGATGTCCAGGGGTGACCACGTAGGAACATCTAAATTATGAATAAACAGCTGAAAGGGGGTTCAGTCATTAATGTATCCACTCATTCACTCACCAAATCCAGGGACACCCTGGGACAGGCCAGGTCACACCCTCTCCCCGCTCTGAAATTATGGTCTGTGGGGCTTAGAGAACAGGTGGTGTGGAGGACAATAGCACGGAGTTGACATCACCAGGTGAGGATGCAGGAGTGCACACAGATCTAGGAGCCACAGGGATGCTCTCGTGACTCCGGCTGCGGCGGCACTCAGTCGTAGCTCCAAGGACCATGACTCAGTCTACGATTCTCAGATTTGATACAGAGTGACACCCTAGTACTACTGGGCCATGTGGTCCAAACAGCAAACAGGAGGTCATTTTTCTGGGCTATGGACCTCAGGGAGAGGAAGTAGGTTCTGAAAGGGGTCCCTAGAGCCCACCCAATATTCCCATAGACCTCTTCTTGTTCTGCTGCTCGACAGACTCCAATCTGTGTGACCAGGGTGTCCCTCCCCATCTTCTGACACTGCTTTGCATTCCAAGAAGTCTCAAAGCCTGAGTCTGGCTCCTGCCTCCTGGAAGATGAAAGGACATTTATCCAGAAGGACGGCTGAGCTCCCGCTTAGCACAGAAGACTTCCACCCAATTCTCCAGCCTTTACCTGCTCCTCCATCTATTTCCAGAGCATAAATTCCAGTGCAAGTGTGAGCGACCTTTAATCTTAACTAAAATATCTGTTCCAGCATTCCCATTATGCATATCATAACATCAGCTCCAATATCACCACATCTAAGTATTTTTCTGGGATCCCAAGAGCTGAAGAGTATCTCTTTTTTCAAGCCACCTTATTGCACTTGGGCAGCTCATCCCTCATGGGCTTGTCATTTCCAACTTTGTGGAGAAGATGCCTCTGTCCCCAAAGGGTGGAAGCTCTTCACCAACTTAAATCTCACGATGTCCAGGCGATATTACCTGAATGTGTAAGTGAAAAATCGTATTGGATTTCCATCTGTGACACTGTACACACATCTACTCTTTGCAAATCTCACTGACATTCAGTGCTGTCCTTCATCCTCTCTTCCCCTTACTTAGGCGGCAGCCTGCTAACTGCTGGTGCACCTGCCGTCAGGACTTCCTTCTCTTCTTGACCTGACTGAAGCCTCCATCTGACCAGGTCAGCAGCCTGCTCAGAATGTCCCGTACCCACCAAATTCTCCCAAGCTCCCAGGGGCAATGCACCCCCTGACTCCTTTGTCTTTCCCCCCAACAAGTTGACATTCTGCATTCTGCACTGAAACCAGTCTTGAGAGTTATCCAGTGATTTCTCGGTTCAGAAGTGCGGCCCCCATCTCCCCTTCCAGAATGCTTCCTTAGCTCAGCCTGTTGCTATGATGCCCATGTTTCCAGGTCTAGCCAAAGCCTTTTTTTTTTCTTTGAAGTCCTTGAACCCCACGTTAAGGTTCACCCCTCTCTCTTCTGGGCTCCAGCAGTCACTATGCCCGTGTCTTGTGCTGCCTTGAGAAAGCACGAACAAAAGATGGGGAGACCCCAGGCCCAGCGCCCACCAGCTGTGCAACCCTGACTAGATCCTTAACTGCTCTCATGTCAGCAGTTGGGTGATGACACCTTCTTCTCAGCTGTTCTGAGCATTCAGCTCAATTCTCTGTGAAAGGCACCTGGTCCATTACCGTGACCTAATGAATGTACAGTGTTTTTTGTACCAGGCGTAAAGTCTCCTAAAGGACTAACAGAGCCAAACAACGCACCTTCTCAAAAGGAACTAGTATGTGATTTATGTGATTTGCTTATGGAGAGATTTAATAAAAACTAAGCTGCGCTGCTAATATTTAATAGAATTGTAGAGATCACTGTGATTACATTAAAATATAAGAAGACTGATTACTGAAAAGGTCTAACTCACTACTTTTCAAACAATATGGCATCACATTGACTACCTACAAAAACATCCAACAAAATAGTCATAGAAAAACAAAGGTATTCAGTAAAACTACTAGATATTACATAAATCCAGAAGTGTCAATATGTTCCCATAGGAATATTAATAAGATAGAAAATATAATGAAGAAATCCAATTTGCAACCAAAAAATGGGAGACATGGAAAAAGATGCTCAACACCACTAGTCATTAGGGAAATGCAAATTAAAACCACAATGAGATATCACCCTCCCACCCGTTAGAAGGGTCTTTATCAAAAAGACAAGAGATAACAAATACTGGCAAGGATGTGGAGAAAAGGAAACCCACGCGCACTGTTGGTGGGATCGTAAAATGGTACAGCCGTTGCGGAAAACAGTATGGGAGATCCTCAAAAAATTAGAAACAGAATGACCATATGATCCAGCAATTCCACTTTGGGGAATATATCAAAAAACAATGAACACTAACTTGAAAATATACATACACCTCCACGTTCATGGCAGCATCATTTGCAATAGCCAAGACATGGAACTACCCTAAATGTCCATCGGTGGCTGAATGGATAAAGAATTTCTGGTATGTATATAAAATGGAAGATCCAGCCATAAAAAACGAGGAAATCTTACCATTTGAAATAATACAGTTGGACCTTAAAGGCACTATGCTTATGAAATAAGTCAGTGAAATACATATATGTATGATTTCACTTATATGTGGAATCTAAAAACAAAAAAATCACAAAAAAACCCAGCTATCTCATAGAAAAAGGGAAGAGATTTGTGGTTGCCAGAGGCAGAGGATGAAGGGCAGGGGAGAGGCATTGGAGAAAGGTGGTCAAAATGTATAAACTTCCAGTCATAAGATAACTAAGTACTAGAGGTGTAACACGGTGACTGCAGTTAACACTGTTGTATGGTATATAGGAAAATTATTTTTTAAAAAAAGTAGATCCTAAGAGTTCTCATCACAAGGAGTATTTTTCTTTTATTTTTATTATATCTATATGAGATGACGGATCTTAACTAAAACAATTGTGGTACTCACTTCACAATATGTGTAAATCAAACTGTACATGCTGTACACCTTAAGCCTACACAGTGATGTTTGTCAATTATTTCTCAATAAAACTGGAAGAAAAAAAAAACCTGCCTCTGGGAGAACTCTTACCATCCTGGGCTTTAATCCAGGGACTCTGAGTTCTAGTACTGTGGCATATACATTTCTGTAGTTCTGGCATAATGGCAGGCATAGACTGGGTGCTAAATAAAATAAAAGAAGAAAGTAATGCAAGCAAAAGTATACACAGAAAGGAAACCAGAAAGGAAAGCTGGAAGAGCTCAGGACAAAGTGAGGAGTAAGTGCAATGTGAGGGAGGGCAGTCAGGGTATGAAGCTGGCATCAGGAGGACCAAGGACATAATCAAAATCCAGGTCAAGGTTCTAGTAGTTGGGATTCAATAGCATGATGAGTCCAGGACACAAACAGACAGCTCCAAGTTAAACCACTTCAATGGTCTTGTTTTTCAAAACTGAAATGCACTCCTTAGTCTTGGGATGTAAGGAACGCTGCACTGACACTAACCGGAAGTGGAAGACTGATGTGTTTCTTACTAGCTGCACCCCTTGCAGGGGGTGAGGGTTGGCTTAGTCTCCGTAGACCTCAGCTTCTAATTTGTGAACTTGGAATCAACTTGAGTCAACACAATGTAGGAAGATTCCTGGGCCACAAGTCAGGATAAATTGTCTTTACTGCAGCCCGGCCATTACTTTTGGTGGGACCCAAGAGCATCTGGGGCTAACAGGGATGGAGCAGGACCCACAGGCTCTCAAATCCCATGATTGTCGGGCAGAAGAGAAACACTCGCCAGTGTGAGGTAAAGTCCTCCCACCTTGGTTCCTTGACTGTCCAGAGCAACCCCGTTTGAAAAGAGGGGTTGGACCTCTGAGTTCCTTTGCTTGTGTTTCTCAAGGATGAATGGATGAGAATCTTAGAGGAATAGGGGTCATTGGGAAACAGAAGTAGGTCCCTCCTGTGTTCCATAGGCCACAAGGGTGCTGAGAATGACCTGGAATGACCTGAGGTGACATCCCTGCCTTGCCAGTCATTATCTTAATTCACATGTGGTTCTGTTTTAAGCACATATTTGCCCTTCTCTTTATTCCAAAATTAGAACCATTTAGGATTCCATTATTAGCCATTATAAGATATTTGCATGCTTATTTGTTGAGTTTTTAAAAGCTTTTTTCTTTTTAATTTATGGGGACATTTTGGTATTGCACTACAACGTAGTATTATACAACATGCTGGAGAAGCAGTCTTTAAAATATTGCTCACTCTTTTACAAAAGTCACGCTGCCTTCATGGGTTCTGAAAGTGCTTATGGAAGGTTCTCATCCACAGATGAGTGTTAGTTACATTTATGGTGAGGCCACAGTGGTGCTTTGGGAAGAACTAGGAGAACAAGAACAGGAGAATAAGTTCTTTTCTTGGTTCTGTGATCTGAGTGGAGTCTTTTCATCTCCATATTCCATTTTTTCACCATAAATGAGAGTTTGGACAAGGTCATGGTAGGCTGAGTAAAGGCCCCCTAAGTATTCAATGTCCTGTTCCCCAGAACTTGTGAATGTAGCCCTCTAAGGCAAAAGGAGACTTTGCAGGTGTGATTAAGTTAAGGAACTTGAGATGGGAGATTATCCTGGATTATCTGTGAGAGCCCAGAATAATCACAAGTGTCCTTATAAGAGAGAGGCATGAAATCAGAGGAAAGAGGAGGGAATGTGAAGACGGTCAGATGCAGCTACAAGCCGAGGCATGCCAGCAGACTCTACAAGCTGGGCGAGGCAAGAAACGAATCCTCCCCTGAACTCTCCAAAAGCAATCAGCCCCCCGACACTGTGATTTTATTTATTTATTTTTGACACGGTGAATTTACACCAGTGAGATCATATTGGATTTCTGACCTCTAGAACTGGAAGAAAATTCATTTGTATTGTTTTAAGCCATGAAGTTTATAGTACTAACAGACAACCCAGAGGGGTGGGATAGGGAGGGTGGGAGGGAGGCTCAAGAGGGAGGGGATATGGGGATATATGTATGCATATAGCTGCCACTTTGTTGTACAACAGAGACTAACAGAGTATTGTGAAGCAATGATACTCCAATAAAGATCTGTTAAAAAAAAAAAAAAGAAAACTAACACACAACTTTTCTTCTTTAGGCTGCAACATTACTCTAGCAAAGAAAATTTTATTAACAAAACAAAATCCCACATTTTCCAAGGACGGAGACTTGGAATTGAATGTTCCTCATATGGTACTCTTACCCTTATGGTAAGAGTAAAATCTGGAAATTGACTTATCATATTATTGGAATTACTGAAAGTATATTGTATGGCTATCTCTTTAAAGCAAATAGGTAAAATTACACTTTGACTAGTTAGGCAGTAAAGTTGATCTGAGAAGGGGGAGAAAATTAGAAGTGTTAAGTGCCAAGTATGACCAGGAGCACAACAAACACCTTCAACATTCATTGTTGACCTTGGTTCATCATTACTTAAAAACATGAAATGGCTCCCTGGAGATGGACAGAATATAGTCCAGTCTTCTTGGCATCATGAAAGGTGGGAATAAGGCATTGAATGTTCTTTCAATTTAACAGATGTTTACCGAGTTGCTCTCTGCCAGGAAGTCTGACAGAGGCTAGGAAAAGAGCAATAAATACTATATAGCTCTTAAGTTCAAGTCACTCTCTTACGTCTAAGGAGGTAATCAGACATGCTAAAGGATGCTCAAAGAACTCAAATACCAGTTGGTCATTTCCTCCCGCCCCACCATGGGAACTGACGGCATTTGGATGCAAATGAAATCACTTCTTTTTTTCCCCAGCATTTCCTGTCATCTCCAGCCTTCCAGGATTTCTCTAGGAGGGGTCCCATCATGCAGGACCCAGAATGTCTCTCTACACTCTTCTCCAGAAGGATTGCTTCCCAAGGCTCCTCTCTCTATCTGCTCGGCCAGCTCCAGTCCTCTCTTCTCCCCCTTTTTTTTCCCACCTGTGCTTAGCTTTGTTCCCTTTAGAAGTTCCCTTGGGCTTATGGATCCTGCTTCTCAGCCAGACTCCCAGATTCTGGAGGCTGCTCCGAGCCCACTGGCCTTATCCAACCTCAGTCTCAGGATGGTGAAGCTCTCTCTGCAAACATCATCTCTGGCACAGTGTGGAACCCCACTTAGCATCACCTAATCCAGCCTGTGACCCTCCAGGGAAGTGAACTGAAGTTGGTGATGTTTGCTTTGAGTGTCAGGAGACTTTATAAAGATGAAACGTCAGAGAGAAAAACATAAAGAAGGGAAGAAAAGAAGTTGGTAGGCAATACAGGGCAGCATAAACAACAGCCAGGCCACAGCCTATGTGAAGACAGAGTGACAATGCTTTTACTGCTGCCAGATGCAGATTGAGAACCAAGGAGCAGTGAGCAGGTAGATGCTACAAGTTCATGATGCCAAGGAGACTGGACCATATTCTGTCCATCTCTAGAAACCCAGATAATAGTCTTCAGTAATGATGCAGCACATCACAATGGCTGTCTGTGCATCACTGGTGTGTGGCTATAAGGAGAAGAGAATTGAGAGGTGAATTGGAAGCCAGGACCAGTTAATCTGAGCAGTAGCAGAGCTGAGAGATGAAGAGTGTTTCTACCGGGGAGTCATAAAAGGATTGAAAAGAGGGACAATTTCAAGAAATGTTTAGGAATTAAAATGAGTAGGACTTGGGAATTTATTACATATACAGGGTAAAGAATAGAATTCGAGTCAAGAATGAGATCTAATTTTCTATCTTCAGTGACTAGTTGGAAGAAGTCCCAGCAAACGACACTGAAACTATACAGATAAAGGAATATTAAAGAATTTGATGATAACTTCTGCTTGGGACATGGGAAAATAGAGTGGTGCAGGGCTCAAAATATTTGTCATCACCCTAAGGAGGTCCAGGAGCCAGTGGTGTCACAAGATGAAGTTCCAAGCCTGAGCTGAAAGACACGTGTGTCGGTCATGAACATGGGCTAACACTAATGCTTAGGCACAGTGACAGAACATAAGAGGGCAGCGCGTTTCCAAATGGCTCATGGGTCAAAAAAGAACCTCAGGAGTAATTTTAAAATATTTCAAACCAAATTAAGATGAAAATACAACTTATCAAACTTCGTGGGATGTAGCAAAGCAGTGCTTACAGGGAAACATCACACTGAGGCATATATTAGAAAGGAATAAAGATCTGAAATCAATAATCTACCTTAGGAAACCAGTAAATAAGAGGAATTTATGCATACAGCAAGTAGGAGAAAAGAAATAACAAAAATTAGAGCAGAAGCCAATGAAGTTGAAAACAGGAAAACAATAGAGAAAAAGGTCAATGAAATCAATAGTTGATTCTTTGAAAAGATATATAAAACTGATACACCTCTAACCAGTTTAACCAAGAAAAAGAAAAGAAAACACCAATTACTAATATTAGAAATAAAAGAGGAATTATCAATACTGGCCCCATTGATGTGAAAATGTTAATAAAGGAAAAATTCAAACAGCTCCATGCCCACAAATTTGATACCTTACATGAAATGGACCAGTTCCTTGAAAGACACGAACTAACAAAACACACACAAGGAAATATAGATAACCTGAATATCTGACATCTACTGAATGGATCAATTATTAGAAACCGCCCCCAAAATAAAAGCACCAGCCTAGATTGTTTCAATGGTCAATCCTCTCAGACATTTAAGGAAGAAATTATACCAATTCTCTACAATATCTTCCCAAAAATAGAAGCAGAAGGAACACATCCTAACCCATTTTATGATGTCACTATTAACCCAATACCAAAACCAGATTAAGATATTACAAGAAATTTACAGACCAATATTTCTAATGAACATGGACACAAAAATCATCAACAAAATACTAGCAAATCAAATACCACAATGTACAAAAAGAATTATATACCACGACCAAGCAAGATTTATTTCCGGTATGCAAGACTTGTTCTAGGTTCAAAAAGAAATTCATGCTTGTAACCATTAATTAAGGTCTGTAATCAATTAATGTGTAATCTATCACATCAGCAGACTGAAGAAGAAAATTATTATATCATCATAACGATTGAAGCAGAAAAATCATTTGACAACATGTAACACCCATTCATGATGAATACGCTTACAAAACTAGCAACAGAGAGGAATTGCTTCAACCTGATACAGAACATTTATAAAAACGTGCAACCAACATCTTACAGGTCCATTAGTAGTAACCGATATGCCATGGTCAGGTAAGAGATTAATAACAAGGGAAAAGGGTGTGAGGTAGATGGGAATTCTCTACTCTCTTTGCAACTTTTCCATAGCATAAAATTATTCTAAAATTAACAGTTTATTTTTTTAAAAGAAGGTGATGTGATCCTTTCTTTAGTAGAGAAGAGAAGCATTTTCATAGCCAATTTAAAGCAGGGCAGAACATGGAATAGGAATTGTTCTGTTGGCCTTAAGTGGTGGAACTCTAATCAGCTTGGGAAAATAAAATTGAGAAATTTTAAACTCCACATAAAAATTCAAAGCACTGCTTGGTTGAGAGTCCGCCTGCCGATGCAGGAGACATGGGTTTGTGCCCCGGTCCGGAAAGATCCCACATGCCGCGGAGCCTCTGGACCCGTGGGCCGTGGCTGCTGGGCCTGTGCGTCTGGAGCCTGTGCTCCGCAATGGGAGAGGCCACAGCAGTGAGAGGCCCGCGTACCGCAAAAAAAAAAAAAAAAAAAAAAAAAAAAAAAAAAAATTCAAAGCACTGCTAAAGGAAGCTAAATGGACGGCCTTGGGAGCAGGACATAAAGTCACCAGGGGCATTATGCAAACAGAAAACGTGGGAGTCCTTGCCTGCGTGGTGTCTCACCCATAGGAGGGGGTGCCAGACCGTGTCTGTGCTTCTGTGCTTGTCCGTGCATTAAAACCAAAAGAGTTGTTCTTTAAAATTACCATTCCCCGGACCACCCATGGTGATATTTATTGAGTAGGTCTGCAATGGGAGGCAGGAACTTTTCTATTTAAAGTGGGTGTACATTTCAGTCCTAAGCCCTTCTGTTTAGATGTTTACAACCCCCATTCTTTCAAATAAATTATTCAAATAGTGGTTAGAATCCACATCCACATCCTTTTCTCCTGACTGGAACTGAGGAAGCCATTTCCCGTTAGCCCATCCTAGACACGCATGAGTCATTCGTCACTTCCCTGTTACAAACAATGCCCATGCTCCGTTGTTTGATGAATGCAATTCCAGGTACTAATCTCATTTGAACAGTTTCCTCTACGTTTGCACAGCTGCCTGTTTGTCTTTGTCAAGGTTTCACGGTCCCTCCATATTTCAACACATTTGCTCAAGTCATAAGTTCAAGCTGTGAGCTAAGTGGGGATGGGTCTTTAAGCCAGTGAGAATGAACCTAGGAGTTAGCTAATTTGAACGAAGGATGTAGCTCAGTAAAGCCTGCATTGAATCACTGTGCTTCTCAAACTTCAGTGGGCATTTAAATCCTCTGGCTCTTTTTTAAATGTCGATGCTTTTTCAGGAGGTCTAGCGTGGGGAACAGATTCTATCCCCAGGTGTCGTGGGCACTCTTGGTCTCTAAGTGACCGTGACCCTCTCCAGGTGACGGGTGCTGTGTCTCTAAGGCAGTATCCGCTCCAGGGGAGTGAATCTCCAGTTACAGGAGCAGCACATAATCATTTCTCACTGAACTTTCTATAAGACAGAGCTGGGCTTAGAGGATCATGCACCTCAGTATGTATAGACTAAGTCTTTACTTGAAGCTCGGAAATGATGAAAGGGGAAGAATGGCATGACAGGGCATCAGTAGAAACTCATCATTTCTTCCTGGGAATCTTGCAGGCTGAGCAGATGCCACAGGAAGGGGGTCTTCTCCTACAGTCCCTGAGTATCCAGACAGATTTCCCAGACAGAGCCCTACCCTGTGAGCAGTTCAGAGATACGGGAGACACTCCACTTGCTGGAGGAGACTAGGGTTGTTACTACTGTTTACTTGTAAGGTACGTCGTTAGTCCCTTCAAGTGCGCTATTAAAAAAAAAAATCAGGAACTTCACTGGCAGTCCAGTGGTTAAGATTTCGCCTTTCAATGCAGGGTGTGCGTGTTCAATCCCTGGTCAGGGAGCTAAGATCACAGCCACATGCCTCGGGGCCAAAAAACCAAAACATAAAACAGAAGCAATATTGTAACAAATTCAATAAAGACTTTAAATATGGTCCACATCAAAAAAAAATTTTTTTTTAATCTGTATTGTAATTTGTGCTATGAACTTGAAATTCTGAGAGCTCCTGTAGTAAGATTGGAGCAGCCTTGAGCTGGTAGATACAAGTTGTACCCCTGGTTCTTCCGTTCAGGTTCTCACCCATTTTAGGAATGTCCATGTGTACAACGAGGAGGAAAACAGCCTCTGTCCTCACATAGCTTTCACTGTAGCTCAGGAGACAAGTACGTCAATTCATAAATCACAGTGCTGTTCTATATAAAGGTGACAATATTTACTCAACAGAGATTTTATTTAACTGCCTATGATATACCCGCACCATCAAAATTTATAAATGGACAAATAAATAGTAGCCAAGAAAAGGAAATCTGTGTCTCCATGGAGCTTACCTTCCAGCAGGGAACATTGAGTAACAAACGTAAGGAATAAGTAAATGACATACCATGTGCCCATTAATACGTGCTATGAAAACACGGAGCAAGATAGGGGCTTGGATTCCAGCAAAGCGCAGAGAAAGAGAAGACGGGTCAGGCCTCTGTTAACAAACTGTCTGGAATGGCTTTCTGGATGAGATGGCATCTGAGGTGGGCTTTCAAAGAAGCTGAATATTTAGAAATGCTTCCAGAAGACCAAAAGGGCCAAAGTATGTCGACCAGAGAGAAGAGCCTAGGAAAAGCACGTGGAGAACCAACCCTGTGCTTTGAGACGCACCACCCCCTTTTACAACTTAGGAACCTGAGACCAGAAACTGCAGGTGGAGGGGGTGTCCTACCCTCACCCCATCCTTCCTTCAGGGTCCCAAGTTTGCCCTTACCTTGAAGAGAAAGAGTCCTACTTGAGTATTAAAATTCCTCTTCATTTGAGAGGAAAGGGCAGACATGGCTTTGAAAGCTTTCCATGCTCACTGCAGCATTATTCACAACAGCCAAGACGTGGAAGCAACTTACGTGCCCGTGGACAAATGAATGGATAAGGGAAATGTGGTCTATACACACAGGGGAATATTATTTGACTTCAGAAAAGATAGAAAGCCTGCCATTTGGTGCAACATGGATGAATCTGGAAGGAGTTATACTAAGTGAAATAAGCCAGACACAGAAAGACAAACACTACATGACACCACAGAGATGAGGAATCTAAGTCAAACTCAGAGAAGCAGAGAGTGGAATGGTGGTCGCCAGGGCCTGGGGGGAAGGATAGTGGGAAGTATTTGTCTAAGGCAGGGGTCCCCAACCCCCTGGCCAGGGCTAGGAACTGGGCCTCACAGCAGGAGGTGAGTGGCGGGTGAGCGAGCAAAGCTTCATCTGCCACTCCCCATTGCTCCCCATCGCTCCCCATCGCTCCCCATCACTCCCCATCACTTCCCCATCGCTCCCCATCGCTCCCCATCGCTTCCCATTGCTCCCCATCGCTCCCCATCGCTCCCCATCACTCCCCATCACTTCCCCATCGCTCCCCATCGCTCCCCATCGCTTCCCATCACTCCCTATCACTCCCCCATCACTCCCCCATCGCTCCCCATCGCTCCCCATCACTTCCCCATCACTCCCCCATCGCTCCCCATCACTCCCCATCACTCCCCATCACTCCCCCATCGCTCCCCATCGCTCCCCATCGCTCTCATTACCGCCTGAAACATTACCCCTGAGCTGTGGAAAATTGTCTTCCACGAAACAGGTCCCTGGTGCCAAAACGGTTGGGGACCACTGGTCTAAGGGGACAGAGTTCGGTGTATGCAACATGCATCAGTCCTAGAGATTGACTGTACAAAGCAGTGCCTGTGGTTAACAACACCATATCGTACACTTAAAAGTTTGCTAAGAGGGTAGATCTTATATTGAGTGTTCTCATCGCAATAACTAAAGAGAGTAGGAGGAAACTTTTGGAGGTGATGGCTGTGTTTATGGCGTTGATGCTGGTGATGGTCTCACAGGTGTATACTTATCTCCAACCCATCAAGTTGTGTACATGAAGTATGTACAGCTTTTTGTATGTCAACCATACGTCAATAACATGGTTTATTTAAAAAAAAAAAAAAAAAAGAAAGGGCGAATGATCACATGCTAAATTTATATGAAATTTGGGATAGAACAATTTCATAATGGATACAGACAAGTTCAAAGTTAATAACTTACTCCTCCTCTCTGGAGGAATAAGGTCAGTCCAAACACTAAGCACTTATCATGGGGCTTGGCAAGCAGTGTTGTCCCTGACCCGTCTGTGAGTGTCTTTCCTCTGGTGCAGCCATTGTCTGAGGGGAGAGGGGTGGCAGGCAGGCCTTCTGCAGAGGTGAGCATTTTGACCATGAGCTGTCAGCTCTCTGATGAAGATGGCGGGCAGGGTGAAAGCACAGGCTCCCTCCAGGGTCAGCTCCACATGCCAGAACAATCGTGCAAACCGGAAAACCTATCCGACTACAGCCGGGTGTGTGGCGGCTTCTAGACTAAACGTCACGATCATTCGATTTTCAATTTTCACTTTTCTTCCAGATATTTTCTCATTGTGTAGCCGTGACCAACTAGGAGTACATTTATTCGCTAACAAGTAAATGTTCTGGGGCTTCCCTGGTGGCGCAGTGGTTGAGAGTCCGCCTGCCGATGCAGGGGACGCGGGTTCGTGCCCCGGTCCGGGAAGATCCCACATGCCGCGGAGCGGCTGGGCCCGTGAGCCATGGCCGCTGGGCCTGAGCGTCCAGAGCCTGTGCTCCGCAATGGGAGAGGCCACAACAGTGAGAGGCCTGCGTACTGCAAAAAAAAAAAAAAAAAAAGTAAATGTTCTTGTTTGAGGAAACACATGAATCTTGTCTTCCTTTACAAGGATATATATCTACATATAGTTTTACCCCAAAAGCTGAATAAGAAGACAGTCAGTCACCAGACATCACACCATTGCCAGTAGCATCTCTTAAATAACGGGCAGCATCCTCTATCTCTGTATTCCATCCTTCAGCACAGAGGGAACCTGGGTTCCACCGTACTCAGCCCAGAGGACACAGGCACTGGGAGAAGCGTTCCTGACACAGGGATGCCGAGAAGAGTAGACTGAATAAATCCATACAACAGACTGCAACATGCACCACAGCCGAGGAGCCCCCAGAGCATGTGCGAGACCCCTGAGGATGGACAGCGGGGGAGGGCGGGGGTTGAGACTCAGCCAGGAAGGAAGAGCTACAACTGTGGCAGAGGAGAAAATTAGGAAGACTAGGTAGAAACGTGTACTCTACCATTTAAGTGAAAACTGATTACAAACTCGTATTTCCTTTTCTCAATGGTATTCAAAAAAAAGTGCTTATCTGAGAAAAATGATAGGAGGTGTTTTAAGATGTAGAAATTATAGGTGATTTCTGGGAGGGGCTTAATTTTTATTTAACAGAGGGTATATTTTAGTGTTAACATGAAAGAGGAAAGCCACAAATAAAAATGTCAAAGGTAAATTGAAATATATGAAGAAGATTTAAAGGAAATAAGGTAGAATGTGACACCTTTCTCAGGACTAATACAGATCAAGCCATTTGGTCAAAGAGAATACAGAACACTTCTGCAGAGGTTTTAAAAATGACTTGTTCTCATCTGGGTGGATTCTGGTGTCTTTCTGTCCAGAGTTTAAAGCATACTCTAGATGCTCTCTCTAGATCACCCTCTAATCTGATTTCCTGAGTATTCAAGCCAATTCTCTCAGGTTCCAGGAATTACCCAAGCCAAGGAGCAGAAGAAGCATCTCCTCTGGTGTAAGATCTGCCCTCTCACACCCCTGCAAACTCACGTGGTAGGAAGCAAGGCTCCCCTGAGCTATGCCTGATCCTGTGATAACACAGAACAGCCCCGTGTGCAGGGAACTCGAGAGTCAAAGACCTGATCTGCAACCAGACTACCCCTCACCTTCTGAGCAGCATATCACCCCACCCAGCTACCAGCCCCACGTGTCAAAGTCAGGATGAAATGAATGTTCCCACGATTGCTATGAAGTGCAGTTTTGCAAACTGTGACATGAAACAGAAAAGTGGGTGGTTCGTGAAGTCCTTAACATTTATGCAGTGTGGATAATGTCAAAGCCTTTGTTTTAGTAAGTAGCATCTAGGGACTCAGGCTCCTGGAAGAACAGATGCGTGTATTAATAATTCTGATGAAAGGAGACGAGGGCTCTGCCATGGAGTTGGAGGATCTTGAGATGGTATCGTGAGGGCGGGATGGGAACAATGGTATTTGCAGATGGTGACAAGGGCTTTCTGGAGCCAAGAAACATAAAAATGCCTTGAAATTGGAAACTTGAAGGTGTAGCTCAAGAAATGGCAAATTTTGGAGGCTGGCTCTCGAATGTGTGATCGGGGGAGAGGCCAGATAGAAAAGGAGACCAGACTGAGCAGGGCTGAGAAGGAAGCCTGGATTTCATCCCACCAGCAACGGGGAGCCACTGAAGGCTCCTCAGGGGAGAGCATGGCATGTCTGGCAGGGCAAACACCAAAAAAGTAGAGTGGGGTGGCTGGCCAAAGGAAAGGTGTGATCTGCCTTCCCAAGCGACTCTCGCAAGCTCTTTTATTTGAGCTCAGAGAGCATCCAGCCTTTGTGGTGACACTCCTGCTGAAGTTCTTACAGCCCTGATCTCAATGAGATCAGCGAAATCACACTGCCTCGTGTTTTGGTAACAAGGTTCTTCAACTGACCCGAAATATGACAATTTTTCTCAGTATTCCACAGGATAAATTAAACTATCACGGTCCCAGCTCCACAATCTGGTTCACTGCAAACCTTCTTAGAATTTAAAAACTAAGGAAATTGTGTTATCAAAACACTGTATGTACTCAAAGCAAGACTTCGAGGAAGAGCAGGACGTGGCCTGCAGGGGGAGGCCGATGCCCGCTGGACCCGTCCCCCCCGTCCCCATGGGTGCCCAGCCCCAAAGGGTGACTGCACACGATGCTACTTTTTTTTAAAAGATGATAATGGATATTTTTTAATAGTGCCAATTTGTAGTTAAAAGCAGGTTATCAGAAGGAAACAAGCCCTCCACTCAGAATGCTGTCTGAGATGTAGACAGAAAAGCTGGCCAGACAAAGCCCGGTGTCTACACAGGCGGCGCTCATGCTGGTCACATGATTCCCCAGTCATGCAGTGGGGAGAGAAGTGCCTCGTTCTAGTGTCTCTGTGGCCGAAGCCTCACAGCCAAGTGATCCTCCCCTTCCAGCCACAGGCAACCAGGTGGGGAGGGAGGACATTGGATGCATGGACCAAACCAGGAAGAGCCATGTCCTCAGAGCTCCACCCACCTCATCTTCCCTAGGATGTCACCTTCTATAGCCACAGTCGCCAACCTCTGGACAAGGTTCGAATCATGGTGCCAGAGTTTGCATGAGAGTAATTTCAGATAAATACCCTGAGCAGACAGTGCTGGAAGGTGTTGCGGGCCAGAGGAGGACCAGAGGCGGGGAGAAGAGAGACGGGCCAGTGGGCTTCCCGGTGGGGGGACGTGGTCCTGGCCATCCGCTTCACCAACTCCACCTGCCCCATTGGCTTCTTCTAGAAAAATTAAAGAATTCTATATTTGAGCAGAGGGAGAAAATAGAGCACACATGTCACACTGTGCAGTGCTTAATTCATTCACACAAATACTTGCTGTTACGTGCCCTGTGCCAGGCCCTGTGCTGGGCGTGTGACAGGGGTGCCTCCTCGGTTCAGTGGACACTCAGTGCACACACACGTAAACGCACCCACGGAGCACAGGACACACGTGTACACACAACATGCGTGCACGCACACACACTTCAACCCCATCCACTGTGCCAAATGACAAGCTGTGCGTCATTGTCGTCACACTCCGTCTGCGCTCCACATGTGGATTCGATGTAGATGTGATGGGCAGGTGTACGCGGGAGAGTGAGCTGACCTCAGGAGTGATGCTTGGATGATGAGGATGAATGATGTAGCCTGGGGGGGGGCCAGGCAAGTGGGTGTCCCGTGAGGGCACCTGCCCCAACGGAGGAGACCAGGAGGGACTCACTGTCCTGTGTCCAGCCCCGGAGAGGCCCCGGACAGCAGGTTTTGTTTTGCTCCGGGTCAGAAATCAGAGGTAGGTGCATTTGGAGTGTAAGTGACAGGAGGGAACATTCCACGTTAATGTATGACGGGTTTTCAATAATTAGAACAGTTCTGAAGTGGATGAGACTTCTTCTCAAAATGAAGAGGGGCTTGTTCACCCTGGGGAAATCCCCAACAGCAGCCAAACGGCCACCTGTTGGGGAAGAGGTCGCAGCACTAAGTAGAGCACAGGTGTCTCCAGGGAAGCTCAGCCCTCCCCGCCATGTGCCACTGGCGTTCGCCCAGCCCACAGAGTCTGCAACAGAAACTGAGAGAGGAGAAACAGGGAACGTTAGAGCAGGCAGGCCTTGGGAAATAATTCATGTATCCATCCCATTTTACAGATGGGAACACCGAGGCCCTGAGAGGGAAAGGGGTTTGACAAAAGTCACAGATCGTGTGCGTTTATACTTGTGAATATTTTGTAAATATTTGTGTATATTGAAGTATAATGCACACTGAAAAAAGTGCAGGATTTGTCAATGCACCGCTGCCACCCACACGTCTAGATACAGAAGTGCTGGCTATGCTGCCTCTGTCACAGTCCCCACAGAGATGACCGCTTTGCAGACCACTCACACCACTGGTCATTTCTGACTTTTTGAACTTTAAATAAATGGAATCATACAGTGTGAATCTTTTTCTCGACATCACATTTGTGATATTCATACCAGTTGTAAGAAGGAGTAATTTGTTATTTTTCACAGCTGCATTGTATTCTATTGTAGGCCTACAACAAGATATACATATCCATTAAAGTTTGCAGCCATTGGATCCTTTCCAGTTGGGAGCTAGTGTAACACTGCTCGTGTGAATATTCTTGAAATGTCTTTGGTGATTCTATACATATACTGGTGATCTTGAAGTGCAACAGCTTGGGTGCAAGGGTGTGCATGTGTTCATCTTTAGTACACACTTCCAGAGTGTCCCAAAGTGGTGGCTTTGATTTGCACATCCCCTGCAGTCATTCACTGCATGACCCAAATAGACCCCAAGAGGCCGGTCTCCACCGTGAAGTCGCTGTGACCCGGAAATGCATTTCACTTCCTGGCACCTTTGTTCTTTCATCAGATGTGTGCGAGGGTACCTTCCAGCCTTAATTTTTTTCTGATTCTGGAAGTCACATGTTTATGTCTGTTCAGGTACCATAAAGAGAGAGAGATTATAAAGGTACGTTTATGCCGATGATACGTACGTCAAGATTTTGCTTCAAAATGCAAGGTTTTCTGATTATCTGAATCACTCTGAAAGTGATGATGGAATTAAGGAGACGATAATTTTGCTACAATGAATAGTAAAAAACACAGATCTTTGTTTAAAAAAAAGCCATTCTGACAGGCATGTGAAGAACAATCTAAAGCACTCACATGCTCATTATGAGTATTTGAAGTGTTGAAAACAAGCTATGCTTAAACAGGAAACATTAACTCTTATAACTCCTAGGTTGAGTATTGTGTGATGTCTTTGAGTTAGAAGCCCAATTTCGTGTGAGAGAAACACACGTAACTCCTGTGAAAGGGTCAGCCAGGACCTCGTGGTTATATCTTGTGCAAAACCATAGAGCTTTTTACATAATCAATTAAGAAAATCATTACTACCTCTCCTGAAAGGGAAGGATAAAGGAATACCGAAATATAGTTGTCAGTATGGTACGGACATTCCCCAGCCACCTGCTTATTTTTGACTGTTGGAGAGGAAGCAGACAGCTTCATGGAGAAACTTGCACTAGAATTGAATCTTAAGGACGTGTAGAATTGTTATAGACATAAATAAGGTAGCAAACATTACAACCAGAGCTTGTGGGGCTGTACATAGGTATTCCAACCATCCATCTAATAGAGAGAAAGTACAGGAAAAGAGCTAAGGGAGACATGCCTGTCTGTGTTGCCAGACAGACCTGTGTAAACAACGGGAGAACTCGGTTCCAGGACTTTCACAGAATTCTGGGATTTTTTAATCACCTTTCTGGGTCAGTTAACTTTGTTCCACTTCACATGTTTTCCCAAGAAGCTTTCCAAAGAGATTCCTAATAAAGAAAAAGGTCAAGAATTCTTGGCAAGATACAGGCAGTAACATGTGTCTCTCTACTTAGTCTTCTCTGAGATTGCCACAGTAGAATATACAATATAGAAAATCTTAAAACAATGCTGGGAATGACCAATCCATGTACCAGAAACAGTGAGGAATTGATGCCAGATAAATTAATTCATGGGTCCAATATGAAGGACTTCCAAGAGGGTGAGTACAAAGCCATGAGGCTGTCTGGGAAGATATTGACCTCCCTGACATCCCTGAGCTTAGAGGGGAAAAGGTGGGTGTTTGCAAAGGTCCATGAGGCAGGACAGGAGGAACACCAGACATCCCTTCTCGCCTCTGTGATCTAGAAGTAATTGGACCCCACCAAGGCACTGGATAATTTCAGGATACTGGCTAGTTGTCCCAACCCTGTCAACACTGTTGAGCAGAGAGAATGGCACACTGGGGCCCTGAGTGGATGCCTGCACCACTCAGAGACTATAAATGCTCTGTCTCAGCTCCCAGAGTTGTAACCCAATACTAAATATGGTCAAAGCCATTTCCAAAATGGTGAAAAATGAAGGCAAAAAAGAAATTGCTGTTAAGAGTGACGCTCTTATGAATCTAAAGAAATGCTCCATGCTGAAAACATCTTCCCCAGGAAAGCAGAAGAGTTCCTAATTATGTTCTCAACAAAGATGAACACAACATGATATTATAGTCACCCAATTAGAACCAGTATTCAGTAGGAGGAAAAGAAAATTAGGAATCAAAAAGTGAAGTAGACAGAGACAGGCAAGCTCAATTAGAAATAATGACAGAGACAACACAAAGTTGAATAGACAATGTGAGATATTGAGCTATTAAAACAAAAGGCTAACATGAAGCGTTCATGTACAATGTGGAGGAAGGTGGATGAATAGAGGAGCGTAGTTTGGGAAAAGCCATGGAATAAGGAGAATGGATCCAGGGAAGCCACGTTGGCTCTTATCACGAAAGAACATGAAGAAAGGCAGCCAAATCGATGATCAAAGAAATGAGGACAAATATCTGAACCAAAGAAAATTCAAGTACCAGGTACAGGCATAACTCAATGAAAAAAGAAACCACCTTGACGGTCTTTAAAAACAATGAAGGTGTATAGATAAAGAAACAAAGTCATCTACAAAATACATATGTATTGGTTTCCAATTCCACTAGGTTGTAAATTAAAAATAATTTTTAAGAGAAACTATTTTCACTCTAGAATTTATTTTCTGGATAAGTTTTCTTTCATGAATAAAGACAAAAGAGTGGCATTTTCAGGTACCCAGGGCATAGAACATCAACACATACGCTTCCTGAGTATCGCTGCGTGAAAATTAACACCAGCCAAGCAAAAGGTTAATCAAGGCACAGAACTCATGACAGTGACTGGAAGAGAAACTAAGTTATGGCAAACATTTTGGTTGGAAATCTAATGTAAGGAACAAAATAATTCTTGAGAGAAATGAATGTTTAAAAAGTTTAAAAAGTACAAGATAATATTAAACTGTCCCTAGGGGAATGAGTGATATCAAGAACTGTAATGGAAATCATTACTGGGGGAAATTAATAGAAATAATAGCTTATTAAATTATTCATCTTATTTACTGGTCAGAGGAATTTAATATAAACTGAATGACATTGGGCATTAGAGGGAAACTGTATTCAATATTAGAGTGGAAAAGAATAAATAACTTCCAGAATATTAGAGAAATATGTAAGAAAGAAGACATATTCCACAACTGAGCAGAACAGGCTGGTGGGGAAAGAAGGTACATAAGATTGAATAGTAATAATACAACTATCACTTATAACAACAAAATGTAAATGTGTCATATTCCTCCATTAAAAGTGATTTTATATTGAGGCAAAAGTAAAACCAATTATCATTTATAAACTGTACACCCACAAAAAAAGAAAATATACAACAAATACAAACTTAATATTAGATATGGTAGATTGCATTAATGGTCCCAAATCTTCTGCACAAGTTCTACCCATGCTCTCTGCCAAGGCAAGGTGCAAGCTCTCCAACTATGGGTCCCATAATTCCACAAACCCAGACTGAGTCATGTGATTACACTTGGCCAATGAGACACTAGCAGACATGACATAAGTAGAGTCTTGGTAACTGCTTGTTCCCTCTTGTACTCTGCAGTCACCAGGAGAAGAGCCTGCCTATGCTAGCCCCTTGGTTACAGAAGATTACGACAGACATGTGCAGTGAGACACCCCAAGCTTCACCTAGACCTGCTCAGCCAACCCTCAGCTGATCCCCGGAAACATGAGTGAGCCCAGCCAGAAGGGACGAAAGGCTAAGCCCCCAGATGCAGGAGAAACATTGTTATTGTTGCATGCCCCTGGTTATTTGTGCTTCAATGTCTAGAAAAAGCTGACTGATCAGAGTCTTTCAACCATAGAACTACTGAGATTTAGAGTGGGATAATTTTAACTTAACAACACCATCAACCAACAGAATCTAACTGACATTTATAGAACACTCCACCCAACACCAGTAGAATACAAATTCTTTTCAAGCACCTGGAACATTCACCAAGTTAGGATGAGGGAGATTTTGTGGTGATGGAACAATTCTGTATCTTGATGGTACTGTTGGTTATACAAATCTACACACGTGATGGAATTGTATAGACCTACACACACACACACACACACACACACACACACACACACACACACACACACTGGTGAAATCTGAATTAGCTCTGTGGATTGCTCCAACATAGGTCTCCTGGTTTTGATACAGTACCGTAGTTATGTAAGATGTTATCAATGGGGGAACTGGGTGGGAACACAGGGCCTCTCTGTACTATCTTTGCAACTTCCCTTAAAGTGAATTTGTAATTATTTATAAATAAAAAGTAAAGAAAAGACACTGTGGGTTATGGTTTATACCCTTCTATACAACATAATTAAATTTACAAACCAGAAGACCAACCAAGGCAAATGTAACGTTGAGTTAATTTCATGGTGAATATAATACTGGCCTTATTTGAAATAGGCTTGGATTAGTACCTGCTACTCTGCCCCTTCTCTTTTTAAATGACTGATTCTAATGAAATTAATGCTTCCTGACAACAAAGCAATCTTAAACAGAGGCACAAATTTGGTCTTTGGAACCACAAGGCAGTGCTGGAAAATGATATTTTTATCCACATAATCCAAAGTATGCTTACATTTTAATTTATTCTTTAGTATTATCAAAATGAACAATTAACTTTTAGAAATCTCACAAAATTCTGAGAATAACTCTGACTCCAATTAAAGAAACACATAATGTCAAATCTAGCTCAACTGTATCACCGGTATATTTTATACTATCATCCAGTTTAGCTTTGTCGGTCTCCAGTGACAGAGTGACAGATTAAAACAAAACAAGACAGGAAAAAAAGTAATGTGCAAAAATGCTCACAAGTTAAGCAATGTGATATATTTTTAAAAGCACGAGACAAGGCTATGTATATTCACTATAAACACTATTTTTGTTTTCATGTGTGTGTACATTTATGGGTCAGAAAATAAAATGGTGTGTCAGTACTGGTTTTGCCTGAGCAGCGATATGACATACCCTTTGTATTACTTTTATAGCTATTAGATTTTCTAATGTCTACTAATGAACATGCATAACTGTGGCCCAAGAATCATGTTTTTAAAACAAATTCTGTGACGACTGCTCTTTACGTTGCCGTGGCTGACACACCACCTTTCCACACTGGACTTGCCCAATCCCATGCTTCAGAATGTTAGCATTCTTGGTACATTTCTTTTGAAAAATGCTTCACACTTTCCAGGGGATGAAAATAATCTTGGAATTGGGGAAAGACACATATAAAAACAGCAGTTGAGCTAGGATTTCCCATCACTGGCAGAGCAACTACTTCTATCCAAGAAATCTTTAGAGCATATATTTTCAAGAGAACAAAGCTTTTATTTAAAACAGATTTTTATTGGAGTATAATTGCTTCACAATACTGTGTTAGTTTCTGTTGTACAGCAAAGTGAATCAGCCATATGCGTACACATGTCCCCATGTCCCCTCCCTCTTGAGCCTCCCTCCCACTCTCCCTATCCCACCCATCCATGTGGTCACAAAGCACCGAGCTGATCTCCCTGTGCTATGCGGCTGCTTCCCACTAGCTATCTATTTTACATTTGGTAGTGTCTATATGTCCATGCCACTCTCTCACTTCGTCCCAACTTACCCTTCCCCTTCCCCGTGTCCTCAAGTCCATTCTTTATGTCTACGTCTTTATTCCTGCCCTATGCTAACACATATATATGGAATCTAAAAAAAAAAAAAGGTACTGATGAACGAAGCTGTTTTTGAAATGTCAGAAGAGTAGCAGTGTAATCCCTCCAACCCCGGGTACGGGGGTAGTTCTGTGAGAACTGAGAAGTATCTCTTACTTGTGAGCAAATGCCCGGGTTTTCTATTCAAGCACATACACATTTCTAAGAGTGCTGGATGAGTCCATAGGAGAAATTAACTAAGTTGCACGTTTTTACCTAACGGTATGTTTTGGTTACATTGCAGACACAAGTGAGTAAAAGATGACAACTCCACATCATTGATCAAATGCATCCCCTAAACCCTTTGCCGAGTCCTTGAGAGACGGTGGGGTGCTGGCCACTGTCCCTCTTATAGAAACTGGACCTCTCCAGGACACACGTTCCCAGGGCACAGCTCTTGTGACGAGCACGTGTTTTTACAAGGCACCTGTGGTTTAATGGAAAGAATTCTCACAGCCAGCCATCTGAGCCACACCCCTGAGAACCAGGCACGTAAAACCTGCCTAGAGCTGCATAGAGAGAATCCAAGGAGGTGTCTCGTGATGAGTGTGAATTGACAGGATCAGGCTCACATGCCATGCCTGTCTGTCTTGAAGACATCAACAAGAAAACAATGTAGGAAAAGGATTACACTTAGCTCACATTTATATGTGTACAATCGTTCATGTGCTCCTTGAATCAAATGTAAGGTATAATTTTCTTCCAAATATTTCTCCTTAAATGTACCTGGTCATTGGCAATATCAGTAAACATTCAGAAATTTATCGTCATGATGCCGCTCAGCTTGTAAAATGGAGCTTTCGGTATCTCCCTTTCTCCGATTTAACAAGCATGTGCTTTTAAAATAGTTACCTCACTTACATTCCATATGGTTGATAGTACATTACCTAAGTACATAACACAAATAAAATCCATTTAACTGGCCAAGTAGACTACACAGTTAGTAATCTGGTTGTAATTGCCCCAGTTTAGCTGGGCATAACTCTGGGGCTAGGTGGACGCAAAGGTGTGGAAGAAAGAGCTCAGGTCGAGAGACAACTGGTAAGAATAAAAGGCAAGGTCCTAGCTGTGCAACCGGGGCAATTATTTCAAGTTGGGGACCCTCAGTTCCCTTCACCGAAATTGAGCAGAACAAAACTGACTTAGAAATTAAAGGAATAACATGCTTCAGAGGCTGGCCTGTCACAAGATGGCTGCTTTCTAATAACTATCCTCTCTTCTGATTCAGAATCAAAGTGCTTTGTAATACCTCCCATGAGTGGCAGGTATTAGATCTCTCAACACTGTGGAAATGGAATAAGTACCAGTCTCGTACACCAGTGTCTTTTCCTTTTGAAAATACCAGCTGTAACAATGCAGGCAAATAGTTAAACGTAGCCAATTTTTTACACTACTTACTCTATATCTCGAATATAGAGTCTTTTGAAAAAGTAGCGATGATTTTATATTCGCAATTTTACTTTTATTGTCAACAAGAGGAACGTGTAGGTGAGAAGGGCAGTGATGCAATTTACAAAAACAGAGCCAATGGTCCCACGAGTAACCTTCACCTGGCAGATGTTGAAATATGCTACAAGAGTTACTATAGAAACTGATGCCAGATTCCCGAAAATAGGCAAGGGTTTACAACCACTGTGGTACGTTTACTTTGAAACATTCATCCCGGGCTTCCCTGGTGGCGCAGTGGTTGAGAGTCCGCCCGCCGATGCAGGGGACACGGCTTCGTGCCCTGGTCCGGGAGGATCCCACATACCACGGAGCGGCTGGGCCCATGAGCCATGGCCGCTGAGCCTGCATGTCCGGAGCCTGTGCTCCGCAACGGGAGAGGCCGCAACAGTGAGAGGCCCGCGTACCGCAAAAAAAAAAAAAAAAAAAAAAAAAAAATCCCATTTGGGACAGGGTGGTATGTGTTTCCATGGAAACAGGAGCTGTTTGCTGTTAGGAGATATCTAGGGTGTCTAGAATCTGGTTTCCAGGGACATGTACTGGTTTTCAAAGAACCCACAGTCTTCTGTGTCCCAAATTCCCCAAATCAACTGGTTTACAAGCTGAGAAGTAAGTTCATGGCTCTTTGAGGTAAGGAGTTGAAGGCGTGTAACCCCACAATCCTAGTGTGGTGGATGCAGCAGACCTGCCTGTCTGCTTCTCAAGCTGGGTGCAGGCTGCATTTCTGTCCTTTATGAGCTGGTCTGCCTGCGTGAAGCCTGAGCTTCTGAGAGTCAATGTCCTTTCCTCCAAGAAGGAAAGCCTGCACTTGTGCATAGGGATCAAGGGATGGGACAGGTCGGCCCTGCATGTCTGCCTAACAGATCACTTAACAGAGCTCTTCCTGGAGAAATGGCCACAACACAGAGCCTGACTTAGTTGACGGAAGGAGGATATTTCCCTAATATTTTTTTTTTACTGGGTTTACTAAAACTGAGCCTAGAAATCTAAACCTGTTATTGAAAACAGAGCACATGATAAAGAAGATGTGGCACATATATACAATGGAATATTACTCAGCCATAAAAAGAAATGAAACTGAGTTATTTGTAGTGAGGTGGCTGGACCTAGAGTCTGTCATACAGAGTGAAGTAAGTCAGAAAGAGAAAAACAAATACCATATGCTAACACATATATATGGAATCTAAGGGGGAAAAAATGTCATGAAGAACCTAGGGGTAAGACAGTAATAAAGACACAGACCTACTAGAGAATGGACTTGAGGATATGGGGAGGGGGAAGGGTAAGCTGTGACAAAGTGAGAGAGTGGCATGGACATATATACACTACCAAAGGTAAAATAGCTAGCTAGTGGGAAGCAGCCGCATAGCACAGGGAGATCAGCTCAGTGCTTTGTGACCACCTAGAGGGGTGGGATAGGGAGGGTGGGAGGAGACACAAGAGGGAGGAGATATGGGGATATATGTATATGTATAACTGATTCACTTTGTTATAAGGCAGAAACTAACACCACTGTAAAGCAATTATACTCCAATAAAGATATTAAAAATAAAATAAAATAAAGAAAACAGAGCACGTGACAGGGAGTCCTTGGATTTCTTATCTGTAAAATAAGTGTGAAAGAAGATTAAATTCGAGACATCAATGTGAGTTCCATCTCCGACACGCTCAGACGTGTTGAACAAGTCCTCATAATTCTTCATGATGTAGTAATATTTTAAAGAACAGCCATCCTTGTGGAGGGAGCTCTAATACAAAACCCAAAAACCCTTAACTGAGATGAGGAAGACCCAATAATTTCTAACACTGATCCCTAAAGTTAACTCTTCTTGTTAATCTAAAAAAAAAAAAAAAAGCACTAGAATTATGCCAGTTAGCTTCTGCTGTGTAATAAACCACCCCAAAGCTCTGTGACTCGAAGACAACTATCATTTACTCGTCTCTTGATGTGGGGATGGTAAAAGGTGGTGGGCTCAGCTGGGTGGTTCTTCCCATCTCAGTTGGTCTCATTGATGTCTGAGGTCAGCAGCTGGCCAGCTGGAAGCAAGTTGGCCTGGGTGGGCCTCAGCTGGAAGGGCATGTCTGTTCCACGAGGTCTCTGATCACCCAACAGACTAGCACGGGGTTATTTACTTGGCAAATGTGTCAGAGCGAGTGGGGGGCACGTGTGCAGAGCTTAAACTCAGAATGGTCCCAGCGTCACTTCTGCTGGGGTTTTTGATCACAGGGCATCATCACAAGGCCAGACTCGGGGTGAGCGATGGCCTCCACCTCTTAAGGGGAAGGGCTGCATCATCACAGTGTGGAGAGCAGCAAGATGGGGGTGGAGCCACTACAGCCATTTTCACGATCTATAGCCGTAAACCAGTGGCCATATACATCCTTTGTGACACCAACTAGTGCATATATGTTAGAAAAATGCTAATTTATAATAGCTTCATGGAAGGAAGACGGGCTTTGGATTTAAAAAAAAATAAAAACACTGAATTTAAGCCCAGTGTTTCTCTGCAAGTGTGAGTTGTTACCTAAATACTCAGAACCTCTATTCCCTCCTCCCTGCATGGCCCTACCCTTAATTTGTCACTTAAACATCAGACTGAAGTTGGCCAAACCGAATTTCACAGCCTTTGATGGTTCACGTCACCTTTCCTGAACCTCTGAAGATTCCTACAACTTTACTCGTTTTTTTACTTCTGTCCACCTCCCACTCTGCCCACAGGGTCAAGGATCAGTGCCAAGGCGCCCCAGTACATACACAGTCCATCCCCTGGTTCCCACAGAACTACACTGATTTCAACCTGTTAACTGCATCCATGGGTTTTGTAAAAGCAGTTGGGAATTCCCTGGTGGCACAGTGGTTAAGAATCCACCTGCCAATGCAGGGAACACAGGTTCGATCCCTGGTCTGGGAAGATCCCACATACCCGTGGAGCAACTAAGCCTGTGCGCCACAACTACTGAGCCTGCGCTCTGGAGCCCACGAGCCACAACTACTGAGCCTGTGTGCCACAACTACTGAAGCCCGTGCACCTAGAGCCCGTGCTCCACAACAAGAGAAGCCCCTGCTCTCAGCAACTAGAGAAAGTCCCTGTGCAGCAGCAAAGACCCAATACACCCAAAAATTAAATAAATGAATAAATAAATAAATTCTTTAAAAAAAAAGCGGTTGACAGTGAGAATGGCTGCCCATTGCACTAACTCCCCCCCTCGTCTCCACCTTCCCCCTCTTCCCTCCTAGCCCCCCACACAGCTTCCCACCCCCACCCCAAACCCCACACACGTGCCAGCGCACACAGGGCCTCTCCCGGGTTCCCCATCTCCCCCCAGCATTCATCCAAGGTGCCATTCCTGCAAACACGGATCCCCGCCCAGTAGCACCCTGGTGCTTGGTATCATTTCACTCTTTCATACTAAGTAGGATAAACTTCAGGTCAAAGACTTGCTCTTATCATCAGAGCTAAAGATGTTAAAACACCGAGACGAATTCTTGACTCTTTAGAAATGACCATCATTGTTAGGATTAGCAGTAATAGGAATAATAATAATTTTTTTTTAAAAATCAAGCCAAAATGCACCGCTAGCAAAACATAAAACAGGGAAATCATGAGGTATGAAATTGTTTCCATCCATGTGTTCTGTTTCCGTGAATAGGAAGGAGGCACTCATTCCTAGGATGTGGCCACCAGCACCTGAAATGAACACGAGCTCACGTCCGGGAGCAGCTCTCTCTGAAGCCAGGGGTTTCTCATCTCATCCCTTTCCGTTTCCAGTTCCTTGTCTGTGAAAATAGGAGAGCGGCATCCTGGCCGCAAGGACCTCTAAGCCCCACTCAGAGCTGGTGTCCCCAATTCTACCAGCGGAGCGGTGGGGATCCTACCCAGCGCTCATCTACATGCCTGCCCTCCCACCCAGAACCTGCTCCAGGGAAAAATGACCCCCTCTTTCTGCAGCGTGTCTCGCTTTCCCTCAACAAACAGGCTCCAGCCTGCACACTTCCAGCGCTGGGCACGGTCGCAGCTGCTGCTTCACTGTCAACCTCTAAGGCGGGTGTTGTTACCCGTTTTAAAGGTGAGGAACAGAGGCCCCCGGAAACTTGCCTCCTCCAGCATCACCGGGCCCCTAAGATGCCCACGCACCTGCTTCCGGCCCTTCACCACCCGATCACCAGCTGGTTTCTCGTGACCTTGGCTCTCCCCTCTCCGCAGTCCCGAGGGGGCTCAGTCCAAGAGCCCCAGATGCCGTGATCTTGTCAAAACGGGCGGCAAGCACACAGACTGTCAGCCCAGCCTGCCCAAGGTCTTTGGTGCTGATGTCAGGATGCTGCTTCACTCGGGAGAGCTCCCGTGGCCGACGCCGCAGTTCCAGGCGCTGCTGCGGGTTCCTTCCTAGACGTGTGGAGGGATCCCTGCTCTCCAATAAGAGTGCAGGGGCCAGGCCCCCACCCCCAGGTACCACGTGACTCTGCCAGGTAGTCAGAGCGAGTTCGGAGTTCACAGGAGCACGTGCCCTGAGAATGAGCCCCAGCCATGGGGGTGGGGTAGAAAGGGGCCCCAGGGGCTGTGTCCCCACTGCGTCTTCAGGTCCCCTGCACCCGGCCCATCGCAGCGTGTGAGAAGCTGGAAATCAGCTCTGAGAGCAGAGCCTCACAGCTTTGACCCGCAACTCCCTGTGGGCAAGATTTGAGAGAAAAAAATAAAATAAAAATATGGAGGGGGGTTTTAAAATCTGGCTGCTTCCTGCCTTTCTAGAAATAGAAATGAATATTATTTATTTTCAAAATTTCAGGCAGGGAGTAATGTGACTAGCCCCAAGTAAAATGCTCAGGATTTCTCATTTTGGTCACAAATTGTGCATCTCAATCAGCACAAGTCAATGGGCCACTGGAGGGCAGGTGGTTAGAGACCATTTATATATCAAGTTCTGGCCCCTAAGGCCTGCTGTCTAGATATTTGGATGGAACGGCTTCCAGACGCTGCCAGCAAAGTTGCTAAGAGACTAGATCTTAATTGTTCTCACTGCAAAAAAAAAAAAATCTGATGGATAGAGGTGTTGGCTGACCCTGCAGTGGTGATCACATTGCAATAGGTAAGCGTATCAAATCATCACACTGTACACCTTAAACTTACATAATGTTTATGTCAATTATATCTCAATAAAGTTAAATAAATAAATGAATAGGCAAGCAAGCCACACACGATTTCTTGATAATTGCATCAGGTCAGCAAGCAGGGTGAGGAGACAGCTCTCAGCACGTGCAGACACAGGGATGACGGGGTGTGAGCACCACTGTAACCTTTCTACCCAGAGGTGGGAACGTATCATCAAAGTGTTTACTCCAAGAAAGCTTTCGATTTAGAATAAAAACCGTGGTTCAGCCAGTAGCAGAGTGACTAGACTAACCAGAAACCAAACTCAAAAATTACAACATTATCATCTTATATCATCACCCCTGAAGAAACACACCTTTTAATTCATTTATTCACAGTCCACATCATGGGTATAAAATAGTAAGGGAGGAAAGATAATCTAGAGAGGAAGAAACATTTTAAACCATGTAAACTATACAAGAATTTGCTGGTAATTATAGCAATGAAATGTGTGTGTGTGTATATATATATATATATATACACACACACACATACACACACATGGGTGAATGTGTACTTGTGTGTTAGTGTGTGAGTGTGTGTGTATATGTGTTTATAGTTTTTAAAGATCGCTCTGGCCATATGTGGAGAATGGATTGGACGAGGGGGCCTTCTGGGGGTAAGATAGTCAGTGAGGGGCAATCAACAATTGGGACCTCAAGGTTGAAGGTGATAGCAGCATGACCAGGATGGAGATAGTGGTGGTGAAGAGAGACAGATGGGTTTGAAAGACACTTAGGAAGAAAAATCAGCTGGACATGATCATGGTTAGAGATGCAATGTCCAGTATGACTCTCAAACTTTGGAGTAACAGGCGCATGGGTTGCTATCCACTGATCAGGAAACCATGGAAAAGGACCACATCTGGGGCAGGATTTCATGAGGTTGTTTGATGAGCTAGCGAAGCCTTGGAGAAATCCAAGTGTGGATGTCCAGCGAGCCCCGGCTGGATGTGCCCCCGTGAAGTTCAGAGGAGAGGTTCTATTTCCAAAAACGCACCCAAAAGTCATCGTCCAGGCCTCAGGAGAGCCCACCAGAGAAGGGGTTGGGGGCTGTCTTCAGGATCTCCAGTTAGGCACAGAGGACGTCAAAGAAGCCCCGAAGAGTAAAAGCAAAGCCAGGACCCTGCGATGTAATAGGAGCCAAGGAAGTCCAGCCTTGACGGGAGCTGGAAGATGAAGTAGAACCAGGACCCAGAAATAACCACTGTATTCCTGGCGTTGTCAAGTGGTAGGAATATCGTTTACTCCGAGGGAAATCGCCCCTGGAGTGTTGTAAGGGAGAGCAACGAGCAAAGGAAACTCGCTCTAGAACATTTGACATGAAAGAGGGCACAGGGTCCCATGGCTTGAGGGAACATGTATTAGAGTGAGGGGTTGCTTAAAATAGAAGTTTGGCACACTCAACTGAGACAAAGTAGAAAGAAGAGACGATTGATATCTTAAGATCTTAAGAAGGGAAGAAATCTAGAATGTGCCTGGGAAATCTAGCAGGAGACAGGAACAAGAAATGAAGAGCTGCTCACCCAGTAATGTGACTTTAGCCAACTTAATTTGTCTAAATGTGGGCTGCATCGTTTGTAAAGTAATATCAATTTCTCCTTCCTCATCTATTCCTCTTTGCTTGCCCTCTAACTACATTGGCTTTCTTTTTGTTCAACAAGCATGTGACCTCAAAAATAGCAATCTCCCCCCTGCCACAAGGCCTTTGCCTGTAGAGCTTCTTTTGACTGGAGTCTTTGCACAGTTCTCACTCTCATCATGTTGAGATGAAATGATAAAGATCCCTCTTTCTGGCCTCTGTCACATCACCCTGTTAGTTCTTTTCATTGTACTCACCACCACTTGAAATTACTAGTGTATTTATTTCATATTTGAGTGAAAGTTCCCTGAAGATCAGCACTATATCTGTTGTAGATCATGGAACCGCGAGCACATGGCATAATCATTCCTTGTTCATAGAAATTTATCAGATAAATGTTTGTTGAGCGGATGGATACAATGAATGAGTGAATGATATCTTAGTGACTAACTGAAGTAAAATAATGAAAGTGAAAATATCTAGAAGTTCCAGACACATGGTAGCCATCCACACATGTCAATTCTATTCTTGCTACTTGAATTTCCCATTGAATCACTTCTCAAATGTGGAGGTAGCTCCTAAGGATGACCCCAAATCAGGAGACGCACACCTTTGGCGTGACCATGCAGAAAATCAACAAATACCCCCGCCTTTTCCCTTGCCTGTGTATGTTG
Organism: Grampus griseus; assembly: GCF_964374135.1. Lineage (NCBI taxonomy): Eukaryota > Metazoa > Chordata > Mammalia > Artiodactyla > Delphinidae > Grampus > Grampus griseus. Next base: position 97,141,869 of record NC_139003.1, on the reverse strand, counting down.
ACACGTGTCTGAGCTAAGTGCAGAGTATCTGCACGGAGAACAGCCTCTTTTCTGCATCTCCACACACTTCAGATACTGACTTGATTCACAGGGTGTGAAGGGCAGTGAGGGACCAGCCACGGGGTGGGGGGCGGAAGTGGGACATCCTGGCATCGCCATCAATACCTGCAACAGTGTCGAGCATGTTCTTGAACAAGGATGTCCTCCTCAGGGAACAGGGAATATTCATAACTGTATTCACTTTCTACACTGCAGAAATGGACTGCCACAACTGTAGCAGCTTCAAAACAACACAGATTTACAATTTTATGGTCCTGTAGATCAGAAGTCTGGTACAGGTCCTGCCAGGCTAAAATCAAGGTGTCCTTTCCAGGGGTTCTAGGGGATGTTTTCTTGCTTATTTGGATTATGGGCAAAATTCAGGTCTTTGGATGTTATGGGACCGAGAGCCCCATTTCCTTGCTTGCTGTCAGCTGAGAGCTGTTCCTATTTTCATTCCTTGGTTTGTGGCCTCTTCCTCCATCTCCAAAGCCAGCAACAACTTTATGAAGCTGTCAAGGTCAGCCATGGTGAAACAGAGGGCCTGAGAGAATGCCAAGTGTCCTCTGGTCTTTGTCATCAGGACCTCTCCTGATCCAGGGACCTGCTTTCACTCCCAGACCTAGGCTGGGGAGACAGAAGCCCGCAAAGAGCTGGTCAGCCAGGAGACATGCCGTGAATCCTGAGGGCTGGTGTTTCCACCTGGGCCAAGCCCATATCCTCCCAAACTCCCAAAGGGAGCCCCCCAAGGGGTGTTCCTGCAACAAGTTACAAGCGAGAATTCCATTTCTGCATGATGCCGCGAGGGTGGGGTAACCAAATTTAAAGTGTATGTCTATGAACATTAGTAGGCTGAAAACAACAACCACCATGGGATTTTGAAGATAACCTATTTCAAAGGGAACCTATTCCCAGGCAGCGTTGACTTTTACTGAAACCACAGGAAGCTATCTTTTGTCTCCAAGTCACATATCGATCCAGGCTCAGCTCCCTTCCAGTCTGGGCTCACACAGCACTTCCTCATCGGGCTGCACACAAGCAGAAGAAAAGTCTACTCAACCACGGCCTCCTTTTTCTCCTGATGTCAATAGCCAGTGTGATTCTGTGCATCTGCTCACTTCTTCTCAACAACCATTTATTGAGTGGGTTCTGTAAACCAGGCACCAGTAATAAAGTTAGTTAAGATGTGCTGAGGCTGGTATGAAAAGCCATACCAGGATGCATTTTGAAGGGATGGGGCAAAAAAGGGCCACTAAATTGACCGGCCACATGGACCATCTGTATTCTCCCTGGAGCAAAAACAAAGCAACTGAAATTTTGGTTTCCATCTTGAAACAGTAAAAACGCATCATGTGCTCTAAGTTTTTGAAATTGCAAATTCTTCCAATTGAATCTTAGCATTATGTAATTTCATCAAATGAGGCATTTGAATTACTGAATTCCACAAATGTTACATCCGACTTTCAATTTCCTTAGTAAATTTTCCATTGAAAAGCAGTGGAGCACAAACATAATTCCTACTGAAAAGCTAAGCAAAGCATTAGGAAAAAAAAAGTCATCAAGAAAAAGGCCACATTTTCTCACAGATTCAGTAAACTAACTTTAAAAGTTAAAACAGATTGCTGTCTTTTGCAAAAGCTTTTAAGTATTGAGTAACCGTGAGAATTTACTTGTGTTCATTATTCTGGAGATGAGGAAACACATGTTTTCACACATGTAACTTTGCATTATAGGAAAAGGACCCTGAATTAAAATAAGGTGGTATGGAATGTTTGCCCTTCGAAACCGACCTCTCTGGGCTCGCACCGTATCTGCACGAAGGGTGAATTTTTACTTCCATTTTTTCTGCCCAGTGCCTTTGTCAACACAGACCCCATCCTGCATTGTGCTGTCCCCTCCTTCAAAGCCGTTCTCTTGAAAACGCCTCCTTTACCTTCCAATGTTGGGGAGGATTCCATTCAAAACTGCTTCTTCTCTACTCACAAAGCTATGGACTCCTAACAGGCAGGTCCTTAGGAAGGGCAGGCGAATTCTGATCAGAACACTGTGGTGCTGACATCCCAGCCTTCCCCAGCCAGTGCCGGCCCCTCCGGAGAAGGCAGGAGCGAGGCGAGCTCTGAGACACATTTGTAGTGATATCAGCCACCACTATATGTCTGGCTGTTTCTCATGCTTCAGGAGGTAACTACTAATGATGCTGCTCTGGGACAACTTGACAGAGACGCTACAGGAAAGCAGGGTGGGGAGCGTGGCCATGTACTAGCTACATTGCCCTCACTCAGCTTCTGTTGACTTTGCCGGACAGATACTCATGTGTCCGGCCCATTTCACACACAGCACTCACTCCTATGTCTTCTGCAGGCATCATCCTTACAGTTCACTTGTTCTTCTTCCCAGACACGCTAGGTGACTGTGAGGGTTGATTTTATGCGTCAACTGGACTGGGCATGGCTGCCCAGACAAGTGGTCAAACCTTATTCGTGGTGTGTCTGGGAGGGTGTTTTTTCTGTACCAGATGAACATGTGAGTTTGTTGCCTGAGGAAAGCAGATTGCCCTCCCTAATGTGGGTGGGCCTCATCCAATCCATCGAAGTAGAAATCAGAGCAAAAAGACAGTGCAAAAGGGAACTCCTACTGTCTGACCACTTGAGCTGGGACACCGGTCTTTTCCAGGCTTTGGACTCATCCCGAAACATCAGTTCTTCTTGGGTCTCGAGCCTGTTGGCTTTTGAACTGGAACTCACACCATTAGTTCTCCGGGGTCCCCAGTTCACTGACTGCACCTCCTAGGACTTCTCAGCCTCCCTAAGGTTATGAACTAATTCCTTATCATAAATCTCCTCTTGTATAGATATAGATATAGATGTAGACAGAGATATAGATACATAAACGATAGAGATACAGACACAGACAGATACACATCCTACTGTGTAACTTCACAGGATAGCTCCCCTCTCAGAATCACCCTAAGCTATCAACAACCACACACAGCGGATGAGGGCCCCAGAGCTCATGGTGACTGGTCCAGGATGACCCTGTGGGTGAGTTGCGGGGTTTGGGAACCCAACCATCCCATGGAATCTCACCTCAGGGTCCCTCTGACTAGCAATCATTGTTTCTATGCCCTCGGGCCCAGGATCCCTTTGCAAGATCTGAGTGTCTGAGGTGAAGCGATCCTCTTCCAGCCAAAATGCCACATCGTGAGTGGGGCAACTGGCAGCACTGTTTGCTTTTTAAAAAATTAAAAGCTAAGAAAGCACTCATATTTTTCACGCTTAGGCTTGGGAAGCCCTTTAGTGTTTAGGAAAGGATAGGAGCAAAACATACTCCTTTACTGCTCACTCTGGCCCTCGGTACAACTTACTTTCTTATAAGACCTGCATCCTGCTTTTTATTTTTGCTCACCAAAGCATTACACTGCCGTGCACCTATGAAGGGGGGACACATGCAAGAGCATCAACAGGTGTGAGGACATCCTGGCACATCCCTCAGCAGGTGACCCCACCGGACCATGTCTGCTCCAGAGCCTCCTATTTCATAGGTGACTTTCTCTGCATATTTGTAACTGCACAGGTCAGGACCATCCTCACTCAGGGGGCAGGTTTATGATCAGTCTAGGCTTTGGCCCCTGGCGTGAGTGTGGTGGGAGAGAAGAGAGGCTGGCCCTGTGTGTGAGTGGGTATCAAAGCATGGGAGAGGGCTTCCCTGGTGGTGCAGTGGTTGAGAGTCCGCCTGCCGATGCAGGGGACACGGGTTCGTGCCCCGGTCCGGGAGGATCCCACATGCCACGGAGCGGCTGGACCCGTGAGCCATGGCCGCTGAGCCTGCGCGTCCGGAGCCTGTGCTCCGCAATGGGAGAGGCTGCGGCAGTGAGAGGCCCGCGTACTGCAAAACCAAACAAACAAACAAAAAAAGCATGGGAGAGGAGTCCCCCACCCCAAATTCTGTGTTGACTTTTATCAATGGCACCCATCCTTTGAGAGAAGAAATTCAGTGTCTCTCTCTTTTCTCACCTTCTGTCTAAACCTCAGTTCTTTATAAACAAACTGGCTTTGAAACCACAGAGGCTCATGCTAAATCTTATCTTGGAGGAACAGGAACACATGCAAGCGGAAGTGGGACATGTGGCAGGAGCACACTGTGTGTGCGCCTTTGAACATAGGCTGCCCTTTCTGAAGTGCAGATTCTTGGGACCAAGAGGTTCCAGGGAGCCAAGCAGAGGCACACAATTCACCAAGGCTCCTTCTGGGAAGATTCCTGCCGTCCCACATACCTACCGACCTCTTCATTCCCCAGATCCAGATGCCTGCCACTGCCAGGTACTGTCCCCCCGACGACAGGCTCCTTCACCCCCAGGTCCACGACCATCATATACCTGATGCTCCACTGTTCTTTACGTCCATCTCTATCCATTACCTTCGCCGCCCAGTTTACTCACACTATGGGACAGGTGATGAGCATCAGCTTCCTTCAAAGCTGGGGAACCCAGGGCTCAAGGCAATGCAGCCACGCATTCTACTCAAGGTTGCTCTTCCAAACACAGTCACCGACGGAACTTAGTGCACGTGGCAAACTGTTAAGCTGAAGAGGTGAGGAAGCTGCCATGCGTTTTGCTTTTCTGCAACACCAATGTAAGCAACATTTACTGTGAACTTGTTCTAACGGGAGGTTAAATGTGTAAGAAGGAAACTGTGACAGGATTTGGGCTGGGTGGGCAACTTGGGGGAGGGTCCACAGAGACAGGGTTTTGCTCTAGATTGGATGCTGTCAGACAGCGGGGGCAATTCTAGGATTGGATAAATAAGTAGAAGTCACTTGTTTTGTAAAAGGGGGATATTAGTATTTTGCGGGTTGCAGTGACCTCATTTTTGTCTGTATATAGACACAGTTTTGAAGATACCTTATTCTGTCTCCTTTTCTTGTGGTCTCAGAGTAACTTTGTCTCAAGTTTGTATTCTGTGAGATTATTGTTATCTAATAACCAAATATCATGAAGTAGCTGTGAGTTTCAGGGACTCCTTTGTAGATAATAGATAGATGATAGGTAGATAGATAGATAGATAGATAGATAGACAGATTTTAAAAGACAGATGGTACACGGTCAGTGCCTCAGTGCTACCTTTTCTAGCCCCAAGACTAGGCCCCAGTTGACTGACACCAGCCATCTTGGTTCCATGGCCCTAAACAGACAATTCCACAAATAGAGTTGTGCACTTCCCAAAGTCCAAACTGTTGAGTGCTTTCTATGGTCATCATGTGAAATATACAAAGGGTTTATAAATGACATAGGCTTCTGATGTCTATGTTAATGTTAAAAGTTGAAGACAGGATAAAAATAAGATGTAGATATAGACACAGCTATAGTTATAGGTACAGATGTTCTCCCTAATCCAGAATGAAACTTGCAAAATGTAAGGAAGCTCATATCACTTTTGTCACTGAGAAGAACTGGGTCCTCAGGACGGTCTCCAGGGCGCTGACCCCTAACCTCTTTGCTCCCCCCTCCAGCTCCCTCCACTGTCCTGAGCTGCTCCCCTGCCTGGTGCCCTTTTCCCAGTCCAGCTCCCTCCACTGTCCTGAGCTGCTCCCCTGCCTGGTGCCCTTTTCCCAGAACGCCTGCTGGATTGACCCCTCACCTCCCAGGCGAGGCCCACCTGAATACACTAGGAAACTACAGCCCAGCCAGCCCCAGGCACCAGACCCTATGTCATCCCTGCTCTGCCCATTCCCCCTCCGACCTACCACATCATTTACCTGCTCTTTTTATTATTGCCTTTCTCCCCCCAAAAATCTAAGTGCAGGAAGGTGGTGATCTCTACCCATCTTGCTCATTGGTGGTGTCTGAGCACCTAAAACAAAGCTTGATGGAAGGCAGTAATACACCTGTGCTGAACTTGTGAAACTGCACGTGAGAAGTGAAACACCACATGGAAGATGCCATATTAGAAGTTGTTATTACCAGGCTGTTGGGTAGATTATTGACTTTTCTTCTTTATGTACCATTTGGCTTTATTTCTTATGTACAGACAATGTTCAACTTCAATTTACTCATTAAGAAAATGGGATAATAATTTGTCTTCTCACCTTCATTTTATTAAACAAATATTTATTAAATATCAATTTTTCTGCCATCAAAGTATAGAGTGATGAAATTATTTTTCTTAATTATAGTAAGTGCAAACAACATATGTTTAAGATACACAATTTTAAGATAGTGATAAGTAACGTGCATATCCATTGGCTGTTGGGCAGCAGGCTTTTTGGGACAACTTTAGAGAGAAGGGTTAGGTAGGGAAGAGGAAGTTGCACACTAAGAACTAAAGGAATTGTGTCCCAGGCAGAGAAAATAACAAGGACGACAAAAGAACCAAAAGGAAGGCAACTGTGACGGGGATTTCACTCACTCATTGTTCTGAGTGGATTTTCCTCTTCCTGCGGGAAGTGTACACATCCCTGCCCGATGGTTCTGTACCCAATTTCAATGTGTGGAGATTTTTCCCACACCACCAAGCAATTCTCCAACACCAGCTGGTGTCCTACAATTAAATCAATTCTGACGCTACTTGCCTAAAGATAGCTTCAGATTCCGAAGGTTGAAAGTTCAGTTCTGCAAGACTTCCCACCGCTTTCAGACGCAAATCGCAAGCCCAAGTGCCTCTGACCGACCAGTTATAGATCCCAGTTTCCCAGAACCCCTTCTCTGGGTCTGATTAATTTGTAGAGCAGCTCACAGAACTCAGTGAAACATTTTACTCATAGATCATCAGTTTATTATAAAAGGATATAATTCAGGAACAGCCAGATAGAAGAGATGCAGAGGGCAAGGTATGTGGAAAGGGCACAGAGCTTCCACGCCCTTTCCAGGCACCCCACTCTCCCTGCATCTCCACATGTTCACCAACTTAGAAGCCCTCTGAACCCCGTCCTTTTGAGTTTTTATGGAGGCTTCATTACACAGGTATGATTGACTAAATCACTGGCAGTTGGCAATTGAATGCAATCTCCAGTACCTCTCTCCTCCCTGGAGGCTGGGGGTGAGACTGAAAGTTCCAACCCTCTAATCACGTGGTTGTTTCTCTTGACAACCAGCCTCCAACCTTAGGTTACCTAAAGGCTTTCCAAAAGTTACCTCGTTTAACATAACAGAAGACACCTAGATCTTCTCAGCACTAGGAAGTTCCAAAGGTTTAATTAGCTCTGTGCCAGAAACAGAGACGAAGACCAAATATATATTTCTTGTTATAAATCCCATCAGCACATTGCCCGTGGTGTGTTGTTTGCAGGCCCCAGTGGGACGAGTCTTCCCTGCCCCATGGATGGTGAATGATGGTCATGATCATATGACTGGCTTGCCCACTGGAAGGGGCGATGACAGTACCATTTGCACGCAAGCAGAAGAGTTACAGCCACTGTGTGCTTTGACCACTCTATCCTCCCACAGCTGTGGAATGGTGTATCCCATGTAGGGGTGCCCCTTGGCCAGGATACTGGAGGGAAGGTGGTGCATGGAGCGGAGATGTGGCAGCCTTGCGAAACTGGCTACCGTGAGCCCAGTGAAGATAAGAGCTTAATGAAGCTTTAAAAACTGCCCAGGGCTCAACAAAAAAAAGTGCTTATTGAGAATTCCAAAAAGCGTGCGAGTCTTAGTGTTTTGGTAGATTGGGAGGTTCCTTTCCAACATGCCTTTGGGAATGTGTGCCCTTCCTGGGGCCCCTCCATGGTTGACTCAGGGTTTGGTCTGCGAACTGCCTTGGCCAACGGATTATGAACACACACGATCTCAGCAGAGGCTTTGAGGACCTTGGACATTGGGAGTCACTTCCTCTCTTGCTGGTTTTGAAACCAGCCCCCATGAGAAGAAGCCCAGACCAGCCTCGGACATCTATAACCCATGGGGTAACCAGCACCAGACACAGGACAGAGGCCATCTTAATCCAGGCGGCCCCAATCAAGACTGTAGGTCAGTCCGTCCAGTAGGACTTTCTGTGCTGGTGGAAATGTTCCATAGCTGTGCTCTTTTCCATGGCCCTGTGTAGCTAGTTTGGCTGAAGATCTGAAATTTTATTTTTTAAGCTAATTTGAATTTTAAGAGCCACATGTGGCTGGTGGCCACTGTACCAGGCAGCATAGTTTCAGATGACTGGAGCTGCCAGTGACCCCAGGCGAGACCAGCAAAGAAACACAGAGCTGGGTACAGTCCACATGTCTGACCCGCGCAACAGACTGATGCGGCTGTTTTAAGCCACTAAACTACGGAGTCGTTTGTTACCCATTACTTGATAACTGATCCACTGTCCCAGAGTGCATAAATAAAAATCTTAATTCATTGCTTGCCTCCAAATCAGAGGCAAACTTATGGCTGGAAATCATGCTATTTCAGTATAAAAATCTCCATTTTTAGGTTTCACTTTCAAGTGGTATAAATTCCTACATAAGGAAATGTATTCTCCTGAAATGTCATATGCTTTCCTGAAAGTCACGTAGCACACATTCTTGGTCAAACTAAATACATCTGGATGCAGAAACTAGCAGTGCAACCTAGAGTAGAAATTACAATCAGCACTGACTTATCATTAGGGATGGACCCAGACAGTATAGTCAGAGTCCCAAACCCATCTCTAGGAGCTTTGCCTTTCAAGTTATCATCTTGGAGCCAATGAAAAGGAAATTAACACAGCTGTGAAACAAGATCACAAACAAAGAGCCGAACATACAAATCAAGTTGAGGACCACCCGGAAGCGTCCCTCAGGACCAAGGCAGCAACCACACGTCCCCACTGGGGTAAGTGAGCGGCTCGGCTGTGATCTCGGCTCTGTCTTCGTGGCTCCCAGTGGGCTGCACACTGATGTCAACCAGGGGACCCTTCCAAGCTTGAGCCTGTTCCTCCATAGAACCTTCTCTGGGCACCGCACACCACATGACAGGAAGCTGACTGCCCTTTCAGGCATGCTCAGGAAGGGCCAGAACAGGGCATTTATCTGGAACGCTCTCCTTCCCATCCCCCTACCCACCAGACAGGAGTGGACGACGTCAAGGCTGACAGCCACAGGAACTGGAGGCACCTAGGCCTTCAGGTGGGGTTACTTGTACTGAGCCTCAGTTTCTTCATTCATAAAATGGGATGAAGGCCCATGCTGAGTTCACCCTCAGGTAGCCTTGGGTTTGAAAAGGGAAAATGAGCAAATTCTTGAAAGTACAGTGAAACCATAAGGGATTGTTATGAATGGTATTTCTAGCTCAACTCTCTGTGCTAATTTAGAATAATCTCAAATCTCCACTATTTGTGTTATAAATGTATAGTTTGTCATTGCTATAGTTATGTTATACATCAAGCTTTAAAAATTAACAAAAATCCATCAATCACACTCCTTGATATTTACCCAAGGGAGTGAAAGACTTCTGTCCGCACAAAAACCTGCACATGGATGTTTACAGCAGGTTTATTCGTAACTGTCAAAATTGGAAGCACAATGTGGTTTGGATATACAAACTGTGGTACATCCAGACAGTGGAATATTATTCAGTGCTAAAGAAATGAGCATCAATCCATGAAAAGACATGGAAGAAACTTAAATGCATATTATTAAGTAAAAGAAGCCAATCTGAAAAGGCTATAGACTGTATAATTCCAACTACATGACATTCTGGAAAAGGCAAAACTATGGAGACAGTAAAAAGATCAGAGGTTTCTAGGGATGGGTGAAGGGTGGGATCAATAGGCAGAGCACAGAGGATTTTAGGGCAGTGAAACTTCGGTATGGTACTGTAGTGATGGATACATGTCATTATACATTTGTCCAAACTCATAGAATGAACAATGCCAGGAGCGAGCTTTGGGTGATTATGATGTGTCAGTTTAGATTCCTGGATTCAACAATTTCTCCTTTTTCATTTCTAATTTTATTGATTTGTGTCCTCTCCCTTTTTGTCTTGATGAATCTGGGTAAGGGTGTATCAATTTTGTTTCTTTTCTCAAAGAACCAGCTTTTAGTTTTATTGATCTTTGCTATTATTTTCTTTGTTTCTATTTCATCTATTTCTGCTCTGTATTTATGCTTTCTTTCCTTCTACTAACTTGGGGTTTTCTTTGTTCTTCATTCTCTAATTGCTTTAGGTGTAAGGTTAGATTGTTTATTTGAGGTTTTTCTTATTTCTCTTCTTGTTTCTTGAGGTGAGATTGAATTGCTATAAACTTCCCTCTTGGAACTGCTTTTGCTGGATCCCATAGGTTTTGGGTTATTGTGTTTTTGTTGTCATTTGTTTCTATGTATTTTTTTAATTTCTTCTTTGATATCTTCAGTGATCTCTTGGTTATTTAGTAGTGCACTGTTTAGCCTCCATGCATTTGTGTTTTCTGCAGTTTTTTTCCTGTAATTGATTTCCAATCTCTTAGGTTTGTGGTCAGAAAAGATGCTTGATAGGATTTCAAGTTTCTTAAATTTTCTGAGGCTTGATTTGTGACCCAAGATATGATCTATCCTGGAGAATGTTCTGTGTGCTCTTGAGAAGAAAGTGTATACTGCCACTTTTGGGTGGAATGTTCTATAAATATCAATTGAATCTATCTGGTCTATTGAGTCATTTAAAGCTTGTGTTTCCTAATTTATTTTCTGTTTGGATGATCTGTCCATTGGTGTAAGTGGGGTGTTAAAGTCCCCTACTATTATTGTGTTACTGTCAATTTCCCCTTTCCTGGTTGTTAGCATTTGCCTTACATATTGAGGTGCTCCTATGTTGGGTGCATAAACAGTTATAATTGTTATATCTTCTTCTTGGATTGAACTCTTTTTTTTTTTTTTTTTTTGTGGTACGCGGGCCTCTCACTGTTGTGGCCTCTCCCGTTGTGGAGCACAGACTCCGGACGCGCAGGCTCAGCGGCCATGGCTCACGGGCCCAGCCGCTCCGTGGCATGTAGGATCTTCCCGGACCGGGGCACGAACCCGTGTCCCCTGCATCGGCAGGTGGACTCTCAACCACTGCGCCACCAGGGAAGCCCTTGGATTGAACTCTTGATCATTATGTAGTGTCCTTCCCTATCTCTTGTAACAGTCTTTATTTTAAAGTCTATCTGATATGAGTATTGCTACTCCAGCTTTCTTTTGATCTCCATTTGCATGGAATATCTTTTTCCTTCCCTTCACTTTCAGTCTGTATGTGTCCCTAGGTCTGAAGTGGGTCTCTTGCAGACAGCATATATATGGGTCTTATTTTTGTATCCATTCAGCCAGTCTGTGTCTTTTGGTTGGGGCATTTACATTCAAGGTTATTATCGTATGTATGCTCCTGTTACCATTTTCTTGTTTGGGGTTTGTTTTTGTGGGTCATTTTCTTCTCTTGTGTTTCCTGCCTAGAGAAGTTTCTTTAGCATTTGTTGTAAAGCTGGTTTGGTGGTGCTGAATTCTCTTAGCTTTTGCTTGTCTGCAAAGCTTTTGATTTCTCCATCGAATCCAAATGAGATCCTTGCTGGTTAATCTTGGCTGTAGATTTTTCTCTTTCATCACTTTAAGTATATCCTGCCACTCCCTTCTGGGCTGCAGAGTTTCTGCTGAAAAATCAGCTGATAACCTTATGGGGATTTCTTTGCTGCTTTTAATATTTTTTTCTTTGAATTTAATTTTTGTTAGTTTGGTTAATATGTGTCTTGGTGTGTTTCTCCTAGGGTTTATCCTGTATGGAACTCTCTGTGCTTCCTGGACTTGGGTGATTATTTCCTTTCCCATGTCAGGGAAGTTTTCCACTATAATCTCTTCAAATATTTCTCAGACCCTTTCTTTTTCTCTTCTTCTTCTGCGACCCCTATAATTTGAATGTTGGTGTGTTTAGTGTTGTCCTAGAGGTCTGTGGGATTGTCTTCAATTATTTTCATTCTTTCTTCTTTATTCTACTCCTCGGCAATTATTTCCACCATTTTGTCTTCCAGCTCACTTATTCGTTCTTCTGCCTCAGTTATTCTGTTATTGATTCTTTCTAGTGTATTTTTCATTTCATTTATTGTGTTGTTCATCTATGTTAGTTTGTTCTTTAGTTCTTCTAGATCTTTGTTAAACATTTCTGGTATTTTCTCAATCCGTGCCTCCATTCTGTTTCTGACATTCTGGATCATCTTTACCATCATTACTCTGAATTCTTTTTCAGGTAGATTGCCTATTTCCTCTTCATTTATTTTGTCTTGTAGGTTTTTACCTTGCTCCTTCATCTGTGACATATTTTTTTACCATCTCTCTTTTTTTTTTTTTTTAATGAATGGGATTGTGTTCCTGTCTTACTGTTTTTTTGGCCTGAGGCTTCCAACACTGGAGTTTGTAACTTGTTGGGTAGAGCTGGGTCTTGGTGCCAAGATGAGGACCTCTGGGAGACCTCACTCTGATGAATATTCCCTGGGGTCTGAGGTTCTCGGTTAGTCCAGTGGTTCAGACTCAGAGCTCCCACCATAGGAGCTTCAGCCTGACCCCTGTCTTGTGAACAAAGGTCCTCCAAGCCATGCAGGGCAGGAAAAAAAAAAAGAGAACAGTTCGCTTGGGGGTTCCTCCCATCTCCTTGGGCATCAAGGTCTCCCACCAGCATCTGGCAGGTGCCCTATTTATGGGGAAATGCAAACTCCATGTCTTACCACACTGCCATCTTGACTCCACCCTCCAAGAGTAAAGTCTTAAAGGTAAAAATTAAATTTTAAAAGTAAAAACAAATAAATACAATAATGCAGAAACGAGCTGTGTACTTACATCATCTATAGTGTTCACTCTGATGTGGACAGTGAATGGTTTTCCTAGGCATAAAGGAAAGAAGGCTCCCCAGGTTTCTTTATCCCTAGTCTCTCCTCCCCAGAATTTATGCCCCTGGGTCCCAGCACCAGGCTCAGGGTGGTGGACTGAGGCCAAAGCCAGGTGGCACTGCACATCAAGGCACATTGAACAAGCAGCACCACAGAGCCTGGAGCTAACAGGCAAACTGCAGGTATGGGCCTTTCCGTTGGTTCATAGGCCCAGCTTCACAACCCCATGCCAGGGAGCATGTGTCAGCGCACAAGTGTGTGCACACAAAACCCCAGCTCCACACACCCCCAGGCAACCGCGGCACCTCTTGGGAAGCCCCTTGTTCCTGCCCCACAAGAGTGCAAGCAGATGACCCAAAGCAGGAAGGTGCAGCGGGGCCCAGCACTCAGCTCTCCTCTGGACCTCACTTCTTCACCCCAACAGTGAGGAGTGACCACCCAAGATCCCTCAGTTGTTTCTGATTCCTCAGAAGACGTTAGTATTAAGACACCGCAATCTTATAACAGCTTCCTAGGGGCCATGAGGACCAGAGGCGATGCCCACTCATCTTCCTCCTGCCCAGGGCTCTCCCCTCAGCATGGTGCCCCTTTCCTGCCAAACACATTGGAAAACTCTTTTTCCTGCCCTTTGAGCCCACTCAGGCAGGAGGGCAGGGTTCCCTACAGCAGGAACTGAGGGAGGAAGTGACAAGAAGCTGAAACGTGTTTTCCCACATCAGCATCAGCCAGGAAGAGCAGCCCTGGATACTCTTTCTTGGCTGCTGAGCCCGTGGCTGGGGGAGCATGGATCGAGGCCAGTGACCTGCTTCCCCTCATCCAAAGCCTTCCCCCCAGGCAAACCTCCTGTGGGACTGCCAGGCCCAGGCCTGACACAGGAGTGTCCTCTCTTCACTGCTCCCCTCCCCTAATGTGTCCTACTGACCACACCTTTCTTCTGGAAACCCTCCTTTCCAACACATTCCTCTCTGGACACGCTTAGGCAAACCCCCTTCTTGCCCATGTCCTGGATATGTGGACTCACCCAATTCAATCCTCATCCCCTTTTTATTCACTCTAAACATGCTCTTCCTGGCCAAGCTCGTCCAGGCTTTCATTGCCGCCCGCGAATGGTCCTCAAACCCCAAAACACCAGGATCCTAAGGCACCTGCCCTGGGGTCCTCTCCCCTTGAGTTATTAGCAAGCCCAACACATCCAACATGGCCCTCACCTGTGCCTGCTGCCCCTGGTCTTCCTCCTCTCGTCCTTTCCCCTTGGATAGCGTCAGTATTCCATGGAAAATACTCCACAGAACCATCACTGATTCCTTCCTCTCCTCCATACATAGATCCAACCTGCTCCCTTGTTACCATGCCTGCAAATTCAAGCCTCACTTCCATCCACTTATCCCCTCCTCTTTAGTCTCCTTCTGGGTCTCCATTCACTTTGTCAAGATTATTACCACCCTCACCTACTTAGGTCTTATTCTCTTGATGATCCTACCTCCATTCAGCTCTGCACAAATACTCAGAGTAATCTTCCTGACCTACACACCAGGTCAAAATGCAGATTTCCTTATAAAATGAGGTTCAAGGTCCTTCTAAGTGAGAGAGGGTGGTCTGATTTGCCCTCTCCCCTTCCTGCTCTCTGACCTCATGGAATGACTTGCTGTCTCCTTCTACCCACTGCCCCCCTGCCTAAGATGCCTTCCACAGACCCCATTTCACATCCCTTCAAGATCCTACAGATCCCACCTCCTCATGATGCTTTAGGCTATAACTGCATGTGGCCAGTGACATGATTCTCAGATTCTAGTAGTTGAAGCAATACAATACAATATTACAATATTCAGAATCCCCCCAAAATGTTAATACAAGCTTCTTGGAAATGGGCTAAAATTACACTTAGGAAAAACAACAAAACTCCAGCGATGACGTGATGTACTTTCAGAAGTAAAAGACAGAGATTGGGAGAGAAAAAGTTTCTTGTCGTATATACCACAGGTCAAATTTAATATTGTCGCAAATGATATACCACAATCTCCTTGGGAGTATTTCCTCAAGGGCTGTTTCTCATCCAGTTCAATTCTCTGGGGAGCTGTAAAAATGAGACAACATGATTCAATAAACATAAGACACTAATATTTCGCAATCGTATAGCTCTTGAATGTCAACATTTATCCTTATATGACGTCATTCAAATTTTCATTGCCTCTTAGAATAACTGTTCCGTGGTTATAACCAGTTTTTCTCAATAGTTTCTCATAGGACCTTATTTATCATGGTATCATGTTGCCTCTCTTTCAAGCACTGCCCTTGGCATTGAAGGGTTGTACACACAACACAGTGGGGAGACTGCAGCTCCCTTAAGTCTCCCTATACCTGCATGAGACACACAAACACTCTGAGGTCCAGGGAAGTGGCATTGGCTCCCTGAAGTACATAGTTATCCTCCTAGGCTTACTTTATTCTGTCCATATCTCCTCCCTCTTGTCCACAAACATAGTCTCTTTTTTGTTTTTATCTCTAAGAACAAAATTGTCTTATTCTATGTCTAGTTTGCCTTGACAAGCCACAGATGCACATCTCTATGATAGTGGTAAGTAACGTGACTGTCCATTGGCTGTTGGAGAGTCAGCTTGTTGAGACAACTTTAAACAGAAGCATCTGGGGAAGAGGAGATCAGAATAGTAAAACCTGAAGGAATCACATTCCAAACAGAGAAAATGACACGGGCAACAAAAGAACCAAACGGAAGGCTGATGTGACAGGAATTGCACTCCTTGTGAGGCCCTTTGGTCGACTGAATTATTGTTCTGAGTGCTTTCCTTTTTTTGTGGGAAGGCTGTACTCTGCTGCCCGTGGTGTGTTGCTTGCAGACCCGGTGGGAGATTTCCCAACTGGACGTTTCTATGGCCAGAGCAATCCAATTTTCTCTCCAGACCCATGCAGCCTTCTTCAAGGAGCAGAATAATTTTTTATTGCAGTAATTCTCTACATCTTGGGAGGCAAATAATGAAACAAAATAAACCCTGCCATTTTAATAATAGGATCTTACAGAAAATGTCTTCTCCATTCTTAAAGGGTCACGTGGTACATATTTATGTACAAAGTTAGAACAAAGTAACATTCCTTCAGACCCCTGGAAGTGGAGACAGCAACCACGCAGTGTGGAGGACACACCTATATGGTCTGAGTGGACTTCTCACAGCCCTGAAGAAACAGGACAGTGTTTGGTCAGAACTCTACAGACAGTTACGGTGAAACTCTGCCATTCCTGTTGGCTTTCTGTCTACCTCAACATCAAGTCTGGCTCATAAACCAAGTGTATTCCCACTTTATAAACTCAGCCATTTACACCAGACACCCTCTTGTAAAGGGCACACTTTCAAAGGGTGTGGGCTAGATTTGGACTTGAAGTCAGCCAAGTCAGTAGTGCTAAAACTTTGCAACCTTGGTCATGTTACGTTCACGCACCATAATATATTCCTGAGCAAAATGTTATACCTCAAGATAAGAGTGGCACTAAAATACATAAAAGGCTGAATCAAGGTGGTATTCAGCCTAGACTCTGTGACTGTACAAGGGGCCTTGAGTGAGTTCAGATCCTTTTCCCAGCTCTGAGCACCATCCTTGGCTTCCATGGGGGCTGATTCTAGTACCACCTGGGGCCTTCCTCAGAGGACTGCCCTCAGGCTACTGGACTGAGTGTACAGGGCAGTTGACATCCCCAGGGTGGCCCCAGTTAATATCTCATTCCAGCAGGAGAATAAAAGCCTACCTCATTCCTTCAGGGGAAGAATTTCTGCAAACACACTGCTCCTCCCCCAAAGTCCCCAAGTGTCACCTGAGCCTGGATATTTGCCTGGATTTTAATTGGTTCCTTCCTATATCCCATCCATCCCCAGCCCCTTTTCTTTTCCAGTTTCTTCTTGGAGCAGATGCTTAATAATTATTTTATACATGAAGCCTTGGCTCAGTGTCTGCTCTGGGATAACTTGATCCAACAGAAGCTTTAAAGGGCAGGGAAGCTATAACAGAGTAGAGTGTGTTTGACCCAATACGAACTACCTTTCTCATGGACTCATTGATAAAAGAAATTGTGTTTTCTTTATCACTGGAGGCTTCAAGACACGAGGAAACCATTTGGCCCATTATGATCAAATCAAACATAAAAATAATTATTTCAGAGCATTTCGGACTTGACCATGGGCACTCCGTTGAGTGACATCAGCCATAGAGGTAGGTGTTCGTCAACTCAGGCATAAACATACACGTGACAGACTTCTCAACTTTTGTAAGAGGATATCAACCAGAGATGTCAGACAGGACCACACAGGCTTAGAGCACACAATACCAGAGCATGTACAGCACCCCCTAGAGTTGTGCAGAACACAGTGTAGCCAAGCCGGTGGTTCTGCGTAAGCATCATGGTGGTGCTTCACTGTACACCTTGGAAGGGCTCTTGCATCTGAAAAGGATTGGATTAGATGCCCTCAGGGTCTCTTTCATCTCCAGGAGACAACACTTGCGTGATCTCTGATCATATGAAACCTAACACATCACCATGACTCACTGTTCACCTTCAGAGGAGGATTCTGCTGACGCATGTAGAACCCACGGCAGGTGTTCTTGATCTCCGCGAGGAACCTTGATCCTCCCAACAAAGCTGAGCTGTGAGCAGTGACAGCTTCTCTAATATGCTCAGATAGTATATCTTTCCTGAAATTTTTCCGTGAAGAGGTGCATGGAAAGAAGCAGTGAGAGCCCAAGCACCTGCCAACTGAGCCTGTGGGTAACACACAGATGGCTCAAGGCAGTAAGTAATAGCAGTGTGTAATAGCTCATTGAGGTCGGGAGAGAACACACAAGTTCTGACAATGGAGCTATGAAAATTAGAAAATACCTCTGGCTCACAGATTAGTTCTCCTCTCCTCTCTGCATTTCATGGAATGCAAGAAGTTAAAATACTCACTGTGAACACCAAATAACAGCACGGAAAGAGATTGCCCCAACCAAGCTGGCTAAAATCAAACACTGGTCTGTGCAGCCCTACCTGTATGTAAGCTCAACATTCAGCAAGAGCTGCCCAGATATTTTTAGAACCAAGCTTCTCTTCCAGGGTAGATGGTAGAAAACTTCAGGGTGGAACTGACTGCAATCATTAGAAATGTAATCCCTCCATTTCCCATGACAGATTATTAAGGATCTCAACGCCTCACCTGTTTAAAGCATAGCCAAAGATAGAAAAAAATCACAGTGCAGGAAAAATTTCCCTTTGCTTGTGCAATAGCTTTTCTTGTGACAACACCTTGCTTATGAGACTATTCTGAGTAAAAGCTCTTCCAGATGAGACTTCATATATAGAATAGAAATTTTTGCAGAAATTCTCGTATTGAGTCATGAGTTAACGGGGGAAAAAAATGGTACTGCTTTCATTCGGTGGATGTTTGCACAGAGGTGCGACGTTTATTCAAAGTTGAAGCAAGGCATGAACAATTCCATGGAAGGTGTGGGCTGTCCTTCCCAGACTCTGCATAATGCTGCTCAGACAGCATCTGATATTCTTCTGTTGACATCACAGTCGGTGTCATGGAATGGTTCTCTAACTTCAGCATTTATATGGTTCAAACTGGGCAAGCTAAAGGACCCTGGTGACTTTGTTGGCATTTAGTGTTTGCTTACATTTAAAAACCACTTGGCTCTCTTTAACAAATGCCCTTGAGAGAATCTTCAGTTTACCTGAAGCAGTGAATTAATACTTTAATTCTGAAGAAAAGTCCCTAAATTCATGTTGACTTTTAAAATAATTCATTGAGTGAAGTCTTCCTGTTTCTTGTTTATTGTTTTCAAGATTTCTGCTGCCAAAGATAAACAAATAACATTACTGCACTTAAAGGGGATCTGTTGAATGCATGACAGAAATAATTGAACAAAAAATGCATCCCTTTAAGTGCCAAGCCTATTATTAAAAGGAACAACATTGCTTATAAACAGAAAAAGGAATTCTGAGTTGAAGTGAATAATTATCATGGCCCTTGTCCTAACTGTGTTTGAAATGGATTTCATCCCTTTAAGAATTCTTTGACACAGGTGTTACTAAAAACTCTTCCTGCATGGCAACAAGTAAAATCATATTGTGTAATGTTGAAGAGGAAGGGAATAAAAATTGACAGTGGTGTGATTTTGTGTGTGTGTGTGTGTGTGTGTGTGTGTGTGTATGAATAACATTTTAAAAAGTCATTGAACTAGAGATGCTACAGAATCCTAAAGAATGGAAAAGTAACTTCTACCAGAGAAGGTGCTATGATGCGCCTCCAGAACTCAAATTTGCTGGACAGTTCTCAGAGCTGCCGACTTTCTGCCTGTACATGCTCGGTGGACCAGCTCATACTGCTGACATTAAGCACGTCTTCTCACTAATAAATAGTCAACAGTCACTCTTCATCCCTGTAGTTTGCTCTGGCTTCTTTTTGCCCTGGTGCTCAGCACCTGCCAGCTCCTCTGTGATTCACTCACGTATCCTGTCTATGGTTTTTGAGGGTTTTTTCCCTGTTCGAACCTAAATTCTGTAAAAGCAGGGATCTCTTTTGTTCAGCAGTGTGTCTTAAGTGCCCCCAGTAGAGACCTCTACGTAATAGGCACCTGGGGAAAATATGTTGGATAAATCAATCTACACCATAGGAGGGATGTGAGGGCGTACTCCAAGGATGCTGTAAGCCCAGCACTCCTGTGGGCTGGACTTGGCCTGTGGGAAGCAAG
The DNA here is from genome assembly GCF_964374135.1 of Grampus griseus. Lineage (NCBI taxonomy): Eukaryota > Metazoa > Chordata > Mammalia > Artiodactyla > Delphinidae > Grampus > Grampus griseus. Next base: position 97,122,319 of record NC_139003.1, on the reverse strand, counting down.
CCTGCAGCACACAACCTGGGCATGGTTCTAGGTGAGGCTTCACGATGCAAAATCTGAGGAGATAGTGACAACAGCAATACCAGACTTCCGGGTCATTCTGCTGCCCCAGGAAGGTGAAACACAATCACTGGACCCGCATGCACCAAACACACCGGTGGCCACCCAGCATCTTCTTTTCATAAATGTGCTCTTTGACCTTTGTCTCTCTCCCTACCCCACTTTCTGAAATGTCTATATATTTTAGGGTTACAACTGAAAAGTATATCCGTTATAGAAGAAAATCCATTTCTTTTCATTGCTGACAAATCTACTTTCTGAGGAAGAGAGTATGGTTCTTATTGTTTTTCTTTATTAGAGATGAAATAATTGATTGATGAAGTCATAATAAATTCTCAAACATTTGCCGATATCAGGAAACAAAGTTGAATTATACCATTTTTTTTTCAAATTCTGCAGAAACTTTAATTCCTTAAAAAAATTAATAAAATCTGGTTTCTGGCCAGGAGAGGAAATGGAAATGTCAACCCTCCCCCAGAAAAGCATATTTGGCTGTAACTTGGAACAGCAGAGCCAGAAACCCCATGAGAAAGCCTGATTTTATTGCCCTCCTAGCTTGGTCAAGACTGAAAACAGCTACACCCCAGCTTCACCCATAACCGTTGGCACAATGAACCCCACACTGTCCTCTTTTCATACATCCATAATGGAGATGCCAGGAGTAGAGCCCGGCTGTCAGACAGTCACATAGATAGTTAAGATTACCCTGAGTCTCAATACATTACAAATTAATTCCAAGGATAAAAGGTAGTTAGCCTGACATGCCTTTGAATAACTGTGGAAATAGAAACAATGGAAAACAAGGCGGGTTATTAGTATTGCCCTAGAAAATACCCTCTTTCCCTTCCAAGCCCAATGTTCTAAGAGCTCTGAGAAGTCCAGAGCAGGGCTGGGTAGAAGAGATCAGAAAGAGGTCCAAGCAGGAGGCACAGACCAGGAGGAAGTGTGGCAGCTGGGGGTACACCCTGAGACCCAGTCAAAGCAAACTGGTCCCTCTATAGGGGTTCAGGTAGACTTCAGCCAGGGGACGGAACTGACAAGGATCTGATTCTCGGTAGGTTGGCTGAGACTTGCTGGCGGGGGAAGAAGATGATAGCAAATCCCAGAGGATGGGCCTTGACCCAGTGACAGGCTGGGCAGGGCAAAAGTTCCTGGGTCTGGAGCCTGGATCCAGGGCAGCCTGGAAGGATCAAAGTCACTCAAGGTCATGGCTGACTAGCAGGGCCGACACCACTGACCCTGACCAGAGGGGGGCCGTTCCCTTTGTGAATACATAATGAACCAATTCACACCTTTCACATCCCAGCCTAGATTCTCATGTTCTCTGGTCTGAACAATTAACAGCCTCCGAACGGGTCCTCCTGACTTCAGATGCCCCCTCTCTGTACTTCCCAGATTCCAATCCTCCCTACACTCACCTGCGAGGATTTATGAGTTCTCAGGATTCGCCTGCATCCAGTCACAGGAGGGCTGGCCAAAACCCAGGCTGCTGGGGGCATCTCCAGAATTTCCAATTGCATAGGCCTGGGGAGGGGCCCAAGAATTCACATGTCCATGAAGTTCCTAAGTGAACCTGTGGCTGCTGGTCTGGAGACCACACTTTTAGGACCTCTGATGAAAGGCTACGAGGCCAGGGGAAGAGGCCTTCAGAAAGCCAAACAATCAGCAAAGAATGGAGACAAAATAGCTTAAGGTCTTCGGAACGCACATAGCAAAGCCATGTCCTAGACCAAAGAACTCAGCAATGCCTTGTGAGAGCTCAAGTAATGAGGTGTTAACAGGACTGATCTTACTAGAGCCAGCCCCAAATGAGCCCATTTACCTAGGAAATGGTATAAGGACATTCTATGAAATGAATAGGGTGTAAGGAGACGTAATCACTCATCTTATTTCTGGCTGTGGAGGGAGAAAGCAGGAGCTGCATTGAGAGAGGAAGGCCTGGGTGTCAAGGCCCAGGCTCCAGGAAGACTCAGCTCAGCCCCCTCAGCCTCCACCCCCGGTCCGTGAGGATGCCTCCCTCCAGCCTGATCTGTGCTTATTCCTCACCATGGTTTGTTCTCATGTCCCCTTGTAAAGACAAGGGGAGGAGGAATGAGGCTAATGATGGGGAGGTTATGCATTAGTCTACCAGGGAAGGCGCAGGGCTTTTTCTGAGGGAGTGGGGTACCACTCCCTTTTTATCCTTTTTTGGTCCTTAATGCCCCGTCATGGCCACCGGTAGGTGTGTCACTTAATATGCTAATGTAGTAAAATCAGCATATAATGAGACTCAGGGTCTGTTGGAGGTCAGATTCATCACCATCGTGGTCCCAGCTGGTTCCATCTGGGTTTTTTGTTTGTTTGTTTATAGCTTCCTTCTCTCTGGACCTTTAAGCTAAAGATTCATGCTAACTCCTGCTAAAGATGGGGGTTGTCAGGTTTTGAGCAAAGACCTGGAGCAGCTCCAGCCGCAAAATCCCTAGACCTTCATCCCAGAAGGGGAAGACGACGTGAAGGTGGACAGTGCAACTACGAGGCTGCCACCCAGTCTCTCCATTCCTTCAACAAATACTTACTGAACTCAGCAGGAGACCAGCTGTCATCCCCTCAGTGCTGGAAGACAACAGTGAACAAACCAGTGAAGGCTCAGAGCCAACTAGACTTTGACAAAAGAGAGGCCACTGAAAGGCCACATGTTGGAAAGACTGGCCATAAATGAGAGAAAGGGCTCAGAATGTGAGCATCAGGGCAGCAGACAGAGGTGAAAGGGAGAAAACACCAATTGTATGTGAAAGCCCAGAATAAGAGCCAACACGCAGGGCACAGAGAGGAAGGACGAGGGAGAAAAGGGCTTCGATGCTCTGACACAAGGAAGGGCAACTCTTCCATTGAAACGGAAAGAAAACTGAGCAGGTCCGCAACAAAAAACATGAAGAAAGGAGATGCCTAGGGCGCAGGGAGGATGATCTTGCTTCAGTGGATCTGTGGTGCTGGTAGAACCACTGGGTTTGATCGGGACTTGGCCTCTGGAGCGAGGACAGGGTGCCACTCCCACTCAGTGAGAGGGAGAGAGTCTGCCTGCTTCCTGTCACCCCCAAACCCACAGAAAATCAGACCACAGTGCAGGCAAGGGCTCTGTCCTTTGACCCCAGGTGATAAAAAGCAGAGGAAAAAGTCTTTGGGAGTAGAATTTCTGCACTCAGCACCTGTTCTCAGAGTTATTTCTAAGCCAGGCCACTTCCTACCAGGTGTGAGGACCAACTCCAAGCACGAACAGCCTAGGATCACATCCAGGCTTTTGGAGGTCAAGTCCAGGTCCGCCTTCTGCCTCAGCTTCCCCTCCCTCCCCACCATGACCAATCCAGTCCCTACTTCAGGAGACGAGGAATGTATTATTTTTCTTTTTAAATGTGTCTGTGTATTTCCTTCTGTCTTTCTTCAGGACCCATGTGCCAATGCTATCTGGCATGTAGCATGTGGTTAATAAATATATAAGGAGGAGAAGAGAGAAAGGAAGGGAGGAGGGGAGGGTGGGTGAGCTCACCAGTATAAAGAGTTTAAAACCAAGTCAGGAGGAGAACTTGGTGGGGATAAGGGTAAGGATTCAAGTATTGGATATAAGGGTTGGTTATAAGACTTATAAGTTCCTTCCAGCCTAATTTTTCATATATTTGATTTCAAGCCCTAATCAGGACTTGAACATTCCAGGAACTCTTCTTAAGGAATTACCTACAGATTTGGTGGCATGTGAGATCCTTGATACCCATGCCTGGGCCAGGAGCTGTTTGCCACCTCCCTTAGCCCTTCTGGAGGCCATAGCGGTTTGGTGTCTGCACCGTGACAATGAGAAAACAGACTGTGAGATTCAGGCGATGGTGCCCAGCATCGCAGGAGGGCAGACGAGAGCTGAGCGTGGTCCCGCACCTCTGGGTCCAGGACTCCTTCAGCCCCGTGTTGAGCTAGAGCCACCTTGTGAGGCTGGGCTTAATTCTGTAAAACATTCAAGTGTATTAAGAACTAACTCAGGTAAAATAAAATTAAATTGTTCCTGTTATGTGATAAGCTCACTTTGGTGTTCTATGTCACCTTCATCGTGACTTAAACCACCTCCCAGGACCAATATGCTGACTGCCAGGACCTTCATGCCCTGCTACCCTTCCACCCTGGGAGGGTAGAACTGCAACTCTGGGGTCTGAGCCCTCAGACCAGGTGATGCGTTGGTCCCCTCCCCCAGGGCCTCAGTCTAATCGCAGGGCAGGAGGGCAGGCAGGAGGCTCCTGAGCTTGAGAAATGAGTCATCCACACAGGGCTCTGCTCACGGCCACCTTGCCAAGGACAAGCCAGGGCAGGACTTTATTTCGTCGTATTACTCATGGTTTTAGAGGAAAAAAATTTTAGGTGGCTATTTCAGTACTCCACAGATTAATCAAATTTAATCAAATCAGCCTATTTTCAGATAAAAAAGGAAGCAAATTTGAAGTAGCAGAGAAATTACTCTGCACCACAGATGGCCATCTTTCACAGATACCAGATGTTGAAGAAGGGAAAGACCTAGAATGGGCCCGTTGACTCTATTCCTTCATTCCAGTTCACAGATTGAAAGGCCAGTGTGTGTTACTGCATTGATTCAAACTCTGGGCTGTGAAATAAAATTCATATTTTATGGCAAGACATGAAAAATTTAAACATAAAAAATGTTCTCTGCCCTTTGGCCCCCCCCTCCCCACTGTACATTGTGTGTCTGCATTATGCATCGACCTCCCCATCAGCAGAAATACCTGCTCAACCATAAAAAGCAACATTCTTCTAGCACCAACAAGACTACCCCTTAAACGATAACCTTCCTTCCTTATCTTGTAAGGGGTCATGATGACGCATGACCCACCACTCGCTAGATGGTGTTGACTGTCAATAATACGTCATTTAGTGTACACCCTCTGTCTCTAAAACTTACATAACTGTGCTTCGACCTCTAACCAGCGGGGTTTTCTGAGAGGCTGTTCCTGTGTTATAGTCCTCAAATTGGCTTGAATAAAATTTTCCATTTCTTTCTTAGATTACTTTTTCGGTTGACAGGACCTAAGTACTCTCCTCCTCAATCCTTCTAGGTCATATTTTCGTCATTGTAACTAAATTAACATTCAACATTTACATTCACTTTTGCATTCAACGTTGTAATCCCTAAACACATAAAGCAAACACCATGGGACAGGGCTTCCCTGGTGGCGCAGTGGTTGAGAGTCCGCCTGCCGATGCAGGGGACACGGGTTCATGCCCCAGTCCGGGAAGATCCCACATGCCGCGGAGCGGCTGGGCCCGTGAGCCATGGCCGCTGAGCCTGCACGTCCAGAGCCTGTGCTCCGCAACGGGAAAGGCCACAACAGTGAGAGGCCCGCGTACCGTAAAAAAATAAAAATTAAAAAATTTTAAAAAGTGTCTCTCTGAGTTAATCAAACCCAATTGGGGATCACTGGAACCTCCAATCTACAGCCAGTTAGTCAGAAGCACAGGTGACAACCTGGACTTGAGATTGGCATCAGAATGGGGGGGCAGTCTTGTGGGACTGAGTCCTTAACTTGTGGGATCTGACCTTATCTCCAGGTAGATGGTATCAGAATGGAGTTGAATTGTAGGACACCCAGCTGGTGTCAGCATGGATGCATGGGAAAAATAAACCCAACACACTTTGGAATTGGGTTCAGAACCCTTGGTAGCATTGTGTGTAGGGTTCTGTGCCTTGGAGAAAATGTGTTGAACACTTTTGAGGAGACATAGCAGCAGTTTCTCCATGTCCATTGAGGAAATCAGGCACAGAGTGACAGTTACTGCTGCCCTCTCTGGATAGGACACCGTTCTCCAATATGATAGGGAGATGGTCAAAGCTTGGCCTGCGAGAAAGGGCCATGGTGTTGGAAGAACACCACTTCCAGCTCAGTGGGAGAGTCTCCCAGGATCCCACTGTGGCGATTAATTTTGTATGTCAACCTGGCTGGGTCCTTGTGCCCAGATTTGTGGTCAAACAACTCTGGATGTTTCGGTGAGTGATTTTAGGTGAAATTAACATTGAAATCAGTAGACTGAGTAAAGCAGATTGCCCTCCATCATGTGGGTGAGCCTCATCCAATCAACTGAAAGCCTGAATAGAATAAAGACTGACCTTCCCTGAGCAGGAGGGAATTCTGTGAGCAGATGGCCTTTGGACTTGAACTGCAAGAACTGCAAGTTCCCAGTCCAGCCTGCCAGCCCACCCTGTAGATTTTGGACTTGTCAGTCTATAGTTGTATAAACCAGTTCATATATAGATGTAGATATTAGATATATAAATATAGATAGAGATAGAGATAGATTAGTTCTGTTTCTATCAGAACACTGATTATCAGAACACTAATAATACACCCAGGCAGTGATTCAAGGCCCCCCAGACATGACTTAAAGCACAGGGACTCTACCAGCAAGTTTATCAAAGACTATATTAGCATATAAAAAAGGCAGAAACAGCCAATGAAGTTCTAGGCTTGAACTTGACCCCTTTGCAGTGCAGATGGTTCCAAAGTCCCTCCCCAAAGGCAAACCCCAGGTTAAACACGTTTACATTCAGTGCCTACTAATCCACTGGTGTGGAAGGCCTGTCCTCACACCACAGTTGAAGGAGGCTGGCCATCCTACCATAGCCCCAGACAGTGGAGCTATGACTGAAACCAGAAGTGAGCCCATCAGCCAGAAGTGTGGGAAGGAGGACAAATCCCAGCCTATCCCACTTATGATCCTGATGGGGCGTTGAGTTCTATGGAAGCAAGGGCAGCTTCACAGCGAGGATGAGGCTACAGCACTGGCACCTCAGACAAGGAAATTCTCCCTTATGATGATCCAGCAAAACTTAATGCTATTCCTCCCACCACTGTGTTTGATTAAAATCTTAGGAAGTGCTTTTGAATGATTACCCTTTGGAGGAGATAAAGGAAATAACCATCAACTATTCATTAAGCATCTACTAGATTCATAGCACTTGCTATGACCAAGGGATAATAATATAATAAACCTTCATTTTGAGTTTTCCCATGTAGCTTGCTATTCGATATTAACAGTACTCTGGGAATAAAGGATATAATCACATTTTACTGATCATTTTGCTGAGTTAGAGTGTTTAAATCAATTTGTACAACATGAGGAAGCTGGAACTTGAATCCAGGTGATCTTTCCATCTTACCTAGGAGAGTTTTACTAGCATGAATTTGTCTTCAATGCAGGCAACATTGCAGATTTAATCTTCATACTTATGAACTCGAATTCATCACTCTCGAGCCTCCAAATTCCTCCAGCCTCCTGGCCTGAGTCTGGGGGATTTTTTATCTCACCTATTTGGGACAAAACCTTCTGTAAGCAATTTTACCTTTGTAGAAAGTTATCTTATCCTTGTGAATCCATGAGAAATATATCAATCCGGAGGAAGAAACAGAAAAAAAAAAGAAAGCTACGTAATTACTGGTCTTCTCAAGTTGCAAATCACACCAAATTTAAGAAGTCTATTCTCCCTTCACTGAAGCATAATTTATAGAATATTTGTCACTGGATATGCACTTTCTACAGGTGAATTTATCACGAGGGAAGTTTTTGTTTTCTCGCTCCGTAAGCCCACGTCGTATAGACCTGTGAGGGTAGGTAGGCAAGCTTTGCACATCTCAGTCGTTCATCTGAAATATTCTCAGAGCAGTTCCCTAAATGTGAAAGCCTTCATTCTGTGCTCTCTGCATGCTGGGTAGTGCTCCAGGCACTGGGACAGCACCTTCTCAAGGACAGAGCAGAGGCACTGCCGGGGCAGCACTCTTTTGGTTGGGGGTTGGGGGATAAGTAATAAGCAAAAGGGAAAGTCTCAGGCAGTTGTGAGAACCGTCTCAGGCAGTCACTGAGGGCTCCTTTAGATCAGGTGGCATGGGGGAGAGAAGCCCCTCGAGGGGGTGGCATTGGAGCTGAGATCTGAATTCAAGAGCCAGCCCACAAATCACCTACAGACACACTGAGAAGAGCACGGGCAGAGGGGACGGCAAAGGCCCCGCACAGAGCTGCCGAATGAGGCCAGTGCAGCTAGGACGCCATGATCACTGAGGAGGGTCTGAGAGGCAGCAAAGGTGGACCCGGGAGACAGGGCTGCAGAGGGAGCTGCTGTCCTGCTCTTGGTAGAAAGGGCTGGATGCTGGGGGGAGTGGCCTCTTCTGCCTGACGCCCTGGCTGCTGGGAAGAATCAATTGTGCAAGGGCAAACTGGAAGTAGGGAGAAAGCTTCAGGGTTGACATTGAATTTCCTTTTCACCATTCAGTAAATATCGGTTTATTTCATACTACCCATCAGACAGATGACATAAATACACCCCCGATCATTTTGGGGTTTCAGATATGAGAGTCAGAAAAGGTCTCCCAGGAGAGATGACCCCAGGGCTCCAGTAGAATGATTAGGAAATGAAAGAAAGGGGCATGCCTTACACACAGAATGTTTGGCAAGTGCAAAGGCCCAGGGGCACAGTGAGGGGCGAGGTGAGAAATAAGGGTCCATAAGGAAGCAGGTGCCAGCCTGAATTGGCATGAGGGCCTTGCCTGGCGCAGTGTAGGGCATGGAGTTCATCCCCAAATTTGTCAGTAGCATGAAATGATTTTCATATTACATTTTAGAAGGGTGACTCAGGTAATAAGGTGACATTTATTCCAGGCACTGTGCTAATCCGTTGGGACCCAGAACTGAATAAAGATGTCCTTTCCCTGAATGAATTCAGAGTCCAGTGACTGGATGAAAACACACACATCACCTACAGAGCATGACTGTCCACATTGTGGAGATCCCATTACCGTGGAAGAGAGGTTCTGACCTGAGGGTCTTAGCAGGGGTTTAGAGAAAGTGGAATCCTTTCATTTATCCACCTACCCATCTATCCAACCTGCCAGACTCCAGGTTCCTTAGGAAGTATCTTCTATGTTGTTTTAAGTACTCAGTGTTGAGCACGGTTTTATTCTATAAGCAATGACAAGTTGTGTTGGCTATTCTGTGTCTTTTGCCTTTGTATATCAACTTTACTTTGTCGATATTCATAAAATAACTTGATGGGATTTTGATTAACATTGCACTGAATCTATAAAGTTGCATTTAGATTATTTACATCCAAAGTGATTATTGATATAGTTGGATCAGATGAAACTTTAAGGAAGTTTTTAAACTGGGGGTAGAAACATGGAAAGTCCTGTGTACCTCCAAAAGCATTTTTGAAAAAGATACATGCATTATCTAGGGAGCAGTTTCAAGCATTTTTCATAGTTTCGAAGGGCTCAAAGATTTTATAATCTGGGGACACCCCTGCCCTAGAGCTGATACTACAAACCTGCTAACCATTTATAGGGAATCTGCTGTGCCAGGCAGGACAAAGAATGTTTCATAAGAGTTTCTTTCTTTAATACTCATGGCAACTGTGTCAGGTGGGAATTATTTTCCTTATTCAATAAATGAGAAACCTGGGCTTCTGTACAACTTCGTAACTTTGAGGAAAAAGACATAGCAAGTGGTTACTGGATCCAAAATGCAAAATCATATCCCATCTTCTACTCAGCGGTAGACTAGAAAGTCAGTATTATTTTTACTCACAGGTTTCAATGCAGAAATTTAAAAGATCTCCATTGAATCATTGATTTATTCTAAACATGTATATTCATTGGATTGTTTCCTAACCAACTGCTCCTCTTTTCAACTGGTTTGTAAGCCCCTCCAATTCTACGTAAGAGACCTCTCATCTTCCATTTTGACACTCCTCATAGCTCTAGCGCAGTCCTGGGAGGTGCAGGGTACAGGGGAAAATAACTCTTTTATGCCCAAAAGATCTGAGTCTGCATCCCAGCTCCTCTGTTTACCCCTGATTCATCACTAGACAAGCTCTACATCCCCTATGCCTTCTCTGTAACACGGGGTGATCTTAGCACCTGCCTGTTGACCTCTCAGGGTTTGGCAAGGAGCAAATGAGATCAATAAAGTGAGAGCTTTGTAAATTGTAAAGCATTCTGTGTTTGTTTATTTTGGTGGGCACTTAGCAAATAATTGCTAAGTTGATGTCAATAATGAATGAAACTCAAGGAATGATTAATGGAATTTTTATCTAGAAAACATAAGTAATACATTTTATGCAATATTTTGAATTATATTTTGTACTCTTTTTTATTTATAACATGGTAAAATATGGACCTAAGACAAAAGCGTTAATAACCTAGCCTAGTAAAAGACAATATGATTGAGCAAATGGTCCCTGTACAATTTATGAATGAACAGAAAAAAGAGACATTTTATGAAAGCCTTCACAACCGTGACCTGGTTCCACTTATTCTAATCAAAATAACCAGTGTCAACCCAATATTTGAATGAGTGAATTCTTCGAGATTTTCCCCGACAAATATTATTTACTTCTAAAAAAGTTCCTTTTACCCATGAGTTGTAGTCTCTCCTGTGTAATCATATTTTAAAAGTTGATGAATATAGCAGCAACTCTCATCAAGACACAATGTTCTTTCTAATGAAGTCGTGAGAATGAAGCCACGTGCCTGCTATTTGTCAAAACCGTGACCATCTACCACAGCTGTTTAGGGCGAGCGAGTTCATTCAGCCCGTGAGGTTCCAATTTTGTTCCAGCTGTTTTGAGTTTTCTTATAAACTGCACGTGCTTCTGTCCATAAATTTCAGGAATCCCATGTTGGCCCTCAGACTTCCTGCAGGGGGTTTGTAATGAAGTTATACAATTACGTGGTCTGACAAAGCTTTGTCCCTACAGCTGTGAATTATAGGTAATCATCTGTTCCAATGTAATACTAACCTTATGGGTCCCATGAGTGCAATTTCTATGGCCACGAAAGCTCGCATAACTGGTGTCTAGTTCCATATTTAGAAAAGCAATTTTTTAAACTTTGAATATAAACACTGCAGATATACCATGCTAATTGGCACATACTATTTCTCTGTGTTCTGAACCAAAGAGGAAAAAATAAGCAAATTTTTAGACAAATCAAAGAAATATTCATAAATAGATGATTTGAATGGTTTTAAAGCAAAACTTAGAATATACATTTTGGAGAAAATATACTTTCAAATGACAGATTTAAATTATGGAGTTTTTCCTCTTCACTGTGGGAGAATTACTGTGATTTTGAGAAAATAAGTCCAAAGTATAGTCTGACTTGAATATTCTGGAACAATCTTCATTATTTTGCTACTCAGTTTAAAAATAGTGTGTGTGTGTGTGTGTGTGTGTGTGTGTTTAAGGAACAATGTTATGTTTTATAGAATTCAACACAGGAAGGAATGATAATTCTCAGAAAATTAACCCTGAAATTTAAATTACAGGTTAAAATTTGTATTGCATATGTTCATAATTCATAGAATTTTCAAACTGAAAGGTGTTTATATTTCATTTATTTGATCTAGATACGGAATCAAGACTCGCCTAAATGATACCCACGAGACATTTTTCCAGGCCCCATCTGACTGTGCCAACAGTAGAGAAATGTCCATCCCTTGGACTTAATTCCCACTGGCCACAACCAACCAGTGGCTGGAGGTCAAGGGTGCCCAGTAATGCCACTTGCAGAGGTCAGCCCAGTAGGAAACAGGACTAGAGGGGCCAATGGAGAACATCCAGCACAAACCAAATATGCCCCACAGTCATGAATGTTAAGGATTAAGCAGTTCTTGGAATTCTTGTCCAGACCTCATTCTCATATAAAGGGTCTGAGGCCTGGGGGAGGAATGTCACCTCCCCAGGTTCACCTAGAAAGGCAGGCAAGGCAGATTTGAAACTCCAAGTACAGTAAGTCCCCTACATACAAACATTCCAGTTGCAGACTTTCAAAGATGCAAACATGTGCTCCATCAACATCAGGTGTGAATGAAATTGCACCTTGCCCTCTGTCTCCTACTGCTGACGATTCTTCAGCTCTACCATCTCCCACCTCCTCTCCCTCCTCCAGTCAGTAACTCTTCTTGCCTGTTCACTCAATGCCAGCCCCTGTACGCCAGCTGTTGTACTGTACTACTGTACTTTTCAAGGTACTGAGCTGTAAGATTAAAAATGTTTTCTTTATTTTTTGTGTTTGTTTTTATGTATTATTTGTGTGAAAAGTATTACAAACCTATTACAGTACAGTACTATATAGCCCATTTTGTTACTTGGGTACCTGGGCTGACTTTGTTGGGCTTACAAACAAATAGGACTTATGAATGTGCTCTCAGAACAGAACTCATTTATATGTAGGGGACTTTCTGTGTAAAACTTTTTCATGCTTTAGATGGATTTGTATGGCTTTCTCTTAGGACAGGGATGATTAGTCTGTTGTGAGAGAAGGCAGTGAAGTGTCCCCATATGAAACAAATCCAAAAACTTGGCCTTAAGAATCTTGTGAATTATCCAAATGAGTGAAACAGTAAGAGGCCCACCTCCTCATTTCAGAAGGCAAGCTGTCTTGATCTGTAGGGCAAAAAGACAATCAGTGCTCTAAAAACATGCTTAACCCTTTCTAAAGAGCCAGAGTTTGTGTCTCTAACCCTTCTTCGTTTGGAAATTGAAAAAATACAATGAAGAAAATGAGAATTTTATTTGCAAACCACATTTTGATGAAAATATAATTAAAAATTCAATTTTAAAATATCATATAAAATGTGTTAGTTATGTTTTATAGATGTGAACTCAGAAATTCATTATTGGTAATTATTTCCAAGTGCCCACCAGAGTCAACAAACAGGATGAGTCACAGTTTACAAACTAATTGCTTTGAAAATGTCCAAGAGCTCAAAGTAAAAACCTAAGAGCCCAGCAGGCACATGATGATAAAACAGAGAAAAGATAACCCTTAAAAATGGGGGCAGCAGGGCTTCCCTGGTGGCCCAGTGGTTGAGAGTCCACCTGCTGATGCAGGGGACACGGGTTCGTGCCCCGGTCCGGGAGGATCCCACATGCCGTGGAGCGGCTGGGCCCGTGAGCCGTGGCTGCTGAGCCTGCGCAGCCGGAGCCTGTGCTCCACAACGGGAGAGGCCACAACAGTGAGAGGCCCACGTACCGCAAAAAAAAAAAAAAAAAAAAATGGGGGCAGCGAAAGGGAAATAAATACTAACAAACTTTAAAAAGAGACGTTTCTCTGCGTCCTGAGAAATGCAGCTAAAATTAAATGGAAATAAATGTTTAAAACAGCTAAAGGTAAAATGTTAGATAAGGGAAAAGAAACAAAGGAGTTTCATGAATATGTAATTGGTATAATTGTAGAAACAAACTATATAGGTGGAAAGGGAAAAAAAACTGAAGACATAATTCAAGAAAATTTTCCAGAAATAACATGAGATGAATCTAATCATTAAAAAAACACTCCATCTCAGGGAAAGTTTTCATAGGGCAAAGCATACCTATAAATATATTAATAAACTGACTGGACTTCAAAGATAAAAATGAATATTTGGGGCATGAAAGCATAAGAACCAAATTGCCCATAAAGGAGAAAAGACAATAAAGATATATTCAACCAGGCTTCCCTGGTGGCGCAGTGGTTGAGAGTCCACCTGCCGATGCAGGGGACACGGGTTCGTGCCCCAGTCCGGGAAGATCCCACATGCCGTGGAGTGACTGGGCCCGTGAACCATGGCTGCTGAGCCTGCGCGGCCGGAGCCTGTGCTCTGCAATGGGAGAGGCCACAACAGTGAGAGGCCCGCGTACAGCAAAAAAAAAAAAAAAAAAGATATATTCAACCACCATTGTAGTGAGAGAAATGTAAATTGAAACAACAATGAAATATCATTGTTTTATAAAAATTAAACATGTATATAGTTTTTGTCCAGGAATTCCATTTCTAAAAAATTTATCCAACACATATAGTGCCACATATGAGAAGTTAGGTATCTATATTGATGCATATGACAGTCAACTTTTTTCTCAATACTACTAGATAGGAAACAACCTAGATATCCATCAAAGGGAAATGATTGAATCAATTATAATCAGTTTGTAGAAAGGAATTCTAAAAAGCCATTAAACAAAATGCTACCGTTCCATGACTGTCATGTCCAGTGTGTTTATTACTTGCATGTTATCCATATATACTCTTGGCACATGGAAGCATGTGTCAGTGTTGGCATATAAAGAAAGGCTGGTTATGAGCCCTTGGAAGGGCTGTGTATCTGGAATGATAAATAGGAATCTGATAATGGTGACTGTCCCCAGAAAGGGGGTACAATGGTTATATAACAGAGCAGGGCCCTGTGAGACCTTCCCAGGACAGACCACCCCTCCGTGTCCTCTGCCTGCCTCTTGCCTGTAGAAAGACTTTAGTCAAAGAATAAATTTAATCAGAAAATGCAGAAGTAATGAGAAAATGGAGAAGTAAAGGAAAGCAGTCAAACAAGACCAAATAATAATAGTCTAGTCATTAAACAAAATCAAGGACCTTTAGTTCCTCCTCAAGGGCTATAGATAATATTCTGAGTCATATCCTTTGAGCAATTCTGTAGATACTGAAACCCCCACCAGGTGGAAGAAGTTGACTACATAATATTATGTATTATGTATTATGTATTCCATAATAATGATTGGAATATAGCCATGACATAAGCTGCCATAACTCCAAGAACTGAGCTCAAAGAAATGGGAACAAACTGACCCTGGAACTGAAGATTAACTGTACTTAAAACAATCAAGATGACATTGATCAGACTACTGCATGACTAATTTTAAGGTGTTCTGCATGTAGCCCCCTCCTTCTGCCTGTGCACCCCTGAAACTCCCTTTTAAAAACTCTTGCCCCCTGATCAACAACGGAAGTTAGTTCTTTGGGACATGAGTCCACCTTCTCCCCAGGATTTCTGGCTTCCTCAATAAAGCTATCTTTCCCCCTAGCCAACACTTTTCTCTCAGTATTGGATTCTTAAGCAACTAGCAGCCAAACCTGACTTCATTAACAGTTGGGACAATGGTGGAAGCTAACGTCTGCTCCGTCTTTTTAATTTTGTGCCATGCACATATGCAGCAGAGAGTGACCCAGAAACGCGGTGAGTCAGGTAGAATGCAATACTGTTGGTTTGTAAATATTAAATTTCTTAAGTAGGATGATGACAGGAAGAGTGAAAGAGCAGTCATCCAGTGACTCCAACTCTAAGACATCTGTGCTGCAGAGCTGACACCCGCTCTGGCCACAAGTTCCCCTTGATGAATTCAGGACCCGATGATCTCGTGGTCAGGGAAAGTTCCAGATGTGAGCCCTGCTGGTGACTCCACACCATGGGTAAAGTGCTGCTCTGCTTTGCAGAAATTCTTTCCTCGGAATCCTGGTTGATTTGCCCTAAGGTTCTCACTTACTTTCTCTTACTCAAGGGTGAGATCACCTAGGAAGGTAGGGAGGCACCATGTGTTTTCTCCCTACTCCATTTGGAAATCTCCCTAACAAGCATTACTAAGGCCAGCCCTGCCTAACTGGTGAAAGCCCACTAATCTCTTGCCTGGGGCACCGCAGCTCCAATGACAGGTGAGTGTGGGGAGTAGAAAAGCAGGTTTCTGTGTAGTTTCAGCTGCCTTAGTTGTGAAGCAGGCGATACCAGGAGGGTGCCACCCTGGAAGGCTCCAGGTGCCCCGTTTCTGCTCCAGGCAATGCACATCAGCAGGCAGTGCTCTCGAGGGGTGAGGGTGGCCCCTTGCACCCCCAGCACATGGTGGGAATAGTAATTCACCCCAGTGGAGAACTTTCAGTTCCATGACCAGCCCAAACTGCTTTTGTGCCACATTAGAGAAGCTGCCCTTCCTCCCAAAACGTAGCTGCTGTGGTAGTAACACACACTTGCAAGGTTTGCTTGTGAAGAGATCCCTGTCCTCGGTGCCCAGTTCAGAGAGCAGAGACATGGCACCCATGTCACAGTGTGGACCACAGTTTCAGAAGCACCAAATGATGTGCCTCACGTCATGCTACCTGGAATGGACTAGCTTTAATTCCATGAGGAGAAACAAGACCTAACACATGCGGAGCTGAAAATGGTCAAATATTTATGGGAGATGCCAACATTGCAAGAGAAGAGCCATTTAAAATCTAAAATGTGCTGGAAACAAACAACCCTTGTTTATGACTAAGTCTGCATAAAGTACGATTAAGGCTGCTGAAGTGTTAATTGGCAAAAGAAAAAAAATCCCGGTAGCTTACATCTCTGGTGTGGTACCTCCCTGTTGCGTGTTGGTAAATCTAATACTCACGTGGATAGGACGTATTGGAAAAAGACAGAATCCTCCACATTTTGATGTGAGGAGGACTGTGAATAAAAGTTCTCCAACACAAGATATTCAGTGACAAAGTTCAAACGTGTAACATCAGTAGTTGTCAGAAAAACACAAATACCATAACACACTTTCTAGAGCAGCTGAAATTCATAGCACTTGCCATGTCAAGCATGGATGAAGATCTGGTGGGAACATAAAAGGTACCACCGCTTTGGACATGTTTGGCAATTTTTAGTAAAGTTAAACACACAATTTCCATGTGACCTAGCGGTTCTACTCCTGGATATTTACCCAAGTGAAATGAAAAAATTCTCAGAAAGTCTTGCACACAAATCTTCAAAATAAACTTCTTTAAAATAGTGAAGGATGAAAACAAAAGATACGTCATGCCTGCAGTAATCATGAGAAAATTTTGCTTGCTAACATCTCCAGGTCTCCCTTCCCTGGACCTTAGCTAGATGAACATGAGTGCCTGCCTTCATTTTAAATGCTCATCTGGCATTCAGGGTCACATGTATGCAAGCTAAAGATGGAATGTACAAGGAGAATCTGTCTAAGCATTAAAATGAAAGTTTTGCCCAAAATGTCAAGATGAAATAGAAAGAAAATCCCAAAGGTAGACCATCATGAAAATTTTCCAGGGAAAGTTTAAAACTGGTTTTTTAATACACACACACACAAACATACACACAAATATTTATATATGTTGAACCCTTGTTATTGGGTGTTAAGCACTTAGGCTAAAATAACTGGAAACAGCCCTAACTTCTGTAAACAAGCAAGTGGATAAACAGTCTGTTGTATATCTATACAATTCAATACTACTCCGTGATAACAAGAAACAATGATGCACACACTAACAGGAGTCTCTAAAACATTAGGCAGTGTGAGAGAAGTTAAGATTTTTTATGTTTATTTGTTGGTTGGTTGGTTTGCCTGACAAGATACACATGGTTTCCAGGTTAGAGACAGAATTTTAATTACTCAAAGAATACCTTGTGATTTCCCCAAGCCCCCACTCCCTACGGGCTAATGCCATGAGAGCAGGTGACACCTGTGCATGAAGTGGGGTTTGTACCCTGGAAGAAGAGCTCCAAAATGCCAAATGTATAATTTTGGTCTGTGGACACTGCTGTCCACCCTCCCCTCTGAAGAAGAAGAGAGAGTAACCCCATCTTACTGATGTAGCCAGGTCTTCTCCTGGGAAGGAAGGGGAAGGGCTTCAGGTCCATTACCTTCTGGAATGTAATCTAGTGTTTCCAGGGGAGATACACTGTGAATGTCTCTGGAGAGGTTCACAGGCTCTCACCTCCCCGACATGGCTACATCCTTCGACCCTGGTTGGCAGGACTTTTTCCTCAAAAGCCCTGATCACGTGAAAACTTGAAAACACTCATGGAGCATTGTTTCCGAACAGAAGCCAGCCATAAGAGACTCCACGTGGCATAATTCTATCTTTATGAAATTTAAAACATAGAATGCAATGTACAGGGACAGAATCTAGTCAGTGGTTGTCTGGTGCTGGAACCAGTGGCATGACTGACTGAAAAAGGCACAAGGAAAATTTTTGAGGAGATGGAAACATTCTGTATCTTGATTTGGGTTGTAGTCTCGCCTCTGTAATATTTGTCAAAACTCATCTAGCTGAACACTTGAAAGTGGAGCATTTCTATTCGTGCTGGCATCTTCAGTAGCATTGCCCATGAGCCCAGCTTGGATAGAGCCCTTTTGAGCTGTTTCTATGGAGATCGTTGGGCACCTTCCAGCCACACTGCCCAACACCCCTATTTATAGATCACCCTTTCTCATCCTTCATCAATTCACACATATATGTGATTCATGTGCTCAGCAATGTATACATAATGTGCTGCTATAGCATAGGCACCAACAACTACAGCCTTCTATTTTCCATTTCTTACACATTCAGGCCTCATCCTTAGCAGACCACATGTTCTTTGCAATTATTGTAATATCTCGTTCGTCGAGCACGCTACCATTGCAGGGATGGTTCTATAATCGCTACCACTCCACCAACAGACATAGGAATATGTCAGTAGGAAAGCTAAGGGTCTGCACTGTGTTCTCACCATATCTAAGGGTTTACTGAGCTCTTTCTTTCCATTTGTGTACAGAATACTCAGAAGTAACAAAACGTCTCTTTCCTTAGTTAAAATTTAGCTATTGCCATATGGCCTTAAAAGTGCAGCTTCTCTAAACTTGCAACCTGGGTCCACAGAGGAATGTTTAAGCACACTTGGTCTGTTTGTCTTTTCACTGGTGCTAAAGGGTTGAACTCAAACCATATCCTCTAGCAGCGAGTGATATATCAGTGGAAAATATCTTTTAAATATTTGCTATATGTTACAAACATAATATATTGCCATTTAGAAGAAAAAGAAGGGGGAAACAATAACAGCCACAGCATATATTCAAGCCTTTAGAAATTGTTTTCTGCTAAAGGACTCATGATTTATTTACTACCTTTCCCCTTGCCCCTGACTTACCCAGTGATTGCTTCACTTCTCTGCTTTGCAGACTCCTCTGCCCCATGAGCCCAGGAAAAGTCATCATTTTTGTGCCAGCAATCAACGTCATTTAGGGTTTTCACAGGGCGAGAAGGACTTTTGCGTTAGAGACTTGCCATCTCGTGTTTCATGTGGAAATGACGCATGACCCAGATGTCATCCACCTTGCTAATTTTGTATCATTCTTTAGTCTGGAAACACCTTCTTCACTCCAGCTGCCTCCTACTCATGTTCATACCCATCATCACATGCTTTTCTTGTTAACAGAAGTCTAAAGTTTGCATCCATTTATCCCTCAGAAAGTGAAGCACTCCTTCTGAGGGGGTCCTACAAAATAGGGAAGAATCAGGTACAAACCTGTATGTAAGACCAGCGCATAAACACTGCTACAAGGCAGGAAAGAACTGAGAGCTTAAAAAGTGAGTGGAAAGAACAACTTGGATAGCCATAAATGCACACTGGGATTGAATGATTAAGTAAATGGATGGTGGATGGTGGCAGCTGGGTTTCTCACTGTTGGGTGGAAGTTTCAGACAAGCAAGGGGAGAAGGCTAAAACAATCTATGTGAAACGGATTACAGTTGGAGACGGATTACAGTATGAACTCACGATTAGCTTAATCTAATACAAATACAGATGGATACATATAGAAGTTTTTATAGAAAAAGATGAACACACGTGGGTTAGTGTGTTTACATATTGTCTTGCTCTGTGAGCTGAAACTCAAAGCAACTACACTCCAGTAACAGCAAGCACACATACCTCGCATCCAGATCTGGGTTTCTAACACAATTGTCTAATAAAAGAAACCAAGGGTCCTCAGAGAAATGGCTGGTTCTAGGGCCAAGGCAGGAAATACACAAGATGAGCCTGAACATCTTATAGAGCCCGAAAGTAAGGAAGTACTAAAAAGAACAATAACAACAACAAACACGATGATGGGGCTATGTCAGAGGGACACAGAAACCTACCAGAAAGCTCCCAATGGCCAAAGCTGGAACAATTTGAGAACAAAATTAAGTAATATTGGATTATAATCCAAAATAGGAAATAAGTCAACATGAGCCCACACTGATAAAAATCAAAGACTGAATAAATAAATAAATGGGGGAGAAGAGACACATCAGTGCAAAAGCATTCAAACTAATTTATGTAGATTCTCTGCCCTCTAGGAGGAAAGCATGACTGCCCCTCCTTAGGTGTGACCTGCACACAGCGATGTCTCGCCAAAGAACAGAGTATGGAATGCTAGGCAAAAACCTGTAACTTTATGGTGGAGAAACGACAGGCCCCAACCTCAGCCAGGTGATCAAGATGGTATCAGCAGTGACAAGTCACACTGACAGCAGGGGCCCTTGATATGAGGCGGGGAGGACGGCACTCTGCCTCTGCTGTTCTCATTTCAACTATGAAGAAACTCAGAAATTCAGCTACTTATCCAGTGTCACAGAGCAAATTCTGGGTAATGTATATATGTGTGTGTTTATAGTATTTGCTGTACTTTTCTATATTTGAATATTCTTACCAATAAAAACAATCACTGCTGACTCAATAAATACAGCAGCAGAGAAGTCAGGAGAATAAAAGATCTCGTCTACATTTAGTAATGAGTCCCCAACATTTGCCTGCTTTTAGGGACATTTTCTTCTCCTTCTTCATGTAAGTTTGGAGTGGGGCCTGTCAGGTAGACTGTAGAATCCTGACCGTCTACAGCCACAGAAACTGACCAGTCAGAGACCCCTGGTCCCCTGACCTGGGCTGCACTGGGGTCCATTCAGGAACCCCGAGGAAGACAAGAGAGCACCCCTCTCCTTCCAGGATGGACTCTGAAGACCTGACAGTTCAGAGACTTCCTTTCCACCCCAGAGAGAGGTCAGGCAAGAAGGATGCAAACATCATTGAGAGAAGCCGTTCTGGGGGTGGGGCGTGAGAAGCACCTCCATCAGCCCTGTTTGCCAGGTACCACCTTGGGTCGCTCACTTACGCAAGCAAACAGATTTCCCTCTTTGCTCACACTGTTTTGTTATGTTGTATGTAAGGTTTTTTTTCCACATAATTTCACGCATCTACGAGCTACATACAACCTTTATCCAAAAATACCTGAATATCTTTTAAGTGCCAAACACTAACAAGGCTGGCCGGGCATCCGAAAGAATGACCCATTTTGCTGCTTTTAGAATAAAGCATAAGTGCTGTGGTAGGAGTATATTGACAATTTAGTAGCATGGCAAATACATACATACATATACACATGTATAGATTTTATATACACACACACACACACACACACACACACACACACACACACACTAAATGTCTATTGAATTAATAAAGGAACAAGTTAATGAGAAATAAAAGTAACCAAAGTCACAAACCCATGGTCTCTAACGACGAGGATTCCACAGGCACATCTTCGCCCAGGGGCGACCCATGGATACTCTTCTGATAACGTGTTCTCCTCCAAACTCCATCTGGAAGGTTTTCCATCCTGAAGATGGGGCAGTTAGGCCCTCCCCCTACATCCCCTCCTAACTGCAATCCTTGCAGAAACCCTGAGACCATTACTGTTTAATGCTTTTCTTCTAAGTTGTTTGGGGGAAATAAATTGGATAAATCATATATATCAAAACTGGTCCCCCACATTTGATATCTCCCCTCTGGGCACCCAAGGGGAGATTTGGATAAGGACCACCTTGCACATCCTGGAAATGTTGATGACAGCTGGGGGTCATGTTTTTGTTTTTTCCTTTTTCTTTTCCTGAATTTTGCTTAGTGTACAAACATTATTGAAGAATGAAAATTTTTTTAATCCCCAATACCCCACCACTCTAATTTGTAACTGTTTGAATTTCTTCCTGCACTGAAGGAACTATTGAGGATGATGGAAATTTTCTATAACTTGTTTACACAACTAGATTCATTTTTCAAAACTCAACAAAATGTTTTCATAAAACTGTGAATTTTACTAAACATGAACTATATGTCAATAAACCGGACCAAAATGTATTTTTAAATCATTGTGTCTGCCTGTGTCTATTGTGTCTGCCTGTGTCCTGTCCTGTGTCCAGACACAATCTTGTGGTGTTATAATAAGAACATATTTATCATCTTCTCAGAACACTATTTCTGCCTGATGTATTTTTAAAGAACCTTCCCATGTTGCTACACTGTCCTGATGCAGCGATTCTAAGAAGCTGCTGTCCAGGACGGTCAGGGTCTCTAACCACTGCAAGGAAACAACACCTGGTAACATCAGCATCTTTAAGACATTTCTTGGTGCTATGAAAGTAATTCATTATAAAGTTAATTCAGAAGTACCACCAACCCCAAATTCATATTAGATCACAGAGGAATCTGGAGGAGTTCAAGCCTGTCAGAGAGAAGAAGGGCATCGTATGTGGGGCAGGAACAGACACCCTCTGAGCAGGTCAGGGTCAGGTTTCTCTTCCCTTTTTTCTCATGCTCCCAGCCTGAAGCCCACAGGCCCATGCCAAGTGCACTTTTAGAGACAAAATGCACCAGCCATGCCACTCTTTGTATGTACATGTTGGAGCAGAGGCTGAAGTTGAACATCTGCTTGGGAATAGAGAAGGAACCCAAACAGATGCACTGTGATCCTTTCCAAGAATTAAAGACGTAACATTTTCGTTATCAATACCTGATCATCGCTTCACATTCTTTTCACTTGGTCTGTTGCAACGTCACCTGGGACATTCCTAATGTGCAATGAAAATTATCAAGCAATAAAAAAAGCCCAAGGTTCAGATCCCCACAGTGAGCCTTGCCCCCGACCCATCAAATCGTCCTCCTTCATACCAAAAGCAACCCTTGGATGCTTTCTATGACTACCCCCTCCATGGGGCCTTTCATTCCCCCCCAATTTCTCCAATTTCAATGACCCATCACATTGTAATGTCATGATCCCCTAAGAACCCAAATGTTCTGCAAACCCTTTCAACTCCGGAAACCCCAGAGGCAGGAGTAGACTGAAGTATAGGCCAAAAGAGGACACTATAAAAGACAAATGGTGGGGCTTCCCTGGTGGCGCAGTGGCTGAGAGTCCGCCTGCCAATGCAGGGGACACGGGTTCGTGCCCCAGTCAGGGAAGATCCCACACGCCGCAGAGCGGCTGGGCCCGTGAGCCATGGCCGCTGAGCCTGCGCTTCCGGAGCCTGTGCTCCGCAACGGGAGAGGCCACAACAGTGAGAGGCCCGCGTACTGCAAAAAAAAAAAAAAAAAAAAAAGACAAATGGTGCCATTTCCTTCCCAGGGGATAAGAAGAGAGTCATCAAGCAGGGTCATTGATGTGAGAAATTATAAAAGAGTTGAGAAAGCAGTAATCACTTCTGCAAGGCAGGAAGAGTATCAGTAAAGACATGGTCGGGAAGCCAGTGGAGCACAGATAACTCAATGGTGTTGGGAACATGAGGAAGTTCCAGGGAAAGAAACAGAGGATTCAGGTTTGAGGGGCGATGACCTAGGGAAACAAGGTCGTGAGAGAAATGTGCCATGAGGGCAGGTGGAGAAGTGGTCATTTCAGCAACTGAGGGGAGCTGTGCCTAGGAGACCTGGAAGGAGGAAAGGGGTTGACAGGATGGGACAGTGGGGCTTCCCTGCACACAGTCCTGTGCCTTGGGAAGCTTTCTTTCTTTCTTTTTTATTTTTTAACATCTTTATTGGAGTATAATTGCTTTACAATGGTGTGTTAGTTTCTGCTGTATAACAAAGTGAATCAGCTATACATATACATATATCCCCATATCTCCTCCCTCTTGCGTCTCCCTCCCACCCTCCCTATCCCACCCCTCTAAGTGGTCACAAAGCCCCGAGCTGATCTCCCTGTGCTATGTGGCTGCTTCCCACCAGCCATCTATTTTACGTTTGGTAGTGTATATATGTCCATGCCTCTCTCTCACTTCGTCCCAGCTTACCCTTCCCCCTCCCCGTGTCCTCAAGTCCATTCTCTACATCTGCATCTTTATTCCTGTCCTGCCTCTAGGTTCTTCAGAATCTTTTTTTTTTAGATTCCATATATATGTGTTAACATATGGTATTTGTT
The DNA here is from genome assembly GCF_964374135.1 of Grampus griseus. Lineage (NCBI taxonomy): Eukaryota > Metazoa > Chordata > Mammalia > Artiodactyla > Delphinidae > Grampus > Grampus griseus. The sequence goes on along the minus strand of NC_139003.1, from coordinate 97,098,438 downwards.
TTTCTCTCTGACTTACTTCACTCTGTATGACAGACTCTAGGTCCATCCACCTCACTACAAATAACTCAATTCCGTTTCTTTTTATGGCTGAGTAATATTCCATTGTATATATGTGCCACATCTTCTTTATCCATTCATTTGTCGATGGACACTTAGGTTTCTTCCATGTCCTGGCTATTGTAAATAGAGCTGCAATGAATATTGTGGTACATGACTCTTTTTGAATTATGGTTTTCTCAGGGTATATGGCTTTCTTTCTACTGAGTGATTTCTGAAACTAATAAACTGAAGCTTGAGCCCCACTGGAAGGCTATCTCCCACACCCGACACTCGTAAGGTTTCTCCCGCTGGGACTTCTGGTGCTGAACCTGGGTGGTTTTCTGACTGCACGCATCCCCATCCTTCTGACATTCACAAAGCCCACCCCAGCGTGGTTCTCCACTGTGCTATAAAGCAGAAGCCACCATTGAGCATTTTCCAACATTCATTACGTTTGTAGAAGTCTTTTTTCAGCATGGAATCTCTCATGCTGAATAACACCCAACTCCAGCAGAAGGTCTTGCACCCTCTACATTCTCTGATGCCAAATACGTTTTTAGTTGTATCTGGAGGTTTTCTCCACAGTCAGAGGGCTTCCCTCCACTCTGAAGTTTCTGGTGCCGGAGAAGGTGGGCTTGCCACCTACTTCTTGGTATGAGTAGAGTGTTCTCCCCAGGGGTGATTTTCAGCTTCTCTCGTGTCAACCTCTGGCACTGGTGAAAGTCTGAACATCAGCTGAAATACCTGCCACAATCACCATATGTATAAAACATCTGTTTTCTAGAAATGCTCTGAACTGCACTGAGATGTGTGCTGACTTTATGCTTTTCCCCCAACATACTGGCTAACTCCTCTTTCCATAGCGAAGGATGATGGCCCTGGGCTGTCAACTCTATGAAACCTCTATGCTTTGACTTTGTTTCCTTCCCTGGGTCACACAGCTGGGCTTCTCTAAACTGCCCTGGAAGTCAGGGTGCTGGGGAATATCCATCAACATCCCTGCTCTCGATATCAGTTTGTGGGACTCGGGTTCTTCAGAAACTTGGAAGATGGTTCTCATTCTCAGTCAGGCACTTCTCAGGAATCTTCCCTCCACAGGAGTCCAAGGTCTGAGCCCCGAGATGCTTCCCTTCGTTTGAGCTGGATTTTCAGTTTTTCCTCTACATGCCTTGAGCATCACGTTGGTAAGTGCTATCATTTTTGCTCCAACTGTCAAGTATGATTTAAGAAATTCATAAAAAGTCTATTCTATTTATATAGTCGAATATTATATTTATTCCTATTTTACTCACTCAGTTGTTCTTCTTTCTTTTTTGAAGTTCCAAGTCTTTTTTTTTTTTTTTTTGTGGTATGCGGGCCTCTCACTGTTGTGGCCTCTCCCGTTGTGGAGCACAGGCTCCGGACGCGCAGGCTCAGCGGCCACGGCTCACGGGCCCAGCCTCTCCGCGGCATGTGGGATCTTCCCAGACTGGGGCATGAACCCGCGTCCCCTACATTGGCAGGCGGATGCCCAGCCACTGCGCCACCAGGGAAGCCATCCAAGTCTTCTTCTTTTATCATTTCCTTTCTGTTTGGAGAATTTCCCTCAGTCATTCTGTCAGAGTAAGCTAGCAACATATCCTCTTATTTCCATTCATCTGAGAATGCCTTTATTTCTTCTTTATTCTCACAGTACATTTTTACCATATGTAAAAATTCATGGCTTGACACTTCTTTTTTTTCTTTCAACACTTGAAAAATGTGATGTCATGTCCTTCTGGCCTTCCTGATTTCAGATGAGAAATCTTCTGTCATTTGAATAATGCATGATTTATTTTGCCTGTTTTCAAGATTTTCCCCCTGGTCTTTAGTTTTCACAAGTCCAGTTATGATGTGTTTCTGTTTGTATTTTTTCGGGTTGATCCTGCTTGGAATTAACTCAGCTTCTTGAATCTGTAGATTTATGCCCTTTGTCAAATCTGGGAAGTTTCCAGCCATTATTTCTTCAATTACTCTTTCAACCCCACATTTCTTTCCTCTCTCCTTCTGGGACTTCAATGATACAAATGTTAGTTCTTATGTTACTGTCTCACAGACAATTTTCACACCATTGTTCAGATTGGGTAATTCTACTACTCTAACTTCAAAGTCACTGATACTTTCTTCTTTCATATTCATCCTGCTAACAAACCCATCCAGTAAGTTTTAAATGTCAATTGTTACGTTTCTTTTCCATCATTTCCTTTCAGTTCTCTTTTATGCCTTCTTTGGTGAGACTTGCTATTTTTTCATTTGTTTCAACAGTATTAATTTTTGCTTGTTGCAGTATTTTTATGAAAGCTGCTTTAGAATCTTTGTCAGACAATTCCAACACCTGATTGTGATCAGTGTTGTCATCTGCTGCTTGTCTTTTCGCATTCAAGTTGTGATTTTCCTGGTTCTTAGCATGAATGAATGTCCCTTGTATCCTCAAAATTTGGCATATTATATTGGGAGACTCTGTCTCATACTTAGGCCTTCAATTTTAGTAGGCAGTCACTCTACTTAGGTTTAGTATGCAAATTCTTGGCTGCATTTGTGAGCTGTGGTTCTAATGACAATTTTCAGATGCCTGGCAATATGATTCTGTACTGTTTTAATCACCTGGAACTTCTGGGGCTTCCTCTCAGACCCTACTTGGGCTTCAAGGACAAATTGTGTTTCCCTGGGCCTAATATGTCTAAGTGGGAGGTATGGTCACTGGGCCAAATGCATGAAAAGTTCCTCCCCAGTCTGCCTGATGCCACTAAGTGGGAGCCCACAGGATGGAGAATGTTTCCAGGGATTCCTCTGGTCCCCATAATGCATATGGAGCCCTGAGGCTATCCATGCTGGTACCACACATGTGGGTGAAAACTCCCTCCCTATGGTATGAGGTGCTGTTAAGTGGGGAGGGGGATATGCCAGCCCAGAGGTCTGAGACTATTTCCCCAAACCCACTCTCTGAGTCACCCAGTGTCAGCATGGCTCCTGTTCCAGTTTGCTGATGCCATCAGGAGTGGGAAATGCCTAATAGCTCATCTTCTGACACTGTGTGGAGGTTCTGGAGGAGCCAAACATGACGTTCCCTCTGCTGAGTAGAGGACTGGGAGACCCCAGGCCCAGGCCACCCTCTGACAGTGGGTGGAGGATTGGGAGATACTGGATCTGGGTTACCTTCTGCCACTCAGAAGGTGGAGGTCAGGAGACACTGGGTTTCTGTATTGTTCTCAAGTCCCAGGGTAACTAGCCAGTCTGACATCTTCCTTCTACCCTTCAGAGTTTTCTTTTGACTCTCTACTATATTATTTTCAGAAATTTTAGTTGTACTTAGTGAGAGAAGCAAGGAGAGATGACTTTATGCCATTTTGTCCCAAATCCATGACTACCTGTTTTTGTAAACTAAGTTTTATTGGAACACAGCAACACCATTCATGTACACAAAATCTATGACTGATTCTCACTATACTAACATAATTGAATATACAGAATTGCGATACAGTCTATCTGGCTCACAGAACCTAAAATATTTACCATTTGGCCCTTTACAGAAAAAGTTAGCTGACCCTCGGTTTAGACATAATCTTAAAATCATTTAGAGTTTAAAGCCCTACTACATTAGAATTTTGATAGGGTTTGCATTCAGTCTCTAAGTGGCTTCAGGTAATATGGACATTTTAACAATTTTCATTCTTCCTGTTCATGAATATGGGATATCATTCCATCCATTTGTGTCTTCTTCATTTCCTTCATCAAATTTTTGTAGTTTCCAGTGAACAGATCTTTTACCTCCTTGGTTAAACTTATTCCTAAGTATTTTATTCTTTGTGATGCTATCCGTAAATGAAATTGACTTCTTAATTTCTCTTTCTGATAGTTCTTTGTTGATGTATGAAAATTCAACTGATTTTTGCATATGATTTTGTATCTTGCAACTTTACTGAAGGTTTTTTGTTTATAAAATTTCTTGAAAAGATTATTAACTTTTTTTAGGTAAGCAAATCATTAACAATGAATTTGGGGGTTTATGACAAAAGAGGAAGTAAAATTTATGCCAAAAATAGCACAAAGGTAGGGAGACATGTAATAGGAGTATATTGTTGTAAGGGTCTTACATCACACAAAAAGTGCTTTAATATTATTTGGAGGCATTTTGTGATGAGATATTATATATATATATATTATTTGGTTGTGTTTAAACAAATTAATACCCCTGTGTATCCCCCTAGAGGGGTGGGATAGGGAGGGTGGGAGGGAGACGCAAGAGGGAGAGGATATGGGGATATATGTATACATATAGCTGATTCACTTTGTTATACAGCAGAAACTAACACACCATTGTAAAGCAATTATACTCCAATAAAGATGTTAAAAGAAAATAAAACATAAAAGGAGGATTAAAATATCCATCTTGCAAGGTTGTCGTGACAATGAGCTAGTACATACAGGGACCCAAGAAGTAGCAGCTACTCGTGCGTTAATATTATTAATAATGATAAAGATTTTTAAATAATTCCACTGTAATACCTTATTGGCTTGTTTTGTGCTCAGTCGTTTATTCTTTTTTTAATCAGTGGTGTTAGCTGTCAGCTTTACATTGTGTATCTTCACAGGTTCCATGTGCGTGTGTGTATACACACATGTAAGTGTTCCAACAGGAGTTCCCATGTTCCCATTAGAAGTTTTCCTCTGGAGTCTGTATAATTACAAAAACAAAACATTCAAAACAACACCCCTGTGTGATCTCCACCACAAATAATAATAGTAAAACATAAAGATTAATAAGACATTTCCAAGATCCCTTCTCAGTCAATGCTCAACTATTTCAGCACCAGGAAATTATTGATAGGCTTTGTGACACTAAGACAAGATTTCCTCTCCCTACAGTCTCAATAAAAATGGAGTCATACAGCACGCACACTTTTAGGTCAGGATTTTTTTCCCCCCCGAGCATGTTTTTGAGATTTATTTATATTGTTGTGTGTTCTAGCATTATATTTCTTTTCACAGCTGAGTGGTGTTCTGCTGTATGACCATACCACAGTTTGTTTATCCATCCATGAGTTGTTTTCAGTTTGGAGTCATTATAAGCTAAGCTGCCTTGAACACTTGTATATACATTTTATGTCGATATAGGCTTTTATTTATCTTGGGTAATTACCTAAAAATAGAGTTTCAAGATTGTATGGTAAGTGAATGTTTAACTTTAAAAGAAACAGCAAAATTGTTTTCCATCATGTTGTACCACTTTCTATTTTCAAAAAATATATATGCTAATAATACTTTTTAATTTTAGTCATTCTAGTGAGGGTTTAGTATTTCTCACAAGAACAGTCAAATGATTTCGACAAGTTTGCCAAGATCATTGAATGGAGAAAAGACAATCTTTTCAACCAGTGGTGCTGGGAAAACTGCATATTCACATGTAAAAGAATGAAACTGGACTCCTACCTAATACCATATATAAAATTAAGTCAAAACAAATCCATGACCTTAATATAAGACTAAGGTCTATAAAACTATTGGATTAAAAGAGGGCAGTAGCTTCATGACATTGGATTTGGCAGTGATTTCTTGGATATAACACTAAAGGCACAGGCAATAAAAGAAAAAATAAACAAACTAGACCTCACAAAAATTTTTTTTAATTTTGTACACCAAAAGACACTACCAACAGAGATCCCACAGGCAAACCACAGACTGGGAGAAAATATTTGCAAATCACAGATCAGATAAGGAATTAATATCCAAAATATATAAAGAACTCCTAAAACTTTCCAAAAAAAAAAAAAAAACCCAACCCTGATTCAAAAACAGGTAAAGGACTTTAATAGATATTTCTCCAAAGAAAATATACAAAAGGCCAATAATTACATGAAAAGAGGCTCAATATCACTAATCATTAGGGAAATGCAAATCAAAACTACAATGAGATACCACCTCACATCGTTTAGGAAGGCTAATATGAAACAAAACAAAACTGAAAAGAAGTGTTGGCAAGGATGTGGAGAAATTGGTATCCTTGTACACTGTTGGTGGGAATGTAAAATGGTACAGCAACTGTGGAAAACGGTATAGCAGCTCCTCAGAAATTTACAAGTAGAGGGACTTGACTGGTGGCACAGTGGTTAAGAATCCGCCTGTCAATGCAGGGGACACGGGTTCAAGCCCTGGTCTGGGAAGATCCCACGTGCTGCAGAGCAACTAAGCTTGTGCACCACAACTACTGGGCCTGCGCTCTTAGAGCCTGTGTGCCACTACTACTGAGCCTGTGAGCCACAACTACTGAAGCCCATGCACCTAGAGCCTGTGCTCCACAACAAGAGAAGCCATGGCAGTGAGACGCCCACGCACTGCAATGAAGAGTAGCCCCCACTCACCGCAACCAGAGAAAGCCCACGTGTAGCAACACAGCCATAAATAATGCAGCCATAAATAAATAAGTAAATTTATTTTTAAAAAATTACAAGTAGAATTACCATATGATTCTGAAATCCCACCTCTCGGTATATACCCAAATGAATTGAAAGAATGATCTTGAAAATATTTGCACACGCATGTTCATAGAAGCATTATTCACAACAGATAAAACATGGAGGCAAATTGTCCATCAACAGATGAATGGATAAACAGAATGTGATATACACATACAATGGAATAGTATTCAGTCTTAGGAAGAAAATTCTGACACATGCTACAACATGAATGAACCTTGAGTACATTATGTTAAGTGAAATAAACCTTTGCCATTTTATCAGATTATGTGTCTTACTGAATCGTAAGAGTTTGAATATTCTGGATATTCAAGTCCTTTGTCAGATAGGTAATAAAAATACATATATATGTTCATTTTCTTAATAGTACATTTTGAGGAATTGAAGATTTTAATTTGATGAAGTCACATTTAGAAATTATTTCTTTTATGGTTCCTATAATTTGTGCCCTGTCTGAGAAATACTTGCTTATCCCATGGTCATAAAAAATTTTCCACTGTTTCCTTCTAGAAGTTTTATGGTTTTAGCTGTTATCTTTAAATCTATGACTCATTCTGAGTGACTTCTGTGAGCTAAGTTTTGTGTATGGCATGAAGTAAGGGCTGAGGTTCATTTATCCTCACTTATGCTTATCCAGTTTTTCCAACACTGCTTGTTGAAAAGACAATTTTCTCTCCAGTTAATTACATTGAAAGTTGTGTCAAAAGTCAAGTTGGTCTATTTCTGTACTTTCTATTCTATTCCACTAACCTACAAGTTTACTTCTCCAACGCCACACCGTCTGGGTTACCGTAGTTTTATGATGAGTATTGAAAGAACATGGAGTGATCTCTTTAATTTCATTCACATTTTTCAAACTTTTTGGATAGTTTATACTATTTGCCTTCCCCTCTAATTTTTGAATCAACTTGTCAATTATAAAACAAAAAAAAATGATGTTTTAATTGGGATTTTTTCGAATCTCAGAAATGGAGAGTGAAGAATTAAAATCTTAATAATGTTGAGTCTCCTGATGCATGAACATGGTATATCTCTTTATTTAGATCATCTTTCATTGTTCTGAGTAATATTTTTTTACCTGGCACATATTTCGTTAAATATATTTCTGACTATTATTTTCAATGGTATGTTTTTTTAACCTCAATTGCAATTGTTCTTTACTATTGTATGTATGCTAATCTTTTGTGTAGAGACTTTGTATTCTGTGTCCTTGCTAAACTCGCATGTTAGGTTTAATAGAATTTTGTAGACTCATTAGGACTTTCCATGAATTTAAACATGCTACTTGTTAAAACAATTTTACATCCTATTTTCTAATATATGACTTTTGTTTCTTTGCCTTGCCTTAGTGCCCTGGATCTCCAGTTTAATGGAATCAGTGAAAGTGGGCATCCTAGCCTTGTTCCTATTCATAAGGGAAGCATTTGGTCTTTTATTGATAAGTTTGATGTTAGCTGTAACTTTTCCATAGATGCCCTTTATCATCTTGAGGGAGTTTCTTTCTATTCCTAGTCTGCCAAGAGTTCATTTTTTTAAATCATGGATATGTGTTGAATTATGTTTATCTATCTGTCTATCTATCTATCATCATCTATCTATCCCTACATACATGTATAGATAAATACGTATATATAATATACATACAAAAATTATATACATACATAATTTTTTGCATCCATTGTGATAATCATAGGGCTTTTTTCCTTTATTCCTTTAATATGATAAATTACATTGTTTGATTTTCAAATGCTTACACAATCTTGTATTCACTAAATAAAACTCATTTGGCCATGATTCTTTCTGCAATTTGATAAATTCTACTTGCTAATATTTTATGAAGGATTTTACTGTGACTTTTCATGAGAGCTCTAGTTCTATGATTTTCATTTCTTATAGAGCTTTGGTCTGGTATTGGTATTAAGTTAATGCTGGTCTTCTGAAACGAGTTGGGAAGTATGCCTTCCTCTTCTATTTTATGGAAGAACTTGTATTTCCTTCCCAGGGACCCTACAGCTGATGTGGAGGCTTGGAAAGATGTTTCAGAAGTGAGTCCAGCTCGGAGAGTCAGTGGTTGAATGGAAATAATTCACAGCAGCTGGTAACGTCTGAGCTACAAGTCCCAAAGACTGCCAGCCATGGAACAGTGGAGGGAGAAACTTCCCTGCTCTTGGGACACCTCAGCGGAGGGGTGGGACTGACCTGCTGTGTAACTGATGCTGCAGACAATACAGCCCATGGGTGCTGTTACTGTGAGATGCTCACAAAAGTGCCAAACTTCTGGAATCACAGAAGAAAGAAGCAGGAGGAGAAGAGAAGAGGAGGAAGTGGGGAGGAGGGAGTGCTCTTCCTTACAGAGCCTTCCCTCTGTTTCACTCATCCCTTGTGGGTATCACCGGAGCTGTGGTACCAGCAAGTCGGGACCAGCTGAGATACTGACAACCATGTTAAGTCTGCACAAAAGAAAAGGATGAATGACAATCTGTACAGTTTTAAGACCAAGTTGCAGTAGTTGTGTTGTGAGCCAAAACGCTAACTTTGAAGGAGTCTCCAAAGCCTTCAACAAGCCTAAATGGAAAAATCCATTTTCTTCCCCAGCAGAGGCTCTCTGCCACAGCCATCTGCGTGTAAACCCAGTTACCACGGGAGAGAGCATTTTTGTGGCGTATCAACTGAAAAAATGACCGACTGCTCTTTCTTGTGGTTTTTGAGCTGATGAGAAGTGAGCCTTCCCAGCAGGACCTGCACGGGGGCCAGCAGGGTGATTCTTGAGGAAGGAAACGTAAAACACAGCTCGTGTTAATCAGACAGAGGGAGAGCCTGCACAGGGTGGAGAGAGAAAAAGAGAAAATGAGCATTTTCCACTCAAAGCTATTTGGAAAATATCTTTTTGATACACTGACTATTCTAATGTCCTTTTGTCAGTAGTACATGAAGGCATATTCTATTATCAAATCATTCTGTAAAAGCATTTCCTCTCTCACAGAAAATCACAGAACAGTCATAAGGACTCAAAAGTTTTGCCTTTCTTCAAAGTTTGCTCTAGCCAGAGGAAGACTACTTCAAACATATTTCACAGTCTTTCCTTCATGTTCTAATTGATCCACATCTCACTTTACTTGGAATGCATCCTAGGATGAAATGCTTGTATAATATAAATGGCTCACGAAAGTTGCAGTCACTGTGGTGATGCCCAGAGTGGGTGCACCAGCCCGCCACCTGGACGGGCCAGTGTTTCCAACCCCTCCACCACCTGCTGCCCTCATGCCCCAAGTACCTGCCATGTCTCACTGCAGAACTGCCACCTTGAGATTCTCCCTAGATTCCTCATCCTGTACCAAGAGGGGTCATACGAAAGCAATCTACCCACGGAAATGTCTGTTTTGAAAACTTTGCTCTTCAGACAAGTGTCAATGGCACACAGCTGCTCTCCAGGCACTGGCTGTAGCACTGGCTGACCCCACAAGGCCACCTGGAGACCAGGGAGTGAGTGAAAGCCTACTGCCCTCTGCACTCCACTGCAAGCCAGGCTCCACTCTGCTCAGACTCATGGGCACAACTGATTCTGCCAGAGCATGCTTCCACCTTCCTCGTCCATCAACTTCCAAGCGTCCTGCAGGGGTGAGGAACATCCTCTGCATCAGCATCGCTGGATGGGCGCCAAACCCATGTTCCCTTCCTTCTCAGTGCACACAGCTCAGCCCCGTGTCCCAGCATCCCTGGCAGCCCAGAGTGGCCGATGATGGAGTTCTGGCAAATGCCATGTGAGCAGCAGTCATGGTGACTCTTTTCATCTGGGTCCTGCAATCCCCTCCTGAGAGGCGGTGATACCCACAGCAACAGGCAAGTCACACACTGGAAATGAGAGAGTAGTGGCCCTCCTGGCTTCTGAGTGACCACACGGAAGAGAATGGCTGCCGACCAGAACACTAGTCCAGGAATGTCACATGAGAAACACGCTTCTGGGGCTTCAAGCGACTGCAATGTTGCTTACTTGCTCCCAACCTAAATCATATCCCCTCTCTGACCACCTCCCAACTAAGTCAGGTAGGCTTCTTATGTATGTCTCTAGACCCTCTGCTTGTCTGCATTGTTCATTCAAAAATGTGATGAAATGATTGTTTGTGGAATTATGTTTTTTTATATGGGTATTCCTCTGGGAACTATAAGCTCTATGGAAGATTTCAACCTAGCACAAAATAGGTGTTTAACAAATATTTGTTGAATGAATGAACAGTATGCACTCATATTTGTATTATCCCGCTGAGTTGGCTTAGTGGCTTGGAGTGGTCGTCTTCATTATCCTCCTTATTACAGGTAAGTAGGTAAGATGAGTTATGTAATTTGCCAAGTACCCACAGAAAAATAAAGTTAGCTCTGAGATTTCCACCCAGGACTGCCCTCCATGGAGTACGGTAACTGGGATCACACTAGGGACATAAAGTTAACGAGACATCAGACATCGTGTCTGCTCTGCAGACCCTCACTCTAGTAAGACAGACCTGAGCACACAACGGAAGACAGGTGACATCCACCTGGCCTTAGAGAATGGTTAGCACCTTGTTGGCAGAAGGAGGAAGGGCATGAAAGGAGTAAGAAAGGACAGTGCAGAAGCCCAGAGGGAAAGAGAGGCATGGCATAGTCAGGAGGGGTGGAAAGCTGCTGCCTGGGTTCCCGCGTTCAGGACAGGTGAGGAGTATGAAATACCGACTCAGCACTTGGCCTGAGGGCTTCTGTTCTCAGGATCTCAGCCTTCACGCTGCAGGCCAGGAAGGAGGGGAGGTGGCAGGGATGGACAGCCTGAGGCTTTTAAGCATAACGGTGATGTGATCAGTCGGTTCTTAGATTTGGAATGATGACTCTGGCAGCCAGGACAGGGGACGATAAGTTGGCTGCATCTGGAGGCAGGAAGAGCAGTTGGCACGTCGATGTGATGCTCCCGGATCCAAGAGCAGCATATCTGGCATCAGGAGGAAGCAGACACAGAAGGGCGAGTCTTCTTGGGGTGGAACCAGCCGGACGTGTGGCCGTGGAGAAGGGGGCAACACGTGAGGAGGAAGAGACAGAGGAGGAAGAGACAGGCGTGGGAAGGGGAGGGGGGTGGCGTGGGCTTTCGAATGAGATCTGGGTCTGAAGGACCACAGTGCAAGTGAAGACCGGCTGACTGACTCGGTCCATCAGGTTTGAGTTTAATTCAGAACCACGTCCTGGGTCTTCAGGAATCTTCTACACTCGTTGGTAAATGAGCTGTCCATCCTCTCACAATGCAGGCTAAAGAGTTGTGCTTTTGGGTTTGCCTTTGAAAAATATTCCATGAGCAGGACTTCCCTGGTGGCGCAGTGGTTAAGAATCCGCCTGCCAACGCAGGGGACATGGGTTCGATCCCTGGTCTGGGAAGATCCCACATGCCGCAGAGTAACTAAGCCCGTGCGCCATAACTACTGAGCCTGCGCTCTAGAGCCCGCAAGCCACAACTACTGAAGACCGCGTACCTAGAGCCCACGCTCCGCAACAAGAGAAGCCACCACAATGAGAAGCCCACACACCTCAACGAAGAGTAGCCCCAGCTCGCCACAACTAGAGAAAAGCCCGCACGCAGCAACGAAGACCCAACGCAGCCAAAATAATAATAATAATAATAATAATAATAAAATTCCATGAGCAATTTTAAACAGGCAAAAGCTAAGCTAATAGGTGAGAAATTCATGGGACTGTGTCCCAACCAAGCAAAGAATTTGATTAAATATGCAGTTAACTACTCTAAATCATTTTTGAAAGAATCAGCCTCTAGATGAAATGAATTGTGTAGAGAGAGCAAAGCTGCAAGCAATTTCTGGTCTCTAAATGAAAACACTTGCATTTTAAAAAACTGTGTGCATGGAATCTAGAAACATGGTACAGATGAACCGATTTGCAAGGCAGAAATAGAGTCACAGATGTACAGAACAAACATACGGACACCAAAGGGGGAAAGCGGAGGGGCGGGGGGGGGTGATGAATTGGGAGATTGGGATTGACATGTATACACTAATATGTATAAAATAAATAACTAATAAGGACCTGCTGTATAAAAAAAAAAAAAAGAAGTTAAGGGAGCCTAGTTGGTACAGTCCATGGAGGTGAACCTTCCAGCACTCAGAACAAATGGGAAATAACCAGAATATAGCCTCTTATAATTAAGTCATTAATTATGCAAAATAAAAGTGGAACAATCAACTCTACGAAGAGTACAGCTAGGTTTTCCACTCACCTATTTTCCATTCCGTCCTTCTTAAAGTGAAAGACTCCCCCACTTTTCATAAACTCCATTGCAGCAAATTTAATTTAGAGAACAACCAGCTCTGGTGAAGAAATAAATATTATTATTCTTTTTTTTTTTTTTTAAAAAAGCTATGTTCAAAGACTGATTTTCCCAATTTTTTCTTGGGAGCTCTGGGAACTAAAGTATACACTCCTGGCAACGTATCTGCTCCTAAGACATTGTGAGAATAAGAACAGCAATCCATTTTTATTGAGCACCTACTGTGTTCCAGGGAATGGGCTAAGTGGTTGGGGAAGGGGGTATAATTCTGTAGAAATCATATTTAACTTTCTTAACTACGCTGTCTGGAGAGTTGAGGGTCCAGGGGATGCCACCTCCTCTTCCTTGGTTCACTCTCCCGCTCCTCTGGGAGTTCTTGTTTCAGCAGCCAGCACTACCTTGCAGCCAGTGTCTGTAGCAAATCTCGAAATCCTTCTGGACTCCGCTTTGACTTCTCAACCAATAAATCCACCCACAAGCCTGATTGCGGGTATTTCTGAATGCATTGACTTCTATTCCCATTGCCGCTGCTTTCTCTAGGTCCCTGGGCCTCCCAGCCTGACCCTTCAACAGCCTCTTCCCTGGTCTCCCTGACTGTAAATTGGTCCTGCTCCAATCCAGCCCTCAATCCACAGCCAGAATGGTCTTCTCCAATGTGTCACTCATCTTAAAAGGAATGTGAATAACTCACAACATCACCGTTTACGGGGTGTTGTCAGGACTCTTGGTGGTACTCAGTTGAATGATTTCCATTACTTAGCATAGCTGAACATTGAGAGGCAGCAATGTTAAGGGACATTCAGAGCAGCACTGTTGATGAAAATAAAAACTGGAGACAACGCAAATGCCTACCAAGATACTGTACAGCGGATGAGTGGCTTGTGATAGGTTAACACAATGGTTAGTATAAGGTAGGGAATACGAATGCATCTCAGCTACAAAGTCAGTAGAGATAAATCTCAAATACATGTTGCATTTGAGAAAGAAACACAAGTGTCAGAGGGACACATGAAACATGATGCCACTTACATAAAAGCTCATCATCACTCAAGTCAGGCAATGTTTTGCTTAGAGAAATATATACGTGATAAAACTAAAGAGTAGGGGGAAAGAGACACAAAACATGGGGAGGGGAAGGGGAAGTAATTGGGGTAGCCTCAACAGGGGCTCAAAAGCTCTGCTAAGCTCTCCTTCTGAAGCTAGGCTTTGTGTCCTTTGGTTTTCATTTTAGCATTATTCTTTGAGTGGTATAAATAGGTTTTACATATTGTGCATATTTTACAAAAAAATAAAATAAAACAAAAGGAGAAAGGATTCGATGGGAGTTCAACCCCCAGGATGAAAGCAGAGCTCCCCAGCATGGATCAAGGGGCTTAGATGACCCCCGCATCCTGGTCACCCTCATCGGTGGGGCTTGTCCTTCTGGGAGCATCCTTGCCCTGGCTTTAGTTCCCTTATCAGCTCTGTCCCATAGAACCTGCCTCCTTTCCTCATGGACTCAGTTAATGCTCACCAGACTTCAGGGTCACTCCAAGGCTTAGTCTGCCTTGGTTCCCCTTCAGCAGGTCCCTGTGCCCATCGGGTTCAGAGCATTGGGCTCGCTTCCCCCAGCCACTCACTGCTCCTGACACCAAGCTGGGACCTCGGAGCCCCGGGACCACTCTCGTCCATTTCTACAACTAATAATACTGTGCCTGTGATGGGCACGTGAGCTTTTCTTGGAGAAGGTGTAAGGGAGAAGAAGAGAAAATGAGAGAGATAGAGAGAGAGATTAAAGCCAATAGATACCCATCAAATATAGGGAACATTCTTTTCAAGAAATATGCTTCGGTTCAATTTCTCCATTACCCGTGTGAGTTCATATGCTGAGTTTAGTGTCCTGTTTTTATATCCCTCTCCTTACCTATTTAACTACTAATTAGTGGAGCATCTGGTAATTAGCTTCACACTTGCATCAGCTGGTGATTCTTCAAAGTAACTGGCACACAGTTATGTCGGCCAGTTCCTGGAGTTGAAATTGAGGCAGACATCTGTAGAAGTTCTGGTGCCAGAAAGGGATTCAATTGAATTAATATGATTACTTTCACCCAATTTCAAAGGCACATGATTGACTACTAATTTCTTCTGTGGTTTTTAAAGTTCAGGTCTGCTTAAAATGAGAGCAGTTGATGAAATACAGGACTGCTTTAATTGGGATATTGAATAAAGTATGAAATAACAGAATAAGGTAGTACAACTGAAAGAGCAGGGTGGGCTCTGAGGTAAACCCACTAATCCATTGCCCTATTTTGCACAGGAAGTAAAACAGAGTCCAGAAATAACTCCCCGAGTCACCCAGCTCCTCCCTGGTGGAGTGAAGACCAGTTGTCTCCTGAGTCACATTTTGGTGGCCATTCCTCTCCAACCTCTACCATGTTGTCTCAGATGACAATGTTACAAAGAATAAAATAACGAGCACCAATCCAATGCAGGGTGCCAAGCACTGCTTTTAGCATTTTGTGCACATGAACTCAGGGAACACGGGGGCCATCTCAGGATAGAACAAGGTCATAATGTCCATTTCACAGACAAGGACACAGAGCTATGGGTGCTCCCACACATCACCCAAGGTCCCACCACCAGGTAAGGCCCAGCCAGTACCTGGACCCTCCCACCTGGGAACACACAACTCCCTCTATATCATTCACCTTGGTGAGTGATTGCTCCAGCTGGGGACTGCCCCTGTACTCCCTGGATGTTTTCCTGAATGTGGAATGTTTTCAAAGTAGATCAGGAAAATGTTCAGACTCTACACAGAAACACACACAAAAGCTGATTCCACCTTGCTGAAGATTCCCATCTAGAAACTCCAAAGCTAAAAGCAGCATCACCTACAGGGAATCCACTTTATAGACATGCAGGAAAATGTGCCATCAGATAGCAAGAACGGCAGGCCACATGTCCCAGCCACATCTGTTCTCTCTACACGGAAGTGCATGTACATGCTTAAGATAAACATGGGCCTCCAGAACCACGTGTTTAAATGGTACTCTGCATCAGAGGGTCAAGGAGAATCACATGTATATCCCAGGGCTGGCATAGTGGTGGGGGCAGGGAGGAATGATGGGATGAATGAGAGCTGAAAGGAGACTTAACCATATCGTCAAATCCCTGGTTAGTTACATATTCTATTTCTGCCCACGACAACCCCAACCAGTAGAATCCATCTTGGCTTGCAAACTTTCCAGTAATGCAATACAATTAATTGATGCAAAATCTCTCCTCAACACACTCTCCCTCCCTCCTTCTCATGCTCATGGCCCCTTTACACACTACCCATGGCACATAAATGACATGAAGGCAACAGAATTATAAAGACAGAGGAAATGCTAAATTTACTTACCAGCATCAAAAGTCTTGGGGAAAAAAAAATAACAGGTTCAGGCCAACCAACTATCCATTCAAGGAATGTTTGACAGTCCAAACGGCCTCTCTGACAGGATACAGAGAGATGCTTATCTCTTGCTGCTACAGGGTATCTTGCACTGAAACTCAGACTTTAATTGTAATGATACCATTGCTACAAAGATAGCTAAATGCATATATTTGACAGATAAACTATGCCAGGGTCAAGGACCTGATAGGACATTGGATGACTGACACTAAGAATGCTTCTAATTTTATGTTGATGTAAAATTTATTCAATAAAATTGAAATCAACAGATTTTAACTATCCAATTAAATGAATTTTGATATATGTATACACCTCTGTAACCCATGCTTCAGTCAAGATATGAAATATCTCTGTCATCCCAGAAAGTTTCCCCATGAACACTTCCAATCAATTCCCACCTCCCAAAGGCAGCACATGTTCTGATATCTATCACCACAGATTAGGTTTTCTGGTTCTTGATATTCATATATATAGAATCATGAAGTGCCTGGCTTCTTCCACTCACTATGCTTTTGAGAAGTATCCATGTCATTGCACACATCAGTAGTTTATTCCTTTTTATTAATGAGTAGTATCTTATGGTATAGATATACCATAACTTGTGTATCAGTTTTTTTGTTGTTGATGAACATTTTGGTCCTTTCGAGTTTGGGGCAATTATTAATAAAGCTGTTTTGAATGTTCTTGTACAACTCTTTTTGAGAATATGTGTTTTTATTTCTCTTAGAAAAAAATATCTAAGAGTAGAAGTGCTAGAGTATAGGGTTGCTGTATGTATAACTTTACAAGAAACCGCCAGACTTTTTCCCAAAATGATTGGACCATTTTATGTTCTTATCAGCAATGTATGAGAGATCCAGTTGCTCCATATCTTAACACAGAGTTTGTCAGTTTTTTTCATTTTAGCCATTCTAAGGGATGCAAAGTGGTACCTCACTGTGGAATTAATGTGCATTTCCTTGCTTACTAGTGACATCAAGCATCTTCTCGTGTGCTTATTGATTACTCATACATCTCCTCTTGTGAAATGGCTATTCAAATATTTTGCCCCCTTTTCGTTAGCTTGTTGGATTGTTGTTTTCCTATTACTGAGTTACAAAGCAGATTCATGTATTCTGGACACAAGTCTTTGTGTACTGTGAAGCTTTCCCACAGTTTGTGACTTGAATACTCATTTTATTAATTGTATCTTTTGAAGAGCAGATAGTCTTAAATTTGATGAGGTCTAATCTATCAGGTTTTATTTTTCCTGTAGACTTTGTGATTTGGTGTCTTATGTAAGAAATCTTGGGCTTCCCTGGTGGTGCAGTGGTTGAGAGTCCGCCTGCCGATGCAGGGGACACAGGTTTGTGCCCCGGTCCGGGAAGATCCCACATGCCACAGAGCGGCTGTGCCCGTGAGCCATGGCCGCTGATCCTGCGTGTCCGGAACCTGTGCTCCGCAACGGGAGAGGCCACAACAGTGAGAGGTCCGCGTACCACAAAAAAAAAAAGAAATCTTTCCCTATCTTAGGATCATAAAGATTTTCTCCTATGCTTTCTTTTAAAAGTGTTGTAGTTTTAGCTTTTATATTTAGGCCTATCACCCACTTCAAGATCATTTTTTAGTATGATGTGAGGTAAGGATTGAGGTTTATTTTTTCCATGCAGACATCAAGTTGTTTCAGAATCACTTGTTGAAAAGAATATCCTTCTCCAATTGGATTACTAGGGCACCTTTGTTGGAAAGCAGTTGCCCTTACATGTGAGAGTCTACACTGTCGTGATTACACTCAGCTTTATTTCTCCCTCGTATTCCATCATGTTCCATTATAATAATTTTGCCTCATGATTTTAAGCTTGGTTATGATTTTACATAAGCTCCATTATGAGGTGGTGCACACACATTTCCGATTATCAGATCTAGCTGATAAAATATTCCTTTGTCTTTATGAAATATCCCCTTGATCTTTGTCAACGTTCTTCGTCTTGGAGTCAATTTCATTTGATATTAATATTGTCACCCATCTCCATGAGCTTGTGGTTTGTATGGTTTCTTTCCTTCTCTCTACTTTCAACTGATTCCATATATTTTAAATGAATCTATTAAAGAACAGCATACAGGGTTTTCCAGGCTTTTGGCTTTTTTTATCAAGTCTGACAATCTCTGCCTTTTAGTTGGAGTGTTTAATCTGTTATTTGCTTTGGAGAGCATTTGTTTATATACAGAAGCTCTCTATAGTCAGAAAGCACATAGAGCTACGCTTTTTACAGGGCGCTGCACGGTTAACGTATAGGCTGTGACAATACCTTATGTGCATATTTTGAGGGCATTTAACATCATGGAACAAACTGGACGTGTTTAGAAACTATTTGAAAGCACGGCTCCCAACAACACTTCAGAATACTCTTACTCAGTTGCAGCTAAATAATCTCACTTATAACGTATGTATCCACCATGGAGGCTTAGAAACTGTTACCAGTATGTACCTGCAACAGCTTTCCAATGGATGACTGAGAAAGGTGTTAATGGAGTATGGATAATATTGAGCAAGCATCCATTTCCATTCTTTTCCGATTCTGAGAGAATCACTGAAATCATGTATACTACAAAATACATAGCTGGAAGAGCCTTATAAATCCTAACAGTCATAGGAAAATCAGAAATGCCAGCTCTTTACCCCCGTTCCTTGGAACCAACTGGGGAACACCTGGATCAGAGCTTCCTAAAAGGTCAACAGTGCCCTAGGACCAGTGTATGATTGCTAGAATGTTCTGGATGAGGCATGGAGGGTGTTATTTGATCGTTGAGAGGAAGGGAAACAGAAGAATGAAGAGAACAAAGTAGAAGGAGGAAGGGTGAGGCAGGAACAGCAGAAGATTGTGACCGCAGAGCTCAGGGGGCAGGGCCACACAGGACTATACAGCTCCAAAGCCACCCTCAGAGGTGGTCGGGGAGGACCCGAGGGAATAAAGAGAAGGAGAGTTTCATTTTTAAGTTGTTTTTCTGTACTGCGTGAGATGAATTAGCAATCCATGACAACCCAAAACCTTGGTAAAATCTGGTATTTTTGCAAAGATCTTCTGTTTATGGAGAGATCAGTAAATGTTACATCTACAAAGTTTGACACACATGGTACAGACATAGGAACTGAAGGAAGACTGGTGGGAGCACAGGGACCTAGAAATAAATTAGACCAAGTGAGAGGAAGGCTTGGAGTTTCACAACAAACCATAGCATTCAAGTTCTAGAGGTCTTATTGAAGTCTCCCAAGCCAAAAGACCAGAGCTGGCATCTGAATTCCACCTAAACATTATTATAGGTGTTACAAAGCACTATCTGTATGGTTTCTCAGTTGACTCTCATAAGAAATCTAGGTGAGCTAGGCTGAGAAAGCATTTTAACCCACATGAGAAGATGGAGCCTCGGGAATCACCATCAGACCATGCCATTTGGTTTTCAACGACAATTACATCATGCTAAAGGGCAAGCATCAGAACCAGACTCAGATGTGGCAGAGATTTTCGAATGATCAGATAGAGAATTTAATTATGATGAATATATTAAGAGCTAAAATAGAATAATTAGATAACATGAAATAGAGAGGTAATGTGAGCAGAGAGATGGAAACTCTAAGAAAGAATCAAAAAGAAATGCTACAAATCAAAAAAACAATGCAACAAATAAAGAATGCCTTTGATGAGTTCAGCAATAGACTGGACACAGTGAAAAAAAAACAGTAGGCTTTAAGATATGTCAGTAGAAACACCTTGAACTGAAATGAAAAGAGAAATAAAGAAAAATATTACAAAACATCCAAAAAGAGTGAATATGTTTCAAAAAACATAACATGCACCTAATTGGAATAACAGAAATAGAAGAAAGAGAGAGAGGAAAAGAAATATTTGAGGACATAATGGCTAAGGATTTTTCAAAATTAATAACAGACACCAAACCAGAAATCCAGGAAGCTCAGAAACACCAATCCAGGGAAATACAAAAAAAAACAAACAAAAAAAATCTGCACCTAGGCATATCATATTCAAACTATGGAAAAACAAAGCAAAGAGAAAAATCTTGAAAGAAACCAGAGAAAAATAAAGTTTACCTATAGAGGGATAAGGATAAGAATTACATTGACTTCTTAGTAGAAACCATGCAGTAAGAAAAGAGTGGAGTGAAATATTTAAAGTGTTGAAAAAATATGTATATACCAAACTAGAATTCTGTATCCAGTGAAATTACCCTTCAAAAGTGAATGTGAAATAAACACACGCTCACATAAAAACTGAGGGAATTTGTTTCCAGCAGACCTACCCTTCCAAAAAACAAAACAAAAAAAGTTAAAAAATGTGTCTGAGGGAGGAGGAAAATTGTTCAGGTCAGGAATTAGATCTACATAAATAAAGGAAGATCAGAGGAGGAGTAGATGAAGGTAAATGAAAATCTTTGACTTCCTTTTCTTCGTTGATCTAAAAAATAACTTTTGTTTACAGAATTAATAGTAGCAATGTATTGGGTGATTATAGCTTATGGATAAATTGAATTAATGAAAGGAATATAAGGAATGGAAGGGAGGAAAGGGAGTAATATGTTACAAGGTACATGCACTACACAGTCTAGTATTATTTGATGGTAAACTCAGAATACTTGAAAGTGTAGATTGCAAACTTTAGAACCTCCGCTACATTTTTTAAGAGACTTAATTGATACCCTAGGTGAAGAGACAAAATGGAATCATATAAAATGATCAATTAAAACCAGAGAAGACAGCAGTCTGGAGGGAAAAAAAAGAAATGAAGAACAAGTATAATGAAGAGAAAATAGCTACAAACATGGTATGTGTCAATCCAAGTATGTCAATGATTATTTTAAATATGAATGGTCTAAATACACCAATTAAAAGGCAATGATAGTCAGAGTGGATAAAAGAAAATAAGACCCAGCTATCTGTTGTCTACAACAAGCCCACTTTAACTACAAAGACTTGGGTTAAAAATAAAGGAAGAGAAGATTACCATGCTAATGATAATTTAAAAACTGGTGTAGCTGTATTAATTTCAGAAACAAAACATCAGAACAGGGAAAATTATCAGAGATAAAGAGAATTACATAACATTAGAGGAATCGATTCTCCAAGAAAATATAACAATCTTTAATGTGTATGCACCTAAAAACATAGCTTCAAAATATGTGAGGCAAACACTGGTAGAACTAAAATGAGAAATGGGCAGTCTACTATTATTGTTGGAGATTTTTTTCACCCCTCTGTCAGCAATGGCTAGGAAAAACACAGTAGAAAATCATGTAGTTGACCTGAACATAATTATCAATCAAACTGATCTATGGAGTATTCTACCCAACAACAGCAGAATACACATTCTTCTTAAATTCACAAGGAATATTCACAAGATAGATTAAATTCAATGTCATAAGACACATCTGAATAAATGTAAGAAAATAGCAATCAAAGTATGTTCTCAGATCAAAATGGAATTAAACTAGGAATCAATAACAGAAATATAGATGAAAAATCCACAAATACTTGAAGATTAAACAGCACACATTTTTAAATAGAATATGGGTTAAAGAAGAAGTCTCAAAAGAATTAATCTAGGTTACACTGAGGAAACTAACAAGAGAGCAGCATCAAGAGAGCAGCAGCAGAGGGAAAGTGATAAAAAAAATTAGAGCAGAAACAAATGAAATTAAAAACAAAAACAGCAGAGAAAATCACCAAAACCAAGCTCATTATTTGAAAGGATCAGTTACGTTGATAAGCCCCTAGCCAGGCTAACTAGGAACAAAAATATAGAAAACACAAATTACCAACATTTAAATGAAGGAAAGTTCATCACTAATGACCCCACAGACATGACATGAATAACAAAGGAAATCTAGGAACAACTCTATGCTCTCAAATTTAATAACTTAGAGAAAACTGACAAGTTCCTTGAAAGACATAAAGTATCCATATTTTCACAAGGATAAATCGATAAGTAAGTCGGCCTATATTCATAAAAGGAACTGAAGAATTGAAAATTGAAAACTTTCTAAAAAAATCATCACATCCACATGGTTTCACTAGCAAATTCTACCAAATAATTAAAGAAGAAATAATACCAATTTTCCACAGTCTCTTCCAGAGAATAGAAGTAGAAGTGAAGTAAGTCATACAGAGACAGACATATATCATATGATATCACTCATAGGTGGAATCTAATTTTTTTTAAAAAGATACAAATGAACTTATTTACAAAACAAAAGCAGACTTACAGATATCAAAAACAAACTTCTGGTTACCAAAGCGGAAACATGGTGGGGAGGAATAAATCAGGAGCTTGGGATGAACATACACACACTCCTGTACATAAGATAGATAACCAACAAGGACGGACTGTATCGCACAGGGAACTCTACTCAATATCCTATGATAATCTATATGAGAAGAGAATCTGAAAAAGAATGAATATATGTATATGTATAACTGAATCTCTTTGTTGTACACCTGAAACTAACACAACATTGTAAATCAACTATACTCCAATAAAAGTAAAAGAAAAAAGAAAATAGTAGAATCTGAATGAATTGGAACATGTATGATTTAAAAGCATGATTCACAACCAGAGGCACAAAAACTGTAAATATTGCCCTTATTTTCTGAGACTGTAATTGTATACTTATACAAACACTTATAAAGAATAAAATATTTCACTGTCAAATTTTCACTTTAATATTTCACATTAAAGAAAGGAAAACTACAGATCAGTATCTCTTATGAACAAAGACACACAAATCCTCAACAAGGTATTTAAAAATGAAACCAAGCAATGTACAAAAACAATTATACACCACTTCCCAGTGGAATTTGTTCCAAGTATGCAAGGCTGGTTCAACATTCAAAAAATATTAATCAAATATTAATTGGCCACATAAACATGCTAAAGAAAAAAAAAATTGTATAATCATATCAGTTGGTGCAGATCAGCTTGTATCTACAAGCCAAGGAATGCCAAGGATTGACATTGCCACAGGAAGCTGGAAACAGAGGCAAGAAAGAATTCTTCCCTACAATCTCCAAGGGAGCATGGCCCTGCTGACACCTTCATTTGGGCTTCTAGCCTCAGAACTAAAAGTAGATGGCTCACAGATGTCTCAGCCAAACGGGCATGAAAGGTCAGGATAGTCACGCAGCTGGGATGGAGAGCTCCTGGATCAGGGTCCCAGAGAAGGGCTGGTCAGGGACATATAGGCTTCATCAAGGCCCAGAGGCACAGCGCAAATTCACAGGAGCAGGTCCCAAGGGGCCATCTGGCAAACTAAAGTTCAGCTGCAGGGGGAGAGCACCCCTGGAGTCAGGGGAGGGGGAGGCCAGTATTCAGAGAAGCTTCAACATGGGCAGCTGAGGCAGAGACCTGCCCAGTTCTCTGGACAGCAGTGATGCCCCCATGATAAAGCAGGGTGGAGGGCGCCTCCCATCAGACACAGGGCTGGCAGGCTGCAGAGCCGCGGACAGCACTCCCTTCCTTCTTGCTGCCTTTTGGGGGCTCTGAGGAGGCCTTTGAGCCTCAGGGAAGGCAGTAGAGAATCATCACAGCTGGACAGTGCTTGGTGATGATAGAACTTGTATAGAGATAAATATTTGCCCTAGAAATAGAGTTCCAAACTGAAAGTGAATAAAAAATTTCCAGAACACACTGAGGCTACCAGGTTGGATTTTTCTTATCATTATTTGTGGCTGTGTTGCAATGGCATTTGCAGGGGGCCTCATAAAAATTATACAACATAAAAATGAAGTAACTTCTATCTTTTCATCATGATGTCTGATTCTCGTTCACACCTGCTACACGAACACATTTCAACATCTTGTTGAAATAGATACATTTCTAGAGAAAACAATTCCAAAATACATTCAAGAAAATAAGGAAAGCCCATTACTATGAGAGAAATTATAAAATTGGACGCCACACACACCAAAGAAATCTAAAAATAAAAACCATAAGAGCTCAATGATTTTACATTGAACTCTAGCGAGACTCCTGAAAGCAGGTAATTTAAGAGGTTTTGATTGTTCTCCGGCAGCACAAAAGATGCATAATTTTCAAGCCAGCAGGAAAACGTATACCCCAAGAGAAAAATCGGGCAACAGAATCCAGAGACAACTGACAAAAGAAGAAATCCAAATGTTCCATAACAATAGGAGAGTAGACAAAAGAGAGAGTCCTGATTTTCACGTATTGAAATGGTGCCGCATCAACGCACAAAAGAAGCACCTTCGTGCTGTGAATGCAAAAGCCTCAGGTAGGTTTAAGTCTGAGGGCAGGATGGCAGGGACCTGCCTGGACGCACACCTGACACCCTCCAGGGACTGCGCTTCGGGTTGAATGGGCTGCTCACCTGGCACAGGGACAAGTCCAGGCCGTCGTCGTGGGAGACCACAGCCGGAGCCTCGCTCCTGGGAACCTGAGCCCACCCGCCCTCCCAAGAGGATCGCAGTGCTCTAAACCTCACAATCTGGATAACACAACAGTAAAGCTTAGAAAGGAAAGGAAAGTCTCTGGCCAGGAAACAAAGACAAAGTGACCTGGGGAGTGAATGCCCTTTGCATTTGTCAATGAAAATAATCAATAAACATCTATAATAGGAATAGAAAAGAGGTTTTCTTGAGCCAGACTGAGGACCATAGCCCGGAAGACAGCCTCCCAGATAACTCTGAGGAACTGCTCCGGAGAAGCATGGTTTTCAGCACAGTTTGTCTGGTCAGAACAAAGAACATCAAACAAGTCAGGGTTTAAAAAAAAAAACAGATCGGCACGTACACAGCGCATCAGTAAGGACTTGGCCCCTGAAAAGGGAGTCTTATCATGGAAGGAGGACCAGCATTGGCGTCCAGGAAGGGAGGCATTCAATCCTTATTTTTAACATGGACATTCCTTACTTCTGGTCAATGTGCCTTTTTCCTTAATAATTAAAGCAGATGTACAATATATGTTTGCTAGGCCACAAACGGGCTGTTCTAGCTATAGCGTAAAATTCAAATTAACTCGTGTACAAGCCAGAATGACCTCCCCGCACCTCAATATGTGAAAATTCCTTTATCACATTGATGGAGCCCAGTGAGCACGGTCCGGTCCAGAAGCTCCCTGGAGAGAGTGGTACCGACTTCCAGGGTGACTGGTGACGGAGGGAAGCAGAACCACCCACTGTCCTTCAGTAGGGTGGGGAGAGCCGTGTGGTCACGAGGGATTGCGGACCCCTGTGAGACCCCTGTGTAGCAGGGCTGGCTACCGCAGTGTGGCCTTCTGTAAGTTTCCGGCCATCCCAACACCGTTTCTGCCTCTGGGTCTAGCACTGCTTTCTCCTGCTCCGGGACCCTCTTCCCCAGGCCTGCCCTTTGCTTCCTCAGCTCTCTGCTGCGGAGGCCACCTGCCTCCACTCAGCCTCACTTGCCTTGCCCTGGCTTGGCCTGCAAGTGCTGCGTGCTGCATGGCCCTGAACTATGGGGACACTTCTCACATGGCTGGTTGCTGCCTCCTGCAAAGGGACAGAGCGTTTATAGAGAGGCGACAAGCACTCTGAAATGCACCGTTCTCGTTCTTAACGGGCAAGACGAGATGAGCTCTGAAGCACGTGGGCACAGTGCCCAGCCTGCAGCCCTGCACCCGGAGTAGCCATGGGACTGAAATTGCCCTCGGCTCCGAGCTGGGATGGCATGA
Organism: Grampus griseus; assembly: GCF_964374135.1. Taxonomy (NCBI): domain Eukaryota; kingdom Metazoa; phylum Chordata; class Mammalia; order Artiodactyla; family Delphinidae; genus Grampus; species Grampus griseus. The sequence continues at coordinate 97,072,482 of NC_139003.1, read as the reverse complement.
ATTCATTTGTCTTTGTCTTATGTGAGAGATTGGCATGGACATATATACACTACCAAATGTGAAATAGATGGCTAGTGGGAAGCAGCCGCATAGCACAGGGAGATCAGCTCGGTGCTTTGTGACCGCCTAGAGGGGAGGGATAGGGAGAGTGGGAGGGAGATGCAAGAAGGAGGAGATATGGGAACATATGTATATGTATAACTGATTCACTTTGTTATAAAGCAGAAACTAACACACCACTGTAAAGCAATTATACTCCCATAAAGATGTTAAAAACAAACAAAAAAAAAGGTAAGATGGCAACCTCTGGACTGACCCGATGCTTCCAGGGCCCCAGGGAAGAGAGCTGTCCATGCCCAGACCTCAGTGAGCCCCTGGCTGGTGGCTGCTCCCCCTCTCGGCCTGCAGCAGTGCTTTCCATTGCGAGATCAGTGCCTCCAAACCCTCTGCTGAGCTGTGCCCCCTCCCAGCGCCAGCTCCTCCCACTCGTGTCTGATTCTTCCACTTCGCCCTCAGAAACGTCGTAGAAAAAACTGTCTTATAGGGCTTCCCTGGTGGCGCAGTGGTTGAGAGTCCGCCTGCCAATGCAGGGGACGTGGGTTCGTGCCCCGGTCTGGGAAGATCCCACGTGCCGCAGAGCGGCTGGACCCGTGCTCCGCAACGGGAAAGGCCACTGCGGTGAGAGGCCCGCGTACCGCAAAAAAAAAAAAAAAAAAAAAAAACTGTCTTATAAGTTGGCGGACAGTGATCGAGTTCCCTCACACATCACCCCTCCAGACTTAGCATCTCACGTCCTCATATAACAGGGCTTTCTGATGCCTATTAGCCATTTTTATTAGCACAGTTGTTCTCCTAAAAGCCAGTAAAGTAGCTCTGCTTTCACTAATTATTTGAAAGGACTGGCTTTAAGAAAAATCAAGGCAATCTGTGTTGCTGTGTTTGGCTGAGGTCAATCTGTTCCCATGACTTTGTCACATAGGCATTCATGATAGAGGCCCCACGGATCCCCGGTGTCCTCATTACACAAGGGAACAGCTTCTGCGATGATGAGCGGTCCCCCCTGCAAACCAGAACTCATAATGTGAGTGGCGGTGGGGCACCGGGCTTTGCAGCGACTGCTTAGGTGTGCCAGCCGTATCTCAGACACAGAGACACGGTCCGCCAGTTGGGAGGTTCTGTCCTACAGGAAACTGCATATTCTTCCATAGCATATTTTCAGGCCTATTAGAGGAGAATGGTACGCAGGGTGGCAATCAGTTATATGAAGATTAATAACTCCCTTTTATGCAAAGGAAAATTTAACTTCATGAAATTGATAACAACGGTGCCCTAGTAGTCTGGCACATCTGTCACTTCAGAAGAGCGTAAAATTTTTCTGTGGGATAAACCCTCAACACTAGAATTGTTCTGTAAAAATAGAATATTTTTGCTTTAATGGATATTTCTCAGTTATTGTCCATAGATGTTTTAGCAATTTATACATGAACTATAAATTTATGAGAGGATGTAATTTATGAGTTTTTCCAAAATATATTTTTGACAATCTCTTAAATTAAAAGATTTCTCTTGTTCTGTGTGAGACTGAACTTATTGTCAAATATTTAAACATTTATGTCTTTTCTGTAAACTGCTCGGGCTATTATACATTTATCTAGAGGTTGTGTTTGTCTTTTTCTAGGAGATATTTTAATATCAAGGAAACTCACGTTTTGTGATAAGGAGTGAAATGTATTTCCTATATTGGCATTCAAATTTATGAATCTTTCCTCAAATGTCTTATAGGCTGATACATGCTATCTCTACTCTAAGACTTAAAAATAGTGTTTTTCCATGTTTACTTCTAGTATTTTTAGGCCATTATTTTTGTATTTAAACAATTTACTCATCTGAAATTTATTTTGCTGTAAGAAATGAACTAAGTGTCAAATTTCCAATAGTTTCTCAATGTCATTTATGGAAAATCTATCACTTCCCAACTCATTTTCTAGATTATATGTTTCTGTTTCTGTTATTTTTGGACTCTATTCCATTCTATTGTTTATGCTATTTATTCACAGATCTCTGTCACATTGTTTTAATTATAATAGTTTTATAATATGTTGTTCTATCTGCTTAGGGCCAGTGCCCCTTTTTCATTCTCCATTTTTCAAAATATTTCTGTATAGTTTTACTCCTTAACATGAGATTTTAGAACCAACTTGTCAAATGTAAAAAAAATTTTAAAAAGTGCAGTATTTCATTGTGATCATGCTAAAGTTTTAAGTTAATGTGGAAAGATATAATGTCCAGGGAATATTGAAACTCAGTGTGTTGTTTTCTAAGTTTGTTAGTTTCTTAGCTCATTGTAAATTTATTTTTAATACTTTTTCATAATGTGTTTTCTGTTATATATGAAATATATTCTTTGATATATTTTCTAACTGGTTCTTTTTGACGCATGAGAGATATGATTTTTATATATTTGTACTCAGCTATCTTTCTATATTGTTTTATAATTATGTTTTATAATTTTCAGTTTTCAAATTTTCCATGCATACAATTATATCATTTCCAGTGAATACAAATTGACTTGTTCTTTTCCAATTGTTACACCTCAATATTTTCTCTAATTTCTTTTCATCACTAGTACCTCCAGGACTTTCCTGAAAATCTCAAAATGTCTTCTCATGATGTATAACACTAGCTATTTCATCTTATAAAATGAGAATCTTTTTATTCTAATTTCATTAAAGGTTTTTGTTTCCTTTATAAAGAAGAAGGGATGCATATTTTCATGCCTTTTCAGCATCTATGTTGGTAACAATATTATTTTCTTCTATGTGATGAATTAGAACGTATTATATTGTATTGTATTGTGACATGTTATATTACAATAACACATTGTCTTATTATATTGAACTATTCCTGAAATAAATTCCTCTTATTTAGAATATATTTTTCTTTTGCTCCTGGCTTTGGCTTTCTAATAGTATTTATGGATTTTTGCATTTATGTTCATAAATGAAGTTGGACTACAGTTTTTTAGTATTTTTTTTTGGAGGAGATTTATTGAGATATAATTCACATACCATATTATTCACTCATTGTAAGTATACAGTTAATTAATTATTAGTATATTCACCCAGTTGTGCAACCATACCACAATCAATTTCAGTACATTTTATCACCCTGGAAGAAACCCAGTACCCTGTAGCTGTCACCTTCTAATTTTCATGTCACCTGCTCTACACCTAGCCCTAAGCAACTATTTTTTTTTAACATCTTTATTGGAGTATAATTTCTTTACAATGGTGTGTTAGTTTCTGCTATATGACAAAGTGAATCAGCTATACATATACATACATCCCCATATCTCCTCCCTCTTGCGTCTCCCTCCCACCCTCCCTATCCCACCCCTCTAGGTGGTTCCAAAGCACCAAGCTGAGCTCCCTGTGCTATGCGGCTGCTTCCCACTAGCTATCTATTTTACATTTGGTAGTGTATATATGTCCATGCCTCTCTCTCACTTCGTCCCAGCTTACCCTTACCCCTCCCCATGTCCTCAAGTCCATTCTCTACGGATGCATCTTTATTCCTGTCCTGCCCCTAGGTTCTTCAGAACTTTTTTTTTTTTAGATTCCATATATATGTGTCAGCATATGATATTTGTTTTTCTCTTTCTGACTTACCGCACTCTGTATGAGAGACTCTAGGTCCATCCACCTCACTACAAATAACTCAATTTCGTTTCTTTTTATGGCTGAGTATATGTTTAAGAGTTTGGGTAGTGATACTATGCTGGTTTCAAAAAAAGCTTAATTTCTTTCAAATTTTACAATAATTTAAATATCGTTAAAATAGCCTAATTTTTAAGGTATGCTAGATAGAATTCCTCTGAGAATTTTAAGACAAGTAGATACTTATTTTTTCATGAAAGAGTTAACTAAATTATTTTTATTGTTAATATGTTTTTTTTAACATTTTCTCTTTTATGACTCACTAATTTTCATTTGTGTCTTAATCCTTCCATTCTCTTTTCTTGGATTTATTGTGTTGTTTTTAGCCACAGATTCTTAAATAAGATTCCCAATCAATTTATGTATGTTTTCCACTTTTACATTAATTCTTGTATTTAATAACATAAATTTCCTCTTAATAATGTTATAATTCATAACTCCTATGTGCAATATTTTGTTCATTTTTTTTATATTCTTCCAAATGAATTTAGTTTCCAAGGGGAGATGTAAAGATAGTTTTGCTTTTTATCAGTAGTATTTTTAAATTCTAGGTGGTAGGGTTTTGTTTTAAATTACTTTATCAGTTTGTGGTTGTACTGCATGGAGGTCAGAGAACATTGTCCTGTTTCTACTATATGGAGTTTTTTGACCAGATATGTGGTCCATTATCATGAATTTCCATGGGCAATTGTAAAGAAAGTGTATTTTCTATTTTCAAGCTATAGAAATTATCATATATCAATTAGACTTGCCTCGATAATGTGCTTATTATTTCTTCAAACTCATTTTTTCCACTTTATCTCTTAGTGAATTAAAGTCTTCTACTGTGTTTTTTTAGTTCCCTTTTTAAAAAGAATTTTAGTGCTTCGTTTCCCAGTGCACAGATATTTTTTAATCTCATATGCTTGTTGTGGATTGTGCTTTGTTCTTTTGTTGATATCCAGTGCTCACTGACCAGAATTTAAACTTGTCTTACAAGAAGATCTGCGGTCACCATTTTCATCTGCTTCAAAACAGCAGGTTCTCAGGTGGATATTCTTCCTCTGCCACTTGTTCCTCAGATTCTTTTTCTCCTTTTCTCCTGGAGAATGTGTAGTTTCTTTGGGTCTTTATCAATAGATTATCATGTTCTCTAAGAATAAAGAAAAAGCTTTACTTCTTCATTTCCAATCCGTAGATCTTTCAATGTCTTATTATAGTAGCTAAAACTTTTGGTATGATGTTCCATAATTGTGGTGGGAAACAACATTATTGCCTCGTTCCTAATTTTAGAAAGCACATGTTCATTCTCTCACCAGTACATATGATGTTTAGTTGTAAGGGATTTTTTTTATGTATACCCTTTATTAAGTTATGAAATTTCCCCTATATTTCTAGTTTTTTTTGGAAAACTTTTGTCATAAATGAGTTTTGATATTTGTCAGATGCGTTTTCTGAACGAGTTATAATCATGTATTTTTATTGTGTAACTGAAATTTTGTACCCCTGGACCAACATATCCCCAAATCCCCCTCCTCCCCAAACCCTCGTAACCACCAATCTACTCTCTGTTTCTGTGAGTTTAACACTTTTAGATTCCATATATAAGTGAAATCATGCAGTATTTGTCTTTCTTCATCTGGCTTATTTCACTTAGCCTATTGTCCTCCAGGTTCATCTATGTTGGTGAAAATGGCAAGATTTAGGACTTCCCTGGTAGCACAGTGGTTAAGAATCTGCGTGCCAATGCAGGGGACACAGGTTCGAGCCCTGGTCCGGGAAGATCCCACATGCCGCAGAGCAGCTAATCCCGTGTGCCACACTACTGAGCCCGTGTGCCTAGAGCCCGTGCTCCACAACAAGAGAAGCCACTGCAGTGAGAAGCCCGTGCACCACAGCGAAGAGTAGCCCCGGCTCGCAGTAACTAGAGAAAGCCCACACACAGCAACAAAGACCCAATGCAGCCAAAAATAAATAAATAATCAATTAATTTAAGAAAGAAAGAAAATGGTAAGATTTCCTTCTTCATAATGCTGAAAAATAATCCATTATAATATTATATATATAAATCACATTTTCTTCATTCACCTGTCTACAGTCATTTAGGTTGTTTCCATATCTATTGAAATAATGCTGAAATAAACATGAGAGTGCAGATATCTTTTCAAGACACTGATTTCTGTGTTATCCTTTTTAACACAACCAATTGTATTTGCTAATATTTTGTTAAAGATTTCTGTCTATTTTGTCTATGTTAATGAAAGATATTGGCCTGTAGTTTTGTTTGTTTTCTTTATTGTAATAATTTTATCTGGTCTTGGTATTAGGGTACTTCTGGCATCATAAAATCAGTTAAGAAGTGTTCTCTCCTATTTTCTGGAAGAAACTGTGTAGGATCAAGTGCTTGGTAGAATTCACCTGTGAAACTATATGGGCCTGACAACTCCTTTTCTGCTGTGTGTTTAATGACTATTCAATTCCTTTAGTAAAAGTAAGGAGAGTCAGAGTATCTATTTTTGCTTGAGTTAGTTTGATAATTTAGTAGTTTGAATCTTTCAAGGAATCAGTCCATATCATGTAAATTATCAAATTAATGGCATGTGGGTCAGTACTGATGATCCCATTTTCATTCCTGATGTTGGGAATTTGTATATTCTGTTTTCTTGGTTAACCTGGCTAGAAGTTTATTAATTTTAGTGATCTTTTCAAAGAACTTATTTTTAGCTTTGTTGATTTTCTCTATTTTCCTGTTTTCCATTGATCTAGGCTCTAATTTCTTGAACTTCCTTTCTTCTGCTTGCTGTAGGTTCAATTTCCTCTTCATTCTATAGTTTCTTAAGGTGGATGCTTGGGTTATCAATACATTTCTGCTTTTCTACTATATACATTTAATACTATAAATTCCCTTCTAAGCACTGTGTTAGTTGCATTTACACATTTTGATGTTGTATTTTCATTTTTATTTAGTATTAATATTTTTAATTTCTTCTAATAACTCTTTGATTCATGAGTTATTTTAATGTGTATTCTTACTATCCAAATATTTAGGAATTTTCCAGCTAGCTTTACATTATTAGTTTTTAGTTTAATTTCTGTTGTTTTCTTAAAACATACATTTTTGGTTTCTTTTCTTTAAATTTGCTAAATTGTGTCCAGAAAATGGTCTCTCTTGGTGAATATTCTCTGAGAAGAATGTCTGTTCTGCTCTTCTTTCATGAAGTGTCCGATAATGTAGAATTTGAATAGCGCCTCAATGGTAGTTTTGCATGGATATACACATCTTTAGATCTTCACGCATCTTCGAACGAGCGAATCAGTGTTTCACACCAGAAGGTATGCTTCCTGGTTCAAAGTGAATTTCTTTGTCGCTGAGTTACATTTTTGTGATAATTTTGTGATAATTCTTATCATCTCCCAAGCCAACCAAGACAGGTGACTTTAACTTAGTTTTAACTCAGAGTATTACTACTTTCCCCTGTATTTTCTTACCTAGGGATTGCTCTCCACAATGATGGCATGTCAGTATGCCTCCTCCTTTATCTTTCCTACTCTGCTTCTCTGGGCTACCAAACAGTGTTGATGAAAGATCAGGGCACCAAGTCACAAACATCAGGTTGTCTCTCAAGTTGTCATGATACTTGAAGAATTATGGCCTGGAGGTCCTTTCTCAGACCTGTGGTCATTGGAGTCCTGTTTAGGTATGTTCGTGAGTTCCTGTTGGGGATTGCATTGCTTTTCATCTTTCTTTGTGTTTTAGGGTAATTTTTAAAGGAAGTATAATGCAATTTTTAAAATAAAAAGTCTACTATTTAACAACTTTTGCTATTAAAATTATTACTTATGACCAGAGGCTGAGAACACAAGGCTGAATCCTGGTGGAGGCTGCCGCTACAGGACTGGAAAATCAACAGAACTTTTGGTTCCTGACCAGAGCTGGAGCAATAAAATTGTTGGCTGGAGGAACCTCAGACGCACAACTGATCTCTTCTTCAAGAACTTTACCAAAGTATTTTCATACTCCATGTACTGAAAAGCTGAAGAGTTAAGTACAACTTTCAAAGTTATAGTGGAAATCCTCCCAGTGTCTTGTTGATGAGGAAACAATAGTATGCCTTGATCTCACTTAGCTCAAGAGGTCCCAATCTAAAAATGAGAATATACCAGAGGAAAACTGAGCCTTACCACAACTGCAACTCACCCTTGACTCTCTTCCATTCATGATTGAATTAAGATGATCAGGGAAACGGAAAAACATCTTTCTGGTGGAAGACAGCATAATCTGGAACCTCTATAGTTTTTTAATATAAAATATCTGAGCTTCAATTAAAAAATGATTAGTTATGTAAGAAGAGGATGGACTGTGGGGTGAAAAGAGGACACTACCCGCACATTCAAAATTAATTTAGATTTGGAGATTTAAAAATAACTGCAATAAATATGTTTATTAATGTAGAGGAAAAGTAGGATAAATTGTTAAAAAGATAAAATATTTCAGCAAATATATATATGGGAATTAAATTGACATTCTAAAACTTAAAAATGCAAGATCTAAATATAAGACCTGAAACCATAAAACTTCTAGAAGAAAACACAGGCAGAGCACTCTTTGACATAATTTGTAGCAATATTTTTTTTGGATCTGTCTCCTAGGGCAATGGTAACCGAAGTAAAAATAAACAGATGAGAGCTATTTAAACTTAAAAGCTTTTGCACAGCAAAGGAAACTGTCAACAAAACAAAAAAACCTACTGAATGAGAGAAAATATTTCCAAATGATATGACCAATAAGGGTTTAACATCCAAAATATATAAACAGCTCACACAACTCAATATCAAAAACACAAAGGGGCATAAGACCTGAATAGACATTTCTCCAAAGAAAACATACAGTTGACCAACAGGCACATGAAAATATGCTCAACATCACTAATCATCAGAAAAAGGCAAACCATGAGATGTCACCTCACACCTGTCAGAACGGCTATCGCCGAAAAGACCACAAACAGCAAGTGTTGGTGAGGGAGTGGAGAAAAGGGAATCCTTGTACACTGTTGGTGGGAATGTAAATTGGTGCAGCCAATATGGAAAACAGTATGGAGGTTCCTTAAAAAACTAAAAATAGAGTGGCCGTATGATCCGACTCCTGGGCAAAACTATAATTCCAAAAGGTACATGTACCCCTATGTTCATGTGGCTACAAATGGCATTATTTCATTTTTTATGGCTGAGTAATACCCCCTTGTATATATGTACCACATCTTTTTCCATTAATCTGTTGTTAGACACTTGGGTTACTCCCATATCTTGGCTTTTGTAAACAGTGCTGCTATGAACATTGGGGTGCATGTATCTTTTTGAATTACAGCTTTCATCTTTTCTGGATATACGCCCAGGAGTGGGATTGCTGGATCGTATGGTAACTCTATTTTTAGTTTTTTAAGGAACCTCCATACTGTTTTCCATAGTGGCTGTACCAAAAGAAAATTGTTTTTATTTTTAATCCAGCTTCCTAGGGCTTGCCTCTGGGTCTTCATGGCAACATCAAAGGTGTTGCTTAAAATCCTTGAGTCAGTGAGATTCCCACCCTTTCCCAGTGGATCTGTGTTTGGTTTGGGAAATGCATTTTAAGTCCAGGCATTTTACAAGTCTTCCCAGCTTCTGCTTTCTGCATGTGCAAGGCCTCACATTAATTCAACAATGAGTAGGTAGCTGGGGATTGCTCTATCTTTCCTGAGCGTGTGTGAAGTCTTGTACATATATACAGCTTTCAATACCATCAAAGATATGAGGCTGCTTAGCAAGACCCGTTACAGTCATCTCATGTTCCAAGTATCTCTGCTACATTTCTTGAAGTTCTACCAGTGTGTTGCACATCCCAGTCAGTATTGCAACCTCAAGCATTCTCTGATTATTTGCCATTGAAATTTCTATTACTTTTGACAATGCCCCTGGGGGCTTGGGTTTTTCCACGCCCCGCTGCAAATCAAGTCATCCTCATCTGGCAGCAGGGATGCCTGTTCTCATGGGTTGCCCCATGATTTGGGTAACATAAGAGGTGAGGGGAAAATGGCTGCACCCCCAAGCTGAAATAGCACAGATTCCTACTGTTTTTAACTGAGGTTCAGTAGCTTTTCTTGAATGAATGATTCTCAATTCATTGTATGACTTTGATCGACTTTAGCGTCCTGAGATGATTGTTTTTGTCCAGTAATATTATTTGGGGGGAGGAAGAGAATTGTCCAAGCTCCTCACTCACCCATGCCAGGTACAATTACCTTTTGATATTTTGTTCCATTTTCAAATTGTTTCTAAAGTAAAAAGTATTTTACTAATGTTTGCTTTCTAATATTTATCCTAAGGCTTGGCACATATTAGATTATCTGTAAAGTATTTTGATAAAATGAGAAAAAAACCTGTTTTAAACAGTCAGCATAAAGGGAAGGACTTTGAATATAAACCAATTTAGTGTTTCTTTACTGGTGTCACAGACTGAACTGCCTTGTGAAATGTCCAGAAGACCACACTATGAACTTTCCTAATTTAAGGCAGGCATTGAAACAAAGGTTTATAAACATCAATTGAGAAGTGCAGCTTCTGAAAGAATAATTAAATTTCCTGGAGCTAAATACATGTAAGAATAAAAACAAATATATTCCTACTCTAAGAAATATGGGTTCAATGTAACAATTATACAAATTACAGTAGTAATGTGAGAGTATATTTTGTTGTTTTAGAACAAAGAACTTCCATATGCTAACAACAGTAATGATGGCACCCATAATAATACTGAAAAAATATTGGTTTTGAAATGTGGAATATTAAAACCGGGAGTGACTCATCATTATTCTCAACCCTCAGGCCTTGTGAATGAGCTGTAATTTTATACATTCCTCCAATCATTCATTCAATAAATAAAATCTCTCTACCACGAGTGGAGGGCAAAGAGATGAGTCATCTCATGTTTACGTTCAGGAGATCATTATTTCACTACTGTGTTATTGGTTGAAAATCATTGGTATTCCTGACTAAACAAATATTTGATAGAAAGTCCACATCTTAGCTTCACAGTTTTAAATAATTTTAATTTTCCTTGTGATTTCTTCTTTGACTGGTGTGATATGTAGAACTTTTTTTTTTTTTTTAGTTTTCAATATTGAGCATTTTACAGATATCTGTTACTGATTTAAAATGTAATTGTACCTTTGTTATAGAATTTGTTTTGTATAATTTGAAGCCTTTAATGTTTATTTATAACTCAGAATATGGTCTATCTTGCTAAATGTTCATATGCACCTGAAAAGAATATATTCTACTCTTATTGGGAAGAATGTTCTATAAATGTTAATTAGGTCAAGTTGGCTGACAGTGTAATTCACTCACTGATTTTTCTTTCCTCTTGGTCTATCTGTTCTAGAGAGAGGACTGAAATCTTTGACTATACTACTGTCTATTTCTCCTTACAGATCCATCACTTTTGCTACATATACTTTGAAACTCTGTTATTAGTTACACAGACATTTAGGATTGTTACATCCTTTTGACAAATTGACCTCTTTACAATTATGAAATAATCTTCATTGTTCCTCATAATACTTCTTACTCTGAGGTCTACTTTACCTGACATTAATATAGCTATTACAACTGTTTTTGATTAGTGTTTAGCATGGTATGTATTTTCATCCTCTTAATTTTAATCTATGTGGGTCTTTCTATTTAAAGTGCTTTTGTACAAGGAGTATATTGTTGGGATTTGATCATATATAACCTGACAATCTCTGCCTTTTAATAGGAATGTTGAGGACATTCATATTCAATGTGATTATTGATATGGTTTGGTTTAAATCCACCATATTGCTATTTTTCTCTTTTCCTGTGTTTTCTTTGTTGCCTTTTTCTTCTTTTCCTGAACTTTTTTGTAGTAATCAAATACTTTTTATGATTCTAATTTAATAGAATATAATTCTAATATCGTGCTATATCCCTCTCTTTTTAAGTCGTTGTTCTAGGCTTTACAACATATATCTCTAACTTATCTCAGTCTAACTTCAAATATTATTATGCCATTTCACATAGAATCAAAGAATCTTACAACAGTGTACTTCCATCCCTCCCAGACTTTGTACTATCATTGGAGGGAATTTTATTTCAAAATATGTTATATGTTTTGTTTTTAAATGCCAATTAGCATTACAGAGATTTTTTAAATGGGGAAAAAAGCATATTATATATATATGTATATACATATATATGTGTGTGTGTGTGTATATATATATATATATATATAATTTCTAGCATTCTTTGTTCTTTTTTTGCACATCCTAATTTCTATCTGGAGTCATTTTCCTTTCCTTAAAGAACTTTCTCTAATGTGTTTTGTAGTGCTGGTTGCTGGCAATGACTGCTCTAGGATTTTGCATGCCGAGAAAAAAGTATTTATTTTTTCCTGATTAAAAAAAAATTTTTTGTATGTATGGGATTGTAAGTTTGACAGCTTTTTTCCTTCAGTGCTTTAAGGATGTGGTGCCACTGTTTCCTGGTTTGCATTGTTTCAGATGCCTCCCTGTCATTTTCACATTTGCTCCTCAATACATAATCTGTGTTTTTCCTCTGGCTGCCTTTAATATTTTCTCTTTATCATGGATTTTTAGCAGTTTTACTGTAATATTTCCTGGTGTGATTATCTTCATGTTTCTTCTGCTTGGAATTTGTTGAGCTTTCTGGAATTGGAATACAGCTTTCATTAAATTTGGAAAATTTTCAAATGCCCTTTCTTCGTTTTTTTATTTCTCCCTTATTCTTCTCTTCTTGAACTCTGATGACAGATGTGCTCAACCACGTGTCCCATAGCTCACTGTTACTCAGTTCCGTTTTTCAGTCTTTCTTTTCCTTTGTGTGTGTTTTATTTTGGAGAGCGTCTACTGCTATTCCTTTAAGTCCACTAAACTTCTCTCTTCTGCACCCTCTCATCTGCTGTTAATCTCATTCAGTGTAATTTTCATTTTAGAGAATTAATAATTCATCATTGGATTTGGGTCTTTTCTTTAATACGTCCATTTGGTTTACGGCTAATTTGACTCCATTACAAAAGAAGCACTTTCTTGAGAACTTTATATGTGGCTCATGTATCAGGAGGTCTTTCTGCGCTCACTGGTGGGATCACAATCACCAGCCCATGTAAACTCTGGGCGTTTCTCCAGGTCCTCCTTTATGCTGGTTCCTTCCCTCTTCTGGGAGTTTCTTCACACGTATTCACAGAGCTGTGCTCACCTGGATTGAGCTGCTGGTCTTCAATGTGCTCTCTTCTCCCAGGCTTGGATCTGCTCCTCCACACACTTAAACTCTGTCCCTTCACTCAGTGATATCGTTGGGCTACATTGGGGATCTCCCCTCCCATCCTGAGGAGCTGGGCACTCGTGGGGCTCACCTCATTCACTTACCTTCTCTAAGGGATCAAGTCCTTGATCTGCCTGTTGTTCTATATCTCAAACCTCTTGTTCCATATATTTTGGCTGGTTATGTGGGTGTTTTAAGGAAGGGCGGTAAATCCAGTCTTTTTATTGTGTGATAGCTGAAGAGAAATTCATGAGTTATAACTCACACTTTTGTTCCTGAGGTGTTATCACTGGAGGATGAACGCCTGGTGTGTTAACACCTGCTTCCTTGTCTCCATAGGACATTGCACCCTGAGCTTCCTTCCACACCTGACATGTTGGTAGGGATGGTTGTGGATGAGCCGTATTTGAAGCTGAGGTCTTGGGATAGGAAAGGAAGTGATGCCCACTCAACTATCTGCCCTCATGACCTCATCTACCTGAAGCCCAGGAGGCACACGGAGAAGCATTTGATTCTTCTCCACAATTGGAGTTCTGGCAGTGGCTGACTTACTTGACTGCCAGATGGGGTGCTTGATAACAGAAGTCACATTCCCAGAAGTATCCAGGGGACCCCAGGAAGACCCCTGACTTCATGGGCTAGACCCTCAAAAGCGCTCAAAAAAAAAAGATCAGAAACCCTGGGCATAGTAAATGGCTTAAATTCATTTCTTATGCAGTTCTTATCTTTTATTTTATGCCACTTTTTATGTTTAATTTTTACCTTTTAAGTGTTATTCCCTTCAAACACTTTATGTAAGAAACAAAGATTTTTAAATAAGTAAAAAATATAAAATTATATATATATATATATGTATTACTGCTCATATGAATGTTGCTGGCTGTGGTAGATTAATTGCAAAACTGACTGCACTTCTTCAGTCCTTACCTCCTGTATCCTCAGACCTTGCAGTGTAATTTTGCCATTCCTTCCATCCAGAAATGGAGTCTGTTTTCCCACTCCTTGAATTGAGATGGCCTTATGACCCGCTTCTGCCAATCAATTATGGAGAAAATGATGATTCACCAGTTCCAAGGCCTCAAGAGACATTGCGTGTTTAGACCTCCTGTGTTAGGTTTCCCACAGCGTTATGAGAACCAGCCTGGGCTCACCTGATGGAAAATGGAGGACACAAAGCCCAGGGGTCTCCATTCCCCTAGTCTATAGCCAGCCAACCACCAGATTTGTGAGGGGATCCATCCCAGAGTCACTGACCCACCAGCCCACTGCAGAACAAGTAAGCCCAGCTGACATCAGCCACACTCAGCCCAGAACAGCAGGCATTCCCAGCTGATCTGCTGACTCACTAATAGTGATGACTTTTTTAAAAAATAAATCTATTTATTTATTTTTGACTGCATTGGGTCTTCTTTGCTGCTCGTGGGCTTTCTCTAGTTGTGCTGAGCAGCTATTACTCTTCATTGCAGTGCACGGACTTCTCATTACTGTGGCTTCTCTTGCTGTGGTGCACGGGCTCTAGGCACGTGGGCTTCAGTAGTTGTGGCACGCGGGCTCAGTAGTTGTGGCTCACAGGCTTAGTTGCTCCGCGGCATGTGGGATCTTCCCGGACCAGGGCTCAAACCCATGTCCCCTGCACTGGCAGGCAGATTCTTAGCCACTGCACCACCACGGAAGTCCGAGTCATAACTTCTTATTGTTTTACAGCACTGATTTATGAATGGTTTGTTCCTTAACTATAGTTACCTGATAAGCTGGGCCACCAACAGAAGACCCTTCTAGTCATTAAAAACCACAGATTACACATACCTTTCAGTTTGGCATTGTGAAAGTATATTTGACAAGTAGGAGAATAAAACATCTTATTTGCCAGTTTGGATTAAATCGTGAGCTCTTACATGAAAATAACAGGAATGAAAGTAAGTGTTAGTTAAAAGCATCTCAAATATGATTAATCTAATGCATCTGTATTATTCTAGTTACATGTGGCTTGGTAAGGTAGATGGGTGGGGTAGAGACACATTCAAGTTTATATAGCTCATTTGTTCTCCAAGTGTGTTCTATGTACTACTGGTGCATTCCAAATAATTTATGTGAAAAACAATGTTTTAAATTGTTTTACCTATATAAATATTTAATTATTATAATAAGTAATTCTTATTTATTTATGGCACTAATATAATGTTTAAAATAAATTAATATAATTAAAATGTGTCAATTCAAGTGTAAATTATAGTGCAGGCAATACCGATACATGGGGGAAAAAAGATTGTAGTAGAAGAATGGCTGATGTTTGGAAAAAATTTTCTAGATTATATGAAAAACTTGTCCCATAATATGCCAAGCCTTTTAGGAAACTGGTAGCTATACAATTTCACCAAACACCTCAAGAGAACCCTTGAAAGGGTAGTAGAATTATGACTGGGTCCCAACATACATGGGTTACTTATAGTCCAGCATAAATGGGTTCATTTATGATATATTTGCATTTAAAGAGTTAATAGTTATCAACTTTCTAAAATATAGCACCACTCTAATTTCAATATTTTAACATAATTCAATTTTAATTTAACTCAGTTTCTATGTGTAGCGACAATTCTTGTTACATAGTGAAAATTACATAAGATTTGTGAAATCAAAGTTGCTTAATTTCTAAACCATAGCATACAGCCAGGACCAGCCCTAGCATTTAGAAGGCCCAAGGCCAAAGTGAAAAAACACACTATATACCTTATTTTTTTAAGTTATAAATCAAACAATCTCTTAAATTAAACTTTATCCTATTTTATTTTCTTGACAATTATACTTTCTCAATGACAAAACAAAAATATGTATAAAGTGGGTCTTTATATGACTGAAAATCAGCAAAACGCCATCAATTAGTGAATATAACTATTATTACTGTGTATACTCGGATATCCTTTTCATGGGGCAGCCATATTCAGATGAGTAATGGACACATTAATGTACAGATTTTATTTCTATGAAATCATAAGTTCTATCATTTTAATCAATATTTTTCTATTTTGTAGACAGTGAGGATCTAATTCAGGGTTGGCAAACTTTTTCTGATAAGAGCCACATAGTAGCTACTTAGGCTTGGTGGTCCCAGGTTCTCTGCAACTCCTCAGCAAGGAGCCACTCTGCCGCTGCAGAGCAAAGCAGTCGCAGGCGTGCCAAAGAGCAGATGTGGTGTGCACCAACTCTCAACAACACAGGCAATGCACGGGGTCTGGCTCTCCTGCTGTAGTTTGCCAACACTTGATCTAAAGGCTTGAGAAATAAGACGTCATTAATTC
This sequence comes from Grampus griseus, assembly GCF_964374135.1. Taxonomy (NCBI): domain Eukaryota; kingdom Metazoa; phylum Chordata; class Mammalia; order Artiodactyla; family Delphinidae; genus Grampus; species Grampus griseus. The sequence continues at coordinate 97,056,158 of NC_139003.1, read as the reverse complement.
AAAGTGTACAAAATTGAATGCATTCTCCTCAAAAATGTAACTTGAAGTAAATGCAAAGAATACAGAAATTGTCGGTATGTTTTCCAAAAAGTTATTTTATCTAAACTTTCCAAATATCTATTAAGGGAAAAAAATACAAGCAAGAATAAAATAATTTACAGTAAGTCCCCTGCATACAAACCATCCAGTTGCGAACTTTCAAAGATGCGAACGTCCGTTCGCATGTCCAATCACATAAGTTAGTTCACGTGTCTGGAGTACATTGTCACGTATGTGTATCCTCTACAAGTGGTTGTGCTTTTGTATACTTTACTGTACAGTACTATACAGAGTACAGTAGTACAGTATCTTTATTTCAAGCCCAGGATGTCTAGAAGCAAGCGTAAAAGCAGCGGTGATGCAGCTGGTACTGCTAAGCAGTGCCAAATTATAATGATGGAAACAAAAGTGAAAATAATTGAGTGGAGCAACAAGAGGAAGAAGAAGTAACTGAAGAACCAAAGAGATTCATGTCGCAGCAAATGGCAAGGGGATTTTCTTTATGTGAGGAGGCACTGTTAGTTTTTGAGGCACAGGACCCAAGCGAAGAACAATACACGAAGGTTGCAGCAGCTGTTCAGAATGTAATCCAGTGCTACCGTGTCATCTATGTTAAGAAAGAAAGAGCTACTACTCGGACATCACTGGATCATTTTTTCAAGAGGGTAGATAGAATTGAATCCAGCAAGGAACCAGAACATATGCCATTCATGTCAAGAGTGAGTGAAATTGCAGCTTGCCCTCCATCTCCTATTGCTGACAATCCTTCAGCTCTACCATCCCCCACCTCCTCTCCTTCCTCCAGTCAGTAACTCTTCTTGCCTGTTCACTCAATGCCAGCCCCTGGATGCCAGCTGTTGTACTGTACTACTGTACTTTTCAAGGTACTGAGCTGTAAGATTAAAAATGTTTCCTTTATTTCTTGTGTTTTTTTATTTTTTGTGTATTATTTGTGTGAAAAGTATTATAAACCTATTACAGTACAGTACTATATAGCTGATTGTGTTAGTTGGGTACCTAGGCTAACTTTGTTGGACTTATGAACAAATTGGACTTATGAATGCACTCTTGGAACAGAACTCGCTCATATGTAGGGGACTTACTATATTCTCCCTGAATTCAGACTACACTCCCAAGCTATAGCAATCAAAAAAGCATGGTACTGGCACAAAACAAAGAGACACATAGATCAATAGAACAGAACAGAGAGCCCAGTAATAAACCCACACACTTATGGTCAATTAATCTGCAATAAAAGAAGGAAGAATTTACAATGGAGGAAAGATAGTCTCTTCAATAAGTGTTGCTGGGAAAACTGGACAGCTATATATAAAAGAAGGAAATTAGAAGATTTTCTTATACCATATACAAAAATAAACTCAAAATAGATTAAAGACCTAAATGTAAGACCTGAAATCATAAAGCTCCTAGAAGAGAACATAGGCAGAAAACTCTATGACATTAATTTTGGCAATATTTTTTTGGATCTGTCTCCTAAGGCAAAGAAAACAAAAGCAAAATAAACAAATGGGACCTAATTAAACTTCAAAGCTTTTGCACTGTAAAGGAAGCCATCAACAAAATTTAAAAAAACCTACTGAATGGGAGAAAATATTCACAAATGATATGACCAATAAGGGGTTAATATCCAAAACATACAAACAGCTCATATACAACTCAATATCAGAAAAACAAACAACCTGATTAAAAATTGGACAGAAAACCTGAACAGACATTCTTCCTAAGATATACAGACAGATGGCTAACAAGCACTTGAAAAGATGCTCAGCATCCCTAATCATCAGAGAAATGCAAATCAAAACCACAATGAGACATCACCTCACACCTGTCAGAATGGCCATCCTCGAAAAGGCCACAAATAGAAAATGTTGATGAGGATGTGGAGAAAAGGGAACTCTTGTGCACTGTTGGTGGGAATGTAAATTAGTGCAGCCACTAAGTAGAACTACTGTATGATCCAGCAATCCCTCTCCTGGGTATACATCTGAAAAAAACAGAAACACTAATTCGAAAAGATACATTCACCCCAATGTTCATAGAAGCATTATTTACAAAAGCCAAGACATGGAAGCAACCTAAAGTGTCCATGATCAGATGAATGGATAAAGAAGATGTGGTGTATATATACAATGGAATATGACTCAGCCATAAAAAATAATGAATTTTTGCCATTTGCAACAACGTGAATAGAACTAGAAGGTTTTATGCTTAGTAAAATAAGTCAGACAGAGAAAGACAAATACTGTATGTTATCACTTATATGTGGAATCTGAAAAACAAAACAAATGAATATAACAGACAGAAACAAACTCACAGATCTAAAGAACAAATTAGTGGTTACCGGTAGGGAGAGGAAAGTGGGGAAGGGCAGGATTGGAGTAGGTAATTAAGAGAAAAGAAAGAATAAAATAATTTTAAATCAAAATTACTTTTACTTAAAAAGCTGAAATTTTAGTTTACTTTTGGAAAATTATAGTAGATCTTAAATAGTTTAAGAAAAATCAGAGCATTCAAAATTTGAGCATTAAGCATCCATCCATCTGGCTGCTGATGTAAAGAACTGGGATTGTGATTTACATGTCATATCCTATCATATATGTATATTTAGGAGTAGTAGGAGTCATCAAATAGTGTGAACCCTCTACAGAAAGCATTTCATTCATTCAGGCCCATCACCATGGCTCCTCGGGCTGTGAACTGCAGTGTCCACAGGTGGCAGTGATGCGGAGCATGACATAGTGATGGCCTCCACAGTGAAGCAGAGCAGCGGCCTTGCATTTATCCTTTCAACAACATATGTTGTGCACCTACTGTGTTGCAGGCAAACCTCTTATTATTGGAGATGCACAGTGAACCAAGGTCTTTGCCCTCATGATGGTTACAACTAAGTCGTGTTTGTAGCTAAATCATTGTTTGGACTAGCAGGAAAAAGTGGCTGATTTCCACAGCTGAGAAGAGATGCAGCCAACTGCCTCACCCCAAGTCCCATGGTTAGTAATTGGTAGGAAAGGACTTGAACACAAATAATGAAACCATAGTTTTCAACTCCCAGGAACTCTGAAGGCTCAATATACTCCCGGAATGGAAGAGTCACTTGGGAAATCAGTTTCTAAGCAATTACATTTGCCTTTTAACAATTCTGATAGTAAAAGACCTACCATGTTCAAAGTGTCAGGTGAATATATGTATACAAACATACATGCATACATGTGTGTGTGAAATCTCAAAGAATCACAGAAGCAGCATAGATAGAGGACAGAGAATGTAGGGAAGAGCTTTAACTATGCCTGGTACCCACTCTGACAGAAGGTACAATTACTCCCTATAACATATTTAAAAAGAGGCTAAGAGAACACAAGGAAGTGAACCAAGGTCCACTCTAGTGGAGCCCAGATTCAAATCCAATTTGTCTACTGCCTGTGCCACAAGCTCACAGTGCTTCCCTGGAGGGAAGGCTAAGTGTGAGTAGAGAATTCAGGAAAGATTCTACAGAAGAGGAGCTTCTGAGTTACGCCTGGAAGAATGGGCCCCTTGTTTCAGAACAGCAGCTTTGTAATGTTTCTTTAGAATAGGTACACTTCTGGTGTTTGGTGAATATAAAAATGAAAATCGACAATTAAGAGAGTGCAAAAATTTTGTCAGCTTAAAAATGGCTTTTGGATGGTTTTTAAATAAAACCAATAGCACCACTAAAAATATGATCACTTTGCTGTACAGCAGAAATTAACATAACGTTGTAAATCAACTATACTTAAATTTAAAAAAAAATTTTATACTAGTTTGTTGTTTTGGGGGTGGATTTTGGGGCATATCCCAGCAGGGATGTACACGCTCTAGAAATTGTTCCTCTCAGTGGAGTTTTGCCATCAACTCACCTTGCACTCTACTGAAATGAAAGAGTTTTGCAGTGATCATCCACGCTGCTCACTTCACAAGAAGAGACACCGCCTGATGGGTGCTCATGAGACCATGCTGCAAGATTCTCCCACAGGATTGGATTTGAATATGATCAAGTCTATTTAACCACCATAAAGGAAATACACAAGGAAAGAAGCACATGTCAAAGCACACCAAGGAGACGCAGTCAGCAAAAGGCAGCATGGGAAATTCTATAAGACAGATGACCTGGTTTCTTTATCAAATAATTTGCAAAAAAAAAAAAAAATTGAAAAGAAAGAGGAGGGGGAAACAGGAGGAGAGAAAGGAAGGGAAAAGAAAAGTCACCCCCAAAATTTATAGCGATAGAATGTCAAGCAATTGTTTTAGATAAAAAGAGAAAAAGCTCTTATCTTTGAGAGATACATTCAGAAATATATACACATGAAATAATATTTGCGATTGTTGAGATATCTGAAATTGCTCAGAATAATCTAGGTCTGGGGGAAGTGAGGAAGACCATAAACTGATCGTTGCTGAAGCAATGGCATTCATTTTACTCTTCTCTCTGTATATATATATGTATATTTTATGTTATCCATAGCAAGTAACTTGTGTGTACACTGCAGATAGCTGGTTCATTTGCCCAATTCTCTGGGCTTGTGCAGAGCCATTAGGAAGAGAAAACACACAATCATCTGTGGTCGAAGCTGCATGATCAGAGTAAAAAATATATGACCAACTGCACAATGGTTATCCACACATAATAAATTACTTGTGTCACAGACAATTATAACAATTATGGAAGCAGAATAAAATGTCACTTGGTCAAAGTGTGGCCATTTGGTTGGGTTCAGAAACCACAGAGAAAAAACCAATATGCTAGTTCTGTCAGTGAGATTTCAATGAGGCTTTCTCTTAAAATCTGGTATTCTTCATTTTTTTGTTTGTTTGTTTTTTAAATCTTGTTTTGTTTTGTGGGCTTTAACTTTGAATTTTTTCACCTCTATTTTCTGGAAAGAAAAGCTAAGCCACTGTGATGTTGTTTTTAAGATGTTTTTGTTTGTTTCATTATTTTTATTACACCTCTACCTCAATACTTCTTATAGTAAGTGTTACCAAGTTGCACTAAATAGCACTTATTATAAGAAGTTTAGAAATGCTAGTAGAAAATAGTGATATGCATATTTCTATGAATATCAATCAAGCAAGCATCAGACTTTGGGCAACATAGCCTGTTACTTATCAGGCATTGTTCTGAGCCAAAAAAAAAAAAAAGTGCTATATCAACTTACCCCCACTGCAAACTTTTGCCCACTTTGGCTATAAGAGCTAAATCTCAAAAAGATAAAAATTCCCAAAGTCATATGGATATAAGGTAATAAAATATGTTTTATTTATTCAAAAGTTGAGAGGGGTAATTTGCTACATATTTTCTAAATCTAAGTCTAAAATGTTTAGAAAAAAATTGAACGAATGAATTTATTAGGGCAAGTTTCTTAGCAAAAGACCACAATGGCCATAAAGTCCATCAACAGGTGAGGCACTAGGGGCGGAGTCAAGATGGCATACCAGGAGGATGCGGAATTCGTGTCTCCTCACAACCAGGGCACCTACCAGGCACTGGTGGGGGACCACAGACACCTAAGGGGACGGGAGGAACCCCCAGCTACCAGGTAGGATGTGGAGCTTGGGGGGAGTGAAGGGGGAGGAGAAGTGGAGGCTGGACGAGACTGGCACCCCTGAGGGGCGGCTGTGGGAGGGAAAGGGATCCCACACGCAAAGGGGTAAATTAGGGAACCACCGGGAGGGCAGAGGATCAAAAGGGAGCAGGGCCAGGTTTCTCCCGCCCACTTGGGCCCCCAGGAAACTGCTGAGATCCTGGGCCCGATCCTCTGCCCACCGAGGCCCGCTCCAGCCATGCAGGTCCTGAGGGAGTGGGAGGGAGGGAAGGGGGAGCAAAAGTAAAGGCCGGACCTCCGCAACCGGCACCCCGAGGGGTGGCTGGGGGAGGGGAGGAGTTCCTACACACAGCAGGACCCACCCACGGATAGGGGTCCAGCTGCTGCATCTGGGGAGACCCTGGGGGAGATGGTGAGGGAGGGGCGTGAAGGAACAGAAGGGACCGCAGCCAGTGCTTTCCCTGTCCACTTAGGCACTGGGAAGCCTGTTGGGCTCTGGGGCCTAAGCTTCTGCCCTCGGAGCCTCCCTCCTGCCACGCAGAGCCCAAGCCCCACCCCTACACCCCCACACAGGGCCCCACCTCTACACTCGGAGACCCCCTCTGAGCCCCCTCCAACATGCTGGGCCACCCACACACCCTCACTCAGGGCCTTCCCACCAAACTCCCGAACTCCACACTCCAGAGGCCCTCCTTTCCAAGTACTGCCTCTCTCCTTCCACACAGGTCCTCAGCAGAGGCCCCGCCCCAACCTTGAACATCGCCCTGCCTAGGCCCTGCCCCACGCTCAAACGTCACCCCCCCACCAGCCTAGGTCCCGCCCCACCCTAACCCCACCCCTGCCTAAACTCCACCCCCGTAGCCAAGGCTTTTTTTTTTTTTTCCTCTTTTCCTCTTTTAGATTGGAGTTGTGTTTTAGCTTGTTGATTCATTGTTGTTGATTTTGTTATATTTTTATTTTTCCTAATAAATCTTTTATTTTTCTAACTTTATTTTATTCTTTATACTTTGTTACTGTTCTCTCCTTTTGGCTTGTTCCCCCCCACCTTTTTTTTTTTTTTTTTTCTGTTGTGGTTTTATTTTACCTTGTTGCAGTTGTTTCAATTATAGTTTTATTTTTCCTAATATACTTTTTATATTTCTAATTTTATATTGTTTTTTATGCTCCTTTTTTTCTTTCTTTCTTCCTTTTTGTTTTTTTCCTTTTTAAACCATGCCACGAAGCTTGTGGGATCTTGGTTCCCAGGCCGGAGGTCGGGCCCGAGCTCCCATGGTGAGAGTTCCAGGTCCAAACCACTGGACTAAAAGAGAACCTCAGACCCCAGGGAATATTCATGGGAGTGAGGCCTCCCACAGGTCCTCACCTCAGTACCAAGACCCAGCTCTATCCAACTGCATGCAAACTCCAGTGCTGGACGTCTTAGGCCAAACAACCAGTAAGACAGGAATACAGCACCACCAATCAAAAAACAAAAATGAAACGACAAAAATATTGTTACAGATGAAGGAACAAGGTAAAAACCTACAAGACCAAATAAATGAAGATGAAATAGGCAACCTACCTGAAAAAGAATTCAGAGTAATGATTGTAAAAATGATCCAAAATCTCAGAAAGAGAATGGAGAAAATACAAGAAACACTTAACAAGGATCTAGAAGAACTAAAGAGCAAAACAAACAGTGATGAACAACACAATTACTGAAATTAAAAATACTCTAGGGGCTTCCCTCGTGGCACAGTGGTTGAGAGTCCGCCTGCCAATGCAGGGGACGCGGGTTCGTGCCCCGGTCCAGGAGGATCCCACATGCCGCAGAGCGGCTGGGCCCGTGGGCCATGGCCACTGAGCCTGCGCATCCGGAGCCTGTGCTCTGCAATGGGAGAGGCCGCAGTGGTGAGAGGCCCGCGTACCGCAAAAAAAAAAAAAAAAAAAAATACTCTAGAAGGAAACAATAACAGAATAACTGAGGCAGAAGAACGGATAAGTGAGCTGGAAGATAAAATGGTGGAAAGAACTGTCAGGGAGCAGAATAAAGAAAAAAGAATGAAAAGAATTAAGGACAGTCTCAGAGACCTCTGGGACAACATTAAATGCACCAACATTCGAATTATAAGGGTCCCAGAAGAAGAAGAGAAGAAGAAAGGGTCTGAGAAACCATTTGAAGAGATTATAGTGGAAAAATTCCCTAACATGGGAAAGGAAATAGTCACCCAAGTCCAGTAAGCACAGGGAAGCCAACTGCCATGTCATCAAGGAACCCTGTGCAAAGGCCCATGGGGGTGAACTTGGGCGTGCATCTTCTGAGGCCCACCAACAAGCACAGAGTGATGCTTGAGGCAGGGCCTGTCCCATCAAGCCTGACATGCCTGCAGCCCTGGCCTTAAGCTTGACTGCAGCCTCTGCAGAGACCTCAGCCAAAGCCACTGAGCTCAGCCACTCCGGGATTCCTGACCCACAGAAACTGGGAGATAATACCCGATTTTTTTCTTCCAAACTGTCAAGTTTGTAGATAACTTATAAGTCATAGATAATTACTACAGATGACAAGAAGTGATGGAGCAGCAACTCTGAGAAAATTCAGAACGTCATCACTGGTGATTTAGCAGCTGTCCCACAAACACAAATTTCACTTGGTTCTGACAACAGGTTTGTCTTAAGGTGAACAGGTTGAAAGTTGGAGCATCAGAAACAAATAGCAGGAGAAGGAGATTCAGTGGAAATTCAGAAACCAGCATGATGAAAGAATAACCTGATTTAGATGATGAAGCCAAACCCAATCAGTGTTATCTGAAAAGACGATGTCTCTTCCACCATTTTCAGTAGACGAAAAACTACAGAACTGTTGAATTCTCCAGTGAGAAATTTTCCTTTGTAGGAGAAATATTCAAGAGCTCAAAATAAATAGGGCAAGTCATTTTAGAGAGCAAAACACACTGGGATATACATTATAAAGAATAATTCAGAAGTTTTTAAAAACCCTCCAGAAGAATAAAGTAGTTTTATGACAGCTGAAGCTCAGTTGTTTATATAAAGAAGAATATTATGAAGTTGTAAGCGGAATAATAAATTGCTTTCAAGTTTGCTATTTAGATGAAGCAGAAAGGGACAGCTTTTTGCTGTCAAACAAAAAGGAAATCGCTCTTTTGGGAAACTCATTAATGGATAGAGTTTTTAAAAAATATGATTAAACAGAAGAAATTCACAGAGAAAAAGTGAAGGTTTCTCAACGTGAGACGAGAAATAGATGTAGCAATTGAAGCAGCAGAAACAATGTTGATTTCTATGGCAAAACTAAAACCAGGGCAAGTAAGTAAGAAATGAAAAAGAAAATGAACTTATAAGAAGCAATGTGCACACAAAGGCCCAACTTGAAGATATTTTCTGGATAATTTGACCAGCGGCGCCAATGAAAGCTGAAAGAAATTTTTGTATGTCTGAGCTATTTGTCATGAAATAAAGATTAAGGCTTTTGGATAAGGTAATGCCTGCTTAGTGTATTTTAACTGTTATGATAAAATAAACCTCCGTTTTAAGAATGATAAATGTTCGTATTAAATATTTGTGGTATTGACATTCAACTTTTTAATGATTTTTATTTGGCATTTATTTTGTGTTACTATTCCCTTCTTTGTTTCTTTTATCAAATGATTGTATCCTATAGAGAGCATGTTGATATATTGTCGAAACATATGACCATGTCATAATATATTAGTTCATAACAGTAATAAACCATGCATTGCATTTATTATTATTGCTTTTTATTTTACAGAAAAATCTCTGAAACGCTTACTCTATGTCCCCACAACACTGATTCACTCTTCATTATTTGGCCACTCCTTATTTAAGAACCTGTAAATAGAGTGCTATGAAAAATACAGCATAATTTATGATTCTAGCCTTCCCAAGAACTCTGATGACTCATTTTTAGCATTCAAAGATGCACCTTTGTTGGGAATTTGGAGGCATTCAGTAGGGATGCCTGGGGCTGGAAATCAATGCAGAGCAGAGGAGAGAAGTTCCTGGAAAAACCCAGCAAAGCTGTAAGCTGACAGAAACCAGAGGATTCAGGAAACAGGGTGTGGACCTTCTCCGGAGGAGGACACACGGCCATAGCCCCGGGTGTGGGCTCTGGGTGCAGGCCAGGAAGCGTGTGCCTTACCCACATCTGCTCTATGTTTAACTGCTTATCTTGCTGTCACCATCTGCTGCCATCTTCCTTTACCTAGCAGGGATCCGGGGCCATCAGACGGGCTGGTGGCCAGTCCAGGACAGTCAGAGACAGCCCAGGGCTCAATCCACTAAATTTAACGCAGCCACCTCCTCTGCCCTCCACATGCCAGGTCCCAAGCCAGGAGATGAGCACACAGAAAGGCACCACTGTCCAGGCTCTGAGGGGGAGAACTGTGCTCTGTCTATGTGTCCGTCCATTCTGCCCAGAAGAGGGAGACTCACAGGTGACAGAAGACAGGCGTCACCTTTATTTCACTTGATGTTCAGGGCCTTTGAACCAAGCAAGTTCCAACACCACATTGTTTTTCTCTCAGTGAATAAATTTCAGAATGAATGGATGATTCCAGCACATGGGGGTGTGAAGACAGCCAGTGGCCCCTAAACAGTTCAATGGCGGCCCCTCCTCCTAAGGCAGGATGCGATTTGAAAACAACAGGTACCTTGAGTTCACAGGAGGAAGTGTCCACTGGCATCAGACAAAGTCTTTCCCAAACAAAACCCAAGCCTACTTTCTCTAAGGGTTTCTCCCAGACCCTAGTGAGGAAGGATCAGTATTCAAAATGGAAACCACACTGAAGGTTTGGAGGAGAGTATGGGCTGCATCTCCTCAGCCAGAGATGACCACACAGCCAACCACACGAGGTGTGAGCAATTAGCAAACAGCCCTGACGCTTACACCACGTATGTTCTAGCTATACGGTTATGTGTGTGCATTATTCATGGCTACTGTGCATGTGCACGTGTGCGTGCATATATGTACACATTTGTGTGTCTCTTCATCTAATAGCTGCATGACTTTTTATTATGTTATACTTTTATTTTAAAAATAAAGGAACTAAGGCCCATAAAACCTCCTTCATCTGGGAAATGGAAATAACAATTTACCACACAGCTATTGTGAAGATAACGTGAGAACACGCAAGTGAAATGTATTTTACAAAGTCCAGCAGAGAGTAAGTCTAAATGAATGTTAGTTATTAAAATAAGTACTTGGCTTTAATTCTAATTAAATACATTATGTACAATTCTATATCTTTGGCTTTTAAAAAACTATGTTTCAGGGACTTCCCTGGTGGCACAGTGGTTAAGCATCCACCTGCCAAGGCAGGGGACATGGGTTCGAGCCCTGGTCTGGGAAGATCCCACATGCCACGGAGCAACTAAGCCCGTGCGCCACAACTACCGAGTCTGCACTCTAGAGCCCACAAGCCACAACTACTGAGCCCAAGTGCCACAACTCCTGAAGCCTGCATGCCGAGAGCCCATGTTCCGCAACAAGAGAAGCCACTGCAATGAGAAGCCCGCGCACCACAACGAAGAGTAGCCCCCTCTCGCCGCAACTAGAGAAAGCCCACGCACAGGCAGCAACGAAGACCCAACACAGCCAAAAATAAATTTTAAATAAATAAATTTTTTAAAATATATGTTTCAGTATAAAATAATACATTTTGTTTAAATTCCTCTTCTCAGGAATATTGAGAATTAAGGAGAGCCACATCTGGCATCTGGACTTGCAGACTGGGGCCAGAAGCCCACTGGGCAGAGCGAAGGAGGCCCCTCGTGCTCTTCTCCCCCCCGCCACATGCCGCTGCTCCAGCACTGGCTGCCAGCCCCTGTGACCCGGATGGAGGCTGAATGTCTCCCCAGCTCCACCCATCACCACCAATGCCCTGTGCACGCCAGGGATTTTCCAAAATCATGAGGATCCCACTTTCCTCAGTTCACAAAGTCACACTGTGTCCCCAACACACTCAGAGTAAAACTCAGATGCCTCACCCTGGCTGACAGGACCCTGGGCATCTGGCTCGCTTCTCCACCTGCATTTCACACCCTGCACTTTCTCCCTCCAGGGGCTCCAACAATATGCCCTCGTCACCCCGGGGCCTTTGCACATCTGGCCTCCCTCCTCATCAGCTCCTTCTCATCCTCAGGCTGCACTGAAAGGCCTGCTCCCTGGAGACCCCTCCCTGACCAGCCCTCCCAAGAGGCCCCTCCAGTGGTCTCACTCACTCAGCCCCTTATTTGTGCCTTTCCCACAAAGGCTTTTCATTGTCATTTCACCTTCACTCATTTGTGAACTGGTTGATCATGGGGCCCTCAGCTGGACTCAACTCTCTGAGGCCTGATTCCAAACTCTATTCCCCCATCCAGCCCAGCGTCCGCGATAGACAATAGGGAACACGTATTTGTTAGGTGAATTGACTGATACATCTTTTCTTGTTGTGCAGGAACTTGCCCAGTGGCAATCGTCTCCTCTAAAGTAAATGACTATATTCTAGGAATCCTCAGCTTATGGTTTTATCTGCCCATCTGAGGTACTGGGGACATCAACATATGGATTTGGAGTGGGACATAATTCAGCCATAACAGGGTCCAAACACATATTCTTTGGAAGTTGAATATTGTTTCTAATATTTCAAATAAGCATCATGGCTGATCATTCTATTCACTTCGTTATGTAAGGTTTGGGGCTAATCTTTCAAACACTTCTCTCCCCTGAGCGCCCACTGAGCGTGTCCAGATTTCACATAAATGTTTCAGGAGCCAAGGGGTCCATGATTAGGCAAAATAACACACCCACAGAATCACCAACATCAGCTCACTGTTCACCAGGGCTTGTTTTGGGGAAGGGAGTCCACAGTCATTGCCTCACTGTCAATGATACAGGTAGAGGCAGGGTAAGTTTTGTTTGTTTGTTTGTTTGTTTTTGCGGTACTTAGGCCTCTAACTGTTGTGGCCTCTCCCGTTGCGGAGCACAGGCTCCAGACGCGCAGGCTTAGCGGCCATGGCTCACGGGCCCAGCCGCTCCGCGGCATGTGGGATCTTCCCGGACCGGGGCACGAACCCGCGTCCCCTGCATCGGCAGGCGGACTCTCAACCACTGGCCACCAGGGAAGCCCAAGGCAGGGTAAGTTTTATGGCTGCAGAATGTGAAGTAAAAACCTCAAAGAGAAGCAAATGTTAGCTCAGAGATAGGAGCAGCCACTCCAGAGGGCTCTGGCCAAGGAAAGTCTGTGGGAGAAGCAGGAAGAAGAGGGGTTAATACAGAGATTCTGTGTGTGGCTGGACTCCTGCGGGATGGGGTGTGGGGAATGGGGAGTCAAGGTGGAGACACAGCCCAGTGGGAGCTGAGGGTCTTGAAGCACAGGGAACTCCAAGCTTGTTGCAAATAGCCTTATCCAGGAACAATCAAGAAATATTGCTAATAGGACCAAAATCGTTCTCCAAAATAAGTGATTTTAAAAACCTTATTCGTTACATAAAATAGGTCCATCATTAATATTGATTCTCTAAGAAAAGTTTAGAAAATGTCTAGGAAATAAAAGCATGAAAATAACTTCTTATTAACTCAGTGTGGGTTTATTCTTTCAATGAAGCCCAATGGGAAGGGCTTGGACTAAGGCCTGCGGGAGACATGGAGCTGGGATATATGGTAACTGCCTCAGAGAACCTTCTAGTCATATAGGACCAACACATGTGTCACTGTTATCAAAGGTATAAAATAACTTTCATCCCAAAGAATTGCCACCTGAAATCTCATTTCTGATAGATCTATACAAGCTAAGTCAGATCCATTAGTGATAAATATTAACACATTTCTTAAAGGTGCGAGTTATTTACAGGGATTAAAAGAATACACAGAGCAGTCTATTACTGGAGTGAGAAGCCGTTGGTCAAATGATACCAGACTATATATGATATCAAATGTAGAAAATATGATTATTACTTTTCCCTAATTTATGGACACCGAGTGATGAAGTAGCAGACACCCAAGGACCTCTGATCTCACCATTCAAGAAACTCACTCCTGAACTCACACTAGATTTGTGGTTCTCAAGGAGCTCCAGGAGCCCCTGTGGAGCTTGCAATGAACCTTCAAGGAGTCCAGAATAGTCCAGTTATTGTCACAGTAACAATGATGTGTGATTTACCTTTTTCAATCTCATTCACTCATGAGTGTACAGAAGAGGTTTTCACATCATGTGTGATATCACAAGAGGCTGACTATAGAAGCAGATAGGAGAATCTGTCTTCTATTGAGCTAGACATTCAAGAGATTTGCAGTTATAAAACAGAGACATTTCTGTCATTACTTCTTGTAGAAGATGCATCTCTGTTAAGAATATGTTATATATGTCCATGGAATGGGTTTATTATTACCTGGATAATAATTTAAGATCTCAGTGTTGATTTCTGTGACAGTAAATATCAATAGACCTAATCCACGTAGCCAAAGCTCTCAGAGGTCTTCAACAATTTTTAGGAGTATAGAGGAATTCTGAGGCCCAAATACTTGAGAGCTGTTGCTCTCTGTGAGAACAGAGGCTACTCTATTCCTAGATGTGAGGGACTCACCGGCTTCTGAGGCAGCCAGGATATCATCAGGCTGCTCAAACTTAGTGGAGATCATTTGTCTTTCTGCTGAGTACAAAATAAGGCATGTTGTTCTATCATTAAGTATGTGGGTAGGGTGGGGTTTTAGCTTCTCTTCCACTCAACATTTTTTCTACTTTCTAACTGGAACATTCTGTCTCTTTACAACAGAATGTGAGGCTGGGGCAGTGTTAAGTTACCTCTCTCTTGAGTTTTTCTTTTGACAGATAGATGGATGCACGTGTACGTAGATAATATTGAATTATACACGGATATGCACATTTAAACAAATCTAAAAGAGTCCCCGTTAGTACATTTAAACTAATCTGAAAATCTTAAACAGCATTTACTTTGGGGGAAAGAGAGTGCGGTTTGAATCGAAAGTTTTAAATATTGGCGACAAGTTTAAAACTTCTGTACAGTTTGCATTTTATAGACACACACAAGCCATGTCAGGCATGGCTATCTGGGTGCTGAAATTCTGGATGCCTCTGTTCATAAGTTGGATGCCTCTGTTCATAAGTTGAATGCCTCTGTTCATAAGTTGTAAAGGAATATATTTTTTATGTACAGTGAATTTTAATGTTTCCACGCTTACAAAATAACCCCAGTGTTCAAATTCGCTGTACAGAAGCTTAAAATCTGCATGAGTTAAGAATGTTCTAATTCCCCTGCCAATTTTTATTTAAATAGTACTTTTTCCACATATCTTTGCCGTTTGAAGGCAAAGACTGGATTGTTTTTATCACATTTATAGGCTCCACACTGCTCAATGAATCTCAGCCAAATTAATGAATGTGAGCATAAAAATTTTAAGACAGAAATAACCTAACAAGGATTGCACCTGCACCCTAAGTCCCATGTCATGCTAGTCACATGAAGGATAACAATAAATTACAAGCCACGGTGGTTTTTATGACAATAACAACTGTCAACTCAGCAAAGTAAAGGGGGAAGAACTTCCTCTGATTTATTAATAGTCCCTTTAAAATTGCCAAATGTTTCCAGTTATAAAGTAACACATGTCGAGATCAACTTCCAGAATGGAGGAGTGAAAACTTCAGTGAACTTGCACTTTCACACACACAAAACACACAAACATACAGCCAAACCAATAAAACTTACCATTTCAGAATGCCAGCCATTAAACAATATTCAGAACAGAATAAAAATCATCCTTCCAGAGGAAACTACAAACCCTTGGCAAGACAACAGAGCCAGTGATGTTTTAACTTAGAGCTATTCCTCCAGCTCAGTGAAGAGGTAACCACAACCTGGAACACTGCAGACAATAGATATGACCACTTTTAGAGATTTGTGAGAAGTACCATCCCCAGATCACAATCAATATTTTGTCTGAACTTTCAGCTACCTTAAAAGTCTACATTCCCAGAATATGATGACTCTTTGATTTGATTCAGAGCTTAGTTCAGCAGGGGTGGGGACCTACTCACAGGGCATTACTGTAACAATTATTTCTGGCAACACCTCAACCATCTAAAGGCATGATATAAGTTAGAGCAAACAAAAGCCTGGTGGGGAAAATTACTTTAATCCTGTATAACTAGATGACCATAGGGAACTTTTTGAAAGGTTACAATACACTCCTAGACACCTAGGCTATGTGCATGACCAAGAAAAACCTGGGTAAGCAGAAGTCACCAGTCACTCACCCTGGCTGATCTTGAAACTCTACACCAGCAGCAAATGGCAGCTAAGGCTGTCTTATGAAATCCTTCAAGTTTGAAGGCAGGCCTTGGCAAAGGGCAAAGTCATGCAGGCACAGCATTTAAGGAAATCTGACCAATCATAGTGGCTGTCCACTAAATTATATTGACCTTAGTGTTACCCCAGGAAGCTGATTTTCAAAATTTAAAAATAAGAAACTTAAATTAAAAAGATAGCAGAAAACTCAGTAGACCCACACTGCAGGGAATACAGAATCTGTTAATTAGTCCAGGAAAGTCACTAAACAAATAAGCAACAACAAGGACAACAACAAAAACCTAAAAGCAGAAAAAACAATGAATAATGAAGGAGTGGAGAAATCTGATGCTACAGTTTTTACAATATATTATATAAATGTCTAGTTTTTTAAAAATGTATGAGACATGCAAAGAAATAGGAAATTATTCCATATATGCAATAGAAAATAGAAGACAACAGAATGTGACCTCAAGACTACCTAAATTTTAGACTTAGTGTAAAAAGGCTTTAAATAAGCTGTTATAAATATGTTCAAAAACTAAAGGAAACTATTTTAAAGAATTAAAGAAAAGCATGACAATGATGTCTCACCAAGAGACATCACATAGAGAATGTCAATAAGGAAGTCAAAATTATAAAAAAGAATGAAATTCTAGAGCTGAAAAGTACAATATCTGGAATGAAAATTTCAATTCTGCTAAAAACCCTAAAAGCAGAAAAAACAACAAAGAAAGAACCAGCAAAGTTGAAGATAGCTCAATATAGATTATCTAGTCTGAGGAGCAGGAAAAAAAAGAGTGAAGAAAAATGAATAGTGCCTCAGAGACTTGTGGGACAACATCAAGCTTACCAACATATAAATAATGAGGAGTCCCAAAAGAAGAGGAGGGAGAGAATAGAGAAGGAAAATATTTAAAGAAATCATGGTCCAAAATTCCCAAATTTTATGAAAAATATGAATCTACATATACAATAAGCTCAACAAACTACAAGTAAAGTAAACTAAAAAAGATCTATACACCTATACATGCCACACCCAAATTGAAAAAAGTCAAAGACAAAGAGAGAACCTTGAAAGGATCAGGAGAGTGAGGATTTGCCATGTACAAGGGATCTCAGTAGGATGAACACCTGATTTCTCATGGAGAAACATGGAGGCCAGAAGAAAGTGAGATGATGTCTGCAAAATGTAAGAAAAAGACTGCCAACGAAGAATTTTATACACAGCTAAACTATCCTTTAAAAATGAAGAAATTAGGGCCTTTCCAGATGAACAAAAAATGAGAGAATGTGTTGTTCTCTCATCCTAAAGGAGTCCTTCAGGCTGAAATAAAAAGACCCTAAACAGTAACTCAATTATACACAGAGAAATAAAGAGCACTGGTTAAAAAACAAAATAAAAAAACAAAAAACTACAGAGGTATTACGAAACACAGTATAAAATTACTTTTATTAATAACTCTTCTGTCTTAAAAGATAACTGCATAAAGTCATAATTATATAAACTGTTGATAGGTTTATTAAGATGTCATTCATATGTCAATAATAATACAAACTCAAGAGATGAAACAGATGTATATTAGAGCAAAGCTTTTGTATACTATTAAATTTAAGTTACTACTAATTTAAACTACTAACCAAACTAGATTATTTCCAGTTGAGAATTTAATTGTAATCCAAATCAACCACTAGGAAAATAACTCAAGAAAATTATTCAAAATTATCATAAAAGACAGGACTTCCCTCATGGCACAGTGGTTAAGAATCTGCCTGCCAATGCAGGGGACCTGCAGGTCAGGTTTGGGCCCTGGTCCAGGAAGATCCCACAGGCCACGGAGCAACTAAGCCTGTGAGACACAACTACTGAGCCCGCGTGCCACAACTACTGAAGCCCATGCACCTAGAGCCCGTGCTCCATAACAAAGAGAAGCCACCACAACAAAGAGTAGCCCCCACTCACTGCAACCAGAGAAAGCCCATGCACAAGCAAAAAAGACCTAACACAGCCAAAAATAAAAATAAATAATTTTTAAAATTATCATAAAGGAAACAGAAAGAAAATTTAAAAGGTGCACTAGAAAATATCTATTTAGCACAAAAGAAGGCAGGATTTGAGCAATAAAGGAAGAAAAAAGGCATAAGATATACAGAAAACAAATGGCAAATGGCAAAATTAAATCCTACCTTCAGTAATAATTCAATGCTAATAGATAAAACACCCTAGTCAAAATGCAGAGATTGCCAGAATGGATTTAAAACATGATCCAACTGTATGCTGTTTAAGAGACACATTTTAGATTTAAAGACCAAAATGGGTTGAAAACAAAAGGATAAAAAAGATGTGCCATGCAAGCAATAATTGAAAGAAAGCTAGAGTAGCTATGCAAATAGACTTTAAGACACAAATGTTTACTAGAAACAAAGAAGGGCATTTTTAGTGATAAAAGCATCAATCCATCAGAAGATACAACAATTATAAATATATATACACACCTAGAGACGGAGTCTCAAAATGCATGAAGCAAAAACTGACAAAAATGAAGGCAGAAAGAGATAATCCAACAATAGTTGGATTTCAATACTGGAGAGAACAACTAGTCAGAATAGCAACAAGAAAATGGAAGAGTTATCACCACTATAGACCCAACAGGCATATATGGAACACCCCACCCACCAACAGCAGATTATACATTCTTCTCAAGGACACATGGAATAGTCCCCAGGATAGAGGCCATGAAACAAGCCTCAATAAATTTAAAAGAATTAAATCATACCAAGTATGTTTTCCAAACACAATGGAATTACATTAGAAATCAATAAAAGAAAGGAATGGGGGAAAATTTTAAATGTGTGGGAATTAAAAAACTCACTCTTAAACAACCAATGGGTCGAAAAGAAATCACAAAGGAAATTAGAAAATCCTTTGAGATGAATAAAAACAAAAATACAGTATACCAAAACTTATGGCATACAGTGAAGAGAGTACTTAGAAGGAAATTTATACCGGATTTGTTTTTATTTTACATACATTGTATCTTGGTGTTTATTTACTTCTCAGGAAATTCATAAATTAAATAAACTTTCAGTATTCTACTAGTGAGTAACATTCATTTTAAAAAATATTTGAAACTATACTTACCTGACTCAGTTCTTATTCAGGATGAGAGGCAGAGGAAAATATCCTTCCTGTTATATTAAGAAAATTGAATCATACACTATATCCTTTGGGTATAATATAAGAAATTAAGGATAGTTTTCCAATTCCTAAATTTCAAAATTTATTAGCATTTATCTAGAATTTTAGACCACTATTAATGTTTCTATATTATATAATTTGTATTTTCAAAAAGCATTTTTAAAATTTGTTTTAACTTTAATACTTAACTTTTAATACTTAGTCTCAATTATTATATTTTCTGTGGTGTTGAATTTGCTATGCACTGCTTCACTCATTTTTTTAGGATCTCAACAAATCTTTCCTTATTTCGGGCTAATCCATCTTACTGCCTACTCTAATTTTTTTCTTGGATCTTACTGGGATCTTTAACTTGAAGAACTCAAACATTTCACCCAGTTTCTTTTATTTTAATGGAAACATCTCCTCTAATACTAAAATGTTTTCCCTGTTTTTAACAGAGAAAGTGGTGAGTTTCTCTGTTGGCTCATGCCTAGAGATGCAGTTCCGAGCTTAATATCAAGTAGGAGATGAAGAATTAGAGAGTGGTGGGAGGCACTGCCCAAGCCAGATGAACAAGAAGGTGGCACTGCCAGCCTCCTGTTTGATGGGTCTTCTACTCCAGGTGGACTTTGACCTGACTTTTGGCTCGCCTTAGCACTCCAGCAACACTGAGATGGTTTTGGAGAAATGATGGGAATGTCTCCACTGCTCCCATGCAGACTGCTCTGGTGCAGGTAGGAAACTATGTCAGTTTTCAGACCTACTCCACATGTTCTGTACTCAGCTGAAATCACCTGAGTGACCTTGAGTATGTACAAATCCCCCCCTAGTTTATATCCGGTAGGTTCATTTTTGTCAAAATATTGAAAAAGCAAGTTTGGTGCTCATGCTAATGTCACCACTCTGTGTAGAAGGAAGGGGAAGCAGAGCCGGATGTAGGTGTTAAATCTATACTCAATGAAAACGAAAGCTGCATATACATTCTGATGTGCTATTTCATACTATACACACATGGCAACTACAACTAATACTATTTATTGTCATGATAATTAGCAAGGTCTTAAGGATGTGAACTCTAAACCAATGGTCCCCAATACCCTGTTAGGAGCCAGGCAGCACAGCAGGAGGTGAGCATCAGGTGAGTGAGCAAAGCTTCACCTGCCGTTCCCCATCCCTCGCATTACCTCCTGAACCATCCCCCACCCCCACCCCCCACCCTGTCCATGGCAAAATTGTCTTCTATGAAACCAGTCCCAGGTGCCAAAAAGGTTGGGGACCACTACTCTAAACACTTTACTTGTATTAACTCATGTGATCCCCATGGAAACTCTCTAACATGTATACTGTTATTATCTCCATTCCACAGAAAAAGAAACTGAGGCTTAGCAAGGTTAAGTAAGTTTCTTAAGGTCACACTGAGCGAACATCTAAATCCAGACAGTTTGGATCCAGAGTCCACATACTTAGCTGCTGACTGTTAATGAATCCATGACCACAAGAAGGATGCAAGTGAAGTTGTTGTTTGATTTGTTGTGTCCTCTTAACAGGCATGGAACTGCCTCATCTACCTGTGTTATTCAGTTATTTCCCCAAAGCCTAGAAAACTGCAAAACCAATAACTATGCCCCTCCTATTAGTGCAGGGCTATCACATCTCACCTCCTGCCTTTCTTCTCAAGGTAGGTGTTTGATCATCACAAGACAACTGAAGAAGCTGACAGAGTTTGAGTCATAGAGTCTTTCTTGTAATCACCTCCAGTCCCAGTTCTCTTTACTGTCCCCAAAAACTGTTTCATAGGCATTATATATCTGAGAGAACAAGAAAAAGTGACTGAATACTGTTATTTTCTCAAATTGGGGTGGGACTTACGTGAACAGAAGATACTGATAGGATATCAGAGAGATGACAGTACATCTGAACCTAGGAGACCTGGCTAGAACACCAGCTGACGAGGAGAACGTCACTGAGTCACTGCTCTCCTCCAGATTTTCATGTTTAATTTCTAAAATCTGAGGGTTCAAATATGTGAACTGTGTCCCCTCTAGACACATCCTTTGGGGTCAGCGTGTGTAACACAAGGGAAGGCACTTTGTAATGTTCTTGTTCATGTTTTGGTTTCCTCTATGTGAACTAGACAGATCCCTATGAATAATAAACCTGAACACACTTTCTCCTAGTGTGTCTGTCCCCATGTGCCTCCACGGCGCCCATGGCCCAAAAGGCCCTCAGGCCATGCCTTTGTTTCTGGCCTGTCACATAATCAAGCTCATTTTAAGTTGCCATTTGGGTATCACTACATATTTTCCAAAGTCTTTGAAGCCATGAGTTCATTCATTTAGAGTTGCATCTCCAATTAAACTTTAAAAAGAGTCTACTGAGAAAGCGTCCATATATAACTGAGTTGAGCATTACTAGAAAGAGAATTCCAAGGACAGCTCAAGATGTAATGGGAAACAAATGTTTATGCTCCACACATGGGCTCAAATTAAAGGACATGTTTCTTTTTCCAAATCAATGGAAACCATATTTTGGCTTTAGGGATATAAAATGGCATTTTGCATACTTATTCAATTGGATAATTTCAAACACTTGTGATAGGAGAAGGGAATCTGTAATAGAAACTCCAGTTTCAGCTATACATTATGACATTAAATGAAAGAACAACTATTTTTAAATTATATTTTAAGGAAAACATAATTAGTTTAAATAATAATAAAAGGGTTAAGGAAGTAGGCTCTGTTGTCCCAGAATCGCTGGGTTTCATGCTGAGCTTGTAAATGAAGGTGTGGGCCCATGACTCAAGTCCTCCAGGCCCCACTGCCCACAGAGCAAGAACAAGATTGCCCTAAATGTTCCATGGATGTGTTGTAAGGACCACATGGATAATATTTAAGGGCATGCTTTATGATTTTCCTGTATATTGCACTGGGAACTACAGTATGAGTTTCTTGTCTAGGCTGTGCGAAGACAGGGTGCCTGACCTTGAGAAGCCATGACCCCTCACTCTATACCAATTTCCTCACCCGGGAATGAGGATAATGGCCTAAACCATCCTTAAGGACACTTCCCACGTTAAAGTGGCATCCAAGGCAAAAGTCACTTCATCTTACTTTAACATGAGAATATTTATTAGTTCATATCACAATGGCTAATTTTATGAGTCAAGTTGACTGGGCTAAGGGATGCCCAGATAGCTGTTTAAATATTACTTCTGGATGTGTCTATGAGGGTGTTTCTCGAAGAGATCAGCATTTGAATTGGTAGACCTAGTAATGCAGATGGCTCTCCCCAGGGTGGGTGGGTATCATCCAATCCTCTGAGAGACTGAACAGAACACAAAGGCAGAGGAAGGTTGAGTTGACTCTCTGCCCGAATGGATGAGCTGGGACATCGTTCTCCTGCCCTCCTCAGCACTCCTGGTTACCTGCCTTCAGATCTGGACTGGAATCTATTCACTTTCAGGCTTTCAAACTACATCACTGGCTTTCCTGGGTCTCCAGCTTGCAAAGGGCAGATCATGGCACTTCTCAGCCTCCATAATTAATTATAGGAGCCAATTCCTCATAATCTCTCTCTCTCTCTCTTTCACCATCACAAAAAAGAAAAATTCCAACCATGTTGAGCTTTGTGATAACAAACCAAAATGTGCCAGTACTAGGGAAAGGGTGGAACTGTTCCTCCACAAAACCTTGAATAAGCTGGGAAACTTCTCACCAGCCACACCCCCAGGAACAAATTCCTACAAACCATAAATACCCTACATGCATAAGCATGGAGTGCCAGCTCTTTCTCACCTGTTCTGCTGGCCTTGTCCTCCCCACCACTCTTGTCCCCTGCCCTCCTTCTGCTTCTCATAGTCACCTCAGGCCCCTCTGGCTCTGAGGGTGTTGTGCGAGACCTTACACCGCTGACGTAACCTCAGAGCCACAATCTGCTCTCCACCATCTTGTCCTAAAATCCACAACCAATAGTGAGAGACCTCCTGCCTTTCCCTGACCTGTATGATTCACAGGCTCATGGCTCACCTTGCCAGGCCTCCCCACCAGGGAGGACGTCACCTTCATCCATCTACAAAGCAGCAGCAGTGGTGGGCCTTATGGGCAGCACCCCAACATCCATGCCACCTCGGCTCTGGGGTAGGCCTTTGATTATCCCAAGCCAGTGGGCAACCCATCTCTGAAATACTTGTTCAAGGTTGGAGAGCCCTTTGACTCCCAAAGACATGCAACAGAGACTTGCTGGGGGCTTCCAGGAAGCTGCTTTGCTCTCCCATTTAGTGTGAATCAGCTTTAGAATGAAATTAACACAATGATTAATAGACCAGAGAGTTGGAAAGAATCTTGTCTGAATAGACCAACTCAGCAACTACTTGCTAAGCTCCTACTATGTCCCAAACACTGGTCTAGGTGCATGGAACACATAAGTGAGCAAAACAGAAGATCCAAAACTGCATGGAACTTATATTCCTGAAATAAAAGAGATATAATGCCTATAACCAGTAAAAGATTGACTGGGTAAT
The DNA here is from genome assembly GCF_964374135.1 of Grampus griseus. NCBI lineage: Eukaryota > Metazoa > Chordata > Mammalia > Artiodactyla > Delphinidae > Grampus > Grampus griseus. Next base: position 97,032,535 of record NC_139003.1, on the reverse strand, counting down.
CATAAACCTCCTAACAAAGAGAATCCCAGAACCAGATGGTCTCACTGCTGACTTCTACTAAACATTTAAAGAAGAATTAAGGCCAATTCCCTTGAAACTTCTACCAAAAACTGAAAAAGAAGGAATACTTCCAAACTAATTTTATGAGGCCAGCATTACCCCAATACCAAAGCCAAACAAAGATACTACCAGAAAAGAAGACTACAGACCAATATCCCTTATGAATATTGATGCAAAAACCCTCAACAAAATACTAGCCAACTGAATTCAAAAGCATATTAAAAGAATTATATGCCATGACCAAATGGGATTTATTCCTGGAAAGCAAGGATGGTTCAACATATTAGAATCAATCAGTGTAATGCACAACTTTAACAGAATGAAGGGGATGCATGGTCATCTCAAGTGATACAGAGAAAGCATTTGACAAAATTCAACATCATTTCATGACAAAAACACTCAAACTAGGAAGAGAAGGCCACATATATTATATATGTTTTACCACAAAAAGAGAGAGACAATAAAAATAAGTGTAATAAACAAATAAATTTTTATAGATAGGATACTAGAGGCTGATGTGTGCCATTGACACTATGGGATAGTTCCACAGTGTTCAACATTAAAAAACATAGTTTTTAACAGGCGGAACACAAAACATGCCAACAATTTTAATTTTAAAGTGTATTACAGTCAAACCTGGATATCTAGGAAAAAAGAAACATTTTTCTTTAAAATAATCCAGACAGGCATGAGTTGAGTGACTACATGTTATGAAACATGGTAGCCTCCAGGACTGAGATGTGTAAAGTGAGATGAGTAGGCATACTGATGGTTGACCATATCTGACCGTGATCTCATTACATCTTAGTTACCCAACACATATTCTGAGATTTTAGTGAGAACCCTCCCTGTCCCAAACTTTGAGACCTCTGATAGGAACTGAATTTGTAAAACTAATTCTCAAGAAACACAGTTTGTAAAATGCCTTGAATTTATCTAGTGGGCTAGTCAACGGTGGGAAAACCATGTATTACGGAAGAAATAAGTGAGTATGTGTGAACGGCAATGCTTACGTGCAAGGAATGGGGGCCTTGGCAAGAATTCAAGGTAGCTCTTGGGCTCCTTCTTCCTGACTCCTTCGTGAATCCCAGGAGTTGCCTCACAGATTGCTTTTGGTCCAGGGGGTTGACTCACCCCCTCCTGTGCCACAGAGGTAAGCCTCCCTATTTGGCTTCATGTGGCCACACAGAGATACAAAGATGGAGAAGCTGAATTATCTTCTCTGTTTCTCCAGTTTAGTGATTAAAAAACATGCTGGAAAGGCACAACTCTGGCTTTAGAAGTCCTCATGGGTGGGACTCCTGGAGGGTAGGACTCTTTTCATTATGTCTCTCCTAAGATGGTAGCACCATGCTTGGCACACATTGCTGAGCACCTAAAAAAAGAACCTGGTATCAAGATGTCGATACAAATACCCTGAATTTCTTCTGCCATAAACAATTTTCACATTTTGGAAATTTTTTGGAAAAATTATAGGCTGTGGAAATTCTTGTTCAAAAATAAAATTATATTAAGTTCCTTAAAGCACTATTAAGGGCCCTTTACAACTTTACAGTTATAACTGCTTCACTTATTTAGGAATAAATTGAGTCCAGCTTGATGTTAGAAAATGTTAAATATTAAAAACTCTGTATTCTACTAAAAAATGGAGAAATAGATTCCACAAATATAGTTACATAATTTATGGCAAAGATGCCACTCAGAAGCCATGGGGGAAAGAGTTGGCTCTTCCACACATGGTGCTGGATCCATTGGAGAACCTGTGGGAAAACACAGTGACCCCACCTGACACCAGACACCAAATCCACTCAGGATGGACTGTACGTGCAAATATCAAAGGCAAAACTGTAAAACTCATTGGAGACAACATAGCTATTTTCTTGATGTTGGAGTAGGAAAAGATTTCTTACTCAAGACAAAAAAAGCACTAACTTAAAGGAAATTTTTATTAGACTGGATATTATTAAATTGGGAATTTAATATTTAATATTCATCAGAAGAAACAATGAAGAAAGTGAATGGGTAATCCACCTAAGAGACAGAGGGAAGATGTTTCCAAGGCATCTATCTGACCTTTACTCAGAACCCTTAAAGGATTCCTACAAATTAGTAAGGAGACACACAATCCAATTAAAAAAGGAAAAAACTTGAACAGACATTTCACAAAAGAGCCCAAACAGTCAATAAGCATGTAAAACAGTGCTTAATATCATTAGCCATCAGGAAAATGCAAATGAAAACTGAAATGGAATGGTGAAAATGAAAAAGAGAAGAAAAAGAAAGAAAGAAAACTGAAAATGCCAGATAACATCAGGTGCTCGTGAGGATGTGGAAAGTCATGAATTGCTGGTCAGAGTAGAAACTGGTACAACTACTTTGGAAAAGTGAAAGCATCTACTAAAGCTGAACACGTAGATGATTTAAGACCTGGCAATTCCACTATTAGGCATCTACGGGAACCACTAGACATATACAAAAATGCTTTATTCTTAGTAGCCAATAGTTGGAAAGAGCTCTCATGCCCATCAACGGATGTAAATTATGCTATATTCATCCAATAGAATATTCTAAAGCGAAAATAAATAAACTACTACTACAGCCAACAACACAATAACTCTCATAGACACAATGTTGGGTGAAAGAAGCCATAAACAGAAGAGGACATGCGATATATTCCCATTTATATGGAAACCGTAGCAGACAGAGCTAACCCACAGAGCTAGAAGTCAGAATAGCGATTATCCCAGGGGGGAATTGACTGGGTAAGGGCAGAGAGAAGCTCTCCATGACTGGTATGCAGGGGTACAGACTATGTTTGTAAAACTATGTCAAAATTTTTTTAACCAGGAAATATAAAGTGGTAAGTTTTTATTGTCTCTACTTCCTTCTTGCCATGATTTGTCTAATTTGGCTGAATTAGATGTATTACGTATATTTTTAATATATGTTACATATATATATACATTTAATATATATTACATATATTTTCTTAAACTGTGTCATTTTCTACATTAAGATATGTACACTTAAGAATGCATGTATGGTAAATTTCAATACGTTAAGGGAAAAATTATTCTGTTCTGGATTATATGGTCTGTTATGAGAAAGGAAGTTTTGGAACCAAAGAGCAGATCAATGGGAAAGAGAGAAACCAGACAATGTTCTCCCTAGAGATGACCCAGAACTGGCACACCTCCCGCCGCTGCAGCCCTGCCCTCACTCTCCAAGGTCTCTCTTCCCTGCCTTCTACTGCCAAGCATCCCAACGACGCTTTCACTGAGCGTAGAGGCTTAGGGGAGGCCTTAGAAAAGAAACGAAAGTCGGCTGTAGAAGCTGATGCTATCGCTTTGCCCAGAGTAGGTCACCTCCCTATGTGGAGTGCTACCTGATGCTCCAGGGGTGCTAATTCACAGCAGTAGGACGGTGCCCTGACCAGACCACACACAGGACACCCATAGGACATGAGGGACATCACCGGGATGACCAGCGGTGACGAGATGACCAGATGCTCAGGGACACTTCATGAGGACATATGTGGGTTTCAATTTTCCTCTGTGAATGAGGATACACAGAAGGACCAGGGTGACGGATGAACGCCTGGGGATGAGCTGCCCCTCACCGAGTGCGGACAGCACCAGCCCCACCAGAAGCACTGCCCCAGTGCCCAAGCTTAGAGCCACAGGAACCTGTGGGGAAGAACACCACTGGCCAGTCTCGGGTTTCTGTCACCTTGCATTTCCTACATCTTACTGGGAATTAGAGTAGGGTCAGTTCCGCCCACTCCTCACCGCCTTTCTCTCATTCAGTGTTAAAAGATAAACTGAGACGCCTTACAACTTCCAAGCGTTTATCTGAGCATGCATCCATTCCAATCAGGCAGTACCAAACCAAAGGTGGTTAGGGGCCTCCCCCAACAGGAGCTGGGGAGAAGTTTTACAGAAAAGACGAGGAAGCAAAGCAAGGAGATTATTTGACTGGTGATGGCTTACTCAGTTGCCTTATTTGGGACAGCCTAGTTGGCTGTGTGTGACCAGCTGTCCATTCTCCAAGAGTCGATGCATGACCCTGGCTTAAGTTTCAGTTGCTTGCGTAGGTACCAAGGCATCAGAACGGCCGCCCCATCTAGTGGCTCCTCCCTTAATTACTGCAAGAGCCACGGCCCTAGGCACACTGCCGAACACTCCTAGCTCTTGCTGCCAGGAGGCGGCTCTCCTTCACGTTCTCCCATCAACACAAGAGAACCTGCTTTTGTTCCCTCCCAAACCGGTTTCCCTTCTGACCTAGAAAATGGCGCCCACCTCACATTCAACACCTTGGAAACACTGCACGGCTAAGGCACCGCCTTCTGATTTGCAACGATCAAGAATAACGACCCCAGCGATTCTTTAACATCGTGGTCATTTTTAATTACTAGCATTTCTCGCTGTGTGGCAGGCAGTGTGGGAAATGCTTCTTGAATTGGCTCATTTAAGCTTCTGGACATTCCTGATGGTAGACAGCATCCTCATTCCCATGTCAGTGCGAGTCTCACCGCTCCTTCGACCGCATCAGGCAATACTCATTTCTTCACTCTTTGACTCTGTTCTCCTCCTTCTTCTTCTAGAAAGGGGCTCGGGCTTACTGAAAATAGACGCCGGGCCAGGAACACAGAGGGGCTGGGGAAGCCGGGGCAGAGTCGTCTGGGAGCCGGGCGGCAGGAAAGCGCAGTCTGCCTTGGCTTGGACGCAGGGAGGAGTTCCTGGGGGTCCTGAGAGGGGACGCTGGCTGGAAAGCTGGGAGCTCTGAGGAGGAGGAACCCAAGAGAAGCTGAGTTCTAGAACAGGGACCTGGGTGAGGTTGCGAGCAACAAAGAGGACCCAACTCCACTCATTCCTCTGTGTCAGGAGCAGGTTGACCCTGCGGTGGGCGCTGAGCAGCTGCAGCCTGGGAGAGGGAAGCAGGCAAAGGGCCGCACGCTGGCCGAGGGCTTTCCGCTCTCAGGCAGGCCCCGCCCACCTCCTTTCCTTCTCCATCCCTCCCCCGCCGCTACTCAGGGGCTGCTGCTGAAAGCCTTTTCCCAGCTCTACAGACTTCACTGTCCCCCCACTGCCCAGAAATAAGACATCTTCTGCCGCCCAGAAGTAAGACACCTTTTTTGTTTTTAGAATTAGGATAATTTAAAAATGGGACCACTTTCTGGTTCCTTAAAACTCATTCCGTGTGCACCCACACACTTGGACATATACATACACGTGCACATACACATATGCACACATATCCATGCACGTGTGTATATGCGTGTGCACATGCACACGAGTGCTCATGTGCATGTGTGTCTGCGCACACGTGTGTGTACATGTGTGCGCATGTGCATATACGCATGTGTACACTGACGTGTGCATATATTTGTGTGTGTCTATATGTGCCCTTTAAGAAGTTATAACAACAGAGGCGCCATTTATTGGGCTACAACTACAGGCCAGGTGCCAGGTGACACCATCTATGCACATCCTCACTAACTCCTTATAACCTTATTATTTCCTCCCCATTGTATGAGGAAAAGAGATTCTGGAAGGAACGCCCTTGCTCAAGGTCAGGTAGCCAGAAACATCCATAACGAGCTCGGGTGGGCATCATGCTTCTCTCTGAGGCTCGGCCGCTTCTCAGGGAGCTGGCCTCAGCCTTCTTCAGGACCTGACTCAGCTCCAGGCCCTGGAGGAAGGGACAAAAGCCCTCTGTGGATGTACAGGAAGAGAGAGGCAGAAGGAGGAAGGACGGGTGGAGATGGATCTGGGGGCACCGGGTGAGCTGCTTCAGAGGGACAGCCGGGGGTCTCTCTGAGGGGTGGAGGCAGCAGGCTGATGCTGTTAGCTCGCTCTTCCTTACTGGGCTGCTCTTGTTTACACATTTTGAACCCCTGGATGAAGGTGCTACCATCCAGTCCCTAACAAGAAAGGAGCAACACCATCTATTCATCCAAGAAGCACTACCGAGCCCCTGGCTGACAGCCCTGCAAACATGATTCTAAAGAATGAAAGTGACATGCTCTAGTTCAAGCCATAACAGTGATGCGACCCCTGCCGCCCTCTGCTCTTTCTTAGTCTGGGGTCTGACCTGCCTTCAGACACGTGCCAGGCTGGCCGGCGCTCGCTCAGCAGACAGAGAGGGGCAGCTCCAGGTCCCCGCGTCTGCCCTCAGCTCCACGGTCTTTAAAGTCTGTTCATTTCCATGAGCACTTTTCCCTTTTCGTTTTCGTTACCCTGGCGATTTCAGATGTTGTGCTATATATTACCGTATGGAAATGTCATCTCTCATGAAGCTGGAGACTGAAGCGGCAGAGACATGCCAAGGTCAAGTTGGAGCTATTGCTCTGGCGTCTGCAGACGTGAATGATGGAGGAGCCATGGACCTAATGTTGCACTGCTTCCTGAAAGAGCTGCAGGGCGGTGCCTGGACAGGCAGCTGTGCAGACATCCTCAGGTGCCACATGCCCTCAGTGTGGAAGCCAGTCCTGGGCGTGATGCTGGTGCTTGAGGATGAATTATGGAGCCGGAGCTTCAGGGATGCAGACGCAGAAGAATGAAGCCTCGAGAATATTTCCTTGGCGTGGGCTCCGGCAGCTTGAAACAGGCTTTGTTACAGAAGAAATTTCCAAAGAAAATAAAGTATAATCAACTAGATGGTTGAAGTCTCTCCAGTGGAAAATGGTGGCAGTTTGGGCTCCAGCTGACAAAACCAGTATAAAATACGGCTGCTATTTATAGCAGGTAGAACCCTATCAAACCAGGACGGTGATCTTCTTACTTCCTCTGTTCACCAAGGAAAAGTAGGGATTATCCAGTACTACTGAAAAATCACCCTGAGGCTACATGTCAACTGGTTTTGTAGTCAATTAAACACCAGGTACCAAAAGGATCAGCTGAGCTCTTAAATTGTGTGTGTGTGTGTGTGTGTGTGTGTGTGTGTGTGTGTGTGTAAATCAATCAAACCAATCAAAGAGCTAACATTATCTGCCCAAGGTAATATGGGAAACAGATGTTTACTGACTGCGGGTACAGCACTGGTGGAGTACACTGGTGGCACACGACAACTCAAGTGCGGTATCTTTGGTCTTCGAACAGGTTGATGGCCGGTGGTGAAGCAGCCGTCCAGGAGCAAAGCAGAAATGTCAAACTGCAAGCCTTGGACAGCAACACTAACTTTTCGTCTTCTCTTTCCTCACTCAGCCCCATGCAGCTGCATTCAGAGACTCTGCAAACTATAAACACTTGGTATTTATTTCATAACCAGGTAAAATCTTATTTTTCAGTGTAGGTTGTATCCATTCATTTATTCACTCATTCCATCACCCTTTATGGAAAACTTTGCTCTGAGCCAAGGACCCTACTAGACGCTAAGGGAAGAAGTGGACAAGGCGTGGGTGCTTACTCGGATTCAACAAAGGTTTTATAAAGAAAACCATAATGTTATATCTATGCATATATACACGCATGTGTATGCGCAGATATACCCAGTGTATATCTATGTTTATATCTGAATGTCCATGGGTATATCTGTGTGCGCACACACACATTCACACACACAAACTCATACATACCCCAAACTGCGAAATGAAAGAAATCCTACTCTTGCTTCGCACTTTGGGGTCACCCCCTCCCTTGCCAAAACCCCTCATGGGTTCCCGCTCCGCTGATGGAGCTCTTGGGTGGAGAAATCTGAGATTGGCGTCCACAGCTTCCTCACTGAGAACAGTCTTCTGCTCAGCAAAGCACATCTTACAAGATCTCTGGTTGACGTTGTGTTTGAACAGCAATGATCTGTTCGAGAATGGAAAGCTGAATGCAGTGTCTCCACAGGAAGTCTTCTGTTTTATACTCTGAAAGGGAGTTCTCAGTTTAGTAGAGATGTATCAAATAACTAGCGGTGTGAAGGTTTCGTTAATTGAACGTGGTTGTAGCACAGGCTTATGAGACTGGAAAACAATTTATGAAAATCTACTAGAACATTTCTTTCATTATTGTCAAACGTATGGTTATAATAAAGTAATTGAGTCATTTTAACAACCATATGATTTTTTAAATTACGTATTCTAAAAGCACTGGGAAATGGCTTTTCAAGTGTTTTTCAAAAGATAGAAATTATAAAACAAAATCTTCCATATTGCTGGAGTAGCAAAGTTAAAGTGGAAAACAAACAGAAGCACTATTTCGCACCCACATCCCACTGGGGATCGCAAGAGTCTGAGGCGGAGAGTCAAACCCCTCTCCGTTGCTCTGTAGCAATGGACCTGCAGCAAGTGACTCACTTCTTTCAGCCTCTGTGTGCTCAGCTGTGGAAGGAAGACGGTCCTAGCTCCTGGCTCAAAGGTTGTTGCTAGGATTACAAATAGGAGGGAAAGGGGTCATCAGAGTGGGCACCACAGGCATACGGTAAGTTTCAGTAAACAGCAATTATCATGATGGTGGACGGCAAGCATTTGCAGGCTCCCTGAAAGGGATCAGCTGTAGAGAAACAGGAATTTCCGAAAAAGACTCACAGATGGCAGCTGTGGTGAAAGTTGGAGTCCTGCGACATCGTTCAGGGTGGAGACCTATCCTGTGCGTCCACCTGAACTTACCAACCAGACTTGATTCCTCCATAAGAAACAGTGAATTCATAGTGTTCGTGATTCTTTCATTTTGCAAGCCCAGTGAGGTTTCACATGCTACTACATTTTCCTTACAAATCCAATGCTAAAATTACTTGCAGATTTGGATAATCTGTTTCCAGAATTATAGCCATCGAACCAATAAAAATTGTGCACACCCTCTATCACAGTTCTTGTCTTCATTTGGTGGGTTTTCCCTGGAATGCCAGAGTCGTATCAATACCAGAGTTTCTTTGCATCTAGAACTGCCTCTTTTTACAGTGGTCAGGAAATACCTTGGCGAAATCAGAGGACTAGGAAATCCAAGATAGCCTTGTTCTACCCTCCAAAAGCTACTCATCCCCCGTGGCAGACACTCAAATGTACCAGACAATTTGTCTGACAAGGCGTGTGAGCTGCGAGACACGGGCACCACACAGAGCCAAGAGCTCATGAATTGACCCAAACGTTTTGTAAATGTGGAGCGACATCTTCCACTTATGAAATAATTCACAACTCATCAAGAGCTTTCACAACCTCCTAGTGGAAACGCCAATAATAATAAACATTCTGTTTTCTCATAGCCCTTGAGACTGACAAAACCTCCACACACTCTATCTCATGCCATCTTCAAAAAGTTGGAAATAAGTGGACATCATCCTCTCTGGTTTTCGAAAAAGAAAATGAAGACACAGAGACGTGAAGTAATCATGCCTGCGGCCTCGAAGGAGGAAACAGAGAAGCCCAGGTCTGTGTTCTAAACACCGTTGTTTTTCCTCGATATCACACCACCCTTCTTAAACTTTTCCCTGGTGATCTCCAAGGGTGGGCATTAGAGGTACCCGCCAGAGTACTGATTTCCAGATAATATTCTGATGGGGGTAGGGAATATTACAGAGAAGGGCAGAGTTTGACCCATCAGTGAACCACGTGGCAGGACTAACTTGTCCACCAGAGCCCCACAGAAGGACCCTCCGCCTGCGGGCGGAGACGGACCTAGCCCCAGCCTCTGACAGCTCAGCCTGCTGCACTTGGTGGCCTTACTCTTCAGTGAGTCTGTACGTCTGCTCTTATGTGCCATGGCTGGCCTACCCAATCCCCTGCCCGACACGCATCTGCCAGTGGTCTTCACTTACGTTTGACCAGTTGTAGGTTGCTCAGGCCATGTATACGGTCGTCATCCTTTTCTCCTTATTTTTCTTCCTTCACATCCCAGATCCCATCCATCAGCAAACCCGACATGTCTACGTCCAAAATATAACTCAGAAACAGCCTTCTGCACTGTTCCCAAAAATCCAAACCACCCGCATCGCTGGCCCGACCCAACCAGCCCCCGACCCCTGCTTCCATGCTAAGGACCACTCTCCACAAAACACCAGAGCCACCTTGCAAGAGGCTTCCACTTCAATCAATAAAATCCAAACCCTGTACCACTCAAGGCCCACCTCCCTCCCAGGTCTCCCCTGCCCCACTCCCCACTTGCACTTCTTTCTACCCCATGGTTTCTCAAAATGTGAGCCCAGACCAGCAACATCAACAGTCATCAAGGAACTTAATTGGAAATGCAGATTCCCGGGCCCAGCCCTCTGAGCTGGGGCCCAGCCCCTGATGTTTTCACCAGACCCCCAGGGGGTGCTGAGACAGCTGAAGAGTGAGAACAGTGCTCTACGCTACCAGTGGTTCTGCGATTCCTGCCTCGGGCCTTTGGCATCACTGCTCCCTCTACTTACGTGTTCTTCCCACCAGTTCGGCACGTGTCTGATGCCTTCTCATGAGTCGCTCTGAGAATATCTTAAGTACTTACTTGTCTTCCCGTCTAGTTTCTCCTTTCCTCACCCAATGGGAGTCTAAATCCCACAAAAACAGGGCCAGGGTCCTGTTTGCCAGTTTTTCTAGAAGAGTGCCTGGTGTGGAGGACCCTGTCAGCACGTGCCGGGGATAAACACGTGAGCACAGGTAGCACCTACTGCCCACGAAGTACACGCTGGACACCGTTCTCCCCACTTTGCAGATGGGCAAACTGAGGTTCAGGGAACACGATCAACTGGCCTTAAGTCTGAAAGCCAAGCAATTAGTAAAGCTGAAACTCACACATGGCATTTTCACACCGTTTGGCTGCATCTCATGAAAACATCGCCTTCTGTCCAGACTCACCTCAGGGTCATAAATTACATCTCTGAAAACACTCTGCTTTCTCCCTCATCGACAGCCTGGGCCAGGCACTTGAGATGCACCAGCTACAAACTTCCCCTGGTGCTGGGAAGCTCTTCTCCGCTTTGCGGACCTGACTTGAGTGGCTCACAGTGGTGTCCCTGACCACTGGGACCTGAGTCTGGGTTACACCGGCCACTGCAAGTCTGCAAATACAGGGAGGGCACGGGAGTAGCACTTTATGAGATGGCTTTGAGTTGGTTGGATGTGTCCTGGCATTCAGATAACCCAGAAGTGCTGCCCAAAAGGTTTTGAACATTTTTACTCTTTGATCACACCCTGATATCTGACTTTGGCTTATTTTTCCATTTTTAACATTCCTACTAATCCTGAGCTTTTTCAACTACCATTTTTCTTTCTCGACTTTAAAAGCATTGACTCTTCAGAAAAATTGTCTCAATTAAGGTCCATCTGAGAAAGAATTACTTAAGAAGTTGCAATTGTGCTCTGGAAACATGGCTTTGCCCAACATTACAAATGCTTTGGCAGGATTTGTGGTTGCTTGAAACTCACCCCTCGTTCTGCTGTAATGGATTGAAATCTGAGACTTCAGTGACTGCAAATCATTTGTCCCGGCACTCAAGTATTCCAAATTCAGAACAGCTGGGTTTAAATTGCCTGTGCATTTTCTTCTATGCGCATTACCTTCTTTCCTGGAGCCAAACCACCGTATGCCTTTCTCTTCTACAACTGAAGACAAATCCACAGGAAAAAAAAAAAAAGTAGCACTTAGTGGTACCAGCAGGGCCTGAAATGTGAAATGACATTTTTATCTAATTGTGGTTCATCATGTCTTATGAAAGGAAAACCATTTAAAATCTTGTTTGTTGATTTTATGGCGTAATTTTCTCAAGTTGTTTCCAAAGCCCTGGAAAGTCATAGAAAGTATATGTAGAAAAATTGTATACATAATTAGCTAAGGAAATCAAGTTTGCATGTTGTCCTGTGGTTTGACCAAGAAAAGAAGAGAGAGGACACAAGTTACCAGGGTCAGGACTCTGCTCTGGGGCCTCCTGGGCTACAGAATGCTACACCCGATTCAGGGAAACTTCAGGTTAGAAAGATGCCTCCTCACTTCCTTGTCGTTTGGAGGGCAGGAGGTGAGGCTTCTCATCATCCTGTTCTCAGACGCCAGCAGGACACTGACACTCAGTGGCATGGGTGTCAGTGGGTTAGTCTGAGATCCATTCCCACCAGCCTTGAACCTGTCACCCTATGGGAATGTTGCCTATCATGATGCTGGGGGTGTTGGTGCATCCCCAAGCGGGGGTGAAATTTAGCAATTTCATACTGTGCCATGGACACACACTTAATCCACACCTCTGGTCACGATACTTCTGAAATTTCTAGTTGTTGGCAACTTCCTGCAGCCCTCAACATCCCAGGGCTCCTCAACCTGCATCCTGCTCTCCATCATGTCTGCAGCTGCCCTCTATCCTTCTCAGCTGCACAGGGGCAATGACCTCTCTTCTGTCTTGGCTTTGAGCATCTCCCAGCTGGTCTCCGCCCTCCACAGAGCTGCCAGTTCTCTCCCAATCTCCTTGGCACAACTTAAGATAGCTTTCATATTCGATACCAGATTGTATTTGCAGACTCACCCGTGGTACCCAAGGATCCCTTGCTTTTCTCAGTATCCTGACTCACGCTTCATCCCTGTGTGGCTTCTTACCTCCCTCTCTTGGTTCATTCTCGGGTCACTCAGCCAGCGATTCCTTCCTCCACTTACGTAATCCCACTCATCTTTCAGCTGCGTTTTGGATGTCACCTCTTCTCATGAAGTTTTGGCTGCTTCCCAAGTCAGCCAGGGAACTTTGCAGGATGACAGTGTAACCTGGCGTAGGGCTTGGTAAATACCAACCTGTGTTTTTCTGCAGTAAGAGAGCTATGTGTGCCTTATCTCCCTGCATGTCACTGGAATCCAGTAACTATTCCTGCATTAGAAATTGAAGATTAATGGGATATAGAACAAAGATGGTGCGTGTGTGTGTATGTGCACGCGCACACATAACTGAAGTGATTCTGTGTCGTACTTGGAGTTGACCCTGTATTCATGAAGGTTGAGAAGTCTTGGTTCAGGAAATATCACTGGGACTGCAGTCCCTGCGCTGAACCGGAAAAAGAAATGTGCTATGGACAGGAACATGTTCCAAGATGGATGTGATTTTCTAGGATTAAGAACAATGACGGAGAAAAACCAAAGGCCCTACCACAAAGTGTCAGAAATCTTTGATAGACTAAATGCTCCAGCTACTCAGTGGGAAAAGAGGGAAAGAACTCTGTGCTAATTTTGTTGATGCCACAAAAGACAACTTTGCATTTTCAAAAATTCCCATATCTGTAGACAAATGTATATCTAGTGGCTTGAAGGACATGTACAGAGTATTTAAATTAGCATGGAGATCTGCACATACAAGCAAAGAGTAGAGTACTGGGAATGAAGGATAAAGGGGAAGAAATTCAGAAAAAGAGAATTGCTGAACATTTCAATGATGTTAATACTTGTAAAATAAAGGGTGTATTAAACGAAATTGTGTATAAGTGAGATTTAAAATATGTTAGACATCACCGAAAATGGCAGAGTAGGAAACTCCACATCTTTCTTCCTCCATAAAAACAAATAACGAGCTGACAAAACGGCCAGAATCAACTTTTGCAGAACTCTGGAATCTAGTCCATAACTTACAACAACGAGGGGAATCTCAATGAAGAAAGAAGCACTGTGTTGTGTTAAAGAGGGCTACGGCATATTAATTTGCCCTCCTACTTTCCCCCACTCCTAAGAAAAGTGGCAGGTAGGAGGGTAGCAGCCCATTTCCCTGGGGCAGGCTGCTAGTGCCAGAGGGATGGATGCATGCTTAGAAATGGCCTGAGAAAACCCTAAACTTTCATGCCTGACTGACCCTCAGGGACTGTGCAAACAGGAAGTGAAGGCTAAGGCAGGGCTGTAAATGCCCAGTGAGGCATGGAAGGAGTGCCCCAACACAGAGCCAGTCTGAAGAAACTGGGAGTCTAAGCTAATGGGACACAGACTTCAGTTAACACAACAAAGAATACAGATTTTACAAACAGGGTTCAGAAAATCATGAAACAAACAACAACTCACAGCAAGCAGTAACAGAAAACCCCAGGAAGGAGAGAGAATCTGATTTCCAGAGTTGACACATCATAGCATTCACAATGTCCACTTTTCAACACAAAATTAGGAAACATGCCAGGAACAAGAAAGTATGGCCCATTCACAGGGGGCACAAAGAAATTAATAGAAACCGTCCATGAGGAAGCCCAAGCATTGGAATTACTAGACAAAGACTTTAAATCAACTGTCTTAAATCTGCCCAAAGAGCTAAAGGAAACCATGGATAAGAACTGAAGGAAAAGAACAATGTTTCAACAAATAAAGAATATTAATGGAAGAGGGTAATATAAAAAGGAACCAAATAGGGACTCTGGAGATGGAAAGTGCAATATCTAAAATTTTTTAAATTCACTACAGTGGTCCAACAGCAGATTTGAGCACACAGAAGAGAGAATCTGTGACCTTGAAGAAACAACAATTGAGATCAGTCAGTCTGAGGAGCTCAAAAAGAAAAGAATGAAGCAAGTGAACAGAGCCTCAGAGACATTTCAGACACTATAAAGTATACCAAAAATATATTAGTGATGAGAATGGGAGAATTAAAAGGAAAGTCAGTGGAAAGAACTCGACTGTTCATTATGCAAAAAACTCTAGAATCCTTGGACACCCTTGCTGGTCTTGATTGTTACCAAGCTGATCCTATCTCAAGAATCTTGCATTGCGGAAATTATATATTCTAGACTAGTGTTTCTGGATTACAGTCACCTATAGATTTTATCAAAAATACAGATCTGTGTCAGTCTCTCAAGGCAAAAGAAATAAAAGCAAAAATAAACAAATGGGACCTAATAAAACTTAAAGGCTTTTGCACAGCAAATGAAACCATCAACAAAATGAAAAGACAACCTACAGAATGGGAGAAATTATTTGCAAATAATGTGACTGACAAAGGCTTAATATCCAAAATATACAAACAGCTCATACAACTCAATAACAGCAACAGCAACAAAAAACAACCCAATCAAAAACATGGGTGGAAGACCTAAATAGACATTTCTCTGAAGATGACATACAGATGGCCAACAGGTACAGAAAAAAATGCTCAACATCGGTAATTATTAGAGAAATGCAGATCAAAACCACAATGAAGTATCACTTCACATCATCAAAAAGCCTATGAATGATAAATGCTGGAGAGGGTGTGGAGAAAATGGAACCCTCCTATACTGTTGGTGGGAATCTAAATTGGAACAAACACAATGGAAAACAGTATGGAGGTTCTTTAAAAAACTAAAAATAGAGTTACCATATGATCCAGCAATCCCACTTCTAGGCATATATCCAGAAAAGATGAAAACTCTTAATTCAAAAAGATACCTGTACCCCAGCAGCATTATTTACAATAGCCATGAAAATAAATGGAAAATAATATGAAAAAATATATATATATATAACTGAATCACTTTGCTGTACACCTAAAACTAACACAATATTACAAATTAACTATACTTCAATTAAAAAATTATTCAACAGTCAAAATCTAAAAAAATAAGCTACAGATCTGTGGTCCCTATTGTCCATTAATCTATAGATTAAGACATAAATATTCATATATAATTTATAAATTATAATTTGTATAATTTATATATATATTCATATATTTTATAAATATAATTTATATAATATTATTAAAAAATGGCTCAGATGATTATGAGATTATAGAAGCTGAGAAACCCTACAATCTGCTGTCTACCAGCTAGAAACCCAGGAAAGCTATTGGTGCAAATTTCTGTTTGAGTCTGAAAGCTGGAGAACCAGGGGAGCCAATGGTGTAAGACCCAGGGTGAGAGCAAAAGAAGGTTAGTGTCCCAGCTCAAGCCGTCAGACAGAGCGAGCCAATTCAGGCTTCCTCCACCTTTTGCTCTAATCAGGCCCTGAGACATTGAGGTTGTTCCGTATCTTGGCTTATTGTGAATAATGCTGCAGTGAAGATCGGATTGCAGGTATCTCTCTGAGATTCTGTTTTCATTTCCTTTGGATATATACCCAGAGATGGGAATTGCTGGATCTTATGGCTGCACCAATTTACCTTCCCACAAACAGTACACAGTGTTTCCCTTTCTCCATATCCTCACCAACACTTGTTATCTCTTGTTTTTTTGATAAAAGCCATCCCAACAGATGTGAGGTGATAACTCATTGTGGTTTTGATTTGCATTTCCCTGATGATTAGTAATGCTGAGCATCTTTTTATGTACCTGTAAGAAATTTCTATGTATTCTTTGGATAAATTTTTATCCAGTTCCGTTGCCTTTTTTTTTTTTTTTTTTTTGTGTGGTACGCGGGCCTCTCACTGTTGTGGCCTCTCCCGTTGTGGAGCACAAGCTCCGGACGCATAGGCTCAGCGGCCATGGCTCACGGGCCCAGCCGCTCCGCGGCATGTGGGATCTTCCCGGACCGGGCCACGAACATGTGTCCCCTGCGTCAGCAGGCAGACTCTCAACCACTGCGCCACCAGGGAAGCCCTGCCCATTTTTTAATCAGATTGCTTTTCTTGCTATTGAGTTTTATGAGTTTCTTATGTATTTTAGATATTAGCCCCTTATCAGATATATGATTTGCAAATATTTTCTCCCATCAGTGGATTGTCTTATCGTTTTCTTGGTTGCTTCCTTTGCTGTACAGAAGTTGTTTTAGTTTGATATAGTCCCACTTGTTGATGTTTGTATTTGTTGCTGGGTTGTTGTTTTGGGATTTGTTTGTTTTGTTTTGTTTTTGGTGTCATATCCAAAAAAAATCACCGCCAATACCAATGTCAAGGAACTTTTCCTCTATATGTTCTTCTGGGAGTTTTATAATTGCAGGTTTTACATTTAAGTTTTTAATCCATTTTGAGTTAACTTTTGTAAGTGGTGTAAGATAGGGGTCCAGTTTCATTCTTCTGCATGTGGGTATCCAGTTTTCCCAAAACTGCAGAGACAATTGCAGAGACTGTGGAGGAGAATTGGGTATTCACTGAGCAACAATGGTGTCATCCACAAGCATAAGTAATAATGTGGAAGCCCCACCTCGTGTAGCTGGTCAGAGGACTCTAAGTCGGTATGGCTGGTTCGTAGGATGCACATAGGGTCAAAGAATCATAAGCAACAAGCCTGCAGAAAAAGACGGGGCAGAGAATGGAAAGCCTGCACAGCAGGTAAGAGTTCAGACTTTCTCTGGGAGGCAACAAAGGGTTAATGAAAGATTTTCTGCGGGGACACAGACAGATAAAACAGACCAGATGTGTGGCTACTGTGGTTCAAGAATTTCCTGACATGTTGGACATTCAGGTGTTTCATGGTGGGAGGCCGAGGTGGATGGCAGAATGACTCACCTCTCCCGTTCTCACCTCTGCTTTCCCAGGATAAACCCAACACAGTCGTGACATCTGCTGAATATCCTTGGCTTCAGTTCTCTTAAGTTTATTTTAGGACTTTTGTATCTGTAATGCTGTGCTGGTCAAGTCATCAGCAATGTTGGCAACCCAAAGTCAAATGTCGATCTTCATCTTACCTGACCAGCGTTGTTTGACTCACTAGACAAATGCCTTCTTTTGGACACACGTTATCATTGTGTTTCCAGAGCGTCACTCATTCTTGGTTCTCTGCCTGCTCCAGGAAGCAACCTCACCCACCCCTCCTGTCGGTCTCTCTTTTCTTCCTGTCAGTGTGCCCAGAGCTCCATCTGTAGTTTTCTGACATCCTACCTACACTCATTCCCTGGATAATCTCATACAGACACAGAACTTCAAAGACCATTCAAAGCCAGTGATTCTTATTTTCCCTCTCCAGCCCACACGTCCTCCTGAATTCCATGTGTCCATCCAGTAGCCCAAACAACACCCACACTAGGATGCCTAATAGATCCCAAACCCAACATGGCCAAGACAGCCTCACTCCTAATCTCGCCCCCTGAAAACTGCTCCAACAGCCTTTCCTATTTCCATTCTGTATGACAACTTCTGGTCGTTCAAGCCAAAAACTTTGGAGTCACCCTAAGTCAACTCTATCTCATTCGACATAAGTACATCCTGTGGGTCCAGGTTTAAAACAGGCCAGAATCCAAGCACTTCTCACCATGCTCACAGCTACTGCCCTTCCTCAAGCAAACAACCTATCTGACCTGTATTACTCTAAGAACCTCCTAACTGGTCCCATTATTCACACCATGGTTTCCTATCATCCATTCGCAACAAATTAGCCTTATAAAAAAAAGTCAGAGTTTATCACTCCTTGGCTCAAACCCAGGAAATGGCAGATTATCTCATGTAGAGTAGAAGCCCACGTCTGTGCCATGCTGAGAAGGCCCCATGTGATCACCTCCTACACCCTCTCTTACTCTGCTGCAGACCCTGGGCTACTTATTCTTCCTAGTCTGTGCTGAGCAGGACCCAACCTGGGAGCCTCTGGAGTGACTGTTCCCTCTGCCTCTTCCTCCACATAAATGCATGGCTTATCCCTCACCCCTTTGCAAGCCATGTCAGAAAAGGTATTCTTAAAGTTTACCCTGACTAGTTAATTTTAAATTGCAAAGCCAACAGCATGCCAGTAAAACTTTAACCTGCTCTATTTTCTGCATTGCATTAATCACCCAATACGCTAAGATACCTACTCACTTATTCTATTAATTGATTGTTTTGTTTCTCCCTTTTACAAAGGGAGCTCCACGTGGACAGAATTCTTCATCTGTTCTGTTGGTGTATCCTGAGCTTCAGGATAGTGCCTGGTGCTACATGGTAGATGCTAGTGAAATGTAAGAATAAATGAATGAATAAGTCGTACCTATAATCCTTGGTTTTCATGTCTTTGTCTAATTGTGGATCAAGATTATTCTAAACATCACAAATGCTTTTGACAATTTTTCCTCCTAAGCTATATTCTGTGACAGCTTATAAAACGTAAGTGCAGACTTTTCCATAACTTTTTCATAGAAGTTAGTTCTAACACAGTTTTGGCCTAATATTTTAAACTAATTTTTTTCTTGAGTTTCTTCTGGCTAAGTTATATTTTTTCTAAGAAACTTCCAATTTTGTTTAATGTTTTTGGTTTACTCACAAAAAATAACTGATAGTGCTCTCAGATGAATTTTTAAATTTCTCATTTATCTTTAGTTATTTATTTTATATTTTTAATACCCAGTTTGAGTTTCTTGGATTCTTCATTGTGTCTTTAACGAGGGAAAAAGTGTTAAGTTTTAATAAAATTCAACATACCAGCTTTTTTCTTACAGAGAGAGTGTTTTGGTGTTGTGTCTAAATCTAAAAATTCATCAAGGGCTTCCCTAGTGGCACAGTGGTTAAGAATCCGCCTGCCAATGCAGGGGACACGGGTTCGAGCCCTGGTCCGGGAATATCCCACATGCCGCGGAGCAACTAAGCCCGTGAGCCACAACTACTGAGCCCACGAGCCACAACTACTGAAGCCCATGCACCTAGAGCCCATGCCTCACAAGAGAAGCCACTGCAATGAGAAGCCTGCGCACTGCAACAAAGAGTAGCCCCTGCTCACTGTAACTAGAGAAAGCTCACGTGCAGCAACGAAGACCCAGTGCAGCCAAAAATAAATAAATAAAATTTATTTTAAAAAATAAAATAAAATAAAAACTCATCACCAAGATCAAGCAAATTTTATCCCCTATTTAATAGAAGTTTTATAGTTTTGTATTTTATATCTAGGCTTGTGACCCATTTTGAGTTAGTATTTGTGTATGGCATGAAGAAAGGTTGAGGTTCATTTTTCTGCATGTAGATATCTACTTGTAGCAAAACTATTTTTTGAAAAGACTCTCCTTTCTCCAATAAATTGCCCCTGCATCTTTGTAAAAAATCAGTTGACCAGATCTGTGTAGATTTTTCTCTGGGTTCTTCAGGTAGTACCATTGATCTATATGTCTGTACTTTCACTCTGCTCTCTTGATTAACACAGCTTTATAGCAGGTCTTGAAACCTGGCAATGTGAGTCCTCCAACTTTGTTCTTTTTCAGAATTGTGTTCCCTATTCTAGTACCTGTGCATTTCATATAAATTATAGACTAAGTTCAGTAGTTTTTACAAAAAACAATTTTTTGCTAGAATTTTGATGGGGATTGCATTGACACTATAGATGAAATTAGAAAGACTGATATATTAACAATATTTATTCTTCCAATCCATGGATACAGAATATCTTTCTATTTATCTAAATATTTTTGTGATTTCTTCCTTTGGTGTTTTTTAGTTTTACACACAGAGATCTCGCATATACATTTTGTTAGATTTTTACCAAGTATTTTATTTGTACTGGTTATATTATAAATGAAAATTGGTTTTAATTTTTCTTTGACCCTTGGACTTTTTTAGAAATGTGTTGTTAAATCGCCACATATCTGAGTATTTTTCAGCTATTTTTCTCCTATGGTTTCTTGTTTAATTCCATTGTTACTTAAAAAGGTATTTTGTGTACTTTCTATTACTTTCAATTGAAGTGTGATTTTTACTGAGAATATGGTTTATCTTGGTGAATGTTCCCTGTGTACTTGAGACAAATATGTATCCTGCTGTTGTTGGATGAAATGTTCTATAAATACCAATTCGATCAGGTTGGTTGATGATACAATCAGGTAATATATATCCTTACTAATTTTCTGTTCGCTTGATCTATCCATGACTAATAGGGGGTTATTGAAGCCTCAGTCTATAGCAGTGGATTTTCCTGCTTCTCATTTCAGTTCTGTTCATTTTGCTTCATGTATTTGAGGCTCTGCTGTTACGTGCATACATGTTGGAGATGATATCTTCTTGCAGAATTGGCCCCTTTTTCACTGTTATGCACCTCTCTATTTCTAATAAATCATCCTTGTTTGAAAGTCTGCTTTATATGAAACTGATATAGCCACTACAGTTTTCTTTTGATTAGTGTTAGTATAGTATAAGTTTCTCCACCCTTTTACTTTTAACCTACCTGAGTTTTTATATTTAGAATGAGTTTCTTGTAAGCAGCATATGGTTCAGCCCCTTTTTTTAATCTACTGTAACAATCTCTGACTTTTAATTGGTGAATTTAGGCCAGTCATCTTTAAGTTTAGTGATAAAAATCAACCATCTTTTTGTTTTCTATTTATTGCATTTGTTCTTTAATTCTCCTTTTTTCTCCCTTTTCTACATTCTCATGTTTTAATTGAGCATTTTATTTGATTCCATTTTAACTTCTCTCTGAACATATAATTTATACTTCTTTGTAACTTTGTTAGTAGTTGCCCTATCACTTATAATAGTTTTTAAATAATCTAAATTCATATTCAAATAACACTTTATTACTTCATGTGTAGTGCAGGTATCTTAAGGAGAATATTTCCAATTTCTCCCTCCCATTCCTTGTGACGTTGTTATTCATTTTAATTATGCATATACTATAAAATTCCAAATTATTACTCTTTTTGCTTTAAGAGACAGCTCTCTTTTTGATCAATAAGAATAAGAAAATTAAAATATCTTTTACAATTATTTGGGTTTTTTTCAAATTCTCTCCCTTATTTATATAGATCCAAGTTTCTGATCTATACCATTTTTCTTCTTCCTGAAAAGCTTATTTTAGAATTTCTTCCAAAGCAGATAAGCTTAAAATAAATTCTCTCATTTTCTGTTTATCTGACAGTCTTTATTTCTGCTTCACTTTTGAGAAATGACTGGCTATAATTTCACTGACTATGAAATTCTCTGTAGGAATATTTTTTCTTTTGACACTTTAAAGATTTTACTCCACTTTCTTTTTGCTTGCATACTTACTTATGACAAATCTATGGTAGTACTTATCCTTATTTCTTTATAAGTAAGGTGTGCATCCTTTCTCTGGATTCTTTCAAAATTTTCTCTTTGTTTTTTGTTTTCTGCAGTTTCAGTGTGTTTGTCTAGCTTCTTGGACCTGTGGTTTGTCGTCTGACATAAATTTTATAGTTTTTGGCTGTTATTTTTCCAGATATTTTCTCTACCTTATTCTTTCTTTTCCTGGCATTCCGATTATATGCATTTAAAATTTTTTATACATTTATTCACAATATCCCACATTTCTTGGACATTGTATTCTTTTTTATCACTATTCTTACTGCTAATTTTTTCTTTGCGTATGATTTGGGGATGTTTCTATTGACCTACACTCAAACTCATTAATTCTCTCCTTGGACGTATCGAAGACATCCTTCTTTTCTGTTACTGTTTTGTTTATTTCTGGCATTTCCTTTTGATACATTTTTATAGTTTTCTTTTCTTTTCTTTCATTATCCATCTGACCTTGCACATTATATTTTTAAATTATTGTTATTTTAGCACTTAACACAGTTATATTAAAATCACTGTCTGGTAGTTCTAACCATTGTGTCTTATCAACTCTAGTTCTGACAAGTTTTTGTCTCTTTAGATTATGGATTTCTTGAGTTTGTTTTGTTTATTTTGTCTTTTTGCATGCTTTGTCATTTTTTATTAAAATACAAACATGTTGTATAGAGTAAGAGTTATTGAAACAAACAGGTTTTTATCCTGAAGATGTGTATATATCTGGCTAGGTGTTGAAATATATTTAATGTTTGCTGTAAGTATAGGCACCCAAGGCTTCAAATTCCTCCAGTCAGCTTGTTTTGACCCCCTTCTTTGATACAACTGCCTCATAGAGAGTTTTTGTCTTTCAAATTTTTCAGCTGTAATCTACTCATTATTACTGGTGGCTTGTTAGGATGGTGTATGGTGAGAGGGAGAAAGCGCACTCTCTAATCTTCTGGTTACATCTCAGTACTTTGATTGGTCTGTGTCATGGTGTGTGTCCTTCAGAAGTATTTCTGGTTTCCCTCAAGGGGTAGAACTACCCCTCCCTATGCCCCTTAATCCCTGTCCTTGAAGCCACTCTCCAGTTGATTATGACTTTTATTTCCTTAAATGAGACAATGCTGAAACAGGCTGGAGTGGGTGGAATTCCCTGCCCTCACAGGGGATAAGGTTTCAGAATTGTCCTCTGGTAAGGTCCTTCCTCCTGGAGGTTATGTTTTTTTTAAGGGGAATATTTGGGGAGAGGGTCACAATGGCTACTCTTCCCCTTCACCCCACCAGGGCCATATCGGGAGCTTTTTCTAATCCTCCCCATGAGAACCCGTTTTGAGTTCTGAAATGGGTTGAATTGTGTCCCTCCAAAAATACATGTTGAAGTCCTAAGCCCCCATACCTTAGTATGTGACCTTAATTGTAAGTGGGGTCTTAACAGAGGTAATTAAGTTAAAATGAGGTCTCTGGAGTGGCTCGAATCCAGTATGATCAGTGACCTTATAAGAAGAGGAGATTGAGACACAGACACAGAGAGAAGATGTGAAGACCCAGGGAGACAATGGACATCTACAAGCCAAGAATCACCTGAGACCCCCAGATGCTTGGAGAGAGGCATGGAATAGATCCTTCCCTCACAACTCTCAGAAGGAAACAGCCCTGCTAAACCTTGATTTCAGATGTTTAGTCTCTACAACTGTGAGACAATAAATTTCTGTCATTTTAAGCCACTCAGTTTGTGGTACTCTGTTACAGCAGCCCTAGCAAATGAATTTCTAGAAGAAAAGTATGCAAAAGTGTGGTGCTCCTTATATCACTGAGCCCCTGGACCTTCTCACCCTCATGGTTAGCTTACCCTTGACCTCCAAAAGTTAGTGAACGTTACAGCTAAGCGTTTCTATCAGCTTATGGCATCAAGTGTCTTCTGCTCCAGGTAAGTGGCTCTCGTCTGCCTCATCTCTCTGGATGTATCTGCCTCTCTAGGTTTGAGGGGACAGCTTGCGCTGTGACCTCACTTCTCGGATGAGTCCAGTAAAAGTTGCTGATTTGTTTTTTCTTCTTCTTGCTGTAAGGCTAGCGACCACCATTCACAAGCTCTGCATCTTGGAGGTGAAACTGGAAGTTACTCGGCATATCTTTTTCAACACTTTATTGTGATTTGATTTTCAGCACGTGTTGTTTCTCTGTGAGAATTCCTTGTGTCCTAAACTCCAGAGAAGTTTTTGTATTGGCTATTCCTGAAAGATTCAGGAGTCCCATGTTTTTGATCATTCTCATTTTGAAGGACTAGACTACCTGCAACTACAAATTCGATGCACAATTTCCACCCAGGATGAAACAGCCTCAGTGGAACTTCTACACCCTGAGATAAGGAGTGTATCTGAATTATTTAAGTAACTGATTATACTCGTTTTTATCCAAAGTGTTTCATTCACTGCATTATAAATGCTGAAAAAAAATGCCGGGTGAATGAATGAAAACATGAAGAAACATTTGAATAAAAATACAGTCCTCATTTACTCTTCCCAAAGTAAGAGTTGCTGAACGGCTGCCTAATAACCTATATTGAGCAAACTCACAGGCACAGGGCTGTTGTGTCTGCACCACGCAAAGCCCACTGGATACACCACACAGGCATTGCACTGGAAGAACGACCATGACTGACAGGGGAGGGGATGGCGAGGGGTCCCATAGACTCGGCATGTAGTGCAGCAGGGGCCCTGAGGGGATGCATGGGGAATGGGAAAGCAGACACGTCATATACTGCTCTTCAGGACAGAGCAAGGAGTGACAGGTACACATCAAAGGTCACTGCCTGCAAGCGTTTCTCTCCACTTGGAGATCCTGTGGGTGAGAGTAGAGGCCAGCCCTGAAGGTAGGAAAAATGCCTTCTATTAAAAGGTGTGGGCTGGATATTACACTCTCATCTCTTAGATCCAAACCCACCTAGGTCACCTTCTGACCTCTGCAAACCTAATTTTTCCTGGGCTATCTCAGTGCCTCCTTCTTGGCTTCTTAGTCTTCCAATATGTGTTTAACAAATTCTGGATCAGCAATCAGTCATCGCTCAGAAATCCTACATAGCTCAACGTGTTTGTAACTGCATGATAATGAGCTCAACAAGCTCCCACTAGAACCTGCAGAATCTTAGAGCAGCCATGTTTCCATGTCAACATCTATGCCTGTTACACTTTCTGCTGTATTAAATCCTAAACTGTGAATATGCTCTGGGTCCTATTCCACTGACTGACACTGGGCAGTGAGGAATTAACCTTCCCAAAGAGGAATCTGTCCTTTGCCCAGGCTCCTAGGAGTGATATTTAGGCCCTTGGAATGTTCTGTTGATAAGAGTGTTTACCTGGGTCCTGAGCCACACTGGGCTGTCTAACAACATAATTTATGGTGGAGCCATTTGGCCATGGAGTATCAGCTCGACTCCTGAAAGGGCTGGAGAATAAAGTGTCCACATGGGCAATCAACCACGTCTGTGTGACTGAGGCCTTATAAAAATTCTGGACGTGATGCTCAGGTAAGCTTCCCTGATGAGAAACACCCAAAGCTCTTACAGCAAAATATTTATATTTATCTGAACATCCACATCTTGTACAGAATTTCTGTGACAGATATACCAATAGTATCAGTACGAATGCACCTAACATACGGAAGAGTCAGAACCAGGTTGGGACAGATTTAAAGAAACAGCTAATCCATCCTATAAAGTCATTTCATACACTGTCCATATTTTCCTACTAATTTGATTACTCTTCACCCCTCACCCCAATCTGCAGCTATTTGTTCCTTATTATAAGTTTGTGCAGAACTATTTAGCATGGAAGTTAACTTCTGGTTAGCTAGTCCCAATCCTCCTCTGCCTGTCGTTTTTCACTCGTATATTACATCCTGAGGATGTCGTAGCCCAGTCTCCTGATGCATCTACTCATCGATGTCAATATCATCATAAACTTGTTCCATAAACTTCCTACAAGGAAGTTGAATCCTACCAAAAAGGCTAGTGTTACCCACATATTAGGACAGTAGTAGATGTAACTTGAAAATGAGTCAAAAGATACTGGTGTGTCATTCAAGTCCCACTCAGTCATTAACAATTGGTCCAGGCCATTTTCACATGTGACCAAATGACCAAATGTCTCCCAGAGCAATGCCATTCAGGTTTGCAGGCTTCTGTTTGACCTTGTCAGGTTCCAAAAGCAGAAGTTGTCTTGGCAATATATAGCTTCACCATCGGGGGCATCCGGTATCACTGAGCTAAGAGACAACATCATCTCTTGCTCTGAATCTCTCTCAAGGCACCAGTGTAATATTGGATTGTCCTTGTGGCATAACCTTTTTATTCATCCCTTCAGCCTCAGCTACTCTTTCTCCTTCTCTCCATTTGTCATTGATTTTTACCCACACTTTTCCACCTTTGGAAGGGACTTCTAATTAGTATTGGTCCAGACTGCAGGCAGTAATACTAGTCTAGCAATGCCTCAACCCAGTCCAAGCCCATTCACGTAGGGCAGGGTTACACTAGTGCAGAACTGGTGGGCTATCTCAACAATGAGGCAAACAGCTGCATTCACTGTCAACCCCAATTTTTCCAGATGGGGATTCCACTAATTCCTCTAATTTTCATATAGAGGCTGAAATCAAGAATCCCTAGGAATTCTGACATAAGATTTAAAGATAAAGTTAACAGTTCCTTATTTTGGAATTGTGCTGGCTCTCAGCATCTGCTGTTGCAGCCCTGGTTCTGGGACCACTGCATCAGGTAGGAAAGAGAAAGTTGGAGTCAGGACAAAAAGCCCTGGAGCTTTCTTTATTCAATGCTTACACTGATTAGCTTGTAGGGCCACTGACCAAGACAATTCAAGTCCAAGTTTCTCATCGTCACCTGAGCCTTCTTTAATTCTTCCAAAGTATGGCAAATAGAGTAGATTTATTTTGGACCTTTCCATGCTGGGGAAGCACCCCGGACTACCGTCTGCCCACCCAGTCTCTGATAGTGCTGCATTAAAACCTTTGTTTTCCCCATCAACGTTCACTTTTTTTAAAACCTCATTTCTTAATGACCATTCAAAGTTGTCCAACTTGCTGGAATAAATCCCTTGACTCTTACTTTGTCTTTCCTCATTCTCTTACAAATCATGCTAAACTTCTTAGCTGTCTGGCATTTCAGTAAGACTTTCCCTTTGGTAGCAGTCCTGAGACTAGTGGCTATAGTTCAGACTTGCTGGAATTCAAGCTTGTCCCAGCATCAGGATCTTCCCTAATACTTTATTTTCATTTTAACTCTTAAAAAATACAATAGCTAAGGGATTGTATATTTGGCTTACTTCCAGTTAACTTTGCATTTCTTTATGCAGTCAGTGAGCCAGCTACTCAAAAATTGAATCTATCATTTCTAAATTCCATTGGTAACTTTTTCCTCCATTAACTGATTGTAGCGAAGCTGCATTCTCATACCATGGGTGACTCCAAGCCCTTCCAGAAATCAAATGTTTTCCAGTCCCCACCACCTCACTCTCATTTTTCCCAAACCACATATTTCAGTGAGACAGGGTCAGTCTAGTGAATCCCACTTTTAACACCAACTATCAAGTTAGAAGGGCAGCTCCCAATACCACTCCCACTTCTGACATAAACCGCAGAGTCTGGGGGTTCCCAGGACCACCCTCTGGTTTACTAAAAGGATTCACAGAACTCACTGAAAGCTGTTATCCTCATGTTTGTAGTTTTTTTACAGTTAAAGGACACATTAAAATCAGAGATGAGACAACTGAGCCCAGGAGGGTTCCAGTGCAGAGCTTCCTGTTGTCCTGTCCCAGGGGAACTAAGGGCAGCACCAGGTCCTCCCAGCAAAGACGTGTGACAGCACACAGAGTACTGCCAACCAGGAAGGTCGCCCGCACCCTGGGGACTTTGGGCCATTGCAGCATCACTCTTTCTCTGGATGGGCTGGAGACCAAAGTTTGGTCAACCTTGCCTACGTGATCAAGGTCCAGGAAAAACTCCGACACCAGCACCCAGGTGAGTGTCCCTAGTTGTCAATCCTGCGTGTGTATTATCACACAGCACTACCAGCAGGAGTTAATGCCACCCACACTTCCCCAGGAGGAGATAGATGGAAGCTCCCTGTTTGGAACCCTTCTCAGCTCTGCCCCCACCTCCCTCCCCTTGGCTGATTTTAATCCATGTCCTTTTACTGTAATGAACCATAATCATGAGCAGAGCAGATTCCAGTGAGTTCTATGAGTCCTACTAGTGAATTATCAAACATGAGGTGGTCTTCAGGACTCCTGAACTCTGCACTGGTGTCAAAATGCAGTCTTGTGGCAATCGCCTAACTTTACAAACACAGAAAAGGAATCTTCCAGAAACACTGACCTGCACATGAAGCCTCTGTAGGACTGGACCAGCATTCCCTGCCCTCTGCATGGATGGAGGCCACCTCCCCCCACTGTGGGAGGCACATGAGGAAAGCCAGGGAAAATGATGTGGTCTCATCATCTTCATCCCACTCAGGATGAGAATTCTGGGGGCCAAGAAAAGAACAGACGAATCTCAGAAAATGAAAGAGTCTTGTCGAAAATAAGTTTGACAACATCTCACAAACATACATGTAGAAACATTTTTATCATCTTTCTTAAGAAAATACTGATCCACGAAAAGGCACGTTTTGATGAATCATCAAACGAAAATTAGACTTTAAACCACACAAAACTCCAAAGACATAGTCATGCCAACATCTGCTCCCTACTCCAGCATTATAAGTATCAGCACTTCCCAGTATAAATGAATGCAAGGGTGCTGTGAGATAATAAATAGGGACAAAGCGGAGAGAAGAAACCAAAAGAAAATGATTGAATAATAGAACTACAAAGAACATAACAAGGGTAACAGGAAGAGAGCTTAACCCAAGAATGGGCCATCAGCCACGAACGGGCCTCCCAGCCAAGCCCAGACAGTCTCAGAATCCTTCCCAACACAGTACACAGTCACTACAAATAGATGACATAAAATGCCTTCACTACTCCAGAATTTAATTAATCAAGAATAGAAACATGGATAAAAGGCAGAAAAGACCATAGTGTGTTCCATTAGTTCATGCTTGGCATTGTGCTGGATTCGTTTGCATATATTCACTTTCATACTGTTTTAGAATCTTCAGACTGACCCTTTTTTGAAACGAGGATAGTACGGTACCGCAGGAGAACGTGACAAGCCAGTGTCACACAGCTAATAGGAAGCTGAACTGTGTAATCTAGGATAGAAGTTGGCAAACTACAGCCCACAAGCCCAATCCAGCCCTTTGTCTGTTTTTGTAAGTAAAGTTTTACTGGTACGTAACCATTCTCAACATTTTTGTATTGTTTACAGCTGTTTTTGTACTAAAATGAGATAGTTGAGTATTTGCAACAGAGACAGTATGGCCTGCAAAGTCTTAAGTATTTACCATTTGGTCTTTTTCAGAAAATGTTTGCTGACCCCTGGTCTAGGACACTTTTCACTATGCATAGTTTTAAAGCCCCAGAATAAATAAGCACTGTCACTTGTACTTTATGTTTAGCACTATTTTAAATTAGGGTTGCCAGTGATCAGCTTCTTACTTTGTGAGAAGAGAGTAAAAGAAGAAAAAACAGAACAAGATGTATCTTTCTTCCCAACCCTTTGACCCACAAATTGATTTCCACAAAATTAGAATTTTATATCCCAAGAGCATCTGGCATATGACAGTTCTAGAAATCAAAAAGAAAAATATCAATATGTTTTAGGCATTTCTGGAGTTGAGAGGTATTTTATTCTAAAAGTAATAATAGTTACCATGAATTGAGTATGACAATGAACTAGAAATACATTCGATGCTTCCTAGTATTTTTCTACCTTCAAAACAACCCAATGAGACAGATATTTTTGCCCTCTTACAAAAGAGGAAACAGGCTTGTAAAAGTGAGAGAATTTTCGCGAAGACAGTCATGGAAAGAAAGACCCTGTATTCGAGCTCAAGGCTGTGTGACTTGAGTAGGCGCCCTCTGCACCGTGCAGAGTGAGGAGTCTGGAGTGGAAGACCGGGGAGCATGAAGGTGTGCGGGAATCACCACCTGCTGCACCCCAGCTATTTCAGGCACCAGAGCCAGCATTCATACACGTGACTGAGTGCCAGCCTCGGGACCTCCGGGCACACATTCCTCCCTCTCTGCTGGAAATGGACAAACTGAGGCTTGGAGAGGTAAGGATGTTTCCCAGACTCTTCTCTTCCATGGCACATCTTCCCTGTCCTTGGTGTTTTGGACAATCCACGTTAATATCACACATCATTCAATGACTCTACACCAGTGTTCCATGATAAGGTGGGGTGTCCCTGGGGAAGCCATTCTCTCTCCTGAAAACCATTCTCTATAATTACCACACATCGCTGGCCACACCCCTGCCTTTGTTTACCATATCTAGCAATCCTTTGCACCCCTGAGATGAAGTGTAGCCCAGAGAGAGAAACTCACATGAAAATGCAGCCAAGAAACCAAACTGGCCACCTGAACCTCTATTTTCTTGCCGTGAACCAGAGGTCCCCCTCTGCCAACTACAGCTGCAGAGACCACGTAGAGAGCATGTCAAGGGCCCTTTTCATTCCCCGGTCAGTATCCTGGGAAACAGACAGTAAACACCAAGACAACGGGACAAGGAAATAAAACCTTAAGTGACTAATTATTGTAAAAAGCTCCACACAGGTTTCAGGAATGAGGATTAACAAGAGAAGTGAGGGGAGACCCGCAAGATGGCAGAGGAATAAGACGTGGAGATGACCTTCCTCCCCACAAATGCATCAAAAATACACCTACATGTGAAACAACCCCTACAGAACACCTACTGAACGCTGGCAGAAGACCTCAGACCTCCCAAAAGGCCAAAAACTCCCCACATACCTGGGTAGGGCAAAAGAAAAAAGAAAAAACAGAGACAAAAGAATAGGGACGGGACCTGCACCAGTGGGAGGGAGCTGTGAAGGAGGAAATGTTTCCACACACTAGAAGCCCCTTCACAGGGGGAGACTGCGGGTGGCGGAGGGAGAAAGCTTCGGTGCTGCGAAGGGAGAAAGCTTCGGTGCCGTGGCGGGAGAAAGGTTCGGTGCCGCGGAGGGGGAAAGGTTCGGTGCCGCGGAGGGAGAAAGCTTCGGTGCCGCAGAGGAGAGCACAGCAACAGACGGGTGCGGAAGGCAAAGCGGAGAGATTCCCGCACGGACCGGTGCCGACCGGCGCTCACCAGGCCGAGAGGCTTGTCTGCTCACCGCTGGGGCGGGCGGGGCTGGGAGCTGAGGCTCGGGCTTCGGTCGGAGCGCAGGGAGAGGACTGGGGTTGGCGGCGCGAACACAGCCTGCAGGGGTTAGTGCGCCACGGCTGGCGGGGAGGGAGTCCGAGGAAAAGTCTGCACCTGCCGAAGAGGCAACAGACTTTTTCTTCCCCCTTTGTTTCCTGGTGCACGAGGAGAGGAGATTAAGAGCGCTGCTTAAAGGAGCTCCAGAGACGGGCGCGAGCCGCGGCTAAAAGCGCGGACCCCAGAGACGGGAATGAGACGCTAAGGCTGCTGCTGCCGCCACCAAGAAGCCTGTGTGCGAGCACAGGTCACTCTCCACACCCCCCTCCCGAGAGCCTGTGTAGCCCGCCACTGCCAGGGTCCTGGGATCCAGGGACAACTTACCTAGGAGAACGCACGGAGCCCCTCAGGCTGCTGCAACGTCACGCCGGCCTCTGCCGCAACGTCACGCCGCCTCTGCCGCCGCAGGCCCGCCCCGCACTCCGTGCCCCTCCCTCCCCCCGACCTGAGTGAGCCAGAGCCCCCGAATCAGCGGCTCCTTTAACCCCGTCCTGTCCGAGCGAAGAACAGACGCCCCCTAGGCGACCTACCCACAGAGGCGGGGCCAAATCCAAAGCTGAGCCCCTGGGAGCTGTGAGAACAAAGAAGAGAAAGGGAAATCTCTCCCAGCAGCCTCAGAAGCAGCGGATTAAAGCTCCACAATCAACTTGAGGTACCTGCATGTGTGGAATACCTGAATAGACAACGAATCATCCCAAATTGAGGAGGTGGACTTTGGGAGCAACTGTAGACTTGGGGTTTGCTTTCTGCATCTAATTTGTTCCTGGCTTTATGTTTATCTTAGTTTAGTATTTAGAGTTTATTGTCATTGGTAGATTTGTTTATTGATTTGGTTGTTCTCTTCCTCTTTTTTTTAATATATATAGATATATTTTTTTCCTTTTTCTCTTTTTGTGAGTGTGTATGTGTATGCTTCTTTGTGTGATTTTGTCTGTATAGCTTTGCTTTTACCATTTGTCCTAGGATTCTGTCTGTCCGTTTTGGGGGTTGTTTTTTTTTTCTGTAAAATTTTTAGCACTCGTCATCATTGGTGGATTTGTTTTGTGGTTTGGTTGCTCTCTTCTTTCTTTTTTTTAATTTTTAATTTTAATAATTATTTTTATTTTTATTATTTTATTTTATACTTTTCTTTCTTTCTTTTCTCCCTTTTCTTCTTAGCCGTGTGGCTGACAGGGTCTTGGTGCTCTGGACGGGTGTCAGACCTGAGCCTCTGAGGTGGGAGAACCAAGTTCAGGACATTGGTCCACCAGAGACCTCCCGGCTCCACGTAATATCAAACAGCGAAAGCTCTCCCAGAGATCTCCATCTCAACACTAAGACCCAGCTCCACTCAATGACCAGCAAGCTACAGTGCTGGACACCCTATTCCAAACAACTAGCAAGACAGGAACACAACCCCACCCATTAGTAGAGAGGCTGCCTAGAGGTGGATGGACCTAGAGTCTGTCATACAGAGTGAAGTAAGTCAGAAAGAGAAAAACAAATACCGTATGCTAACCCATATATATGGAATCTTAAAAAAAAAAATGGTCATGAAGAACCTAGGGGCAAGACAGGAATAAAGATGCAGACCTACTAGAGAATGGACTTGAGCATATGGGGAGGGGGAAGGGTAAGCTGGGACAAAGTGAGAGAGTGACATGGACATATATATACTACCAAATGTAAAATAGATAGCTAGTGGGAAGCAGCTGCATAGCACAGGGAGATCAGCTCGGGGCTTTGTGACCACCTAGAGGGGTGGATAGGGAGGGTGGGAGGGAGGGAGACACAAGAGGAAAGAGATATGGGAACATATGTATATGTATAACTGATTCACTTTGTTTTAAAGCAGAAACTAACACACCATTGTAAAGCAATTATACTCCAATAAAGGTGTTAAAAAAAAAAAAACAGTAGAGAGGCTACCTAAAATCATACTAAGTTCACAGACACCCCAAAGCACACCACCGGATGTGGTCCTGTCCACCAGAAAGATACGATCCAACCTCATCCACCAGAACACAGGCACCAGTCCCCTCCACCAGGAAGCCTACACAACCCACTGAACCAACCTTAGCCACTGGGGGCAGACACCAAAAACAATGGGAACTACAAACCTGCAGCCTGCAAAAAGGAGACCCCAAACACAGTAAGTGAAGCAAAATGAGAAACACGCAGCAGATGAAGGAGCAAGGTAAAAACTCACCAGACCAAACAAATGAAGAGGAAATAGGCAGTCTACCTGGAAAAGAATTCAGAATAATGATAGTAAAGATGATCCAAAATCTTGGAAATAGAATGGAGAAAATACAAGAAACATTTAACAAGGACCTAGAAGAACTAAAGAGCAAACAAAAAATGATGAACAACACAATAAATGAAATTAAAAATTCTCTAGAAGGAATCAATAGCAGAATAACTGAGGCAGAAGAACGGATAAGTGACCTGGAAGATAAAATAGTGGAAATAACTACCACAGAGCAGAATAAAGAAAAAAGAATGAAAATAATTGAGGACAGTCTCAGAGACCTCTGGGACAACATTAAATGCACCAACATTCGAATTATAGGTGTCCCAGAAGAAGAGAAAAAGAAAGGGACTGAGAAAATATTTGAAGA